>NC_072006.2:15650000-16275000 GCF_028885655.2 Pongo abelii
TGCTTCTGTGGACACTCATTTTCAGTTTTCTTCATTATCTCTTCTTTCTCCTAATGCTTACACATTTGTGTTCCCTAACATTCCAGTCTTCTCATCTTTTTTATCTTGCGCTCTCTCCCATGACGGTCTCATCCACTGCTGTGGTCTTAACCTCCACCCATGTGCAGGATCCCGGATCTGTGTCCTCGTTCCTGTCCTCTCTCAGGCTTCAGACTCAGGTATCCCATCATCTGCTCGTATTTCCTACTGTATGTCTTAAGGGACTTTGTAGCAGATGCTGTTTGCTGTTCCGCCCAAATGTCCCGGGGTCCCTTGTGTCATGTCTGTGTTCTCCTTCTCCAGCTTTTCTGCGGCTTTGCTTCTACCTGCCTGCACCTGTCACTCTCCTGGGTGAATGAACCTGGGCTCTCCACATAATACAGAGAGCCAGAAGGGCCAGAGTTCCCCTCTTGGGTCAGGCTGGGGGTGGGACTTTACCTGAGAGCTCATCCCTGCTGGCTTATTCCCTTCCCTGTCCCGCTTCCTCCATGTCCTTATTAGTCTCCCCTGGGAGCACTTCCTTAATAAGTTGCCTGTACACAAACCTCATCTTAAGCTCCATTTCTACTAACCTGGCCTAACATATACACCAAGCAAAATACATCATCTTCTCACCACACAATGAAAAAAATTGTAGTTCCTTCTTTTATATTTCAGCTCTCCACTGGTATCACTATTGCCTAAGTCAGAAAAGAAGTGCTCCCCTTCCCCATTTACCTGCTACTTTCAGCCACACGGAAATGCTCCCCAGATCCTGACAATACAACCCCTCCCTATCCTCACCATCCCCTCCCTATCCCCACCATCCCCTCCCTATCCCCACCACCCCCTCCCTATCCCCACCATCCCCTCCCTACCCCCACCATCCCCTCCCTACCCCCACCATCCCCTCCCTATCCCCACCATCCCCTCCCTATCCCCACCATCCCCTCCCTATCCCCACCATCCCCTCCCTACCCCCACCATCCCCTCCCTATCCCCACCATCCCCTCCCTATCCCCACCATCCCCTCCCTACCCCACCATCCCCTCCCTATCCCCACCACCCCCTCCCTATCCCCACCACCCCCTCCCTATCCCCACCACCCCCTCCCTATCCCCACCACCCCCTCCCTATCCCCACCATCCCCTCCCTATCCCCACCATCCCCTCCCTATCCTCACCATCCCATCCCTATCCTCACCATCCCCTCTCTATCCTCACCATCCCCTCTCTATCCTCACCATTGATCCTTCCACTCCATCTGTTGCAGGGACATCTACCCGCCCTTCAAACTTCAGACTTTCCCATTCACAGTTTGGGGTTGCTGCCAGGAAGCAGCAGCCCAGTCAAGACTACATTTCCAAGCTGATGACCTTGCAACTGAGCAGGCCACATGCCCAGTTCTCACCTACGATAATGGAAGTGACGTGTATGTCTTCCTGGCCAAGGTTGTCAAGAAGTGGGTGGGCCTCTTCCACTCTCTCTTTCTCCCTTCTGCCTAGATGTAGAGGGCTTGAGGTCCCCAAGACTGTGAAGTTGCAAGAAAGAAAGGATCTGGGGCTGCTGAGCTACCCATGGGTGAAGCCCTCCCATGACCAGAAGCACACTCCCATTGGACAAGGAAAGAAGCCTTTATGGTACTAAAGCCACTGAAATTTGAGGGTGTGTTTGTATGGCTGCTGGGGTGCCTTGGATTACTACACCACCCTTGCTGCCATTACTCATTTGGGATCATCCCTGCCTGGATTCCTGCGTTAGCTCCTGACATAGCCTCCATCCTCCTCACCTGTCACAGATCTGTCCTTTACCTATTCACCAGAACAGAGCAACCTAATGGAAATGCAAATCTGACCCTGTACCCCTCTGTTCTTCAAGAGTCTTGAACATCTCCCATGCCCTGTTAAGTACTGGATAAAGGTGAAGTTTCCCAGCACCTTAAGAGAACTGCATGCCTAACAGTTCTCTCTTAGCCACTCTTAGCCTTGTAATTTATACCCCAGGAGTGCTTGACTACTTACAGCTCCCTGAAAGCATCAGCTGTCTTACTCACACCTAGACTCTCCTACCTTGAATTTGCCGACTGATTGATTCCTGCTGATTTTTGAAGATTTAACTTGGACAAGAAGCCATCTTAACATTTCCCCAGGCTGCAGTAGAGCCCTCACTGGGAGTTTCTTCCAGTGCACCGAGAGGCCTAGACTCAGCCACTCCCCAGTCCCTCTTCCCAACCAGACCAGCCTGCACACTTGTTGAAAGTAGGGATCCAGGCTTTACATTCCAGAACTGTCTCTCTGTCCATATTACTAATCAAAAGTATGAGAGACCAACTTTTCAAAATTATTTCCAAGTTCTGAGATAATTTTCAAGTTCAACAAATATGGAGGGCACATGTAGCAGGAAAAGTTGCTGTGTTTTGTCATTTCCTTGGCATTGCTAGAGATGGGTTGAAGAATAGTCTGGCAGTAATAGGGGAGAGACAATATTAGAGTGGTGATGGAGTGGACAAGGAAGCAAGAGAGAGGTGACATCTAGGGAGAGACGGGAAAACCACAGTATGGGGGCAGGACTGTGGACCTCAGGTTTGAAATCCTTAGACCCAGAAGGAAATATTCTGGGTCCATTGGTTCAAGTGTCAATTGCGGGTTCAGAACACGGAGCTCTGGACTGATGAGCTCCTTGTCCAAGTGCATCCTGCCCACCAGTGACCAGTCTAAAATAAAGGCCTGGTCACGAAACTCAGGCCTCTCTCAGTTTTACTCTCTGCTGCCTTCAGGAGCTAAGCTTTTGCCAGATGAAGCTGGAAACTTCCATCCATTAGTAACAACTTCTCTTCCCTGGAACTCTAGCAACTCAACTGGAAACATGCACCAGGGAAGAGAGTAGGTCTGGAAGAAGGACTGTTCTTTATTAGGCCCATGCTGAAATTTAAAAATTTTTATTCACATCTCTCATTCTGGCTTTGAGAGATTTCATGAGAAATCCCTCTATCTGTGGGTCTTACCGAAAGAAGCATTTAAAGAAAAATATGTCCATTAAAAAAGCAAATAACTAGTGCTGCTGTGTTAGCATGCTTTGCTGTTGTCGGGGAAGATGGTGGCTTAGTGAGATGTAGCAGGCAAGGACATTTCTATAGGGGCCTCTAAATCACTTAATGGTGAAAGGGATTCCCAGATGGCCTTATCAGCGTCTATGTAAAATTGTTAGATATCTGCACCAACTAATAAATTTGACTTGGAGCTTGGTTTTCTGACATTTCCTCAAATCCTCAGAGAACCGTAGTTACTGTATATCCTTGTACAGTATTTGAATTCAGAATTGCTATGCCTGGTTGGTTGCCCACCGGGACAGGAAATAAAACTCCATAATAGAATGTCATTTTTTTAAGTCTGAGCATTATTAGTTGCCGTGATATTGTATGACAAACTCATGTTTCTTTCTTTTGTGTGTGTCTCAAATGTTTTATTCTCCAGTACAACTCATTTGCATTGTTGTCCCATATGGGGATTTGTACACCGTGGTACACGATAAAGATGCAGAAGGGAATTAGGTCACCAGGCATGCTCTTTTTTCTTTTAATAATCCCATCCAACCTCCTGCTTCTTAATCCCATACAGACAAAAGCAATAGAAGCTAAACCTTCCAGAGCCGTGATAGGAAAGGCGGACGCGCAAATCCACCAACATACATCCTTTCACTCGCGGTGGATGTATTTAATTAATCCCATGTGGACTGGTCTTATTCAAATAAAACTATACTTTATAAACTGCTGCCTTGTTTTCTGGTCTGTGTGGTGACCCCTGATTGAGGCAGCTGTGCCGTTTTAAGCAGTCAGTTATTAAGGGTCTGGGTTTCTTTCTGCTAATGGCGTCATGCGGAAAAGAATCTGTATTCTACGCAGGGTAAAAACATCCCCAGTGGGTAAGGAATTAGGAGGACATTGGAGGGGTATGAAGCGGTGGCAGCAGGCAGAGGAGGGGAGGGTGAGCAGGAGGGAAGGTGGGAGGCAGCGAGGTCCCAGATGTGACCCTGGTCAGGCGATGAGCTCGGAGATTGGATGGCTTCCGCAGGCTGGCGCCCACGTGGGCCAGTCCTCCTCATGCCAGGCAGGGTTCTGAGCAGCAGTTTGCTACTGAGGGTCTTTCCAAACCTCTGACTACATGCCATTTAGTACCCAGGACAACTCCAGGTTACTGAAGTACAGGTCAAGTTGCTGGCATAATGACAATACTAGAAAACTCTCCACTAGCTCTTAACATGTGTCAAGCATTCTTCTTGTATTGGCTCATTCAATTCTCACTAAAACTCTATGAGGTAGCTATTATTATTATCATCCCCTATTACAGACTAGGAAACTGAGGTATTAGTTAAAATGTTCGGGAGCACTTGGGTAGCAATACTCAAAATGAACAAGTCTGACCCAAAGACTATGTTCTTAATCATTACACAGCCCAGTCTCTGAGGGGCTTTGGTTTTACCCCAGCCAGGACTTGAACATTTAGGACATTCCCTTTGGAAATGTGTCCTAGGTTCACCAAAGGACATGACCTAGACTATTCATAAAAGCAGTACTATTTCATAATAGCATCAAACTGGAAACCACCCACATGCCCACCAATAGAACGAAGAAATCATGGCATAGTCACAAAATAGGAGACTCTATAGTTATGAGAGTAAAGGACTCACAGCTACTCACAGTCACATGAATGAATCTCACAAACATGAAAGGTGTTGGACACAAAAGAACACATAATGAATGTTTCCGCTTAAAGTTCAAAAACAGCCAAGCTGTCTATGGGGAGAAATCAGGGGAGTGGTTACCCTTGGTGGGGGGCTAATGGCTAGAAAGGGCACAAGATGGGGTTTTGGGGATGGTCATGTTTTATTTCTTGATCTGAATGGTGATTACATGGGAGTGTTCACTTTGCACAAATTCATCAGAATTGATACAGGGGAATTGATACAGGGATATATGTCTCTATATGTATGTTATACTTAATAAAAAGGGCAAAGATTAAAAAAAAAGACATGGCCAAAGAAAGAGTCTAGTAAAAGCCTCAGAATTGATAGTCAAAACACCATTTGTCAATGATACATCCAGTTCCTCACCAGGAACTGACTTCAGGCCAAGGGGGAGAACACATGGAGAACTTACTAGGGTGCAAAAAGCTCAGGAGGAGAGTTCCCTTGTTTATAACCTGAGAGCCCTATTCCACACTCCGCTGAGCCACTGACTGTGTGGCATTGGTTGAGTAAGGTCACCTGGATGAACATAATCTATGCATTTTTTAATCAGTTAAAAGTAGTAAGAATAATGAACCACACAGGTGTTTTAGTGGCTCTAACAAGGTCAGCTTCCTGGGCAAGAAGCTTAGACAACGATCCATTTGAAAGCTCACGCAGAGGAGAAATACTCTTTGGACCAAACATTGCAATTCCTTCAGGGAAGGTTTGCCATTATCAGCTCGCATTGAGACCCTCCCTGCTACTTGCTATGCCCTGGCTTTCTCCTTTTGTTTTATTTATATTTTTTATATTTTCATTCCAGGAGATGTATTTCATTTTTCCTACCAGGTTTTTAGAACACCGTCTCTCCAGCCTCCTGACATTTCTATACCTAGAAATGGAAGACAACTCATCTTTTGTGGAAGACACCTGGTTTTTCTTGATGCGAAGAGTCATAGCTTGGGTATTTTATTTGGAAGCACTTCCATTTCTCAGAGGATCCTGCTTGTGAGTGTCAGATACCCACAGCTAGGGCAGAAGAAACATGTCAGAAACAAACATCTGCCAGTGACACCTCTCAAACGTCTCTGGAGCTCGAATATTTTGGCAAACTTCAGCCCAATTTTAGGTGGGGTCTCAAGCAGGTGGTTGATGGGATGTGATGAGGAAAGAAAAGACCTGTTAGTCTTGGGAAATGCAAAGTTTGTTTGATTTGAGTTTTCAGAATTTGTTTATTTTTCTCATCAAAATCCTCATTAAAAGAGTACGGGGGAAAAACTCCCTTTTGCTTTTATGGTAGGTGATGTATTCTGCAAATCCCAGGACAATCAGTCTCAGCCAAGCCCTTAAGAAAGCCAACTGGAGGCTCCTTTCTGGTTCAGCTTTCTAAATGTTCTGAAATTATAAAGCTGGATTTTTCCTGCTGTTTCTGTTTGGGAAGGCACTTTTTTAAAATTAAAATTTAAATTTTTTATTTCCATAGGTTTTTGGGGAACAGGTGGTGTTTGGTTCCATGAGTAAGTTCTTTAGTGGTGACTTGTGAGATTTTGGTGCACCCATCACCCGAGCAGTATACACTGAACCTGATTTGCAGTCTCTATCCCTCACCCCCTAGAAAGGAACTTTTTAAGAGAAGACAAAGGTTTATAACATCTTCCGGGGAAAAAAATCCACCAGATTATTCCGAGAGACTTCGTAGTGAAACGGAGTATAATGTTTGTGTGAAAAGCTGAATTTTCAAACCAGGTATATTTCTTAACATGCTTTTGTGATTGTTTTGTGAAAGATTTGAAGTTAGAAGTTATTATTAACTTGTATTCTTTATTTTATCACTTTCCAGCATGTTTTAAGTAATATAAAAGATGCTTTATGGAGATGTGTGTGTGTGTGTGTGTGTGTTCAAAAGTAGTTTAAAGAAATTCCACTCGCTTTTTTGGGGTGAACTTTTAATTGGTTTAACAAATATGGAGAAAAATGCATAATTTACAGGTTTACAGCCCGGTGAATTTTCACAGAGTGAACACACCCACGTACTCAGCTCCTAGTCCCACCAAACCTTCTTCACGCCCCAGCAATACCATCCCGCAACCAAGAAAAGTCATTACTCTGATCTCTAGCACCATAGAGTGTAGTTGTGCCTGTTTCGAAATGTATATAAATGGAATTACAGATTATCTGCTCTTTGGTGTTTAGCTTCCTTGGCTCCACATTGTGCCGGCGAGATCCATAGCTGTTGCTGCCTTAGCGATAGTTTCTTCATGCTTAGGGTTGTCTCAGAGACCGTTGTGTGGATGTGCCCTAAGTTGCTTACTCATTCTCCTAATGATGGACCCAGCTGAGTTAAGTTTGGAGTCATTATGAAGAACAGTTTTCTGAACCTTTTGGTACATGTTTTTTGGTGGACAGAGATATTCGTTTCTCTTGGGTGTATACACAGGAGTGTAATTTGAGGTTATAGGGTATGCCTTTGTTCAGTTTAGTAGGTATTGCCAAACAGCTTCCCAAAGGGTTGTATCAACCAAGACTCCCATCATAACTCACCTGCAATTTTGCATACACCGCAATACTCTAACATCTCTTTTCGTGCATGGCGTTGTTTTTTCTCCCCTCCTACATATTTGCAATTTTCTAACTCATCACCACCCACTGTCCTTCCCAGACCCAGACTTAGCCTGTTGAGCACTGAACAGCGTCGAAGTTCAAGGTGTGCTAATTACTTCATTGTTTATTTGCCTGTTAAGGAAGGAGGCAAGGAAGGTTAAAAGCAGTTTAGGAATTATGTATCATTTCCTCTAACTACAGTCTCATGATGCTCCATCCTCACAGGCCAGTTAGAAAGTCAGACATATTGAATGCTGGTAGAGATGGTTTGAGTACTCAGAGAGTGCAAAAAACAAACAAACAAACAAATACTACAGTGTATTCTTTTCTTCTTAAGGATCAACTCATGGTTTATATGAATTAAATTTTTGGCAGTAGAATCAAATTAATTTCAAATAGAACTGGGTGGATTTCATCACTATCCAGGCTTCCTTGCATAATATTTGATGAGGGTGGATATAATCAAAATAAAGCAAATCCCAGCAGTAAATACTGGTGACTCTGAGCTGTCCTCTATGGAAGTAGAACTATCTCTTCAGGCTGGTGGGCATTCAATTCTACACTTTCCCTCTGATTTTTCATGGAAGGGGGGTTTACTCTTAAATAAATAATGGATAAAAATGAAGATGGAGAGTGGATGGAGATTGGATGGAGAAGTAGGCAGAGGAAATAGTCTTATGTCCCCGGATCAGGAAAGAATAAGGGCCCAGAAAAGTGGAAGGAAGCTGTAGCACTGGGGGACTCAGAGGACCCCAAACTCTCTCCCACTATGAAGTTTCCTTGACTACTCAAAAACGATGTTTCTTCCTAGTCTGATGACCCCACTCACCCTGTGACTAAAGACCGTGGACAGCCATGATTTCGGGGCTGGCTGCTCATGCCCAGCACCCCCTTCCCTTTGTTCGTGAAGCTCACGAGGAAGCAGAGCCTTACAATGACCCCAGATGTCAGGGCTGGACCAACTGCCTGTATTAGATTTTTAGGGCAGCCATAACTAAATACCATAGGGTAGCTTAAAACAACAGGAATGTATGCTCTCACATTTCTGGAGGCCAGAAGTCTAAAATCACAGAGGCAACAGGCCATGCTTCCCCCAAGACTCTGGGAAGATCCTTCCTGGCCCCTTCCTGGCTCTGGTGGCCAGCAGTCCCTGGTGTTCTTTGGTGTGTAGAAGCATCGCCACGATTTTTGCCTCTGTTGTCCCATGACGGCCTTCTCTCTGCGGGTCTCAGTCCTCACATGGCATTCTCTTCTTCTTATAAGAACATCAGTTATGCTGGACTAGGGCCCACCCTAATGATCTCGTCTTAACTCAGTTACTTCTGCAGAGACCCTATTTCTACTAAGGTCACATTCGCAGGTTCCGAGGGGTAGGACTTCAGTGTATCTTTTGTGGGGACACAATTCAACCCATAATACCCTCTGTCTTGGGTCAAGTTCTGTAGAAGTAGAGCCTGAGATGAGATTCTTGTTCAAGCAATGGATTAAAGATGTACCTTCCAGAGAAGGAGGGTGAGAGAATCAGGGGAGGGCGGGGCAGAGGGGAGCAAGGATGTGGTCTCAGAGGAAGGTTAGCCTCAGCCTGACTCCATAGGGTCTCTGAAGAATGAATTCTGCCATAGAGTCAGTCCATTTTTAGGCCTGTGAGCCAGCTTCCTGCACACTCATGTCACTCTGTCGTTGGCTAGGAGCCTCCATGGGTATCATCTCCCAAGCACGGTGGTCCCATCTGCTGAGGGCAGTTATCTGGAGAAAAGGAAGATAGTCTCTGCTGTGAGAAGACAATTCTCACCACAGCTGGGCATCTGTGTGGGGCATGGATGTCAGCCCCAGCACTTCCAGCAGCTGGTTTGCAGAGGGGGCCACAGATGTGCCTGCTGCCTTCCCGTCTCTCCCTCTCCACTGCCCATCGTCTCTTAAGTTTATACATTGAATGATTAAATGTTACTTTTGGATAAATCAGATTCTTGCCCACTTCCCACTTAATAAATACAGAGCAGTAAGCAATATTTTACATGTAAGCATTAAGTTTATACAGTTGATCCTTGAACAACGTGAACTTGAACTGCATCGGTCCATTTATGTGCAGATTTTCTTCTGTCTCTGCCACTCCTGAGACACCCCATGCTTCCTCCTTTTCAGCTTATTCGATGTGAAGACATTGCACAAGGATGAAGATCTTAGTGATGATCCACTTCCACTTCATGAATAATAAATATATTTTCTCTTCCTTATGATTTTCTTTTCTTTTTAAGAAGTGCAGTGATGCAATTATGGCTCACTGTAGCCTCAAACTTCTGCTCAAGGGATCCTCCAGCCTCAGCCTCCCAAAGTGCTAGGATTACACCTGCACCCACCGCCCTGTGATTTTCTCTCTTTCTTTCTCTTTCTTTCTTTTTCTTTCTTTCCTTCCTTCCTTCTTTTTCTTTCTTTTCCTCTTTCTTCTGTTTCTTTCTTTCTTTCCTTCCTTTCCTTCCTTCCTTTCTTGCTTTCTTGCTTGCTTGCTTTCTTTCTTTCTTTCCTTCTGCTTTCTTTCTTTCCTGTTTTTTGAGACAAGGTCTTGCACTGTTGTCCAGGCTGGAGTGCAACCTCAACCTCCTGGGTTCAAGCAATTCACCCACTTCAGCCTGCCAAGTAGCTGGGACCATAGGTATGAACCACCATGCCCAGCTAATTATTGTATTTTTCATAGAGATCGGGCTTCTGTATTGCCCAGGCTGGTCTCTAAATCCTGGACTCAAGGGAACCACCCACCTTGGCCTCCCAAAGTGCTGGGATTACAGGTGTGAGCCAGTGGACCTGGCCCATGATTTTTTCTTCTGTCTAGTTTGCTTTAGGATTATAGTGTATAATACCTATAACATATAAAATCTGTGTTAATGGACTATTTATGTTATCAGTAAGGCTTCTTATCTGTATTAGGCCATTCTTACATTGCTGTAAAGAAAGCCCCACTCTGTGGTTCTTTCTGGGCAATTCTGGGAGGAATCTAGTGTCCTTCTCAGAGCTCCTGGTGGAACCCAGGCTCAGCTGCCTCCAGCATGAGCTCATAGGCTGGTGTTTTTTCTTTCCCCTGCTTCCTTTCCCTGCTCCCTCACTCCTGCTTCCTGGGCCCACCTCCCAGATAAACCATCTGCATCCAAGTCCTTGTCTCTGGCTCAGCTTTCCCAGAAACCCAACCCAAAACAGCTGCCTAGAAGAACCTTTTACACCCAGTTTTTCTTGAAAAGCATGATTTACTCAAGATCAACCAGCCTATGGGCATTTTCTTGAGGAGTTTGTGGCTGACGTTGACACTGGGCAAGTCAGGCTTGATGGCCTAAAAGCATGGCCTTGGAAGTCCAATCTTTTTTGTGTGCCAGACCCAACCCCAAATTCCATTTTTTGTTTCAAGTGAGATAAATTTACATACAGTGAAATACATGTTTTAAGTGAACAATTCAATGACTATCAATAATCAAAATTCCTATCAAGATATAGAGCATTTTCCTTACCCCAGACAGTTCTTTCATGCTCCTTCCAGTCAAAGGTAACCATTGATCTAATCTCTATGACCTTATATTAGTTTTGTTTGTTCTTGAACTTGATATCAATGTTTTCACATTGCATGTATTCTTTAGTGTCTAGTTCCCTTTGCTCAACATGTTGTTTTTGAGATCTATCCATTTTATTATATATATCAATCGTTTGTACCTTTCATTGCTGAGTAGTATCTCATATAAAAAAAAACACATTTTGAATATTCATTCCCCTCTTGATGGACATTTGGGTTGTTTCTACTTTGGAGCTATTAAGAATAAGGATACTATGAACATTCGTGTACAAGTCTTTTTCTTGAAGAGCATATATATCCTTTCATTTCTATATATTTTGCTGAATGCCTAAGAGTGGAAGGCTGCTGGCACTTTTTTAATGTTTTAAAAATCTGCCAACTGTTTTTCAAAGTGGTTGTAGCATTTTATATTCTCACAAAAGGTATAGGAGAATTCCAGTTATTCCACTTTCTCATCCCTATTTGACGTTGTTGCTCTCTTTTAATTATAGACATTCTCAACAATGTGCCCAAATTGTTTCTTAAGTAGAATGTGACGATTGGGACTATTGTTTACTGACTTCCCTCCCATGATGAAAAGCGTAGGCTTCCCCACCCCATTGATACTGGGTTTGACCATGAAACTTGGTTTGACCAGTGGAAGATTAATGGACAATATGGAAGCAAAGGCATGGAATATCCTTGTGCTGTGAGTCTTTCCCTGTTATGTTTCTGCCAGTGCCACAAGAACATATCCTGGCTAATCCACTGATCCAGTAAAGGAGGAAAGATGTGAGGAAGAGGTAGACCCAAATGGCTGCTCAGAGCCAAACACATTGGAGTCCAGCTACTTTGGACATTTTGGGAACACGTGATCCTTGTTTTAGGCCAATGGGTTGTGGGATGATTTGTTACACAGTATAACTGTGGCAGTGATTGATTGCCACCATAGAGCCAGGTGTCCTTGTCAAGCCTGTCAAACTGCCTGGAAGCATAACTGCCCCATTCCCAGCTGGACTGCCTGCTGAAGTCTGCATTAACCAACATAGTGAATAGCTTCATTCTAACTACTCTGGGCAACCTTGAACTTCTTGCCACTCAATATTTATCAAAGGCTTGATTAAAAGAAACAATATTTACAAAGGACGGTCTGAAAGTTACGCCATCCAGCCACTGCCTGAGTCCTGGAAAATGTCTCGCTGCATTAATCTCAGGTGGCAGAGAGCTGGTGTCCTAGGACTGAATTGTTTTTGCTCTCTCAGAACAGCTTCTACGAGGTTGTGTTTTGGCATGACCCTATCAATGCATCACAGAGGAAATTATAGGGGAAACCTTCATGATGCTTGTGTTTGTATCTGCTGGAAGGACATTGTTGGGCATGCTCTGTGAAAAGACAGGGGAGGGGGAGTGAGTTTTATTATGATTGATATTGTTGTAGTGTTAATTATTGACTATTCAAACAACCTCTTATCTACTATTCCTGTCTGCAATTTCCCATCACACTAAACTGCGCTGAATGCTTTTGCTTGAGTAATGTTTAAAATATAACTTTTCTTATTGTACAACTATTATTGTACATATACAGATGCATACATACATATATAGGAAAATATATAATATACAGACAAACATAGAGAGGGAAATAAAATTTATTTCTAAGACTTTCAATCAAAGATAAAGAGTCTGGGTTTTGAATCTTGACTGTCCAGATTGGAATTCCACTTGTAGCATTTACCTTTAGCTAACTATTTAATCCATCTCTGCTGCTCAAATGGAATCTAACAAGATGTTCAAGCGGGTCTCAGCCCAAGACAACTGATGCTCCTTCCAAATAAGTTGCAAGTCCATGATACAGGTTTTATGAAAGAAGTGACTCATGCTTGTTTTGTGACTTAATTGTTCACCCACAGAAACGGAATAAAAGGGCTGGAGGCTACTGGAGAAGAAAGAAGATAATTTTTGGAAGAATTTATTCTGCTCTGAGTCCTGTACTCTCACAGAATAGAAAGGTTTAGATGTTCTGTTCATCTCAAGTCAAGGGAATAGTGCCTACAGAGAAGTTGAGGGCATGATGAGATCTCCTGCAGTCATGAAGACACAGTGGACTGGTCTGACCTAAGCCTGACACCTTAAATGGAAAGAAACAAGCTAACTGTTGTGATGGCAGAAGGCAAAATGAAGTGGCTGCCCTGAGCAAACCTCACTCCCAGAGTCTCTGAGGACAAAGGATAAACAAGTGTTTCCTGTGTGTTATGCATGAAGGAGCATCTTCCTGGAGTCATCCCAGAAGCTACCTGAGAGTCATCTGAAGAAGCAAAAAGATCACCATTGGAAGGAGATGGAGATACCACCAGATGCTTTTTGGCTGGAGAAGGAGTTCATAACCAACCATCCAAAGAGAGATGCTTTCATCAGCAATAAGGGAACCGAAGATGGCAGATCTCTAGGGAAGTAAGAGAACCCATAAACATGGCCCTTGACAAAAATGATGAGCCTTAAACACCTGCAAATCCAGAGAGTGCCAACATCAGCTCTCTACGCCTTCCAGGAGCCAAGTAACAACGTTCCCATCCCTTTCCCACCTTTCCTCCTCAGTCCAGCTGCTCCCACCTACTTCCAGGTAAGTCACTCTCCCCGGCTGGGAAAGGAGAATAATGGCAACCATGAATGATGCATCAAGTATTGATTACTACCATGAACTAGGCATATTAGCTATTGACAGGAAAATGGGCAGAAAACAAATGAGACATGCTAATTTTAATCTATGGGCAAGAGGAGAATGAGTCCAAAGGGATCATTTTAAAAGGCAGTGGCACAAAGGAAGCTACTTTGGGATTATATCCTACAAACCATGCTGTTTCACTGTACTGGCAATAGGCGCGGATAATAATGGCATCTAACTTCATAAGGGGAAGGAATAAATGACCTCATTATGAAGAAATGAGCTAATGTGTGTAGAGCACTTAGGACAGTTGCTGACAATATTATACTACCAGCAGTTTATTGCCTCTCTGATTAGTGGCTTGATTTTTTTTTTTTTTTTCTTTTTGAGACGGAGTCTCACTCTGTCACCCAGGCTGGAGTGCAGTGGCATAATCTTGGCTCGCTGCAACCTCTGCCTCCTAGGTTCAAGTGATTCTTCTGCCTCAGCCTCCCGAGTAGCTGGGACTACAGGCACGTGCCATCATGTCCGGCTAATTTTTTGTATTTTTAGTAGAGACAGGGTTTCACTGTGTTAGCCAGGATGGTCTCGATCTCCTGACCTTGTGATCCACCCACCTCGGACTCCCAAAGTGCTGGGATTATAGGCGTGAGCCACTGTGCCCAGCCTAATGGCTTGATTTTAGTTATGAATGCTCTCAGTTTAGAGTTCAAAAATAGTTAAATTTCTATATAAATATACATATTATATATAATATATATTAAAATTAATATATAAATTTTAATAAAACTAGATTGGTACAATTTTTAGTCATTTAACTACAACTCATGTTATTAAACATTTTTCAAAAGCAAACTTTTGTGGTTGCAAATATCCCATTCCACAATAGCACAATAATATGCTGAATCATTTAGCTGCTCCTGGATTATTTGAGAGTCATTGTGTTAATACACAGCTGAGCCTGTCAGCACTCTTCCTTTTCAGCCTTAAGTGCCTCTACATCACAGCATGCCTCCATCAAGTCAGGATTTTTGCCTTATCCCAAACAGGAGAGTAGCTCTAGCATCTTCATTTGTTTCTCACGCAATGAACAAAAACTGTCTTGTTCACCAGCTCCTTTTAAAATTCTGTCCATCCTTCAAGCCAAGTTTAAATGCTGTGACTTACAGGAAGCCTCCCCTGATTTTCTTCTATTCCTTCACCTGCCTCCAAGTGGAAATATTTGTCATCGGCCTCGGTAGAGCTTGACACTTTCCATGGCACTATTTATTCTTGTTTTTCTGTGATAGTTACTGAATTTGTGTCTTATCTCCATATCTAAACAATAAGCAGCTTGAGGGCAGATAATGTTCCCTTTTCATTGTGACATTTATTCACCAACATCTGAAAGTATATACTACATGTCATCCACTGTGCGGAGTGATGAGGGGACTAAATAAACAAGACCCAAGATGAGCATCATCATATTTAGTATGAAAAACAGGTATTGTGATAGGTTATATTAGTTTTTCCAAATACACACTTCCCCCTTCTGTGAAAACATCATATCCACTAACAATCCATTGATCCAATAGACTTGGCCCATTGACTTGCTTGGTGTTGCAGTTAGCTTTTGCAGCATAACAAAAAGCTTCACATCCTTGTAACTTAAAACAGCAATGATGTCGTAGCTCATGATTCTGTGAGTTGCTAACCTAACCTAGGCTCAACTGTATGGTTTTTCTGCTGATCCTGCCTGGACTAATATTGGGCTCACTCACTCATGTGACTGAAGTCAGCTGGGGCTCTGCTGAGCTAGATGATCTTAAACTCCTCATTCGTATGACAGGAGGCCGATAGGCAAAGGTGTCTTTGGGTGGGCCTCTCCAGAAGGCTAACTTGGACTTATCTACAGGGTGCTCAAAGGACTCTAAGAACAACAAAAGAAGACAAGAATTTTTCTTTTCTTTTTCTCTTTCTTTCTTTTTTTTTTTTTTTTTTGAGATGAAGTCTCACTTTGTTGCCCAGGATGGAGTGCAGTAGTGCTATCTCAACTCACTGCAACTTCTGCCTCCTGGGTTCAAGGGATTGTCCTGCCTCAGCCTCCCAAGTAGCTGGGATTACAGGCATGCACCATGACACCCAGCTATTTTTTGTATTTTTAGTAGAGATGGAGTTTCACTATGTTGGCCAGTCTGGTCTCGAACCCCTGACCTCAAGAGATCTGCCCGCCTCGGCCTCCCAAAGTGCTGAAATTACAGGCATGAGCCATGGTGCCCGGCCAGACAAGCACTTTTCAAACCTCTGCTTGTATCACTAAAATGATAGAGAAAATTTGCTATTCACCAGTGGAAGCAGCACATTTATGGCATTAAAAGAGGTCAGGCCAGGCGCGGTGGCTCACGCCTGTAATCCCAGCACTTTGGGAGTCTGAGGTGGGTGGATCATGAGGTCAGGAAATTGAGACCATCCTGGTTAACACGGTGAAACCCTGTCTCTACTTAAAACACAAAAAATTTGCCAGGTGTGGTGACACACACTGTAGTCCCAGCTACTAGGGAGACTGAGGCAGGAGAATCAGTCCTCCTGATTCTCTTGAAGCTGGGAGGTGGAGGTGGCAATGAGCCGAGATGGCGCCACTGCACTCCAGCCTGGGTGACAGAGTGAGACTCCATCAAAAATAAAAAATAAAAAGAGGTCATCATGTGCCAATTCAAATTAAATTGAAATTATGAAGGAGCAGAATCCATGAACAGCAGCAACTGTGAGATTGAGAAAAATATAGAGAGAATAAACAAATGGAATCAACTGATAAGAGGAAAAATGAGGACAGATAAAGAGGAGCAAGGATTACAAGAGAGTTCAAAAATCCCTGTCAGCTTTCAATGTCATTCCAAGTTCAACTGTATACTTATAGTAAATTACATTAAATTTCTTCATTCCTAATTCATTTGAATGAATCTCTGTTCCTTGGGACCAAAAAGACTTGCTATAACAAAGTTAGTGCCAGGAGTGGGGTTGCATGGAACTAGACACTCAGAAGATGTGCAGGGTGTTTGGAATGGTAATTGGGGCAGCAAGACAGTCTTTATAACCTGGGATCAAAGGCTACCATTCCATTATAAAGAGCAATGTAATGGTACATTAAGCTGCTGCTTGTGGTTGCCTATGACTCGGACTACCTCCATGGGTGAGGCTTTGGAGGTTTGTGTAGCCACAGAGCTGTTTAAAGGAGATAAGGTGGGGGCTCAAAACAGCTGTGAACAATTTCCAGTGGCTGAAGAATAAGTTCTGTATCTGGGTTGTGCAGCTGAAAGCAGACCTTTGGGAACATAGTGTGACCCTACTAAGTAATGCCTTTTATGCTTAGAAATGACACAACGAGTCCATTGAAAAGCAAGTCTAAAAATGGCCATATGCATTGCTGAATTGCAGCATGGGCAAAATTCCCAATATTAACATTTTCTATCATCCAGGTTAAGTATCTGATTGATAAAGACTAGACTTTGCTAATAAACATGGTATATCTGGAAGCTATTCAAAGATTTGGAGATCCCCTACCCTCTAGACTCTGAACACTTCCCATTTTATCTCCCCCACTGCCATCCTCATAGACGCTACTCTGTCTTCATTAACAATGGGCTGGCTAGGCGTGGTGGCTCATGCTTATAATCCCAGTACTTTGGGAGGCCAAGGCAGGCGGATCACTTGAGGTCAGGAATTCTAGATGAGCCTGGCCAACATGGTGAAACTCTGCCTCTACTAAAAATGTAAAAAAATTAGCCAGGTGTGTTGGTGGACACCTATAATCCCAGCTACACAGGAGGTTGAGGGAGGAGAATCACTCGAACCTGGGAGGTGGAGGTTGCAGTGAGCTGAGATCACGCCACTGCACTCCAGCCTGGGCAACAAGAGCAAAACTCCATCTCGAAAGAAAAAAAAAAAAAAAGAATGGGCCGTGGGCTGGGCACAGTGGCTCATGCCTATAATCCCAGCACTTTGGGAGGCCGAGGTGGGTGTATCACTTGAGGTCAGGGGTGCGAGACCAGCCTGACCAACATGGTGAAACCCCGCCTCTACTAAAAATACAAAAATTAGCCAGGCATGGTGGTGGGTGCCTGTAATCCCAGCTACTCAAGAAGCTGGGGCAGGAGAATCACTTGAACCCGGGAGGCAGAGGTTGAAGTGAGCTGAGATCATGCCACTGCACTCCAGTCTGTGTAACAAAGCAAGACTCTGTCTCGAAAAAAAAAAAAAGAAAGAAAAGAAGAATGTGCCATGGACAATGTTGATGCTTCTCCCAGGTGCCCTGGGATCACTTTTTACTACTTTTGCGGACCCCTGATTTTGATGTGCTTTTCCTTACAAGAACCTGCCTCTTTCCCAGAGAACCGCCCTATGCTGCTGGAGCCCACTCTAGTAACCTTCTTCATGACTTTGCCTGACAGCACCATGCTTGATTTTGTCACCATCTTTGCAGAATACTCATAGTTGTGGCCGGGCTTACAGGGCAGAGCCAATGATAGGATCACAAAGCATTTGCTGGGCTCCCCAAAATTTTAGGAAAGAAAAGGAAAAAATGAGAGGTGGAGAAAATTTTGTACATACCTAAAATGTTTTAAAACTTTCCTCTTGGCCAGGCATGGTAGCTCACATCTGTAATCCCAGCACCTTGGGAGGCCGAGACAGGTGGATCACTTGAGGTCAGGAGTTCAAGACCAGCCTGGCCAACACGGTGAAACCCCTTCTCCAATAAAAATACGAAAATAAGCCGGGCATGGTGGCGGGCGCCTGTAATCCTAGTTACTCAGGAAGCTGAGGCAGGAGAATCACTTGAACCTGGGAGGGGAAAGTTGCAGTGAGCCAAGATGGTACCACTGCACTCCAGCCTGGGCCACAGAGTAGGATTCTGTCAAAAAAACAAAACAAAACAAAACAAAAAAACACAACAAAAATCTTTCCTCTTAATAAATTTAAGAAGTGTTTAAAAATGCTTTCATTTGTCTTTGATGAAAAAAGATTACTGTTTGAAACATTAGAAAATCACTCAGGATTATCTCCACACCAATTCAAATGAGGGCCATGTCTGGGAATCTCCTATGTCTGGTCCTTTGGGAACAAGAACAAGAATATAAATGTGCTGTGTTAAGGAGTTAAGGACACCACCAGCACAAAGAGAGGTGAGATTATAATTTTTAAACAAAATTCTCTTTCATTTGGACTGGGACTAATTCATGAATTCCGTTGCAATTAAACTGAGTGAGCACAGGCTGAAACCAGCAAGTTCTCCAGGAAGAATCTTTCTTGGTGAAATTGTTTTATAGATTGAGGCGGTGAGACACCCCACATCACAATATGACTTTTCCCAGCATCTTGTCTTTTTATTATCAACAGTAAACATGCATCGAGCACCTGTTATGTGTGTCTCACTGAATTGCATGCTGGACATGTTTTAATGTCTGCTTAAGGAGGATTTTACCTGTAAGTGGTTTTCAAGGCCACTGAAAGAAGGATAGTTTAGTTACATAGGAGGTTCAGATCTAGAGGACAAAAGGACGCAGGCAGAGCAATATGTGCGGCGATACCCTTGACGGCACCATGAGAGGCTTTGCTCTGCGCAGGAGAGCCTCTAATCCAGCTGTGTCCAGGAGTCAGGCAGGTGAGTGTCCCAGGCAGCTGTGGACACCAATCCACAAGCACTTCTCATGCCTGTAGCCCTAAGGTAAGTAGTTATCCTTTTTAAAGGAATTATTCTGGGACGTCTATATCCAATAAACACATCTTCTGGCCAGGGGGGCACATCCTGGCTCTGCAGTACTCTGTTTGGGTCTAATAGTTACCCTCTTCTCAAGGATCCAGATCTTGGCCCCAAACATCCTCCTCTTTGTCCCTTGGACCATTAGGGTCTGTGTTAGGCACCTGCTGTGTTTCCTGGCCCAGCCTCCATTCTTCTTTCTGCTGCAAGTAATCCTTTGATTTACCTTTGGGGAACTGTGATTACAAGCAGGATTCTAGCCACAAGGCCTATGAGAAGCTGTGATGTAGGAATTCAGAGTCCAGAATATGAAGCTGCTGTGTTTGAGCCCTGGTGATGCCATTTACCAGCTGAGTGACTGTATTAGTCTGTTCTCACACTGGGTAATTTATAAAGGAAAGAGGTTTAACTGACTCACAGTTCCATATGGCTGTAGAGGCCTCACAGTCATGGCAGAAGGCAAAAGAGGAGCAAAGTCACATCTTACATGGTGGGAGGCTAGAGAGCATGTGCAGGGAAACTCCCCTTTATAAATTCGTCAGATCTCGTGAGACTTATTCACTATCATGAGAACAGCACGGGAAAGACCTGCCCCATGATTCAATTACCTCCCACTGGGTCCCTCCCACAACATGTGGGAATTGTGTGAGCTACAATTCAAGATTTGGGTGGGTACACAGCCAAACCATATCAGTGACCTTGGGCATGTTTCTTACCCTCTCTGTGCTTTCTTTTCCTCATCTGCAAAATGAGGGTAGTAGTCACAGGTCCATCGTGGTGAGAGTTAAGTGACTGCATCCATGAGCCTGCCACAGGCTAAGTGCTCAATCCATGATATCACCATTACCCCTGCCATCCGGCAGAGCTTTGATAGGAAAGTCAGTCAGCATGTCGTGACCATTCCACGGAGTGGTTATGTGACCCTTGCCAGGCTGATCAGACCATTTCTCCTGGGAATTTGATTCTTGAACCGAGTGAAAGGACAGAAAAAGTCAGGGAGCCAGTTTCTTTAGGTGATGCCATAAAGGTGCTATAAAGAAGCTGTGTCTACCTCTCAGCTTTCTAGTTGGCACTGGTCATTGTCCTCCCCAAGCCCTGGCTCTTTAGGCTTTCTTACAGGCCCTGAGAGCTGCCCCTGCCCTTTTAACACATCCTTGTTTTGCCTAAGTTGTTCAGGATCTATTTCTGTTGTTCATAACCAAAGCATCCTGGCCAACACAAGTCCCTGTGGTAATGTTGGGGACACTGCAGTCTTTGTATGTTTGATTCAAGTGCCTTGCTTGATTTGCTCAGGCACATTCTCTGGAATGAGAAAAAGTCAAGACTAGGACTCCCTAGCATAATTTGAAAGCCCTCAGCCCCTAGACATCACAGATCCACCACCCAAATCCCTTTCAAGGAAAGACTTGCTTGCCCAGCCACATAAATAATGACCCAAAATTTATTGGCACAAAACAATTATTAATTTTTCTTATGGATTCTATGGATGAGAAATTTAAAGAGTAGGAGTAACTTGCCTCCGGTCCAAGATTTCTTGGGCTTCAGCTGGAAGATTCCAAGGCTGGGGGCCTGAGTCATTTGAAAGCTCGTTCAGTTGCACATTGGAATTTGGGGCTGGCCATGTGGTCTCTCGCTGTGTCCTGGGCTTCCTCACAACATGGTGACTGAGTTTCCAGGGTTAGCACTTGGAAGCAGACAAAGCCAGGTAGAAGCCGCATGGCTATTTATGACCTGGCCTCTGAAGTCACATGGCATCACTTCCCCCAGCATCTACTTATGCTGAATTTCCAGGGGGAGAAGAAATGGACTTTACTTTTTGGTGAGTGAATGGAAAGGCTCTGGAAGAACATGTGGAGTCAAAAATATTGAGTTAGCCATTTTTGGAAACTACAACTTGTCGCATGTTCCCTTAGAGAGAAAATAGAAACAGTAAAGTTTGGCTCCACAGGAGAGCTGGAGCTTCACCATCAAGGATGTAAGAAGGAAATATGCAAATATCTAGATTCAAAAGGAAAACATGATGGATAATTAGAAATAGCCAAATATTTGTGTCTTACAAGTAAAAACATTAAAACAAGCTTGGAAACCTCTAGATACTTGACCTCATGTAGACCACTGGTTCCTAACTTGAGCCCATGACCCAAATTGTGATCATCGCAGCCTATGGAGATGTTGTGAAAGTGGCTCAAAGAAAGATGCTATGCTCTGGCCACAACCCTTGCAACAAACCACAAGGCCATGTGCAGGAGACCAAGTTTGGGGATGTTAGGAAATGGCTGGACCATAACGATGACAAAAGCTGTGCTTCCTCCTCACAGCCCTCGTGTTAGAGATGCACCAGCTGTTCTCTGAGGGGCTGGAAACTGATACCATGTTTGCTTCTGTAGGAGACGCTGCCCATGCCTTTTCACAATGCCTTGTACCCACCCTTTCTGCACATGCCAACCCTACTGTCTCCTACCATTAGCACCTATGATGCTGGTGGGCATTGATAGCTGTCAGACAGAGCCCTCTCTTGCCCCAGAACTTGCTCAGCCTATGCCTGAGGCAGGCCAGAAGTGCCAGGGACTTCATGTCCCACAAGCAACCCTCAGCTCTTGGTAGTTGGTCTCTACCTCCACAGGATGAGTCTAAGGCATGTTCTACACAGGGTCCTAGTGGTCCCCAGCAGGATCAAGTGTCTCTTTCCACTCCATTTCCTCACTCCCCTACCAGTGCTGCTTGGCATTGTTTCCGAATAAATAACTTGCATTCAAGTCTCAGTCTTAGGGTCAGCCTCTGGAGGATCCCAACCTAAATTTACAATGTACGTTCCTGAGACAAAAGAAAGGGGATGGATAGAAGAAAAGAACAGTTTGGGATGTCCTACAAATGAGACTTGAAATCTTAGGCCTGCTTGTTTATTAGGCTAATCAGTCTTACATGAGATGGTGATCAGTTTCCAAAAACAGTCATATTTAGATAATTCCCTCTCAAGCTTCAGGGTCACAAGTCTTTATTACCCTATTAATAGGTAACAAAGACTACAGGGAGCAAGGTGGACCTCACACAAGGCCCTTAACTGCTATGGTTTAGTATTCTTATCTGTATAGTGGAAGTAACAATAGTAACCACCTCATGGGTTGTATAAATATTAAGTATCTCTAATACCTTTAAAACAGTGTCTGTAGCAAATGTGCAATAACTACCAGTTGCTTTTATATCGAGGAAGTCTCCTCCTGAAAGACTAAAACTGGTCCTAAGCTGAGCTCACCAGTTTCCCCCAAACCCGTTTTTTAATTAGTGTTCTCCACTGTATTACTTAGAAGGATTAGCTGCTAATTGTTGAAATCAACCCAAACTGGCTGACATGGTTTGGCTCTGTCCCCACCCAAATCTCATCTTGAATTGTAGTTCCCATAATCCCTACGTGTCATGGGAGGCACCCAGTGGGAAGTGACTGGATCATGAGTGCAGTTTTTCCCATGCTGTTCTCGTGATAGTGAGTGAGTTCTCACGAGATCTGAGGTTTTATAAGCGTCTGGCATTTCCCCTGCTTGCACTCATTCTCTCTCCTGGAACCCTGTGAAGATGTGCCTTCCCCCTTATTGTAAGTTTCCTGAGGCCTGCCCAGTCATGCAGAGCTGTGGGTCAATTAAATCTCTTTTCTTTGTAAATTGCCCTGTCTCAAGTATTTCTTCAAAGCAGCGTGAGAACAGACTAATACACTGGACTGTGAAATAAAGGATGAAACAATAAGTCAGTTTTTGAGTCAATCAATTCATGTGACTGGAACATCGTGGAAGGGCTGGTATTGCACCAAGTGGGCCCGGTTGCTCAAGACCTATATCTTTCTCTCCATGTCCTAGCTCTGCCCTCTCTACATTCGTTCCTGACAGAGTCACCCTTGTGGGCCAGTATTGACTATGTGCTCCTTCCTATCTGGTGCTAGTGGGGTCTCTTCCACAGAAAACCAATACCTGGGCTTTAGCTTGATTGGATCAATTTAGTCTATCTGCTTATTCCTAAACCAATCATGATGGCCAAGAGGAAGGAATAGTGCTGACTGGTTTATGACAGAACCACCTGTCCCACCCCAAAGACCACCAAGTCATCCTTAGAAGGATTACAGATGGACATGCGAATAAAAATAGGCATGCTGCCTGCAAGAGAAGAAGGAATGAATGCTGGTGGTCAAAGGCACCAGAAAATGTTGACCTCACCTACCTTAGTTTCTGGCACCTCCTTCTACCAGTTGCTCATTCTAGGAAGCTTAAGTCCTTCCTCTTCCTCTCTCTTCCATCTTTGAATTTGCATGACCCTTTTGTTAATTGTCCTCCTAAAAATCTTCTCAATCCAGCCACTTCCCTCCATTCCCATTGTGAACTATGGTCTTGATCATGCCCAGGCCAGCCCAATGGCTTCAGTAGCAGTTGGAAGACAGAAACCTTATCTATTATTTCACCAGAGAGAAGTTCATATAAACAGTTGTTAATTTTGTAACTAAAATGGTTAAACATGACCTCTAAGATGTCACAGAGTTAGCAACTTCAGAAAGCAGCTACCGGTCTAAGGCTAAGGGGTAAAAAGGAAAAGATTGGAACTATTGAAACCTAGAAGCATGGAAAGGAGACACCATGGAGTTGAAGTTCAGACCCCTGAAGAGGGGCCCTGGCCAGCTTGGGCAGGTGTCTCCCAGCAGAAGCAATGAGGTTAGCTCTGCACGTGTTATATAACAACAGCAAATTGCTGCAGTGGAAGGAACTGCCGCTGCGAAGTGAGGAAGCAAGACTGGGAGGATGCTGTCAAGAACTGAAAGTAAAGAAAGCAGCCAGAAGTGTGGCTGGGTGATGCTCATGTGAACAGGAAGCCAACTGAAGGGCACAGGTCCCTTCTCACTTCAGCCTTGCAGCTCCCCAAGCACCCTGTGTTTTCAAAGCCCCAAAAGAAGCAGCTAGTAAAGCAGAAATGAGGCTTCAGCCCTAGTGATACAGGCAAACCCCCAAATTGGGGTCCTGCCAAGGAGGGTTCTTGGTTTCACTGAGGAAAGAATTCAAGAGTAAGCTGACAGTGAAAGAAAGCCGCTGTGAGGTGAGGAAGCGAGACTGGGAAGATGCTGTCAGGAACTGCATTTATTAATAAACTGTTTATTAGAGCAACGTGTTGAAGAAGATGGCTGCTCCATGGACAGAACATGGCTATCCCATAGGCAGAGGAGCACACAGTAGCACACATGGGATGCTGGCTAGCTCTATTTACACCCTGTGTAAGATACTGCGTATCTTCATTTTATGCTACATAAGGGGTGGGTTATTCACAAACTGTCTGGAAAAGGGGTGGAGAATTCTTGGAACCATTTAAGATAACTTCCAAGTCGAGTCGTTGTCATGGCATTTGTAAACTGTGATGGAGCTGATGAGAGTGTCTTATGCAAATGTATTATAATTCCTAATCCTAGCTGGTTTGGGCCGGTTTCTTTGCTGCATCCTGTTCAGATCAGCAGGGTCATGAAAACAAGTCCCTCTGATCTCCTACCTCACAAGGATCACAAAACACGGTACAGAGGAATGAGCCTGGAGCTAAGAAACAAGATCTTATTAACAGTCACTGGCTTCCTAAACAGCTCTTTTAATTCACTCCTCATTTTCCAATCTATCCTTCATCCCTATTGCCCCAACTCACACCCAAAGGCATCATGGCATCCTGGCTGGACCAGTGAAGATTGATAGTGGCTTCAGTTGGGAAAAGTGTGGGGTGGGAAGAGGATTTAGGCATCCCAGAGTCCAGATTAGTGCAGCCATGCTGAGAATGAAAGACGGTGCCACCTCGTGTCCAGTACGCTATTGGTGCTGTTAGTGAAGAGTCAGACTTCCCAAGATGATTCTCGATGTTAAATTAGCTTTAACAATTTGAATGTTTTTGGCTTTGTAGATATATTTTTATTTGAATTTGTAAAATCTTTAATAGTTGCATAAGAATTATAATCCTAGAAGCTTAATATGCATTTGTACATAAATAACAGTTTTATCTTAATAAAAATAAGTTATCCCCGGGGATTCATGAAAATTTGTTTTCCCTTTAAGATGGGTCCATGCATTACTCAAATTGATGAAAAGGAAAAATGCCATCTGATTCCTGGACAGGAGGTATAAGCGGCACCAACCCCATGGTCTCCTAGCCTGTAACATGGGAAAATGGCAGAACCATGAGTGTGTGGGGGGTCAGAAGATACTGCTACATTTTTTTTGGATGTGTTGAGAGCTTAAGATGGTTGGAAAGCTTAACAGAGACGTGGAGGGGGGTAACTAGATGATGGGGCTAGATAGGTATTCGAGAAAGACAGGCAGAGAAGCCTTTGATGCCATTAAATATGACCCTTTGTGTTCGGAAATGTACCTGCTGATTAATCTGCCATCTGTATCTATTCAGTGAAGGCACAGATGTGCTGAGGGGACAGAGAGAGTGATTAGGGACCATTACAGAAGATGATGTGGCATTTGAGTTGGGCCTTAGAGGATTGGAAAGGTCTTAAGAGATGGAGGACTGGGGTGAGGGCCTGCCAGGCTGGGAGAATGACATGAGCCAGGGCTGGGAGGAATGGCGGGGCTGGATCCCTGGAGGAGTGGGAGGTGACATGTGGAGGCTTCAAGGCACCAGGTTTTGCAAGGCTTGAACTCCAGGTGAAGGAGCTGGGATTTTATCCCGAAATAAAGGTGGAGATCCTTGTTGTTTTCTGAGAGAAGGAGGGCAAAATCCGAATCTGTTATTATGGTTCTCGTTTTTCCATTGAGGAAGGTGACACCCAGAGTCGCTGGAGACCCCCTAAGAACACAGGGCGGTTTAATAGGTGTGGAGAAGCAGTGCCTACCCCTGCCTCCTGGTCTACCAGGGCACATCACAGTAAACACTGTGTGCCTGGCTGAAATTGGGAGCCAAAGGCCTCGTTTACATATCTCTCTGGCAGGCAAGGACTGCCCTGCCACCGGAGGGAATAGTCCACATCACCCCCCACACTATGCTGGTGACAATTGGAACTGGAGGTGTTCACAGGCCCTAGTTCATCTGGGAGATGTATAACCATGCAGCCGTCCCGGGGCTGCCATTAGCGCTTTATCTGAAAAGGCCAAACAGCTCCTGCCCTGTAAATTATGTCTCATTTCTTTAAAAAATGTATGTGGCTGGAGAAGGGGCAGAGGGATGCAAAGGAGGAGGAAGGGAAGGGGGACAGCAGGGAAGGGTAAATAGATAAAATAAATGGGCTTGGTGCATGCCTTTTGACCATTTTGCTTTAGTCTATTGATTTGGATTTTTCCCCCTACCCTGGGAGTAATCAATTTTTCGGTGGATGGGCAGAATACAATAATTTCAAGCAAACTCTTCAAATGGGTTGTCATTAATTTGCCTTTTGCCGGTCCTTGTTCCCTCGGAGTAAGATGTGTTTAGCCTTCTCGGAACACTATTGGAGGTATCCTCTGGGGATTTGCGGGGGCTGATTGGCACAGGGAAGGGAATGCAGACGTGGGAGGGGCGAGAAGAGCTGGTGCGGACTAATGAAGGCACAGTGTTTGCTCATCTTTACAGAGTCACTTATTACTGCTAATTGGGAGGGACAGTTCAAATAAGCACAGAGGACCAGTTGTCACAGGAGCGTGACATGGCTTTAAAGAGGCCTTCCTGGCTCCCTGAACTCCTGCCGCAGGCGGGCTGGATGCCTGCGCTTCGCAGCCTCCATAGAGTGGAGGCTTTGTCAGGGCGCCCCATAGAAGTCAGCAGTCCTAAGAAACCTAGGTTTGGCAAATCATCGCAGGGAACCACAGACAGACACGCAGCTGCCTGGGACACTTAGAAAGTCAACAGCTGACGGAAGGGGAGGACTCCGAGCTTGGCTGTAAATGGACTTGAAGACGTGATCGGAATTAATTTACACAACATAGTTAGAGGTTGTTTTCTTTAAAGGGCCTAATTGGTTTTAAAGAACATTCATTTGTATGAGTGTTAAAATATTAATAACCTGACATACATCTCCTAGGGTTCTGCGGCTTTATCTTTTGGTTATTTCCTTTGTAAAAAGACATTAATTTCCTCTCCATTCTATTAAATAGACATGAGTGAATGGGCCATGCCCATCCCACGTTATAGCCAATATTTCCAAATTATTTGGTTACATTTGTGCCAACCAGTTAGTCATTAGCCAATGCTATTAAAAAGCACCTGGGGGCTGGGCATGGTGGCTCATGCCTGTAATCTCAGCACTTTGGGAGCCTGAGGCAGGAAGATCACTTGAAGTCAGGAGTTCGAAACCAGCCTGGGCAACATGACAAGCCCCTCACCTCCAAAAAGAAAAATACAAAATAATTAGTCAAGTGTGGTGGCTCACACCTGCAATCTTAGCACTTTGGGAGGTTGCAGTGGGAAGGTTGCTTGAGCCCAAGATTTTGAGGTTATAGTGAGTGATAATTGTGCCACTGCACTCCAGCTTGGGCAACAGAGTGAGGTCCCACTTCTGAAATAAATAAATACATAAATAAGCCCAAAGTAAAAATAAACAAACAAAAAAACATCTAGATCTTCCTGGTGGCCGCAAGGAATGAATCACAACGGCCCCAATTCATTCATTCTACAAAAGTATTAAATCCTTGCAGTGGGCCAGGAACTACTATAGGTGCTAGGGACACAGCCATGAACTAGATTAAGTCCCTGCTGTCACGAGTTCTCATTCCTATGGAAGGCTGGGGCACTGAGAGTGATCGAGTGATGAACAAGGTCATTTCAGATGAGGACAAAAATGTAGGGGTGCCCTTGTGCCAGTGTTTTACTTGGCTTTTCAGACTCCTGTGTTTACTCCTGTGGAAAACAAGATAAATCAGTCCTGCCAAGAAGCAGGTAGTGGAGCCCATACCTTTGAGGGAATCTTAGATAAGGCCAAGTTTAGCTGCCTGGTTTTAGATACAGGAAATTTCTGATTCAAAATATAATCCCATTCTGGGAAGGTATGTGTAACAGATTCTGGTGATTTAGTGTCAGTTGAGAAAATTCATCATAAGCCAAGTTTTTGGTGCAAAGCCACAGTCCCTTTTCCTTTTTTTTTTTTTTTTTTTTTTTTTTTTGAGGCAGAGTTTTGCTCTTGTCGCCGAGGCTGGAGTGCAATGGTGTGATCTCAACTCACTGCAACCTCCACCTCCCTGGTTCAAGTGATTATCCTGCCTCA
Source organism: Pongo abelii (assembly GCF_028885655.2). Classification (NCBI taxonomy): domain Eukaryota; kingdom Metazoa; phylum Chordata; class Mammalia; order Primates; family Hominidae; genus Pongo; species Pongo abelii. The sequence goes on from NC_072006.2 coordinate 15,678,459, forward strand.
GCCTCCTGAGCAGCTGGGATTACATGCACCCGCCACCACACCTGGCTAATTTTTGTGTTTTTAATAGAGACGGGGTTTCACCATGTTGGCCAGGCTGGTCTCGATCTCCTGACCACAGGTAATCCAACCACCTCAGCCTCCCAAAGTACTGGGATCACAGGCGTGAGCCACTGCACCTGGCCCCTTTTCTTTTTATGACTCAGATTTTTAAGAATGTCATTAAACACACAAAAAGCATTCTATTTAAAAAGCAAGTATAAAACCAAAGATCCAATCTAATCATCCTCATGTACTTCAAGGTTCTGAGGTATATCCTGGGCCAGGAGCTTATAGAAGGTTGAGATGAGGGTGAGAGAGAGGCTTAGGTGGGATGCTGGTTTCATCCTTGCTCTAACTTGGTTCATGGTTCTTATGATTTATACCTGAAAACACATACACACTGTGGCGGCTCATGCCCATAATCCCAGCACTTTGGGGGCCAAGGACAGAAGATCACTTGAAGCCAGGAATTCAAGACCAACATAGCGAGAACCCGTCTCTACTAAAAATTTCAAAATGAGCTGCATGTGGTGGCACACACCTGTAGTCCCAGGTACTTAGGAGGCTGAGGCAAGAGGATCACTCGAGCCCGGAGTCTGAGGTTGTAGTGAGCCATGATCATGCCACTGCACTCCAGCCTGGGCAACAGAGTGAGACCCTGTCTCTAAAAAAAAAAAAAAAAGAAAACAAAAGAAAAAAATATATACACACAAACACATCAGCAGCAGCAGCATCACATATATACAAAACCAAATAGAAAATTATAGGTGGTAGCACCTTCAGAGAAAAAAAAAGTCATTTTTTCTCCTCCTGAATATTGAAAATTACATTATCTATTTATGACACAGGCAGATGGTGTGAATCTGGGCTTTCACTTTGAAAGTATTTTCAAGAAAGCAACAGACTTTCCCCAGTGAAGAGAGCAGCCCTAAAAAAGAAATACCCATTTATGAAATTCATATAAAGCTGTTCCTGCAAATTTTCGCATTAGTTTTGAGATTTAAACTGGAATGATCCACCGTCAAATCAGACTGGTGGGTAAGCAGTCAGATGCTTTTCTAGAGAATGTAAGCCTTGGTACTTAACAAGAAATTAGTGGGGTTTCTCAGCATGGAAAATAGGAAACTATTTGCTGAGTGATACATTCCATTTTAGATTTCCTGTGATATGTTAAGAATGAATTTGTTGTTCATTGATACCTTCCAAGAGACCCCAACATAGGGCAAACAATGCCCCCTTCACTTCTGCATGAATGCACTCAGTTCTTTTCTTCACATCTGGAAGTCATTTATTTTGCCCTGAGACATCTGCAGAGGCTGTTGACATGTGATGGAGGCAGGGGAGCTGGCAAGCATGGCAAGGCGATGGACGCCATCACTCTTGGTGAGGCCTGGCTTTGTTGGAGGCAAGAAGAGGACCCGCTTCCCAACTGGGAGATGACTACAGGTTGACCAATTAAGAAACCAGTTGAATAAGCTTTAAAAAAAAAACACTTCTGAAAAAAAGGAATTTATGTTGCTAAAATGAATCCTTCATTTGGAGACCTAAAAGGAAAATGTCTGGCTCAGTTCTCTGTGGGATTTCACTCTTAATGAGCATAAGCAGAAAATATCTTTTTGCAGGCAGAGAGGTATGTGTGTGTATAAATTGATGTGTAATGTTGAAATCTTGTTTTGAAATAACTCCATGTGATTGCTGCTTTGACTCCTTTGTGTTCTCATTGGTCAGAAGGTGTCCTTGGGAATCTGCCATCAGCAAACATCTGGGAGCACATATCAGAAGTGCAGAGCTGGATGCTTTGGACAGGTAAAGTGCATCTGTTTATGAAGCCATGTAGAATTTCTTCCTCTGCTTTCACTAAGAGTAGAGTATATGAAAATAGTCCACATCTCTATGTCGCAGCTAAACTGCTGGGCTGTGCCATGTTGAGAGTGAGCACTGGTGCTCTGAATATAGAATGAGAGATGTATAAAGCCCCATTGACCCATCACCAGCATCTCACTTCCTCGCCTGAGATGCCAGCCTTACAGCTTTAGTTTTATTCTGTTATTATAGATTTAGGGGGCACATGTGCAGGTGTGTTACATGGGTATATTGTATAATGCTAGGGTTTGGGCATCTGGTATCAAGAACTCAATCCCATTTACAATAGCCACACACACACAAAGAATACCTACGAATACTTCTAACCAAGGAGGTGAAAGAGAACTACAGAGAACTATAAGGAGAACTACAGAGAACACTAATGAAAGAAATTGTAAATAACACAAACAAGTGGAAGAAAACATCCCATACTCATAGATAAGAAGAATAAATATCATGAAAATGACTACACTACCCAAAGCAGTCTACAGATGCAATGCAATTTCTATCAAATTACAAATGTCATTTTTCACAGAATTAGAAAAAATGATTTTAAATTCATATTGAACAAAAAAGAACCCAAATAACCAAAACAATTTTCAGCAAAAAAGAATGAAAACAAAGGCATCACATTTCCTAACTTCAAACTCTACTATAAAGCTATAGTAATCGAAGCAGCATGGTATGGTCTTTGTACAAAAAATAGACACATAGACCAATGGAACAGAATAGAGAACACGGTAATAAAACCACAAACCTACAACCAACTGATCTTTGACAAAGTTGACAAGAATAGACAATGGGGAAAGGACACCCCATTTAATAAATGGTGCTGAGAAAACTGGCTAACCATATGCAGAAGACTGAAACTGGACCCTTCTCACCATATATAAAAATTAACTCAAGATGGATTAAAGACTTAACTGTAAGACCTGAAACTATAAAAATCCTAGAGGAAAATCTGGGAAAACTCTTCTGGTCATTGGCCTAGGCAAAGTCTTAGACCTTTATGGGAGCAGCTAGCATTGTCCTTTCCTAGCAGCCTCATTGAATATGCAAATCTCCCTGCAAGGGGCAATTCTTGGAGTTACTACCACCACAACTTGATAGGAAGGACAAAATAGAGAGCATAAGGATGATATTTGGGGCTAGAGGTTGGGAAGAGAACTCCAAAGACTGGTGTGGCTTATTACATAATTTTAACAAGGGCCTGCTCTGCTGAGGACCCAAGGAAGGGATTTAAATGACTGAGGAGGAGGAACAGGGACATTACGTAAGATTGTTCCCCAATCAAGCTGAATCCTTCCAGGCTTTAACAGAGCACACTCAAGGGAAAAGGGCAAGGGGGAACAGCCTGTTGGAATATGCAATGAGAATGCAATGGCAGTAGTGGGGTAGAGAGATGATTATGATGGACAGTGTCAAAAGGAAGCCGCAGAGGAGAATGTCCCACACTGGAGTCAAAGGGAGAGAGTGAGTTTTGTCCACATGGAGAGGATGCCATTGGCCTGAAGCTAATGTGATGAGGTAGTAGTTCATAGTATTAATAATGGAAATCTTTTACTTGAAACCCAGGAGCTTCTTCCAGCCCCTACAGAGAAATCATGTACTTCTGAATCAGAAGCCAGATCTACAGATATTGCCTACTGCGAAAAAGGGGGGAAGGGAGAGAGGCAAGCTGAAGATCATGGCATGTAAAGAAAGATTCAGAGGCATAATTTGCAGAGTTTTCCTGCTCCAAGACAGGAGATAAAAGTTGCTGTGATCTGGTCGGGCCTGGTGGCTCATGCCTGTAACCCCAGCACTTTGGAAGGCCAAAATGGAAGGATCTCTTGAGGGAGTTCGAGACCAGCCTGGCCAACATAGCGAGACCCCATCTCTATTTAAAAACACAAAAGTTGCCATGATCTGAGCACACAAAGGAGGGAAAGATATCACAGGCCCAAGAGAGGGTGAGGCTGAGAAACCAAGAGAGAACACCAGAGCAGGCTTGCCTTTCATAAGCCGTAGTGTGGAGGTGTGACGAATTTGCTCAGGTGTTTATTCAACAGGTATTTATTGAGTGCCTGGGCTATGCCTGCTACTATTCTGTGCACCTGGGATATATCCATGGACCAAACAGAAAAAGATCCCTGCCTCCATGGAGCTTATATCCCAGCAGAAAAGACAGACAGTACACAATAAGCAGAAATCAACAAAATACATAGCCTCTTAGGGGATGATCTATGCCAGGAATAAAAGAAAAGTAGAGGGGTAGGAGGATCAGAGTGGCTTGGGGGAGTTATTTAGCAGTGGGCTTCACCAAGCCAGATTGCAGCCAAGCTATGAAGGAGGTGAGGGAGAGAGCACACAGGCAGTGTAGCCTTATGGCCCATCACAGCTGTCCAGTAGTGCCCTTGCTCCCAGTAGACAGCCCATCCATGGCTGACTTTGGAATGAAACTTGTCTCCATCCACAAGATTCTTTTCAGTCCCCCAAGACTCATTCTGTGAAAGCCGCCACCTTCTGACAACCCAGCACATGCCCAGAGTGAAGGAACAGGATGGAGATTCTTTGAGATGGTGACACGGAGTTAGAAAGCCTTGATGATGATCAAAGCAAAATGGGGCAGAAACAGGTTGCAAACTTGCCCGCTGAGCTAGAACAGAGGTAAGACCCGCAATCAACACTAATCCCTTCTATTTCAGAATCTCACCCAAAACACAATCCCAAATGAATTTTTAGATACTTGGCTGTTTTATTTATTTATTTATTTATTTATTTTCTTCCTGATCGGGTTTCTACTAGACAACTAACTGTCCATAAGAATCAACCTACATCTATGATACCTTCTTATTTTTATTTTATCAGGCTTATTTCATTTTGACTATTGGGTCATTACACCTTTTAATAATTATACTACATATTAATATTTTTTCTCAGCAAAAGTTGTATCAATAGTGCTATTTGTGAAGTCACAAGTTCACTAGAAATAAAGTAGTTAAATAAAACTAAAAATGGTTAAGAATGATGAGGTTTTTATATCCCCAATTTCTGAGGTTGCCTTGATTTTAAAACGCTGTTTCTGACAACATTACCACATACTAGAAATTGAAACTTCATCTCCCAGCCTGTCATTCACACTCAGAAGCGGCCTGATAATCAGTTACTGACCAGGTGTGACCAGATGTCCTAATTTTTAGCCTTGTACATGTGATCACGGGAGAAGTGGTGTGTGTGTGTGTGTGTGTGTGTATGTGTGTGTGTGTGATGTCCATTTATAGTTTGTCCTCTTTATGAGTCCTCAAGAATACTTGAGCCTCTCTACTTCTTTATTTGGAAACAATCCCAAAGGTTAAAGCCTCCAGGAGTTGAGATTTGGTTCCTGAAGTCATGAAGCCCAAGGTCCCACAAGCCCCTGTCCTTTGTTAGTGGAATCCTTCCTTTGGTTTAAATAGGAAACTTTCCTTGGCAACTCTGATGATGACACCTTTTGTATCTATCCAAAAGGCCAGTTTACTGGTCAAGAGTGTGGGCTGGGATACTCAAGAGTTCAGAGTTCCATTTCTATGCGGACTCTCATCCCATTTTTTACTTCTCCCATGTTTATAGTCATTGCGCTTGTGGGGTACTTAGAATAACATGGAGAACACAGAGGCTGATCTGGGTGTAATGGTGCCATAATGCCTTCTAGCATGAGGCAGTGTGGACAGTTTGAGCCTGGTTGAAAGGAATTCATTTTGTCAAGGTTTATATAAGTCCAAGCCCTCCTCCCATTGCAAGTGCGCCTGTCCCCACTCAGCTGAAACCATCATGATGACAACCTGCCCCCATGGCAAGCAATGGGAATGAAGATAGAAGAATGGGGGGATGCCTGCATCCCATCTTGGCCTCCCATCTTTCAGGATCTCAGTGTCACATTCTGTCCAGACCACCCACAAGCCCTTACAGGGTTCCAAGCGAACGCTCACTTCCCTCCACATCTTGGCACCTTTCCTCACATCTGGCACCAATAGGTCTTATTGTACCATAAACTCTGCTTGTCTGTAGCGGGAAAGGAAGACAAGATGGCTTGAGGTGATAGGAAATAATTAACCCAAGTAAATTTGGCTGCAGACGTCACCACTTATGCAAGGAGTGCCTGACAGCTCCCCCGACTCTGGTTGAAGGATCCCACCGCTGTTCTTCTAGATGGGAGTGCAGTGCTCCCCTGCATCTCATCTCCCCAACTCCTCACAACCTCCATTTCCTCAGGCATAAATTTTGGGAAGTGTTGTCTACATTACAGAATGATTGTCAGGATTAAATGAGGACATACGTGTGAAACCCTCACACATTGTCCAGCATGTAGTCACATGTAACAAATGGTGGTGGGGATGATAGTGTATGAGTGGAAGCCAATTTTGATTATTTTTCAGTGTTGCTTAATTCATTCCAATGAAGCATTTACTGCGCGCCTCCCTGCAATGTCTGCGGGTGCCCGTGGTGAAGGCTGCACCAGTGAGGACAACTCTGGATGGAGCCAGAGAGCAGGAGCCCCATGGTGAACTCTCCACCTCCTCACACTGGGCCATTACTCCCCCAGAGCCTTCATTTCCCGTCTCCCCAACCCCCTCATAAGCCCTACATGAAGAGACAAGAAAGGGAACTGAAGGCTCTTTCCTGCTTAAAACCATGAAAAGGCCAGGCGCGGTGGCTCACACCTGTAATCCCAGCACTTTGGGAGGCCAAGGTGGGCAGATCACTTGTAGTCAGAAGTTCGAGACCAGCCTGGCCAATATGGTGAAACCCCATCTCTACTAAAAATATACAAATTAGCCAGTTGTAGTGGTGGGCACCTGTAGCCCCAGCTACATGGGAGGCTGAGGCAGGAGAATCGCTTGAACACAGGAAGAGAAGCGGAGGTTGCAGTGAGCCAAGATCATGCTGTTGCACTCCAGCCTGGGTGTCACAGCGAGACTCTGTCTCAGAAACAAAAACATAAAACAGACCATGAAATACAATCTACCTTCATTAATGGAATAAACAAGACAACATAGGATAATGTGCTGTGATGTCTCCGGGGCACCAAGCATGGTGCCCTCATCCCGTCTAAGCATATGACCATGGGGGAAAGTATCAGACATCTCTTATCCCTGGAAATAGCCTTTTCCCGGCCTTCAAATTCAATTTTAACAAATATTTATTAAGTGCCCACTATGTGCGAGGCATTGTCAGACCAGAACTATCCAACAGAAGTTTCTGTGATGGGAGTGTTCTGTATCTGCACTGTCTAATAGCCATGTGGTTGCTGAGCAATTGAAATGTGGTTAGTGTGATGGAAGAAGTGAATTTTTAATTTTGCTTAATGTTAATTAATTTTAAATTAAATTTAAATAGTCACACGTGACTAGTGACGACCATATCACACAGTGCGGGACTAGACACCGAAGATTCACAGGACAGCTAAAAATCCTTGCTTTCTTGAGGTTTATATTGCATTAAAAGAAAGTGGGGACAGACAATAAGATAAAAAAGTGAAATACATCACGAGTCAGACAGTGAAAGTGCTATAGAAAAAAAGCAATAAAGTGAGAATCAAGTTAGGAAAGGTCAGAATTCTGAAAGCAGTGGCAGACTGAACAATTTTCATGCCCAGTGAACAAACTGTAAAGGTGAACCTCTCACACTTTATTTTAGGTACTGCCGAAAGCAAACTGGAGAGTCTAGTGCACATAGTTTTTGAATACACCCATAAGTCAGGTGTCTGATTTGAACAGTTGCTTTTATCCTTCTCAACTCTGTACTCAAAATGCACCACTTCTCACTTGGTACAATAATCAGGAATAATGTGTATCTTAATGGAGCTTCTCCATTAAAAGGTTTTGGAAATAATATATAAAATTAATGGTTTACAAGAATAGTTTTAGACACTTGAAAACATAGCTAACCTAAAGACCTTCAATGCACCATGAATACATTCATTCCCCGAATAAAAATGAATCCTAAAATTGGTTTTGATTTTTATTTAAAATTCAAATGTCTGATGTCCTTAAATTGAACAAATGATATTTAAAAATATCTATATCAGCCTCCAACATCTGCAGATTGCGATTTGCATTTTGAAATTGGCTGCTTGAAATGATCGGGGATGAGCGCTGTCATTCTTCTTTTCTTCCCTCTGGTTATTTAATGAAATGCGAGAGGTCAACCCTTTGTCCTTAAATTAGTTCCCATAAAAATCTTTTTGTACTTTGCAGCTTGTTATGATGTCTTGAGGCTGAAGGAAACGTTGCCATTAATTACGTCTTTGTTGAATATGGATATCTATTCAGAGTTAGTTGAACAGTTTCAAACAAAATTAGCATCGAGCCACACTCGGGCCAGCTTTGGGTTGGTTATCAAGAATATTTTTTTCTTTTTTTCTCCCTTTCTTTTTTTCCTTTAAATTTTTTTAAATAGCTGAGAGAATGCTCTTCGGCAAGTGTGTATTATCTAATATATTCAGCTTTCAGTTGCTACTTTTTTCCAGATGAAGATGAGCTTAATTGAGGTTGTCCTTTTAAGTTTGTAGGGCCCTTCAGCATCTCACACAAAAGCATCTAGAGGCTTTTCATTTGTCTTGAGTATGTTTCAGATGTACAAATATTATTTACTTTAAACTTCAAATCAAAAGGTGCACTGTAACTGTTTTAAATAAAACATTAGTCAAGACTGAAATATATATAAATTCAAAGCAATACTTTTTTTTCCCATTTACGTGAAGGGAGCTCAGTTAACAAATTTTAGGATACATGTCGGAGGAACTGTTTAGCAACACCCTTCAAGCAAGCAAGCACTTAATAAAGGAATTCATTCCCAGTCCTCCAAAGATAAATATTACAAACCCACTCTACAGCTAAGCTGTGAAGTTAGTTTTCTGTTGCAGACTCTCTTAAATGTTTGCTTGAATAAGATGGGGGTAAAATTGATTTTGAAGAAGTGAAGCTCATCAGTGAAATGTACCCAGGGTGCTCATCTGGGGGGGCATTTTGAGGAAATAAAGAAAAACATTCAGCTACAGGCTCAGCTCTATACAAACCTGTTCGTACTATGAGGGTCGTGAAGGCTGATGAATGGGACTTCAGCCCTGGGAGAAAACCCTTTTCTGTGAGCATTTAAATCAATATATGGGAAATTATAGTACATCCTAGAGAACATGGCAGAAATTGTGAAAAACAGAATAAGATCTCTTTTTGTTTTAATAATAATAATAATAATAAGCCCCAAGGACCATACTAACAAAGTAGATTGATTCGTTTAGGAATAAAATTCTCAAACAACCCTGTGAAAGATAAGTATTCCCTATTGTAGCAAAAACAATGGGTATGATCTTTTTTTCCCAATGAAGATCCTGTTTAATGTCTTAAAAATATTTTGTAGTGATTTTTATTTTCATTCCTTCTTCCTGCAGCTCCTTTCCTGAATATGGAAACAGAGTGTCCCTTGTTGTGAAGCATTCCTGGGAAAGAGGCGCTAACCTTGTATCGCTTTTGAGTGTAATATACATTTTTCATTTTAAATGGGAGCTCATAATGACATTGTGTGGAAGGGATTCCAGGCCTCTGTGATTATCACCATGTCTCCTTGAGCTGCGCCTCTGGAAAAAAATGTGAAGGAGGTAGCCCTCTGGAATGAATAAATCCTGCCGCCTGCCTGTAATTATTTATTAAAATAGATTAAAGAAATAGGCTAAAAAGGAACCCGCCGCCCATGTTAGAGATAGCATAATAAGAGTACATAGAAAGGGAAAATTAACACCAGGGAGGAAGGAATGTTAGATATGTGCTTTCAAGAATACGGCCATGTCTGCATTGTTGGCTTACACACAGACACACGCTCGGGTTTTTCATTTGGCAGGGTGGGCTGTGTGATGAAAACGTGGGTTACTAATACTGATGTGTATGTCTCTAATTAACATTAGAATTGAGTGGTAAACATAACCAGGAGAGCATTCAAGAGCGAAATGGGCTAAAAGAGAAGCCAATGTGTAGAGAGGAGGGGGAAGAGACGGGTTGGAGAGAAGAAATCGGTCAGCCCTTGTTCAGATGGGTTTAATTTTGTCACTTGAGTCAAAACTGGAAACCTGTTTTCTAGTACAATTGCTTCTGTGTTTAGTGGGTGCTGTCCTTGCAGGCTCCTTTCATTGCAGGAGAATTTTATAAGCAGCATACCATCATCAAACCATCCTGGGGGTCAACTTTCCACTTGTGCCTTTAGCTCTTACGCAAGCACTTTTATAGTGTCTGCTAATATACAGGATTTATCTTCGGTTCTGAGAAGAGCTTTTAAACTTAATCCCTCGTTGGAGTACTAATTTGTTTCTTCATCCTTAAACCAGTACTTTCGGTTAACTTTCACCAGAAACGGTAGATTTCTTTAGTATGGCCACTCAAGAAACGTAGGTTTCCGTTAATTTTTTGTTTTGTTTTGTGGCTGTTTTTGTTTGTGACTGCTGGGAGAACAACAGGGTGGGGGAGATTTTGATGATGGTTGCTGATATTATTCATGTATTTCTGTTTCTTAAAGTTCAAAGTACATAACTGGAAATACTTGTGGACGGTTGCCTTAAAAATATTTCTAATCATATTTGCCTAAAGAAAATAAAAACTACTACCTATTTTTAAAAAAAGGAATGCCAGAACTTATTTTTGCTTTTTTATTCTGGCTTTTCCCTTGATATTTGAGTGGAATAATATGCTATGATGTTTATGTATGAAAAACAGAATATACTTGCATATGTTATGAGGAAGAAAGCTGCTTCTAGGAAAATGAACTTTTTTTTTCTTTTTTTATATTTTAGGAAATGATTTATCAAAGTAACAAAATAACTCATTGGGAAAGCCGTGTTATTTATAAAAACAATCAGCATTTGACTTCCTTTCATTTTTATAAGGCTAACGTAACAAGGACTTTGCAGAGGCAAAAATGAACTCGAATCCTTTTAACCATATGAACACTTATGAATTTTATTGCAGCTCCTATGTAACCACTTTATTTAACCAACTAAATAAAGTGTGTACTTTTTAAAAATATTTAATGCTCAGCACCAAAAACTGTATCCAAAGAAAATGTACATTTCCTGCGTAATATCTGCCTTGCCTCGTTAATTCGTTAGAAAAAAAATATACAAACATTTCCAGAGAAATGCTTTGGGTTTTTTTTAAAGTCATAGATGTTTGTGTAGAAAGGAATGGAACCATCTTCACACGTGAATAGAATGCGGAGATCTTCAGTGCTGTAGTTCAGAAAATGAAGAGAACTTACAAAAATGTACAGCTGGGAATGCCTTTCCAGTGGATCTTCCCCATCACGAAGTTATTACTGTGTGAACAACGTTCATTAGCTTTATCAATATTGTACTTCTGTTTATCTGCCATTACCATCTTAACAAAGTAAATCACTCCTGTTCTTCCCAGATCGCATCTCTTCCCCCACCCTCTGAAAACCAACATTTGTTACCCATAAACAGGGGGGACACTCAGTGATAAGTATAATAGCTTAAATTGAATTTTCCTTCAAATGATTTAGTGAATACTAGAACACATTTTTACTTTGTTGTTTAGACTCAAGAAGGCATAAAATCTCCGCCATCTATTTATCATGTAGTTATTTTAATGTAAACATGTGTCCGTTTAGATGAAGTGTTTTCATTATTAAGCTAATTCCAACGTGTCTCAGATAGACCATGAGAAGGGAGCCGAGCTCTGGCTGATGGGGAACCGAAACCTGCCTCCGCTCAGCCTGCTGTCAGATATGTCTTCATTAGTTTTTTGTCATTCACCGGTGGCAAATGCTGTATAAATGGAATGACGATCAGGCCCGCCTTGATAACTTGTCTTATCTCATTAGTTTTCACATCAAAGTTAATCAGCAATGTGAATTGTAATTGCTAGAGGAGACAATGTGTACATCGCTGGTTGCTTTTTTCCCCCTCCCCTGTATGGCATCTTGAAACATCAGCAGGCTGGCTGGAGCAGATAGGCTCGGAAGGAAAATGATGTGGAAGGCATAATAAGCGAGCTGCTCAGAATTAATGAGCTAACCCAATAAGAAAAGAATGGCCAATCAATGTGAGTTGGGCAAATATAATTTAGAAATAATTGCTTGATTGGTTGCCTATAGTAGACTGATTTGACCACACACAAGGATTAAGAATTAAGATGTCAAGGCAAAAAATAATTTGGCAACTGAGGGCATGTAATTTTTTGTGTCCTTCCCTTTATGATTGAAAGAGATGGGTGTTTGATATGCTATTCGCCAGAATGAAAACATTAGACACCCTCTCGTTCTCTTTCTGCTCCTCTCACAATGCAGGCCCATTCAGAACACAATTGTGATACTCCTGGACAGGACATGAAAAAGGTATGGATTGAGAGAGAGAGAGCGCGCGTGTGTGTATGTGTGTATGTTCCCATTTATCGCAGTTATGCCCAAAGGATGAATGGGTTGGTACATAAGGTGTTTGCAAGTTTGCATCTGCGCTGAGCTGCAACATCACTGGGAGGCATGGCAAAGTGAGAGATGTGGATATTTGCAAAATATGTCAATTGTCTGTCCTCGGCCGAAGAGTTCTGCTCACATCCTACATGTTCCTAATGCAATCTTCCCCACAGCTATTCACCAATTAGTAGAGGGCCCTTGCTATATTCTTCTGTCTAAACTATTGGGAAGGTTCAGCCAGAAGGTAAATTTGCTTTGATCTGCATTACACCTAATTGAGTCACCAGCAATGTCTCTATCCCAACATCAATGTGAAAATGTTAGATTATTTCACTGGGGATTAAACCTAATTTTCGCGTGTTCTGCATTAACCTATTAGGCTGGCTAATCTGCATTGCTAATGTGACTGAGGCAGCTGTCACAGCTAAAGAAAAACATGATCGTGCAATCCTTGAATGAATGATTCCCGGTCTGATTAGTCTTAGTGAAGTTAGCTGAGCCCTGGTGATAAGGAAGGAAAATTCCCAGGTTGCCAATAGCTTTGAAAATTATCAGACTGTAGGCAAAAATATACCTCATGATTCACAGGCTTCGGTCCAAATACCGAGTTAAGTGACATTATTTAAGACTGACTAAGGCTAACTCGAATTGTCACTCGCATAAATGTTTGTGTTTATTTTAAGGGACTAATGTAATGGATGCAGATTTAAATGCTAATAGACACCAGCCAGACACAAAAAACCCCAGGCGTTGTTACCCTGTTGGTCTTTTATTAACATAGATTAAATTGTAATATTTTCTAGATAAATTGGCAAAATCAGAAAGATGCATTGCCCCCCAGAATGCTCGATGAGGACGACTTTTGCAGGACTTCTGGTTTTTCGGGAGATGTGAGGATCACAGTAGTAGAAGTTTACACGTTCACTACTCTCATTATCAGTTTAAAAAAAAAAGAAGAAGAAGAAAAATAGGGGAAAAATACTTTTATAAGGAGGAAAACAGATTTCTGCAGCTTGTTGGCCAGAACCACTTTCTCTGTCTGTACACTTAATTGGGAGGACTCGGCACGCATTTCTCCTCATCCCTGTACTTTGTTCGCTTGGAGAAGGCTTCACTGCAGTTTCAAGCCTTTGCGTGCTCCTCTCCATTTGATTTCAACAGCAAGAGAGCCACCATGATGGGTACCCTTCAGATGTGGAAAGTGTTCAAGGGAGTTTGGTGGCTTCAAATAGAGCTGGGAGTCCATTTAATCCGATTAGCAGTTCCACAAAATGGGCCTGCTCAACCCGTTGTGGACAGAAGCCTTTACTTTATTTGTTTCTATTAGCCAAGAATCAGTTATCAGAAAAGTGGAATTTTGCCCCATCAGATTGCCCAGACAATCAACAGAAAATAAATGAGGAAATAGTCTAATGTGTCAATATTTGTCTTTTGGCCCTAATTGTCCACAGAGGGGACTTGCTGAGTGTGTGAAGTTGGCAGCCTGGGTTTATCTGTGTACTCTTGATGGTTTTTCCCACTGTGTAGGCACCGGAGCAGCTACGTGAACAGTAATGACATCTCAAAGGCCAACAGCACTGGCTGGAGAATAAAGGCATTTTAAAGGTCTAAGAACACTGAATTGAAGAGCCAAGGAGAACCCTTGATGGATGAGGAAGGCAGAGCCCAGCAAATGACAAGGCATTTGTGACCACGTTTCCAATGCCGGAGTGAGGTAGAACAAAAGCACTGAAGAGACAGGAGCTTCCGTTCCTGCCCTGGTGCCAGCCTGTCTTTCCTGTTTCCCAGGAAGCTCAGCTGACTACAAGCCTATGGGGGTACAGCCCTCCTCTTATTTCTGTTGCCTCTTGTTAGTTGAGAAATGTTAGTGTCTCAAATTGTTTTAGTCCCTCAAATTGCCTTTAAGGATAATGGTAATAAAATGATTTAAGCTACAATATTTGAGTATTCACTATGTACCAGATACTATTCTAGACACCGAATATTTGATTTCCCCCCAAGACCCATGAGATGCTGCTATCATTAGGCCCATTTTACGGATGAGTCACTGAGGCCCTGAAAATAATTTGCCTATATTCACTCAGCCAGTGGCCATAGAGCCATGCCTTGAACCTAGGCAGTCTCACAGGCTCTTCATTACCACTGGACCCCAGAGTCCACGGCCAGGCCTAGAGAGCCAGTGTCTCCTCAAATTTTACACCTTAAGTACCCACCAGAATCCGCTTCCCAGACACCTTCCTTCCTTGCTGCTGATCTCTCCTTCGCCCCCTTGAAAGGCTCAAGACACGGCCGGGCGCGGTGGCTCAAGCCTATAATCCCTGCACTTTGGGAGGCTGGGGCAGGTGGATAGCCTGAGGTCAGGAGATGGAGAACAGCCTGGCCAACATGGTGAAACCCCATCTCTACTAAAAATACAAAAATTAGCCGGGCATGGTGGTGGGCGCCTGTAATCCCAGCTAGTAGGGAGGCTGAGACAGAAGAATTGCTTGAACCTGGGAGGCGGAGGTTGCAGTGAGCCGAGACTGCACCATTGCACTCCAGCCTGGGCGACAAGAGCGAAACTGCATCTCAAAAAAAAAAAAAAAAAAAAAAAAGAAAGAAAGGAAAAGAACAGCTCAAGCCACAGCAATGGCAGAAATGGTGCACAAGCCCATCCCACACAGTCCCACTGACTGAGTGTTTTCAATAACACGATCCAACTCAGTTTTCACAGAATCTTTTCACTGAAGGTGGGACAGAAATTTTGATTATCCAGGCCTCCTTTAGGCCTCTCAGACCACAGTGACACTTGAGCCCCAAGTCAGCAGAGATCGCTGCCAAAGAGTCACGCTTCAGCAACTTATCTGGACCGTGGACAATGGCCGTGAACTGACCCTTTTCCCCTTGTTCAGCTGAAAGGTGCCCTCCCCTCTGGTTCCCTGAGATGAGCCATGGCTCCTGATTCATTCCGAGAAGACAGCAATTGGATCTAATCATGGAGCACAACGCACGCTGGATGGGCCATCAGCGCAGAGCCATAATCTCTGCCTGGAGTGAGTTCTTCCATAACTCCAGCCCATTGCACAAAATTGACGGGCTCTTTTCTTTCTGGCTGGATCTGATAGCATTCCGGGAAGTCTTTGTACCCCTTTATATCACAGGATCACTATACCTGTGTGGGAATGTTAACAAAACTATGGTTATGAAACACTGATATTATCTCTTAGTAAATTAAATCTGCCTTTCCTACGAATAGCGGAGTTAAGAAAGCTTAGATAAATTCTTTTTTCAAAAAGCATTTCTTTGAATTCTATATTACTCACACATAGGTTATTTTCTCTTCCTAGCAATTCTACTGGGCCCATTCCTCTCTAATAATGTGACGTGGTGTCATCACATGGCCAAACATCTTTTTGACCTCCCATAATAACTTCTCAAAGACCCAGGTGAAGGTCATTCCCATTTGCATGGCCCTCAATACCTGATGAACACCCAGGAGGTGCCAGCAATATTTGGCAAGCATATCAGTCTCCTATTGCTGCTGTAACCAATTACCACATGTTTTGTGGCTAAAAATAATTTAAATAAATTTTCTTACAGTTCTGGAGGTCAGAAGTTCAAAATGGGTCTTAAAGGTATCAGCTGGGCTGGTTCATTCCAGAGGCTCCAGAAGAGTCCCTCCCTTGCCTCTCCCAGGATTTAGAGGCTGCTAGCATTCCTTGGCACCAGGCCGCATCACTCCAACCTCTGCTTCTACCTCTGCTTCTGTCCTCATGTCACCTTCTCCCACTATGATGTCCTACCTCTCTCTCATTAGGATCCTTTTGATTATATCGAGCCCACCCAGGTAAACCAGGATCATCTCCCTATCTCAAGATCCTTAACTTGATCCCATCTGAAAAGTCCCTTTGACCATAGAAGGTAACGTGCATAGTTCCAGGAATTAGAACATGGACATTGGGGGAGGAGGGGGCGAGTTATTCAGCCTACAACATGCAGTCGATCCTGGGAAGAGAGGCAAAGTGCTCGTCATTCATTTGTTCATTCATTCATTCGTCCAGCTGCAAATGTGAGTTTGTGGGCACCATGTTCAGCCCCAGGACTGCAGCAGAGAGCAGGACAGTCTTCCCGTTGTGAAGCGTGAGATCCAAAGAAGGAACAGCAGAGATCAGATGACAGGGAGCCCATCCAGCCTGGGATGGGCACTTGTGTCCAGAAAGTCAGCCCTGAGAAAGTGACGTTTATGCCAGGGCCTGAGGGAAGGGTAGGACTTTGCCAGTGGAAGAGGTTAGGGAAAGGTGAAAAAGCCACAAAGGCAAAATGACCATCCAAGCTTCAAGTAATTGTCAGTCTAGAGGGGAAGCATTTAACTGCAGTGACAATGATTTTCACTGTCTACTATGGTCAAAGCTGAGAGCCCTCTTCTAAGTGAGCATTAATGTTTCTGTTGTTTTCTTGAAAGGGCGAAGGATCCCAGGGGATAAGAGGAAGGTAGGGCAAGTCAGCAGAAGCTTCCACCATCTTGGACTTCTTTTTGTTTGTTTGTTTGTTTGTTTGTTTAGACACAGGGTCTCATTCTGTCATCCAGGCTGGAGTGCAATGGTGCAATCATAGCTAACTGTAACCACACACTCCTGGGCTTAAGCCATCCTCTCACCTCAGTCTCTCGAGTAGCTGGGATTGCAGGCATGCACCGCCATGCCTGACTTACCTTTAAAATTCTTTGTAGAGAGGGGTGTCTCACTATATTGCCCAGGCTGGTCTTGAACTCCCAACCTCAAGCGATCCTCTCACCTCAGCCTCCCAAAGCATTGGGATTACAAGCATGAGCCCCCACACCTGGCCTTCCATCACTTCTGATTGGGCTGCATAGTTTCCATGACCAAAAGGTCCTATACTAAGGATGTTTACACAGCCTCTGGAAAGCTGCTGCAAGATACTTGTTAATTACAAAGGGAAAAATAGTCAATTCAAGTAAAGAAGCATGATAGGCCAGTGATCAGAGCTAACATCACCAGTCATGGAACAACTTGACATCATGCACCTCTTAATAGGATGCATTGAGAGGGGTTCCACAGCAGTCTTCCGGGGGTATTCCTGCCTCACATGTATCTCCTCAATACAGTCAGGTGGAAACATCAGACAAACCCAAACTGAGGGATGTTCTGTAAAACAGATGACCTATACTTTTCAAAACTGTCAATATCGCAAACAACAAACCTACTTTTGTCTCTATAGATTTGCCACTTCTGGATATTGAATGCAAATGGAATCACACAATATGTAGTCATTTGTGACTGGCTTCTTTCACTTAGTGTAATGTTTTCAAGGTTTGTAGCTGCATCAGCACTTCACTTATTGTTATGGCTGAATAGTATTTCATTGTATGGGTATATTGCATTTTGTTTAGCCCTTCCTCAATTTCCACTTTGGGGCTATTATGAATAATACTGCTATGAACATCCGCACACAAATGTTTTTGTGGACATACATTTTCATTTCTCCTGGATGTATACCTAGGAGTGGGGTTGCTGGTCATATGGTAACTCTATCTTTGACCTTCTGAGGAAGTGGAAGTTGTTTCCAAAGTGACTGCACCATTGTACTTTCCCATCACCATTATATATTGTAGTGTGTGAGGGTCTTAGTTTCTCCACACTTATCAACACTTATTTTCTGTCTTTTTTTATTCTAGTCATCCTAGGGGGTGTACATTGGTATCTCATTGTGGTTTTGATTCCTTGTACTATTCTTACTTTTCTGTAAGTCTGAAATTGTGTCAAAATAGAAAATGAAAAGAAAGCTATTCTGTGTCATTATTATTCTATGACAAAAGGATGTTGGGGAGAAATCGTATTTCTCTCTGAAACTGAGCAGATGAATCAATGTACAGATCCTGAGGATAAGAGCAGAGCTAATGACCTGAGTTCTAGAAATTCAAATACTTTCTGGGCCCAGTGTTTCCATTCATTCACTCAAAAAACATTTACCAAGCTCCAATTATAAATTTATAATAAGATGAGTAAGTATTAGTCCCAGAGAGATATTCTCCATCTCATGGGAGGAAATATATTTAAACTAATACTATTGTATTGCCTTTCCATTATTCATTACTCTCCAATTTGCCACAGACCCCACCACTCACTATTGTCTGAGTAACCGCTATGCTCATTTCCCACTCCTTGCTTGGCCCTATAAGTACTCAAGCTTGAAAGTATGACAGAGAGAGCACCTGACCATTTGATAATGTCAGAGAAAGCCTCCCAGTGGCAAGCGCCTGTCTAACATTAGGGTAAATTCAGGTTGTACTCTATGTACAGAATTCCCCTGACCTGACCTATTAAATCCTACAAAAGAGAAAAGAATATTTGTCAACACATTTGCACCTCTCAATAGACTCTTAACAACTATAGTTTCTCTCTTAATTCTCATAAATCATCTCCTTACTAATTGACTTATTTGTCAGAAATTGACATTACTACTCATTGTCTTCAGTTGGTTACCCATAAAGCAAACCCACTCAAACTGGATTAAGAAAAAGAGACCCACGTTAACAGATGTGGCTTTGAACTTGGCTAGACCCAGGGTCCTTCTACAGCTCAGCTCTGGTGGCTTCTGTTTTGGTTTCATTCTAGGAAATCCCCTCCACGGATTGGGCTCCGAAGCCCCCAGGCCTACACTTTTCTTACAGTTAGCAATCCCACACTTCCAACAGATTTTAGAATCAGTATCTTTAGCTTACCATCTCGACGCCTCTCTGCTTTATCACATCCTACACTGTTAGCAAATCATGTCAGCTTTCCTCGAATTAGATCCTGAATCTGGTAAATTATCACCACGTCCACCACTTAGCCTCTGCTACCTAAGTCATCTTTACTTCTCATCTGCAGCCCGGCCATAGCCTCCTAACTGGTCTTCTTGATTGTCATCCTTGACCTCTACGGTCTACTATTTTTTTTTTTTTTTTTTTTTTTTTTGAGACGGAGTCTCACTCTGTCACCCATGCTGGAGTGCAGTCAACTTACTGCAACCTCAGCCTCCTGGGTTCAAGCAATTCTCCTGCGTCAGCCTCCTGAGTAGCTGGGATTACAGGCATGCACCACCAAGCCCAGCTAATTTTTGTATTTTTAGTAGAGACAGGGTTTCACCATGTTAATCAGACTGGTCTTGAACTCCTGACCTTGTGATCTGCCCACCTTGGCTTCCCAAAGTGCTGGGATTACAGGCGTGAGCCATCATGCCCGGCCTACGGTCTACTATTTATACAACCCCTGGAGTGGTCCTTTCAAACCTTGTCAGATCACATCACTCCTCTGTTCAAAAATTTCCGATGGCTTCCATCTAGGACACAATAAAACCCAAGTCCTTCCCAAAGCCTTGCCTGATCTGACCAACAGCTTCCCATGACCTCAGAGCCTGGCTTTGCCTGCCTGTCTCAGCCCATTCTTACTGCTGGCCTCCTTCCTGGTCCTCCAGGATGTGAAGCGTGCTCCCAATTCCAGATCTTTGCTCTTATCATTCCTTCTGTCTGAGGTAATTTCCCAGATCTACTTCTCTAACTCACTCACCTATTTCAGGTCTCTGCTCAGATGTCTCTTTTTTTTTGAGACAGAGCCTTACTCTGTCGCCCAGGCTGGAGGGCAATGGCATGATCTCAGCTCACTGCAACCTCCACCTCCCAGGTTCAAGTGATTCCCCTGCCTCAGCCTCCCAAGTAGCTGTGATTACAGGTGCCCACCACCACATCCAGCTAATTTTTTGTATTTTTAGTAGCGACAGAGTTTCACCAGTTTGGCCAGGCTGGTCTCAAACTCCTGACCTAAGGTGATCCGCCCACCTCGGCCTCCCAAAGTGCTGGGATTACAGTCATGAGCCCTGTACCTGGCCAGATGTCTCTTTATCAAAGGTCTCTAGGCCTTCCCTGACAATTTTATCCAAAGTAGCTATGCCCTTCAAGCCCTATCCCAGTCTATCCTTATTTTTCTTCATTGTACTCATCAGCACCTCATACATGATATACTTTTTATTTTTCTTAGTTTGTCTGCTGCCCCCACCACTGGAATATAAGAGAAAGAATTTGTTTTTTGTTTTGTTCATTGCTGAATTCCTAGAGCCTATCACAGTGCTCAGGCAATAGATATTTACCCAGTGAATGAAGAAATGTCTAGAATATTACTGTGGCAATGGGAAGGGAATGCATGGTTTGTGTATCCTAAGTCTGATGGGGCAGAGGGATCAGCTCTATCCAAACCTCACAGAGTAAGAAAAAGAGAGAGGAGTGGTTTTCTGTCTTGACCTGGCTTCCCCTAGAAAGAGAACCTGATATAAGGGCTTGGTGCAGATAGTTCATTTTGGGAAGTGCTCCCAGGGAATGGGGCAGGGGCTGGGAACAGTGAAGCAAGGAAAGCCAGTACAGCTATGCATTAAACAAAGGCAGTGGGGCTCTACCCAGCCCCAAAATTAGGCCCCCAAGGGACAGCAGAGGGAAGCATTTATCCACGGGCTTTCATTCCCCACAGGTCAAGGGCGTCCATAACTCAGCATTTCCAGGTTTTCCCAGGTTTGCTAAGAGGGCTCCCACAGATATTCTGTGCCCCAAGCAGAAAGTGAGATAGAAGTGGTCCAGTGGTACAACTAAGGCATGGTCCTTTTAGGTTACTGCTGCATGAAGGTGGTTGCCACATCACTGGTTAGAATAAAAGATGGCCAAAGAAAATGTAAACAGAGAAAAAATACGACCAACACAGTCCATCCCTCAGTCCACTAGGATCTACGAATGCAGATTTTCTTAACCCTCAATTGGCACATCAGAAAGTCTAGGTGGCTTGCTCATGACCTAGACATTCATCACTGAAGGAAGTCTATGGTTGCTTCACCCTTAATGAGCTGCTACAATGACAGCTACCTCTGGACATAAAAACACCAAGAGACACCCCAGTGTAACAAAGATCTTCAGAGGCATTAGGGCTGATTACCACCACCAGAACAATAACTCCTGTATTTGTCCACCAGCATAAAGAGTCCAAAATAACCAGATTTATAGTTTCCGGTTCAGTGGATCCCTTTCTTTGTTCTACTGTGTAAGCATTCCCCTTCCTGAAGCCAAGACCTCTAATTCAGAGAAAACAGTTGGGAGATGGGAAGTACAACATCTGAAAGTGGATTACTGGGACTGATACAAAGAAGGACCAATCATACTAACGATTTTTGGTTTCCTGACCAGTGAATTCTAATTACAGGGTCACAGCACCCTACATTGGTCACTGGCTTACTGTATATAATTGTTCCCAGACAATAGTATCTAAATTCCACAAGATACATCCCTGAGCTGGTAACTTAGCTAAGCCTTTAGCAGACCATTCTGTCATTCTATTAGGGTGGCTGTTTCTGGTTGGACCAGTGGATCCCATGGTCATTTGTCTGTTATCACATCTCCTTCTCCATTGAATGGTCCCTTATCTGAGACAACAATGTGCAGGGCCCCATGTCAGTAAATCAGGTGTCCTGTAAACCCTGAGAGAGTGGTGTTGACAAAGGCATTGAGTTCAAACAGGACAAACATATATCCGGAGTAGTGTCAATTCAAGTAAGAACAAATTGTTCCCCAGTTCAGGATGAAAGATGTTTGATGTAATCAACCTGCTATCTAATGGCTGGCTGATGTCCTTGAGGGATGGTGCTATGCTTAGAGTGCAACTTCTGTCTTTTCTGCTGGCAGGTTGGGCATTGGGCAGTGGCAGCAGCTAGCACCATCTTGGCAAAAAGGCACACACACATGGCCTCCATCCCCACCACAATGGTCATCTACTCAGGAACCCATTTCAGAAATACTGGAGTAGCCTAGGAAAGAAGTTAGGGGATATTCACAGGATGAGTCATTCATTAGGAAGAGCCCACCTCTCAGAGCATTAGAATAAGACACAGCATCCCCTACCCACTGCCACAGGTCGGTTCTCATACTCATACCCAAATGCCTTTGTCTTCCTTTTTCCAATCTTATTCTTTCCAGACCTCTAATCAACCAACTAAACCATTCACTACAGTCATGGACTGAGGGCTTTCAATGTATCCGTTGCTAGAATGACATACATTGCACCCATTAAATAGTTTGTCATCTTCTGTCCCCCTCCCACTCTCACCCTTTTGAGTCTCCATTGTCTATCATTCCATACTCTATGTCCATGTGTACATTTAACGACTCTTTACAAGACATTTGGAAAAAAATTAATTAGTGAATTAAAAAATCACTTTTTTCAGTTACACAAAGAATGAAAGAGTGAGGGTCCTCATCATTTCCTCATCCAATTGACATATATGTGTGTATTAGTCTGTTCTCACACTGCTATAAAGACATACCTGAGGTCGGGTGATTTATAAAGAAAAGAGATTTAATTGACTCACAGTTCTGCATGGCTGGGGAGGCCTCAGGAAACTTGCAATCATGGCAGAAGGTGAAGGGGAAGCAAGGCCATTTATCTATTTTTGTTTTTATTGCATTTGCTTTTGGAGTCTTCATCATTAATTCTTTGCCTAGGCCAATGTCCAGAAGAGTTTTTCCTATGTTTTCTTCCAGGAATTTTATTGTTTTAGGTCTTACACTTAAGTCTGTAATCCATCTTGAGTTAATTTTTGTATATGTTGGGAGATGGGGGTCCAGTTTTGTTCTTCTGCATATGGCTAACCAATTTTTCCAGTACCACTTATTGAATAGAGTATCCTTTCCCCATTGTTTATTTTTGTCAACTTTGTAGAAGATCAGTTGGTTGTGGGTATGTGGCTTTATATCCAGGTTCTCTATTCTGTTCCATTGATCTATGTGTCTGTTTGTACCAGGACCATACTGTTTTAGTTTTATATGCCATTTTAATAGTATAATGCCCTGAAATCAGACAATGTGACACCTCAAAATTTGTTCTGTTTGCTTAGGATTGCTTTGGCTATTCAGGGTCTTTTTTTGGTTCCATATAAACTTTGGATAGTTTTTTTTCTAATTCTGTGAAAATGCCTTTGGTCATTTGATAAGAATTGTCTTGAATTTGTAGATTTCTTTGGGCAGTGTGGTCATTTTAATGATATTGATTCTTTCTATCTCTGAGCCTGGAATGTTTTCCCATTTGTGTCATCTATGATTTCTTTCATCAGTGGTTTGTAGTTCTCCTTTGAGAGGTCTTTTACCTCTTTGGTAAAATGTGTTCCTGGGTATTGTGTGTGTGTGTGTGTGTGTGTGTTTTATAAATCAGATGGCATCCTGATTTTGTCCTCAGCTTGGACGTTACTGGTGTAGAGCAATGCTACTGATTTTTGTACGTAGATTTTTGTATCCTGCAACTACTGAATTTACTGATCAAGTCTAGAAATCTTTTGGAATAGTCTTTAGGGTTTTTTAGGCATACAATCATGTCATCAACAAACAGAGATCATTTGACTTCCTCTTTTCCAATCTGGATGCCTTTTATTTCTTTCTCTTGCCTTATTGCTCTGGCTAGTACTTCCAGTACTATGTTGAATAGGAGCAGTAAGAGTGGCCATTCTTGTCTTGTTCCAGTTTTTAGGGGGAATGCTTTCAACATTTCATTCTTAAAGTGTTTGAGAGTGGCACAATGGCTCCTGAGATATGTTTTTCTGATTTATTACTTTGGCCAGGACAGGGAAGGAGCAGCTTAAGGGGATTCTACTTGGCCCTTCCTTCCATAATACCTCTTCATCCACATAACAGGAAATCAATGTGAGGATTCTTTCAGCTGCTAATGATTGCCATCCTAATTATGCATCTGAGTGTGAGCACTCGTTGGACACACTGTGAGATCAACTTGTCCAGAATTCCACTTGTCATCTGACCTCCATAAAACCCACTCTAATAGGAGCCCATAATGTTGTTTTGGGTCCCCTAGCATCCATGTCAGCTCAGTTCTATATCAAATAGCTCTGTAAAGATCTGTGTATTTCCTTTTTCCTAGTGCACAGTTGTCATAGCAAATGGTCATGATAGTCTAATTGACTGAAAAACAGATGAAAGGGAAAGTTTGTAGAAGAAAGTGAGAGAAACTCAAAAAGTCTACATCCATAGAAAGAACATAGACTTTGGATCCGTATATATCTGTGCTGGATTTCCACTCTCCCACCCATTGGCTAGGTAATCTTCAACATCACCTGAAAAGTGGGACTGCTAAAGCCTACCTTGCAGGGACATTCCAAATAAATAGATACAGTAAAGGGCCAACACACAGCAGGCTCTCATTAAACAAGTAGCTGTTCTATTAATATTACCAAAGGAACGTTCCACACTGAGGTTCATGCAGCACAGTCTTGGGTAAATAATGAGAGCTTTATATGGAAGCTTTCCGTATAGAACAGTTTCACCTGGTGATGTTGAGGTAAAAGAACAATGAGCATCTGCATATAATAAAGGAAGTGTGTCTTTGGGGCAACTGGATCTTACCAAGGAGCAGGAATTTGGTCTGAAATGATATGGTCATGAAAACAAGGGCTAGATTTATATACCGTCTTAGTTTGAACCCCACTAAAGCACTGTCTTAGTTAGGGACTCGGGCGCTGATGGTTAATTTGGGAGGTGATTCCAGGGAGGGAAGGTGGGAAGTGTTACAGAAGACGAAAATCTAGTTAAATATATGTTATTAAGCTTGTTACTGCTGTGGGCAACTGAGGCTCAATTCTGCTGGTAAATCCTATAGAATGCACTTCATTATCCTCCCTTCTAAAGACTAGAAGTTGGAAAATCCATGTTTAACTGCTATCAGTCATTGTTTTAGGATTACCCCAGGAGGCATTGCTTCCAGCCTACCTGGGGCACCTGTGGCTGAGCAAGCTTTCATGGCTCCAGAGAACCTAAACAAGGCAAACAGAGCGTTGTGATAGGTCATTGAAGTAAGAGAGTAACACATACTTAGGAGATGTCTGTCATCGTCAAAATCAGAGGCCAGCTAAGGGCATGTCACACAGAACACAAAAAAGTCTCCTACATACATTCTTACATTTTCAGATTTCATTGTTATTTTTTGGCTAAGCCACTGAGGTGTTTTGTTTTGTTATCTTCAGTTTGCCCTTCTCCAGTGGTCTCAAGAAAGACCATAATGATCTCACATTTGCTCTATGGCTTTCTGGCATTTGCTTCTGAGAATACCTAACATAGCACAAGAACTTGCTTGAGAATTTTTTAAACATGGTGGCCTTCCCTGATGTGCAGTCACTATACATGGCAGGAAGCAGAGTGCATGGGGTACTGGGTCCAACGCAGATATCAGCAGCAAAATGTAGTGCTTGGATTTGGAAGAGTGTCTAAAGGATTTGGGTTCTACAAACATTGCCTTTTTGGCAGCTTGGAACAGCTATAATCCTGTGTCCATAAATTTCATTTTATTTTAAGAGAAGCTGTGCCAATTTTCCTTTAGCTGATAAGAAGTCTCCTTGCATTATGAACAAAACTCCAAAGCTTATGTGCAAATTCATTTGGCTCTACCTCAGAAATTTCCCAATTTCCCATTTCAGGCTTGTGTACAATAGAAACAGCTTTCTTTTAATTGATTCTGGAGAGAATTATAATCAGTCTTTGGCCTGGGCCTCCCAGCTTCAGGAGGTGAAAGAGATGTTATGGTGATTGGCTTTCCGGTTTCTTGGTGGCCCCACAAGGGATGTACACAAGGCCAGGCGTCCACTGTGCTTCATCAGAACCTAGGCCTTTGAGGCAAGAATGGAGGACTGGCAGAGTGAAAGCAGGCTCAAGCTGCCATGTCAGCCCAGTTTCTCCAAGATTACCATTCCCCACCCATGCCCCCGCCCCTGCCAAAAATTAAAGACAAAAGAAGTAGTTTCTCTAAATGAAATGTTTTTTATAAAGTCTTTCCAGAGAAGCTGCTAATAATATGCACCGTTGTTTGGCATATACTTTTACGATTTAGAGAATGCTCTTTTTTCTCAGGACAGAATGCACATCCAATATCATGTGTTGAAATACATCCTTCTTCCTCAGAATCATTTTCCTTCCCTTTAAAATGTGGAGCCTGTTTGTTAGGATAGCTTTGATTGCAAGTGACAGAAACCCAACTGGAACTGGCTTAAATACAAAGGGGATCATACCATAATGGTCCTGGGCTGTTTCACAGGAACAAGGGCAGCAACCTAGAGCTGTGAGAGGAATGTGCTCAGCCTCAGGAGCAACTAGATTCAGGGGACATGCTCAGTCCCCAGGTAGGTGCTCTCTCCACCTGTTGGATGTGTCCCTCTTCGTACATCTGCGTTACTCTTCTCTCTACTGTGAATTTATTTCTTCCATCCCTCTGGCTCATAAGGTAAAATACAGCCTAGATAATTTCCAAGATTTATGTCCTAAAGCCCAGCCACCAAGAGAAGATTAGATGTTTCAGCTCCAAAGTTTCCAGAGAAAGACTCTATTTGACTTGCTTTATACTGTCAACTATGGTCGTGAAATAACATGGTAGATCCCTCTATAACCATGATGGTGATTGTAGGGCAAAGTCCTCAGTAAAAAAGGAGATCATTGGTAGTCAAACCATCATTCTCTCTTATAAAAGGGTTGGGCCTACTAACCATTAAGGTTCCTTCCAGCTTTAGTAGCCCAGCTTGCATTCGCTGGTTGACTTAGGTGCTGAGTTCAAGGGAGCCAGTAGTTTTGTGTTTCCCAAACATGGTGGAAATCTGCCCCAGCCAAAGGCAGAGCCTGCCATAATGGAACCTGAAGCATCCCCAGTTACCAATGCTGCCAAGTCCCCTCTCTCCCAAGGCTTTTCACTCAATGAGTTGTTACACATTTAAGCTTACAAACAGCTCCCTTGGGCACACTGTAATACCCAACTGAAAATCCTGCCACCTGAGGTTGCCTTTGTTCTGAGTCAGAAATTATTGCCTCCAAGATGGGAACTATGGGAATCAAGAGTAATTAAAATTCCAAATCAGTGCTGTAGAATGATCCTCTTTACATTTATGGATTATAAAATCAATAAATCTTTAGTAATATGGCAGCCATTCACCATTCATTCATTCATTCATTCATTCTACAAGTCTTTTTACATCCCTACTATGAGCAAAGTACCATCTAGATTCAAGCGGTGCAAAATTAAATACTATGTTATTCCTGCATTTACAGAACTCAGTTCTCTGTTTATATCTGTTGTGGAGACATATGTAAGCAAGTAGTTGTAATAGTATACAAAAGATACAAAAATAGAATTAAATGGCACGATGAAAGAAATTATTGTGTTCGAAAAAAGGGTATAGAGCTTACACAAGAATTCATAAGAGAGATGATATCTGAAATGGTTCTGTAGAAGTGAAAAGGAGTTTCCCAGGGCAACCTAGAAGAATAGATAATTCCAAACAGAGCATATGAATGGGATTTTTCTGAAAATCAGAGGCATCACACCAAGGACATCCAACCAGTTGGCTGATGAAGAAGAATCCTGCTACAAGGAATCATGAATTTCTCATGTCAGATTTGGGTTATTCTAGGAAGTTTCCTTGCTGTATCAGTTAGAGTAAGCCAAACTGTTGTAACAGACATACAGCTGTTGTAACACATGCAGCCCCAAAATGTACTGAGGCTAAAGTACAGTGGAAAATTATTTCTCATTCTCATGACAATTAGCTGATTTCTCCAAACCATGCCATAATTTAGGTTCCTTCCATCTGTGGCTCCTCCATTTCCTAAGTCCTCATCTCTGTTTTTATTCAGTTGATGTTAAGAGAAGAGCATGGTGAAAGCGCCCCCTTCCTCAGCCTTGGTGCAGAGTGATACACCACTTCCTGCTTCCATTCACTCTTTATTGATGAGAGTTGATCATATTCCCACATTTCTCTGTAAGGAAAGCTCGAAATGTAGTCCCTTCATGGGCAGCCACTTCAAACTATAACCAAACGCTATGGAAGTATTGATTTTGGTCAATAGCTAGCTACCTCTGCCCTGCTTACAATGTATATAGACCATCTATAAAATATACGTATCTTTCAAACTACTGACACAAAAATGAGCTACAGTAAGAACTTGAAACAGAGGAGGAAAAGAAAACAAACCCCAAGCTTTTAAGTTCTTACTTTAAAATGCTTTAAACAAGAGTTTTATTTCCTTTCAAATATACATTTGTAAAGAAATTGTAAAGTGGTAGTTGGCTATTTTTAAGTGATCCTGAAGGACATCATATTTTTACGTTTCTATTTTCTTTCTGACTGTACTTGTGGTATAACCAAGTTCAATGTAATCTTAAAATAGAAAAAACAAAAACATCAGCCTGTTTCTTAAACAACAGCAAGAAAGTGCAATTTTATTCTAAGCATTCCAGTAGCTATTAAATAAATGGTAGGTTAATATGAGAGGTATTTTAAAAGGTCAAAAATATGAAAGATCTTTTTCTTCATTAACCCATTTTATGTACATTTGATCTAATTTGTTCTAAAATAAAGTGAGGTTTTATTTTTCTAAGTTGGTCTTTTTAAAAGTTGTTCATGCATTTTGACAAAGCAATTACATGCTTAGTAATTAATCCCAACCAAAACATCAAAAAAAGTGTGTGACTGCATTTTTCTGGATGCTCATCCTCACCATATTGTTTGCAATAGTAAACAGTCAAGTTTGCACTAAAATGTCCAATCATATACGGTAGATTAGTTAAGAGGAGCCCAGCCAGTAGGATAGCCTTACATCTCGGTTTACTCCTCCTGTCCCCATGCAATTGGAATGAGCACCCCTGTTTTACTCTCTAAGTATCTCAGTTTGAATGATGAATTATATGATCACCTTATATGTAATGAAATATACTGAATCCTAAAATTTCATCATGTTTGAGATTCTGTAATAGTAAGATAAATGATTTATAATTTGTCAATATATGTAAAATACAGTTTCCTCTCCATGGATTCAAAGTAATTCCAATCAAAACCTAGCAAGTTATTTTGTGGATATTAACAAACTGATTCTCAAGTTTATGTGGAAAAGCAAAAGACCCAGAATAGCCAACATAATCATGAAGAAGAACAGGGTTGGAGGAATGATGCTACTAGATTTCAACACATAGATAAAATCACAGTGATCAAGACAGTGCAGTATTGTTGAAGGGAAAGATAAATAGATCCAAGGAACCAAATTAAGAGCCCAGAAACAGACCTCCACAAATAGAACCAACTGATCTCTGACAAAGGAGCAAAGACAATTCAATGGAGAAAGGTAATCTTTTCAACAAATGGTGCTAGAACAACTGGATAGCTGTATGCCAAAAAAAAAAAAAAAAAACCTAACGTACATCTTACATCTTTCACAAAAATTAATGCAGAATGGATCCAGGCCTCAATGTAAAAGAAAACTTCTGGAAGGTAACATGGGAGAACATGTAGGTAACTTGGATTTGGTGATGAGTTTTTCTTTAATGAGATAGAGTCTTGCTCTGTCACCCAGGCTGGAGTGCAGTGGTGTGATCATAGCTCACTGCAACCT
Organism: Pongo abelii; assembly: GCF_028885655.2. Taxonomy (NCBI): domain Eukaryota; kingdom Metazoa; phylum Chordata; class Mammalia; order Primates; family Hominidae; genus Pongo; species Pongo abelii. Next base: position 15,708,238 of record NC_072006.2, read on the forward strand.
CAAACTCCTGGGCTCAAGCAATCCTCTTGCCTCAGCCTCCCTAGCTAGGACTACAGGTGCATGTCACCACTCCCAGCTAATGTGAAAATTTTTTGTAGAGACAGAGTCTCACTCTGTTGTGCAGGCTGGTTTCAAACTCCTGGCCTCAAGCCATCCTCTTGCCTTGGCCTCCTAAAGTGTTGGGATTACAGGTGTGAGCCATCACACCCGGCCTGGCGACTTTTTAGATACCACACCAAAAGCATAATCTCTGAAAGAAAAAATTGATAAGTGGGACTTCATTAAAATTAAATACTTCTACTCCATGAAAAATACCATAAAGAGAATAAAAAACCACAGACCAGAAGAAAATATTTGCAAAATACGTATCTGAAAAAGGACTTGTATCTAAAACATATAAAGAACTCTTAAAACTCAACAATAAGAAAACAAATAACCCAATTTAAAAATGGGAAGAAAATCTGAATGGACACCTCACCAAAAAAAATATACAGACGGCAAATAATTATATGAAAATATCCTCCACATCATATGTCATTAGTGAACTGCAAATTAAAACAACAGTGACAGCCGGGCGCGGTGGCTCATGCCTGCAATCCCAGCACTTTGGGAGGCTGAGGCGGGAGGATCACAAGGTCAGGAGATCGAGACCATCCTGGCTAATACGGTGAAACCCCGTCTCTACTAAAAATACAAAAAATTAGCCGGGTGTTGTGGCGGGCGCCTGTAGTCCCAGCTACTGGGGAGGCTGAGGCAGGAGAATGGCGTGAACCTGGGAGGCAGAGCTTGCAGTGAGCAGAGATCGTGCCACTGCACTCCAGCCTGGGCAACAGAGCGAGACTCCGTCTCAAAAAACAACAACAACAACAGTGACATACTACGACACACCTTTTAGAATGGTTAAAATACAAAACACCTACAGCGCCAAAGGATGGCAAGGATATAGAGTGAAAGAAATCTGCATTCATTGCTGGTAGGAATAGGAAGATGGTACAGCCACTTTGGAAGAAAGCTTGACAGTTTCTGATAAAGCTAAACATGGTCTTACCATATGATCCAGCAGTCGTGCTCCTTAGTGTTTACCCAAATGAGTTGAAAACTTATGTCCACCCAGAAACCTGTGCACAAATGTTTATAGCAGGTTTATTCATAAATGCCAAGACTTAGAAGCAACCAAAATGTTCTTCAATCGGTGAACAGATAAACAAACTGTCATACATTCACGCAATAGGATATTATCCAGAAAAAAATTTTAAATGAACTAACAAGCCATGAAAAGGTATGGCAGAAGCTTAAATGCATATTGCTAACTGAAAAAATGCCAATCTGAAAAGCTTACACACTGTATAATTCCAACTAAACAACATTCTGGGAAAGGCAGAACTATAGACAGTTTTAAAAAATCAGTGATTGCCGGTGGTTTTGGGGGGAAAGAGGAGGGTTGAATAGGTAGACCACAGAGTTTTAGACCAGTGAATCTATTCTGTATGATATTGTATTTGTGGGTTCATGACATTGTGCATTTTCCAAACCCATAGAACTGCACAACACAAATACTGAACCTCAATGTAATCTATAGAATTTAGTTAACAGTGTATCGATATTAGTTATTAGTTCATCAGTTGTGACAAATGTGCCACACTAATGCCAGATGTTAATAATAGGAGAAACTGTGGGAAAGGGGCACATGAGAATGCTATACTTTCTGCTCAATTTTTCTGTACAGGTAAAACTGCTCTAAAATACAAAGACTATTAATTTTTTAAAATGCACTTTACTATGCAGCATTATTGTACAATCTCTTATTTGTTAAAATACATACGGCAATATGGGCTCAGCAAGGAACCTAGAAAATACAAATCAAAATGTGAACTGTCCTCTTGGTATGATAGAATTGCATGGGAGTTTTTTGCTTATCTGTAATTTCTAATTTTTAAATATGTATTTCTTAAGTTATTAAATATATATTAAAGAGGGGAGAGTTTCTTTGCCTTGAGAATCAAGTTCTTGACACAAACCCCTAAATATTAACTATGACCCCATCAGTGTGAGCTTACCATGTTCTAGGCATTTTGCATGCAATAGCTGATTCAGCTCCTGAAAGTTAGATCTTTCATGCCCATTTCACAGATGCAAAAACCAAGACACAAATTACCTTGCTCAATGTCACAAACATCTCTGTAATTTTGAGAAGGACAGGCCAAGCACACCTTTCTCCATTTTTGGTTCTAGGTAGTCCGCTTTACAGGAGTGTGTTTACCAGCCTTCTGTGTGTGCCTGGGTATGTATACGAGTACGTTAATCGCCACACTACTGAGGTCTTCAACTCAACTATAGAGAAGAGTCATTTTACCTCCCCCGACTCAAGATTAATGTCCTTCAGTGGGTGCAAAGGAAGATTGAGCACATATCACGTAATCAGAGCCAGAAATTAGATGACATTAGCACTAAGCATTTAGCTGAATGGTTCCTACCTAAAAACATGAAAGTCAAGTTGTTTTTTTAGATAATACCTCAGCCACGTGTCAGCAACAGGTACTAGCCTTATATTCTGGTTTTGTATTTCTCATTCATTTGTATCTAGAGTGGCCTTATAGATAGCATCTTGTCAAAGGGGAAAATCGAATGGACATGTTTTTCTTTGCTCCCTATATGATCTCAGGCAGGGGAAATAGGTTGTTTGTGATTTTTTAATTATTCTCACACAGAGGCTGATAAATATTTTATAACTATTTGAAAGGCTGTTTTATGAGATTTTACTTTTAAAATGACATACTGGCATGATTGTGAGGGGGATGTGAGGTGTTCGAGCTCTTGAAGGCACCCTTGACCACTGCCTTATTTGGATTCTCCCAGAAGGAGATTCTGAGCAGACCTGAATTCAGGTGTGTCTCAGTCAACTCAGGCTACCATAACAGAACACTGAAGACTGAGTGGCTTATAAGCAACAGAAATTTATTTCTCAGTCTAGGGGCTGGAAAGTCAGCAGTTAAGTTGTGGGCAGACTCTGGTTTTGGTGAGGGTCATAGAAGACCATGTTCTCACTGCGTCCTCACATGGCAGAAGGGGAGAGGGAGCTCTCCAGGGTGTCTTTGATGAAGATACAATCCCACTTATGAGGATGGAACCCTTGTGACCTAATCAGCTGCGAAAGGCCCCACCTCCAAATGCCATTGCATTAGGGATTAGCTTTCAACCTATGAATTTGGGAGAGCACAAGCATTCTGTCCACAACAAAGTGCAAGTAGCTTACTTGGTAGGTGATCCCAGGAAACACCGTTGGGGAGAAGGGAAGTTAGGCAGGGAGAGGAAGGAGCCAATTCATGGTGCAGTAGTAATCAAGCCAGCTGGAGCCCTAGAGCTTCCAGTGGAGAGGCCCCTTCCCAGTGAGCCAATCTGTGTTAAGAACATGCTGTACTTGGGCATAGCAGCTAGTTGACCGCTCCCACACCAGGGCTGAGGGTCAGCCACAGCTTCTCTCTTCCTTTCTCTGGGTTTCGTGCTTACCCCGCCATGGGACTTCCCCAGAGATAGACCCTGAGAGAAGGAGAGTGCAGATAGTTTCTGCAGGAGGTGACAAGGAAAACCTGGTAGGGAGCAGAGAAGTGAGACAGGCCAGGGATGCCAGTCAGCAGGGGCACGTGTAGCCCACCGGGCACGCTGGGGAATTGATCCACAAGACTCCTCGCAGCCCTGTTTGTTGCTAGAGGTGGCAGTGAGGCCTGCAGGGGATCGTGTGGGGCCCTAGCAGCCTTTGCCACTCTCCTCTTCCTGCAGAAGGTGACTTACGCCTTTTGGGAGCCACAGGCACTGTGCTTGCAGGGAGGGCTTGGTGCTCCCTCAGGATGTAGCCCTGTGTCTCTCCACATGCTCTACTTGCAGAGGCTTTTAAACAGTGTCTGGAAAGTTTGGAAGGGCAAATCTTCCTGGTCCACGTTCCTCCTTCCCACACAAAATAATGCTCTGAATCGTGCATGCCCTGCCCTTTCCCATTGGCCTCCTCTGGTAAATTTGGGAGATTGGATTTCTGAACTCAGAATGGGGACAGGCGTGGGTGGCACCTGCCTTATCAGAACTGTCTTCAATATGGACTCCAAGACTCCTAATTTAGACCCTCCTCTGAGCAGCAGGGATTCTCATGGCTGCTCATGGATAGGTGGGGCCTTTGGAACCAACTACTGTGGGTTTAATCTACAGTGCTGATGGAGGGAGAGACTGAGGAGCCAACTCAAGCCTTCTTCATGAAGTGGGTGGGGAGAAAAGACAGACTTAAAAATTTATTAGCATCTAATCCTGTTAAGATTTTCTCCACCATATGCCAGCACAACAACACATTTGAAATGTGTACTAATTACCCCTGTTGTGTCCTGTGTGTACGCTTTCTACGCAGCTCCTGACCTTTTCGTCAATAACTTTGCGTTGCATTCATTGACCTGAAACAAATTGAATTCAGTGGCACTCACTCAAGAATTGAATTACATAGTCTTCTTAATTGGTGTCTTATTTAAATGTGAGAAAGTAACGGCTTGCCACCTGTAATATGTTTCCAACAAAATAAAATTAGAATTCTAATATTTTTCCCCATTCTAGGGAAAGGTTTGGCCATGAAAATATCATTCTTGTATGATCTCCAAAAATAAAATTCTCTGAATTTTTTTTCATTGCCAATGCCATGAAAACTGCCTGTATACACACATATTAATTAGAGAGATTTATGCAAATCAGCTGGGCTAGGAAGGCTTTTCCTGGAAGTGGCCCTTAAAATAGGCGGCAATCCGTCTCCGTTGCCAACAGTTATACTGCCTTTCCCTCCCCAGCTCTTGGATTTCGGATTATGTCATTTAATATACCTCCAGCTGGCAAAATAGGAAGCGTTAAGACAGGAATATGTTAAGCATGTGAAGATATTTTCCGCTGCATTTGTTAGTTTTAAGTCCTTGAGCCGCATTGTCTGTTGGTTGGAGGGGGGCAGAAATCTAATTTCAGGAGTTTAGTGATGTTCTCCTATTGACGGTTTCACAGGCAATAGATACTGCGGGTAACATTGTTCTTAACACCGTTCACTCATCTCTTTCCTCGGAGGATTCTCGCAAGCGATCGAAGAGATAGGAGCGGCTGGAAATTTTTGGCTTTGCTTTCTAATTCCAGTGTGAAATTAATTGTCCCAACTGCAAAGAACGACTTACTCCTTTACTTACTATATTTAACTTAAAAATGCAAATGTTATTAGTGGACTGATCACTGATAAGGGTGCCTTTGTGCCCGGCTTTAACCTCTATTAGTGAGGATTATGAGGACGTAGCCACATTGGCATTTTCTAAGTGTCACCGTGACAGCACTTGCTGCACAAATGCCTAGCTGTCACCGTGAGTTTTATCACTCGGTTTTTCCCTCCGAATGTAGACTAATAAGCCCAGAAATTACAATTGCCTCCCTGCCGAATCTGTGATAGGCGGAAATAATGATATCAGTGCCCTGCTAATCTTCTTGCCTCTGCGCTTGGCACTGTCCTATTGAGTCACCTGTCACACTCCGCTTTGATGAGGCGAATTCAATCTCCCTGCTGTAATGACAATGGGGCCATTTTAATGTTTGGAAATGATTATGTGGAAGCTTCTCCGTGCTCTGTCTTGGCAAGCAAACCAAGGCACTGTGCACGCCAGGAGAGCAGGCTCTGGCTGTCAGGCAGGCAGTGGAGATGCTGAGTTATTATTAGGATTTAGACGTAGAAGTCGGCTTCATTTTGAGCCTTCAGTGGTGGCCTTGCAGGAGGGAAGAAGGATGGGGAGGGGAAAAGGTGGGATCACTGCTGCAGAAGCATAGCCATTGGCTAATCTCTTAGTTGTCTGCACAAATTTGCCTCTAGAAGGATTTCCCAGGACACCTGTGTTGTTCAAGGAGGCCAGGGTGGCTGGAGCTTATAAACAATTGTGGTGACACTACCAACATCATTTGCTGGGGCTTTTGGCGTGTGGATTGTGGATTTCCTCTTCCAGATATTAACTGAATCAAATTACTCTTACACCAGGCCTAATCTTTCCTGGTTCTTTGAGAATAACACTGCTGCAGAACCAAAAAATACACATAACTTGGAAAACACTAGGTGTCAATGAGGATCTGGAGCAACCAGATCCCACTATGGATGCTGATTTCTAAAACCACCTCAGAAAAGCAGCAGTCTCTACTGAAAGCAGACATATACAAACCCAGCAAATTTTGTATTGATACAGAATATTTTACATATTTATGAAGTGCATGTGAGTATTAGTTACATGCATAGAATGTCAAAACCAGCAATTTTCTTCCTAGGTAGATAACCAACAGAGAAGCAAGTATGTATTTGACAAAACATATGAACTAGAATGTTCATAGCAGCATCCTTCATGATAATGCCAAACTGAAATTCGTCCAAATGCCCATCAACAGTAGAATGTGTTAGGAGTTGGTTTTCGGTGGAATACCATACAGTCATCGGAATGAATGAACTACAACTGTGTGGATGGATCTCATAAACAGGATATTGGATGAAAGAAACCAAGCATGATAGAGTACATATGTAAAGAATTCCAGGCTGGGCACGTTGACTCATGACTGTAATCCCAGCACTTTGGGAGGCTGAGGCAGGCAGATCGCCTGAGGTCGGGAGTTCAAGATCAGCCTGACCAACATGAAGAAACCCTGTGTCTACTTAGCCTAATAGGGCGTGGTGGCACATGACTGTAATCCCAGCTACTCAGAAGGCTGAGTCAGGAGAATCACTTGAACCCAGGAGGCGGAAGTTGCAATGAACAGAGATCGCGCCATTGCACTCCAGCCTGGGCAACAAGAGCGAAACTCCATCTCAAAAAAAAAAAAAAAGAAAAGAATTCCATTAATAGGGACTGTGAGGCAGGTAAAACTGTTCTATGGTGTGAGAAGCTGGGATCATGATTGCCCTTGGTGGAGGTAAGAACTGGGAGAGGACACACGAGGAGCTTCTTAGGGCTGGTAAAATGTTCTGCTGGTAAAATGTTCTGTCCTTAATCTGGGTGCTGGTTATAGTATTGTATCTGGTTTTGAAAAATTTACTGATTTATGTTCTTTTCTGTGTGTACATTATACTTTTTTAAAAAAGATTTTAATTTAATGTTTTTAAGGCAATATATGAGGCATCTGTGTGTTTTCTCTGCCTTGATAGCACAAGGGATGGGAGCTAAACATTGAGCACACATGGCCATACACATGGGAACAGTCATCACTGTGGACTGCTAGAGGCAGGAGAGAAGGAGGGGGTGTGGGCTGAAAAACTACCTATTGGGTACTACGCTCACTCCCTGGGTGACAGGATCAGTACACCACACCTCAGCATCACACAACATACCCATGTAACAAGCCTGCATATGTACCCCCTGGATCTAAAATAAATGTTGAAATTAAAAAAAAAAAGTAGTACAAGCGGACTAAGGACAGAAAAATCACTTCGTAGCTGGACGTCACTAGTGGCCTGCTCTGCTTACAGATGCCACCACCATAGGGGTGAAGAATTGGGTGCCCCAGGGCTGCTTCCCAAACTCCTACAAACATTTCACAAATTCTTCCTGCCCTGCCTCAAATCGTAGCTTTTCTAATGCATTTGCCAAATCAAGTCACGTGAATGAAAAGACCCCCCTTTCAGAATTACTACTTATAGGTAGCTTCCCTATCTGAACAATAAAGCTCAAGGAAAGCATTTTTATCTCTGGTAATCACATCCCAGAGGGACAGCAGCCCACAGAACATACAACTCACAGTCTCTGATCCTTCCAGAAGGGCAGCTCCCAAGCTCCCTGTTAATGTGGGGAAAAAAGGTGTGCAGAAACAAGCCATCATTCATCGGACAAAGTCACGTGCTAATTGGACTTGACTCTGTAATGTAAATTGCTTGGCTTGTTTCCAAAGCAAAATGGAGATGCCCCTGAACGATTAACTAGCCTTCAAACTCACTTTCTACCTTCATTTGTTCCTTCTGGCAGTCTGTTTTGTTCATCTTATCTGTCCAGACAAATGGTTTATTAAAGTTAGTGTTCACTCGAGACCATTCTGGCTAACACAGTGAAACCCTGTCTCTACTAAAAATACAAAAAAACAAGCCGGGCGTGGTGGTGGGCCCCTGTAGTCCCAGCTACTTGGGAGGCTGAGGCAGGAGAATGGCGTGAACCCAGGAGGCGGAGCTTGCAGTGAGCCGAGATCGCACCACTGCACTCCAGCCTGGGCGACAGAGTGAGACTCCGTCTCAAAAAATAAAAATAAAAGTCAACAGCATAGTCCAGACACGGTGGCTCATGCCTGTAATCCCAGCACTTTGAAAGGCCAAGGCAGGTGGATCACCTGAGGTCAGGAGTTTGAGACCAGCGTGACCAATATGGTGAAACCCCATCTCTACTAAAACGCAAAAATTAACCGGTCATGATGGCATGCACCTGTAGTCCCAGCTACTCAGGAGGCTGAGACAGGAGGATCGCTTGAACCTGGGAGGTGGAGGTTGCAGTGAGCCGAGATCACGCCATTGTACTCCAGCCTTGGCGACAGAACGAGACTCCGTCTCAAAAAGAAAAAACAGTCAACAGCATACTCATTTTTATCTTATTACACAAGACTCTTAGCAGGCTCTTGGTCTTTTTAAAACATGAAACCAGAACAATACTTTTGTTTTTGTTTTTAATAATACCAATAAGCATGATAATATCAATGAATCTACCCAATTCTAAATTATTTTCATGGAAATAGGGTTTTCTCCACTATCTGCTAGCAGTGTAATCTTGGGAAGGTTCTTTAAACTCTCTGAACTTCCGTTTCTTCATCTGTATAATAGGAAAAAGAAAAGTACCTGCCCTAAGGGTTACTATGAGGATAAAAATGATATAATCCATGTAAAGCACTCAGAATGGAGCCTAGTATATATTGGACACACTGGCTAAATGGTGGCTCCTAGAACATTGACGATTATGATGCTATTTCTTTGAGCAACAGGCTTCCATTGCCTGGAAAACAAAACCCACCCTTGACTATGACAGTCAAAGCACTTTGGGATCTGATCCCATGCACAGCCCTGAGATCTGTAATAGATCAGATCCCTCCCCATTTTCCAAACCTGCTCTGTCCCTCCCTGTCTCCACCCCTTTTCCACAGGCATCTGTGATGGAATTTCCTCCTTTTCCTCCATCTATTTCTTCCAATTTAAAACCTATGATTTCTTCAAGGCACAGTCAAGAAGCTCTTTCTTTCATAAACCCTCTGCTTCCTTGGTTAGGTACCTAGAAGCAGACACACAGTGGGACCTCATGAGTTTTGTGGCAGATCAATAGAGCTACTCTGCTGTTACCTGCATGGTCCCCTGCACGTCCCAACCTCCCTTGTTTTGACCAATAAAATGTGAGCAAAAACCATGCGAACACTTCCAGGATATGGTCGTGAAAAGCCCACGCTCAGCCCTTCTTTCCTTCCTGCTACAGCAACCTCAGGAGCCACATGGTTCTAACGAGGCAGCTACAAAAGGGCTGCGCCGCCATCACCTCAGGTCCCTGAGTGAGTGGAGGACAGCCCCAGATTACCTGGAGCGGGTATCCACACCTTTGTTGCATAAACCACTGACATGGTAGTTTGGCACAGCAGCCGAGCCTAGTTAGCACATCTTCCTCCTCCATGCTCACAGATCCTCAGGATCTCTACCTTAATAGGCACTGTATTTGTAGCAACTGGGGGATGTGTGTGTGTGCACACACATGTACCTGCACGAACTTTCCTCCCAACAACGCTGTATGCTCCTAGATTTAGAAAAGTCAGCTTCATCATGAACTCACCCACAGCACCTATCATGTACTGGAACTAAGTGGGAGCTCAGAAATATTGGTTGAATGGATTGTGCCTCCCGTGTTTCTGAATGAAGACAAACTCCAATGGGTAAAGGTGAAGCTTTAAGTGAGGATATTTTTCCCTGTACATAATACTAACATGATTATTGTCCAGCTGGAGGAATGCCTTCTCTTTCAATAAAAGAACCCCCTGAGATAGCTCCCAACTAGCTGTGTGTGCAACAGCACCACAGAGCCCCAGTGTGGCCAGCTTCCCATGATGTGCCAGGCTCCTCCTTCCCTTTTGAGACTGTTCTCAGCCTCACTGGTTGAGACGTAAGTAACCAAGAACAATAATTTGCGGCAAGTTTGTGAATTTGAATAGGTAAATGGTGGTGGGATTTTTTTCTGAATGCAGCTCTCCCTGGAGTGACAGCATGGGTGCATATGTGTGTGGTGTGTCTAATTCCTTTCATTAGTAAGTCCACATGTGTCATGGTTAAATGGGTACAGATGATGGATTTCTACCAGAGCTAAGCCCAAGGCATCATGGTGCCCCAATGCCAGAGCACATGTAGCTGCTATCTCTTTGTGCAGACTATGGAATAGAGAGGAAGGGAAATTCCTGCAGTGCAGGGGACATTTGTGTACCTTCAGTTTATTTCTGTTCTGCACTGCTTGCAACAACAACCTCTTTATACATGAAATAATCGCTTGTAATGATGGCCAGCCTTTCATTTAAATTTCCAAAAAACTCAGAGAGAGACTGTTTCAGGTTCTTTAGAGAACCCTGTGCTAGCCTGATTATTTTGTCTGACTTGACAAAGGAATAAGTGAAAAATTGAAAAGAGTGAGCCCTGGTTTGATTGAATTAACTGTGAGTTTATTTATTTGGTGGACAAATTGTCCATGGATCCAGCTATAATCTTGGTCTAAGAAACCCCTAAAGAAAACAAAACATCAATTGGGTTAACTTCAAAGAGATTTGGTTTAAACAAGACATTTTAAAAAGTAGTATATACCTTAGAGAGAAAAGAGGTGAAATAAACTAAAAGAAAAGATGTTCTTCATGGGAACTTAAATTTCCAGATATCATTGAAACAATCAAAACAGCAAAAATGAGTATTAGTGAAAATTGAGTCATTTTGGCACTTACTATGAAAAGTGGAAAATATGCTCTTGGAGGGGAAGGAGACTAGTACAGAGTCCATTCTGAGGGGGAAAAAGGGGTTCCCCAGTAGGCCTGGATAAAGGACTGTTGTTTGAAGCCTTCTACACACCCAGAAACCTTTGTAGAGGAGAATTTTTGCTGGGAATGAAGAATGTCAACGGTGTCCTTGGAAATGCTTATGCTTCCAAAGGTGAATGTGTCTCACTGCTAAGTGATGTATCCCACAATAGGGTTTGCAAATGGCGTCCCAAACGAAGCTTGAGGGTATGTGGAGAAAATATGGCTCCCAGGACAAACGGCACATTTAAAATATACACCCAAACATCAAAAGTGGTGCCTACAGGAGTGAGATTCTAAATCTTTGCGGAGTAGAGACTGCTGTAAACTAAGCAGCATAGCCATGTTTGCAGGTTCCTGTAAACGGAGTGTCTACAAGCTTTCTACTCCTTAAAAAAAGTTCACCAGCGATTCATGAACATGGTAGATAAGGTAGAAATTGCAGGTATCTGAAAAGCAAGATAGGTCACTTCTACTCCGTTCATAGGCTAATGAAGGCATCTTTAGAGCCTTACCTTGTGCATTGCATGAGAAGCTGGAATCTTAATAATAAACATGTGCCAGATGATCAAGGATTCTCGGCCACCAACCAAATGCATGCCTGTTTTTGGAGGCAGCAATTTTGATAGCCCTCTTCATATTTCCAGAGACTTGGGAGCAGCCAAGAGGGCTCCTAGAGAAAGGTGTTAAGTGAGCTTAATAGCTCCTTACTGCAGAGTAGGTTAGCATATGCCCTTCAAAAGTTAATGACCCTACTCTTGTGTCATCAGCACACGATGTCTGACTCTCTGACTCTCTTTAGGTGCTCAGCATACTCGGAGCTTGAGCAAAGAAGACACCGAGGAGTGCTTTAGCAGATACATAAAGGCACAACACGTTTTTCTGTTACTCGGGCATACTTTTTTGTATTTTAATATACGTAGATATGTCTAGTTTAAATGAGTTTTGTTGTTTATTTTGAAATCTTGAGTAATCTTAAAAAGAAATTCTCTCTTGTTCCTTTTCAGAGGAAGTTTACAAACACATATGCATAGCTTATAAAACAAGGACATTTTCTCCTCTAAGAACAATGGCTATATTGGGGCAGGTTCCCTAGAAGCAGACCCAGAGACTGTATTCCTAGACAGGTATTTTCTTATGGAAGTGCTCCTAGGGAAGACAGGAAGGGGATAGGAAAAGATTAAAAGGAAAATTTTAAAAAGCCAAGCAAGAGAGTGGTCTTAAGCAAAGTACTGCATGAGGATAACCTGAGCCTCATCTCACAGGGGAACTCCAGAGCCTGGATTACACCTCACGGTTATCTCAACCTGAGGCCAAGATTCAAAGCGCCTCAAAGCCAGAGGAAGACCCTCCCAAGAGAAGGGAAAAGGTATCTGAGGGGATATAGGCAAAGTGCTAGCAGCATCTTCTAATGGTGGAAAACTTTAAGGGGCGTGTAACATAAGAAGAAAGAAGTATTAAAAAGTGGGAGAAAGTATAAGGGGGGAACAATTAAATATTCTTTTCAAAAATCAGGACAAAACTCAAAACATCACAGGGGACAGGTAGTATTGTTAGACTCATTATGAAGTTGGGGAGGCAGCCTTCAACATGGCCCCAAACACCCTTGTATTAATCAGGGTTCCCTAGAGGGACAGAACTAATAGGATACATAGATATATAAAGGGGAATATATTAACTATTAACTTACACAATCACAAGGTCCCACAGTAGGCTGTCTGCAAGCCTGAAGAGCAAGGGCAGCCAGTCCAAGTCTCGAAACTGAAGAACTTAGAGTCCAGTGTTTTAGGGCAGGAAGCATCCAGCATGGGAGAAAGACGTGGGCTGGGAGGGTAGGACCATCTCACATTTTCACATTTTTCTGCCTCCTTTATATTGGCTGGCAGCTGATTAGATTGTGCCCACCAGATTAAGAGTGGGTCTGTCTTCCTTAGCCCACTGACTCAAATGATAATCTCCTTTGGCAACACTCTCACAGACACACCCAGGTTCAATACTTTGCACCCTTCAATCCAATCAAGTTGACACTCAGTATTAACCATCACAACCCTCCTCTCCTGGGATTCACGCCCTTATGTAGGCTCTTCCCACATTGAATCACGGTTGGTTTGTGTAGCCAATAGAATATGGCCGAGGTGATGGTGTGTCACTTCTGCTGACTAGGTTCCAAAAGATAAATTGGCTTCTGACTGTTCTTTTCTGGATTGCTTGATTGGGGGGAAGCCTGCTGCCATGTTAAAGAACTCAGGCAGCCCTGTGGAAGGTGAGGAACTGAGGCCACCAGCCAACAGCTGTGTGAGTGAGCTGTTGGAAACAGATTGTCCAGCCCCCACTAAGCCTTCAGGAGACCTCAGCCTCTGCCAACATCTTGACTGCAGTCTCTAGAGAGACCCTAAGCCAGAGCCACCCAGCTCAGCCACTCTCAAATGTCTGGCCCCCAGGAAAGATGTGAGATAATAAATAGTTGATGTTTTAAGTCAGTAAGTTTGGGAGTAATCTGTTATGCAGCAATAGACAACTAGTGCAGGAAGCATGTTTTCAAAGCATGAGTCTGCGTACCTGTGGGTGGTACCAAATGCTGAGGTCCAGGCAGATCCAGACATTAAACCAAGAAGGAAGTCCAGAACTAGGCCAAGGTGAAAATACAGGGGTCAATACAGATGGCAAAGTCAACAACCAAGCAGCCCATGAGGGGCTGGAAAAATTCCCCATGCTGTTGAGTAGATTCCATGCCCCAAATGGGGACAGAACTGGTTCCAGATGGTTAAAGGAACAAGAAGTAAATATAAAACAAAACAAAAAAACTTAGAAAGATTTTCATTATAAATCATTAAAGTAAAACTTCACCTAAGGTAACTTCAATTATCTAGAAATTCATTTTTAGAGAACACTATTGGTTGTCCATTCAACAGCTATCCAGCCCTCTTTTCCATGATGGCAGAGCCCACCTGCTACTTAAGAGACTATAATAATGAGCTATTCTCTTTCCCTGCCTCCTTGTAGCTAGGTCATGGCCAATGGAACCCAAGGGGCAGTCTGCAAAAGGGGTTTTTGGAAAGGCTTTTCATAAAAAGAGCACCACGTAGGGCAAAATGCTCTGTTGTGCCCACCTCTGGATCTTTGATTTGATTTTCAAATTTTTTTGTGGGTAGATAGTAGGTGTATATATTTATGGGTTATGTAGATATATATTTATGGGTTATGTAGATATTTTTATACTTGCATGCAATGTGTTATAATCACATCAGGGTAAATGGGGTATCCATCACCTTAAGCATTTGTCATTTGTGTTTCAAACAATCCAATTATACTCTTAGTTATTTTTAAACGTACAATTAAATTTGTTTTTACTATAGTCGCCCTGTTGTGCTAGCAAATAGTAGGTCTCATATATTCTTTCTAACTATTTTTGGTACCCATTAACCATCCCCAGTCCCCTGCCTCCCACTCCCCGCCACCCCGCCTTTGGATCTCGAATGAGAATATGCTGCTTGGGTTTGCAGCAGCTGTCTTGCTATCTGAGGAGAAAGTAAAAATGTCCACAGAGGAGCTGACTCAGGTCCCTGACATCTGCGAGCAGCTGAATGAATGGACCCCAGAACAAGCTGCCTCCAGACGTGCTGTCAGAAAGAAAACTCAACTTCATTTTAGCGGGATATTCCGTCACTTGCCACCAGATAGATCTGTTGCTGTATAGCAAACCATCCTAAAACTGTCACTTAAAAGAAAAACAAGCATTTATTTTACTCATGAATCTGGTGGTTGAATGGCTTAGCTGGGTGATACTTGCATGGGTTTCTCATGTAGTTGCAATTAGATGCTGGCTGCGCATAGAGTCACTTTGAAGGTGTTTTTACTCATATGCCTGGCACCTGGGCTGAGAAGACTCAGCAGCTCAGGGTAGGAAGACCTGGGGGGAGGAAGACCTGGGGTTCCCCAGTCACCTCTCTCTGTCTCTATCCTACCCATTATCTATCTATCTATCATATATGTCTATCCTATCTGCCATATGTCTATCATATCTATCCTATCTATCACATATATCTATTCTATCTATCTATCTACCTATCAATCACCTATCATCTATCTGTCATCCATGTATCGTATCTATCTATTATCCATCTATGTCTATCTATCTAGTGACCTCAGGGAAATCAGGTGGGACCTCTTACATGGTAGCCAAAGGCCTCCAGAGAGAATGTTCCCAAAGAAAAGGCAAGGCCTTTCTAACCCAGCCTTGGAAGTCACATAGTCTCACTTTCCCCAAATTCTATTCATCATGTAGTTACAAAGGTGGACCCTTCCTTCAAAGGGAGGGCATATAGACTTCACCTCTTGATGGGAGGAGTTTCAAATAATTTTCGGATGTGTTTTTAAGCCACCACAAGCAACCTAACTGGTACTTTTGGGTCCTACTGTTTATTCCTCCACGTGATGACTTCCCACATTATCCTTACTGGGAGAGCTAGTCAGTCTCCTCTTCAGAACCCTTATAAACTTTCCATCCCAGAGAAACTTTTCTAGGGCCCAAGATGGTACCCAACTCTCGGGTGACTCCTTCCAGTTAGCAGGATAAGGCTTTTGAGACAGTGACCTGAAGGAGTAAGCTGTCCCTTATAAGGCCAAGATGATTCATTGAAAAGGGAGACTATTTTAATAACTAATGGTTTATACTTGGTGCCACTGCATAGTAGAATTTGTGTTTCTCTTAACCTTTCTTGCTAGCTGGGAAGCTAAGAGTATATTGGATACCAGTTGTAACTCTGTTGTGATTTGGGTCCCCCCACCCAACCCAAAGCAGACTCTAAAATGAGGAATTGGGTGCAAGTGGCTTATTTGTCAAATGCTTCCAGCAAGCACTATGAGGAAACAGGGAAGGGAGGCAGGGAAGGGTGAAAAGTTAACATAAACTGTGTTAATGAACAGGTTATCACAGGGCAACCTGGGACTGGGTAGAGCCATGCCTGGCTGCCCCACTGTGGTCAAGGAAGCTTGGGTCCTTGTCCATCATCTCCTGTCCTTCACTGGTTGGGGGTCACTCCTGGGAGCACTTAATAGCACTTCTGGGCTGCCCCACCTAGAGAGACACAGAAAGCCATCGGCACGTACAGGACTATCTACTGGAGACCTCCAGGGCAAGCCAAGGAGATGTGGCAGGGCACTCACAGTATCTCAACCACCAGCTCCCAGTACAAACATCCCTCTCCCGTCTCTACCATAGCAGACTTTCCACCACCTCAAATTCTTTTCTAGAAGTAGGCAGAGTACCCATTATTTTTCAAAAACAAGATTCATTCATTAGGGTTTGTCACATATTACACTGGAGTGTATTTAAGAAGTGAATCTTGGATTTGTGTAATGGAGGAGCCGCGGTGCGTCTCAGCTGATTATGATTCAAGCTGATCAAAAGAATGCAGGAGGGAAAAGTGCTCATCTCCAGTAGACCCCTGGTGCTCGTTGACTCATTAACCAGAAACTGATGATCCAGATCTCCTGCTTCTCCTTCCCACCCCCACCAGCTGCTCGCCTTTTTCCCTTTCACTGCTCATTAGCACCTATGGCAAAGGCACAATGGTGGGATCAGAACCACAGGAGTTCTTTTTTTTCTATAGATTCAGGCCTGCCTGAATGAAGTTTAAACCAGTAACAGAGAATATAAGTTTTTCATGTTTTTATTGTGATAAAATGTAAAACATAAACTTTACCATCTTAACTTTTTTGAGTGTACAGTTCAGTGGCATTCAGTGCCTTCACATTGTTGTGCAATCATCACCACCATCACCTCCAGAACTTTTTCAACAGATTGGAGAATTTGGGTTGTCTCTGAACTTTGTTTTTTCATCATGTCTCTGTCCCGCATTTATCTAGAAATTCAAGGGTTGGCCGGATTAAGTAAAATGTCACTTCTGGAGAGCTAATAAAAAAGATTTTTTTAATAAAAATTATTTATTTGTATATATTTAGGGCATAGAAGTGCAGATTTCTTACATGCATATATTGCCTAGTGGAAAAGTCTGGGCTTCTAGTCAACCCATCGCCCAAATAGTGAGCTTTGTATCACACAGGTAGTTTTTCAACCCTCACCCCCCCAACCCTTCCCCCATCGTCTATTATGTCACTCTGTATGCCCAAGTGTAGCCATTGTTTAGCTCCTGCTTATAAGTGAGAATTTACAGTATTAGACTTTCTGTTTCTGAGTTATTTCACTGAGGGTAATGGCTTCCAGTTTTATCCATGTGGCTGCAAAACACACAATTTCATTCTTTTTATGGCTGAGTAGTATTCCATGCTCTCTTTCTCTCTGGATATAGATATAGATAAAGATATATAGCTTTTTAATATCTGATATCAAAGATACTAAAAATAATGAACACTTTTGGTATATATGTGTGTGTATATATATACATATACCAAAATATAAGAGTTGGCTGGGTTTAGTAAAATATCACTTCTGGCGAGCTAATAAAAAAGTTCCTTTTTATAAAAATTATTTATTTTTATATTATATGTAAAGTTTATAATATACAATTTATATATTTAATATATATTAATTGTTTATTATATACTATATATTATATATTTATTTAATTTTTATATTATAATTTATTTAATTTATATATTACATATATTATATATTACATATATTATGTATACATATTATTATGTATACATATATTATTATGTATATTATATATTATATGTGTATTATATGTATATTATATAATACATGTATATTATATGTACGTTATATATTTTACATATATAATATACCTATATTATATGTACACATATTATACGTATATTGTATAATATACGTATATTATATGTACATTATATATTATACATATATTATATAATATACATATATTATACATACATTATATATTATACGTATATTATACGTACATTATATATAATATGTATATTATACGTATATTATATATTGTACATATATTATACGTATAATATATATTATACGTATAATATATTATACGTATATTATGTATCATATATAATATATTATACGTATATTATATGTATCATATATATTATACGTATATTATATGTATCATATATAATATACGTATATTATATGTATCATATATAATATACGTATATTATACATATATTATACATTATAATATATAATATGCTATATATTATACATATATTATATGTATAATATATAATATATTATATATTATATATTATAATACGTATTTATAAGTATATAATTAATATAAATTATAAATTTATAATATATTTTTATATAGTTATATATTTATATAATATATACAATTTATATTATGTATAAAATATATACCAAAATGTGGGTATGTATACACCAAAAATGATCATTATTTTTAGTACCTTTGAAATCAGATATTAAAAAACAAAGATGTACCATTTAGCTATTGCTATAATAAACCATTGGTATGATGGCTTAAAACAATGATCATTTATTTAGTCACTATCCTAAGGAACGGCAATTTGGGCAGTTCTGCCTATTTGGACCAGACACAGTTGATCTTGGCTGGGCATGCTCTGCTGTCAGTTGCTAGGGTGGCTGAAGACTGCCTGGTGTAGGGTGGCTCAGCTGGGATGGCTTGTCTCTGCTCCATGGGGGCTCTCATCCTCCAGCAACCTTATTGATATGGTGGCTGAGAAGGACCTCAAAAGCAGCAAGAGGGCCAATGCTCAAGAACTTTTCATGTCTCTGCTCACATCACATTTGCTACTGTCCTGTTGACCAAAGCAAGTTACATGATCCAGCCCAGAGTCTATGTAAGTGGGAACTACCAAAAGGCATGTACATAGAGAGGAATGAACAAACTGGGACCATATCTGTAATGAATCCACCATAGATATTATCCTTCCTGAGGCTATAATTCTATATGAAGATAACAGTTCTTCTGAGATTACTTAACATCCCAGGCTCTCTCTGATGCCCAAACATTCTCAAGAGTTGGTTACATTGTGTAACTGACATAATTGGGCCTCAGTTATGGCCCTAGCAGCAGTTGGCCATCTTTATAATCCACAAAACCACAGAATCCAAATCATTTTTTTTTCCTCTGACAGCCAGGTGGAAATCTAATTGGCCATTGTGGTTTGTGTTACCTCTTCTGATGGTCATCTTGTATCATGTCTTCTGCTCCTGAGAAATTTGAGAGGAGTTGGAAGAGGTTTGTGCCACTGGAGAGGGAAAACTAAGGGAGAAAGAAAACTGGGCAGAATTGGATTGGCTCCCCTCTTCTTCTTCTTCTTCTTTTTTTTTTTTGTGACGGAGTTTCACTCTTGTTGCCCAGGTTGGAGTGCAATGGCGCAATCTTGGCAAACTGCAACCTCCCCCTCCTAGGTTCAAGCGATTCTCCTGTCTCAGCCTCCCAAGTAGCTGGGATTACAGGCCCGTGCCACCATGCCTGGCTAATGTTTTGTATTTTTAGTAGAGACGGGGTTTCACCATGTTGGCCAGGCTGGTCTCGAACCTCTGACCTCAAGTGATCTACCTGCCTCAGCCTCCCACGTGCTGGGATTACAGGCATGAGCCACCGCACCCGGCCCCCTCTTCCATTTTTAAACATTTGCTCCCATCTCCAATCCATACTAGGTTCTCCCCAGTGGAGTGGGGCCTATTTTGGTTTAATGATCCTTCCTATTTAAAGTGTTCTGAAATAAAAGAGTAAATATACTCTGTTTCTTACATCAGAATTTGAGGAAATGAAAAATATGTCTCTTTTTATTATTTGGTTCAATAAATCTGCAATAAATTGAGAAACCCATAACAACAGATTAAAGGTGTCAAATATATCTATTTTTTATTATTATTAGTTTTATTTCATAGAAATAATACTATCTCCTAGTAGTAAATTCCCTGTCCTTCTTACCCCAGAGCTCTAGTCTCCAGTCACCTGCCCAATATGCACCCCCATTACTGTTTCTTATATCCTGTATGGTTATACAAACAAACATATGCACATGTGTGTTACACATATATGGACACTCCCCAATTAATGATTTTTCGACTTCACAATGGTATGAAAGCAATACATGTTCAGTGGAAGCCATACTTTGAGTACACATACAACTATTCTGTTCTTCACTTTCAGTACAGTATTCAATAAGTTACATGAGATACTCAACACCTTATTATAAAATAGCCTTTGTGTTAGATGATTTTGCCCAATTGTAGGCTAATGTAAGTGTTCTGAGCACATTTAAGGTAGTCTAGGCTAGGTTAGACTATGATGTTTGCTAGATTCGGTGTATCAAGTGCATTTGCAACTTATGGTATTTTCAATTAATCATGGGTTTTTTGGGACATCATCTCAAGTCGAGGAGCATCTGTGTAGTCGATTGAACCATATGAAATTGCCGCTCTGGAAACATGTTTGATCTATAAAAGTAGCAATGTCATATCAATCAATCTAATATTTTTAAATAAACAAGAGTATAGCAAATAAACTGGTCTGCATCTTGGGGTTTTTTTGTTTGTTTTTGGAGACAGGGTCTCACTCCATCTCTCAGGATAGAATGCAGTGGCACCATCATAGCTCACTTCAGGCTCCAACTCCTGGGCTCGAGTGAGCCTCCTGCCTTAAGCCTCCCAAGTAGCTGGGACTACAGGTATTCACTATCATGCCCAGCTAATTTTTAAATTTTTTATAGAGATGGTGTCTCACTGTGTTTCCCAGGCTGGTCTTGAACTCCTGGCCTCAAGCGATCCTTCCAACTCAGCCTCCCAACTACTGGAATTAGAGCTATGATTGCAGTGCCTAGCCAGGATTTTTTACTTACCAATATATCTTGGAGATCATTCTACATGAGCACATAGAGCTTGATATTATTCTTATCTGTGATTGCCTAGGTAGGGCTGCAGTTTATTTAACCATTCCCTCTTGGATGTACACTTATGCTTCCTTCCAGTTTTCATTATTACAAATATAATAATGAAATGAAAATATAATAATGACTGTCCCACTGAGCATTTGAACCTGGGCATCTGCAGACAGGTGGCCAGGCATATGCCAGACCAGTCCACTGTCTTCCTGCCTCGTGGTCCTCTGGCTCCCCAAATGGTTCAAGCCATTGGCTTATGTGTCACAAGACTGGTGGACTGATATTTATAAGGGACTCTGGCAACATCAACCAAAGTCTTTGCTCTTCCTGCTGTCCTCTTAAATTGGTTTGATGATAAAATCACAAAGATTTGGACATCCCACAAACTTTCCCTCTGTGGGCAGAAGTCTCTCCTGTCTGGAGGCCCTTCAGTGAGAAGAGATACTAGTTTTTCAGACAGTCCTGGTTTCAGTTTTTGACTCTGCCATGTAGCAGCTGTGTGACCTTGGGCAACTTACTCACCCTCTCTGAATTTCACTCTCCTCCGCTATAAAATAGTGTAAGATTCTGAAGTGAAACAACGCACCTGCCACATAGCAGGCCATCAAAAAAAATGACCATTTGCTCCTTAAACCAACTTGTTTCCATCATCAAAACACTTAGTGCTTTCCTGGGAGAGTCAGGCCGGTGATGTGTCTAAGGAACTGTGAAAAAGGCAGTCTTCTACAAGTCTTCCCTGCTCTCTGGCTCACTACAGGCAGCATTTGTTTTCTGATCTCAGCAATAGCAACGGATTGTGATTCCTACTGTCTGAATTCTGGCCCCATCCTTGGCACAGAGAGATTGGCCTGAAGGTTTTATTTGTGAATAAATAAAAGCCAGAAGGCAAGACAACATATTATTCCCGTGACCCTTGTATTAATAACATCACCAGATGATGTCTCATTTCCTCACCTCTAGCTCAGTCCAGATGATCTGTAGACATGTACGGTTTTTTTGTTGTTGTTTGTTTGATTGTTGTTTTTTGTTTTTGTTTTTTGAGATGGAGCCTCGCTCTATCACCCAGGCTGGAGTGCATTGGCGTGATCTTGACTCATTGCAACCTCCGCCTCCTGAGTTCAAGCGATTCTTCTGCCTCAGCTTCCCAAGTAGCTGAGACTACAGGTGTGCACCACCATGCCCAGCTAATTTTTATATTTTTTGTAGAGACGAGGTTTCACCATGTTGGCCAGGCTGATCTCGAACTCCTGACCTCAGGTGATCCGCCCCCTGTGGCCTCCCAAAATGTTGGGATTTCGCCTCAGCCTGGACATGTAAGTTATCCACCACCTCAGCCATCCCAGCTGTAGAGTATTGCAATAAGGAAGAATAGCAGGTCAGGGATGGAAAGGGAATCAACTGTCCCTAAAAGGAAAAACTGTTTTCTCTACTTATACAACACTTCTGACAGCAAATTTGTGGGTTTTCTACACCAAGCAGTGTGCCAATTCTCTGCAGACACTAACTGGGTGTCCCACAATTTAATTCTGACACTAATGACCCAGAGTCAGCACAAACCCCACAGTGAAGAGCTCAGTTCCACCAAACTGCCCCCCACTTCAGATGCCAACTCCAAGTAATTGATACCCAGGTTACCCACAGTTCTGTCCATCTTAGCTACAAATTGAAGGTTCCCATGACTCCTTCCTCAGGTTTGATGACTTGCTGTAATGGCTCAAAGACCTTAGGAAAACACTTTATTTATATTTACTGGTTTATCATAAAGGATATAAATGAACAACCAGATGAAGAAATCTATAAGGCAAAGTATAGGGAAGGGGCTCAGGGCTTCCATGCCCTCTCCAAGTGCATCACCCTCCTGGCACCAACCAAGGAGCTCTCCAAACCTCAGTGTTCATGTTTCTTATGAAGGCATCATTACACATGCATGTTTGATTAAATCGTTGACTATTGGTGATTAAACTCAGTCTCTAGCCCTTCTCCCTTCTGTGGAGGTTGAAGGATAGGACTGAAAGTTCCAACTCTCTAATCACATGATGTGTTCCTCTGACAACGACTCCCATCCTGAAGCCATCTAGGGCCCCACCAAGAGTCACCCCATTAGCATAAACTCAGATATGGCTGAAAGGGGTTTGTTATGAAAAGGACACTTCTCTCACCCCACTCATTCGGAAAATTCCAAGGATTTTAGAAGTTCTGTTTTCGGGGACAAAAAAACAAATATTATAACAAAAGTTGCTCCTATCACCCCAATCACTCAGGAAGTTACAAAGGTTTCAGAAGCTCTGTGCCAGGAACCAGTGGGGAGAGACCTAATATATGTTTCTTATTATGCCATAGGCCCTGACACTATGCTTTTATTTATTGATTTTAGAAGAATGTTTTTATCTTGACTTTTTAAATACATGCTCATTGTGAAATATTCAAGTGATGCCTAAAATACAAAGAAAAAGAGCAAAACCTTTCTGACTAGAAATCATGATTTTCAGCATTTGGTGAGCACCATCCCGGACCTCTGTGCTTGACTCACACAATTCAAATGAGCAAAATACAGATAGGTAGTCAACTAGGGGGAAAAGATCATGTTAAATATCCTATTCATTTACTTGTTTTTTTTTTTGGTTTTCCAGCCCTCCCACCCCAAACCCTACACTGGAAAAGTCCATGAGGGCAGGAACTTTAGTTATCTTGTTCGTCATGGAACCCTCTGAGCCTAGTGCAGTGCCTGGCATTTAGTAGGCTCTCAAAAAATATTTGTTAAATGTTGAAATGTTTCTACTTAGAAGAGAACATTTGTGCACACCTGTGGTTCCAGCTACTCAGGAGGCTGAGGCAGGAGGATTGTTTGAGCCCAGGAGTTCAAGGTTGCAGTGAGCTATGATCCCACCACTATGCTCCAGCCTGGACAACACAGCAAGATGCTGTCTCTAAAACATATTTCTTTATTTGAAATTTTTTTTTACAAAATATTTCTTCCTAGATGTTCTTACGATTCTTTCTTTAACCTTGGAGTTCAATGGCTTCCCCAAGATATAGCTCAGTGTTGATCATCGTGTATAATCTTTTTCTGGGGCACTTTGTTCTATCAATGTTTCCTTTTTTTAGTAAAGTTCGCATATATTAGATCTTTGAGTAGTTCATTCCATTTTCCTGTTCTCTTTTTCAGAAACAGTAATCATGGATATGAGGGTCTCCTTTGTCTTCCATATCTATCATCTTCTTTGCAATTGTTGTTTATGTTGACTTTACCATTTCGTTTTGTGCAATAACCTCAAGGCTGACTTTATCTTCAGGTATATTTCCCCATATCCCTTAATTTCCTTATCTCAAGGACGCGTCCTATCTCAAGTCTTGTGTCCCGGGCTACTGTTGCTCATAGCAAAGCTCTTCGGGGTACACGCCTTCAGGGCTGTGAGCAGGCTCTGGCTGTCCTTCCCCACCCCTCCCCTTGCTTCCTCTCTGGAAGTTTTCCTTGACTAGGAGACCACGTCACAGGCAATAGAAACAGACAACCCACATGGCCGCTGCTTTTTTAGCCACCCCTTCACCCCTGACCTCGCTATAAGCAGTGGACAAAGGACATTCTCATCTCTCCCCTGGCCGGCCCATGAAACTGGACCTTGACCCTTTAAGAATCCTTGGATATATTTTTCTTGATGTGGAGAAATGCTTTTGGAGAGGTACTTACACTACTCAGGTTTGTGGCAGCATGTGTGCTCTCGGCCTAGATTTCCTTATGTTTGCCAGGAACGTGGCAGTTTGTTGTGTGATGCTGTGGCAGGTTCTACTTCACTGATAATGGATTATGTTCCCTCTGTCTTTTGTCCTTTTGCTGATGTAGGCGGAGTTCGAAAGAGGAGCAGAGCAAAGATGCTACAATGCTACTGTTGGTAGGTATAAAGACTTGGCCCAGATGAAAGAGATTTTTGCATTGGGGATTACAGGTCTGGAACCAGCGGAATGCCTATGATGCTCTCACTTCTCAAGTTTGCCCTCCCAGCCATGTCCATGGTGAAGAACACTGCTTAATGCACACACCACATGCCTCCCTAATGACGTTTCCCACTGTTTAGCTGCATCTTCCCTCTGTTGTAATAAGAGTTATTTGACCCCCAGGGCATAGGCCAAGTACCCACGAACTTTTATGCTTCTTGAGAGTCATAGGTGTCCTGGTGATTCGCAGCCATGGGCAGGTGCTCCTAAAAGAATAAGTAGCATTCATTTCTCAAGATATAGCAGCTTCCAGTCTTCCTGTCACAGGAAAGGAGAAACTGGCTTGGTGAGGGAATATCCATACAGTAGACCCCAACTATCCAGTTGGCTGCCTGGAAATACTGCTGTGGGAGAGGCTGGAGAAAAGGTGAAGGAGTAGCTAATGCCCCCAGGTTGATAGAAGACAGCTCTTCTTTCCTCCCCCACCCAGAAGCTTCCCTCTTGCTGTGAAGTCAGAGGCAGAAGCTATTCCAGGGACAAGCTGCACATCCAAAGCATTCCGAGTTTTCTTCCTTACGCACCCAGATTCCAATTCCTGCCCCTGCATGTTGTCTGCTTCCCATCACCTTTTCTTCAATGCATAAAACCTTAGTAAAGTATTACCAGTTATTATCCATGGGCAATTCACTTGTCTATATTGCCTGTAGAATGTCACATCAACCTTGATCTTTGATTTCATTATCAAGTTCTGACAGATTGGTTTTAAAGAACCAATTCCATGGGCTGGAGTCAGGGCACTGCCAATTTCTGAATGGCTAAATTTCCTGTGACCCGTCAGTTCAAACATCACCTGGGGATGCCCTTTTACAACAGAGGAGTTTGAGGTAGCCACAATTCAATGAATTAACAATGCTAGAGTTTGCACGCTTTCTGTGGTTTGTATTAGCTTTAAATATCTGGCAATGTCCAGTTCAATGGACATTGACCACATGACAGTGATGTCCTTTATGCACACACTTGGAGCATCCTTTCTTCAAACTGTACTCATGTGAACAAATTACAAAGAATCTTGGTGGGAGTCCAAGACAGCGTGAATTATGCTATCTTGAGGCCCTTGCTTAAGCAAGGATATTGCTTTGTTTGCCTAATGTGATCTTAAAACATGCCTGCAAATTTTTTGACACTCATCCGTTCAAAAAATGTGGAGTTTAATTCTCCCCCTGTAAAATATGACCTGGCCTTTTGGACTCACTTCTAATGAATAAAATGCAGCAGAAGTGTCTCTGAGTGACTTCTGAGCTAGGTCACAATAGGTTCAGCTTCCACCTGACAGGCCCCACCCTCAGAACTCAGCCACCATGTTTTAAGGAAGCCCAGGCAAGTGGAGGGGTCACAGGCAGGTGTTCCAGCCAACAGCCCCAGCTGAGGTCCAGCCCACAGCCAGCATTAACCATCAGAGGCATGAGTAAGCAGTCTTTTCATGAATTTAGCCCCCAGCCTCTGAGCTGCTGCAGTTAACACCGCGTACAGCAAGGATGAGCTACCTCTGCAGTACTAGTCAGCTAGGGATGCCATAACAAAGAACCACAGATTGGGTAGCTTAAACAACAGAAATTTATTTTCTCACAGTTCGGGAGGCCAGAAATTGAAGATCAAAGTATCTGCTGGAATTGGTCCTCTCTGGGACCAGAAGGGAAGGATTGGCTCCAGGTGTCTCTCCTTGGCTTGAGATGGCTGTCTTCTCTCAGTGTGTCTTTACGTCACCCTCCGTCATTGCCTATGTCTGAATTTTCTCTTCTTATAAGGATGCCAGTAATATTGGACTAGGGCTCACCCTAATTAATGACCTTGTTTTCACTAACTCACCTCTGTCTCTAAACACAGATTCTGACACACTGCAGGTTAAGACTTCAGCATGAATTTATTCAAGGGACACAAGTCAGCCTGTAACACCTGCCAAGCCTCCACCCACATTGCAGACTCATGTGCAAAATAAATGTGCTGGTGTTTTGAGCCACTAAAATTTGAAGTGGTTTATTTACGCAGCAAAAAAAAACAACAATATGCCTAAGGTACTTGACTTAGAGACTCAGATTCTGGTGACTACTTCAGAATTTATTCAGCAAACACCCTTTGACATCAGGACTACACCATTTGGGGTGGTTCCCAAAGAACCCAGGCCAGGCCACATGCAAAACACTTGGGAAGGAGCTGCAGGGACTGCATATTCAATGCTATCTGTGTTCTGTTTTAATATTGTTCCTTGATTGCAAGAAATGGGACCCACTGAGGCTGTCTCCAGGAACTTTCTTCTAGGAAAAGTTATTCCTTAAAATAACTTTTTAAGGAAAAAGTTACCATAGGGATATTCTGGAACAGAAGAGGGATGCAGTCAAGAGCAAATCTAAGGCCAGAAATGGAAATATGTCTATAGGAAATAGAGTTGCACCTCTTGGCAGTTGACTTTGGGACCTGTTCTGGATGCAGGGAGTTCTGTGGCTTTTAATATAGGGGAAACATAGTATTAAGAGCACCCTTTTGGAGCCAGACAGCCTGTCAAAGCCTGGCTCCACCAGGTACTAACAGTGTTGTTCTGGAAAAGTTATTTAATGTCTCAATGCTTCTGCTTCCTTATCTGTTAAAATGGACAATCCAGTACCTATTACATGACGTTGTAATCTAGGATCATTTATATGATGGGTTAACTATTTATATATTTATTATATAACTTACCATGAATGAGTTTCACTGCTGACTCTTCTCTCTCCACCTGGCTTCCTTTAGTGACCCAGAGTTACTGCTCCCCCATTACTTTGGCTTGTACAGCAAATTCATTCATTGATTCAACAAGTGTTTACTTGGCACCTAATGTGTGTTAGGTGCTATTTTAAGCCCTGGGGTTGCAGCATTGGGTCAATGAGATAAATCAATCAATTGGGCATTGTGTCAATCATTCAAATATCCTTGACCTCATCAACCTTGATTCTATCATGCTCTTTTCAGCTAAAGTTCTACTTTACTTTTTGAATTTCTAGCAGATGCTCCCGCCATTCGGGGGCACGTTTTCCCTGCTTCTTAGCTCAGATCCTTGGAAGAGGCCCTCTGGCCCAGCTTATCTTTTCAAATCAAGTCACAAAATATTTCTGACCCACTTTCTGATTGGTTTCCTAGGATCAGGTGGTCACTCATCCAACCAACTGTATTCTAGGATGGGAGATGGGTCCAGGACCCAACCCACATGGACAGCAGGGCTCTGGGGCAATCACATGATGGGCAGCCTTGCTGGGAGTCCTTAGCACAGTACTTTAAGGATGTGGGAGCCCACCATGGACTCCTGTGGGAACTTGGAGCACTCCAAAGAATCCTTTAGTCAGTTTCATACCACACAGGCCCAAGGAGGGTACATGGCTTCTGGAAGCCACACACAGCCTGTTAGTGACACGCTGGGTATGGAGCCAGGTGTGAGCACCTTGTATGTGTGAGTTCAGCCTGTCTGGTATGGCCAAGGCAGTTGGTGCCCTTTCCGTTTCCTCTGGACATTCACTGTTCTTGTGTGAGCCAGCAACTTCAGAGAGAGCTTTCTCTGGCTGAAGAGGTATACGTGGCCTCTCAACTAAAGACAAACAAAATCTAGGGGTACATACCCCAGCTTACCCCAGCTTCCACACCCCTTGGGTAGGACAAGTCTGAGACGTGTCCCACATTACCTCCCAGAGGTCCCCAGCAGGACTGAGCCTCAGTTGCCCACACCTGTAAACTGCTCCTTATGCAAACATGTTGATTCCTTCCCTTCCCTATCTCACTTTCACTCTCCTCCACCTGTACTTTCTGCAGTCACCTCTCAAATAAACCACTCAACACCTTGCACTCAACCCCTTTCTGAGGGTCTGCTTCTGGAGAAACACAGACAGAGATGCCTTCCAAGAAAAGCAAGGGTGAGGCCATATTAATAAGAGAGAAAAAACGAGGCATGGGGGAAATGCCTGGATAGAGAGACACACAGATGCAGATACCTGCAACGTTGGTGTTACGGAAACCATCAGATGCAACGGGAGGCTACTTGCCATAGTCTGGAGCTACAGAGAAAAGCAGGCTGCAGATGGCAAGGTGGAGCCATCGTGGGAGGAGTTGCTTGTAGACAGGACGCCTAACCAGCCATTCTTAAAATGTTGCATTCTTCCATTTTAATCTCACTCATTATTGAATCATTAATAATGATTTATATGACATTGACTTTTTTCAGAAATCTTGACTAACTCTTTGACAAGAGATTAATAAAGAGTGGGACTTCAGATGTCAAGTTTTTATGAGCAAAAGTGTCCAAGGCCGTCTCTAGATGGGTATTCTTGGCTGTATTCACCACGCTCTCCAGAGACTGAAAAGCAATTGTTTAGCTGGGTAGAGGAGCTGAGCTGAATTAAATTGACCTGCATGATACAGAAAGTAGCACTGAGCACATTTAACTAAGGAGTCTTTGAAAGAAATCTATTTTATTGTAGCTGACTGCTGAAATTATTTTAAGGAAGTGATTATCAATCTAATAATTTAAAATGCATGAATGATGTCAGCATCCAAAATTAAGGCAGACTGGGAGAACAACGTGCCTGCTCTTGAGTAAAAAGCTAAATGCATCTTTATTTCTTTCTGCTTTTTTTTCTCTTTTCAGAAACATGAATTTGACTGCTTTCAAAAGCCAATTGTTATGCCTACATCCTGAAAAGGGAGACGAAATTTCCATTTATAGTAGAATACCAGCAGCCTCACTTAATCCAGATACACATATACCTAAAAGCACTTTTGTTCCAAATATAATTATTACTCTGCGGGAAAATCTGGTATGAATCTCTTGGTTTGGTGGAGTTTTAAGCCTGTCTTTAATTTAAAATAACTTTATTAGAACCCCTAGAGATGAGAGTGGACACAGTGGGGAAAGGTAGTTATCATGATGAGAAAAACCAGGGATGCTGGAATTCCTTCATTGCAGGCTTCTGGCTGGAGTTATTAACTCAGCTATGGAGTCTGAGCGCTCTCACCACTTGGGCAATGAATGAATAAATGAGTGTTTAAAAGCTCTCTGAGCCTGCTAGGCCTGCCCCAGTGTGCATATATGACTCTCAGAGCATTGTGGCCATGGTCCGAGCAAAGCTAAATCCTTTCGTGAAAAGGTTCCCTCTCATGGGCTTCTGCCAAAGCCGTGTTCGCTAGGAAAGGCAGCAATTTTTTTTCTCCTCTTCAAAGGGACCTTTATGTACTAACTCACTCCCACCTACTGTGCATGTAAATTATTCTTCAGTGATATGGCCTCTATTTATGACTTTGATCCTTTCCTTCCCCCGGATGCCCAAGGAGCATGATAAGACGGGTGAGTTATCGGAGTGGCTTTGATCTCCTGCTCGCAAATGGTATTTTGTGGTGGAACATCTGAGCCCCCTCTGTAGCTGCAGGTGGGTTGAAGCTGAGCAGAGTTTGGGGTTTGTAAGATGTCCATCTCCTAGCATTAAACCATCTTCAGGACAAAATGGGATGGGACAGAAACGAGCCTATTTCTCCCCCAAAGGAGCAACTATTCACACACAATGATTCACAGGCACCCACAACTGCTCTCGCAGCAGGCAGGACAGTGCCATGATAACTCAAAGGTGCAATTCTCATCCAGAACGCCTTTCAAAAGAATCACACCACCGAGGCCTCATGCAATGGTGTTCCAGGATAAATAAGTCACTTGGGGAGAAAACAATAGAATCATGAGGGATGGGACCCTCAAAATTGTTTGCTCCGTCTCACATAGTAAAAATAAGCTTTTCCTTGTAAAAGGGGGTAAAAATGTAGGGCATAGAGAATGCTGGAAGGAGGAGGGAACCTCCACACTTCTCAGAGCCCTGAGATGATCGTTCCCCGCAGTTTGTCATCAAACTATTAGTGACTGCCGATTGTGTCTGGCATTGAATCTTCGGCGCACTCACAGTATAGAGACCAAGGACGGTGGACTCTCTTTCATAATGGCAGTGTAAACCACTTTGCATTAAGTAGGAATAATAACCTTTTTTTAAAGGATGTGTCAAAATAATTACATTTCTTGTTGCTTTCCTTTCTTCCACATCACATGAGCAAGCACATCAGCCTCACTTGAACAGATGAAAGAAGGACGTTTTTTCAGTGAGGGCTGTTCTAAGAGGAACACAGGACCAACAGTGAGAGAGCCTCCGTTCCGTCACAGCTGGCTGGGATTTTAGGCACTGCATGAGCTAATTCTAGCCAACATTGCGGATTTGGTTATACCTCTTCTTTCTCAGGTGACTAAGAAGCCATACTGTCACGAATATTTGCCCTGCGAATGTCTCGTATGATGTCTGCAATGTTGTAGATACTCCTGCCACTAGCAAATTCCCTCTACTGTGTTATTTTTCCTTTACTAAAGGTGATATCCTCCGAAACATTCATTCTTTAACTCAGAAGCCAAACTTTAAAAGGGGACTTAGTAGTAGCTCAGATGTAGGTTTCATTATTTTGTGAAGAATTTTGTTCAAATGCATTTGCAAATCATTTTTAGAATTTCAGAATAAGGTCCATTCATGTTTTTCAACGGTGCATTCACAATACAGCAGATTTGAGCTTGGTGTGGCCTGTTTTGATGCAGGTTACCTGGTTGGCTTAGTTTAAAATTGATATCGCAAGTGCCTTGAAGTGCATTTCATCAAATGTTTATATCTAATGAGATATTTAGGGGACAGATCATTTTTTATATCTTGAATGGCCTGGTGTACAAAAATCACCTCATCTTCATAAGGCAGGAGAATCATTCTAATTTGCTAAAGGGGGAACAAATTATTGATATCTTCTCATGTTTTCTAATAGTATGTTAGCAATAAATAGCCTTGATGTTCCAGAAAGCAAAAATCTCTGAGCTGAGGGAAAACGATTCTACCCTGCCACGCACACACACACACTCATACTCACACACTCACACTCACACACACTCACACACACTCACACACACTCACACACACTCACACACTCACACTCACACACGCTCACACACACTCACACACTCACGCTCACTCACACACACTCACACTCACACACACTCACACTCACACACTCACACACACACTCACACTCACACACACACTCTCTCTCTCACACACACTCTCTCTCTCACACACATGCACCTGCAGTTTTTCCCTTGCTGTCCCCCCATGTGTGAGGAAGAGAAGATGTCTCCAGAAGTGTGAGCAGAGTAAACACGGAAAGTTTGTGATGCTTTGGTGACAATTATCTCTCCTTTCTGCTTCTGGCTGCTGTGGTTCCAGATGGAGGAAACGTTCCGTCCGATTCTTCCCTCATATTGTGAGTGCTCAAGCCACAATACCTAGAATCCTGAGCATTGTAAGTGTTTAGTAAACACCTGCTTCCAAACAGTGGGTAGATGTCTCCAACATGTGCCCACAGCCCCTGTCCAACCCCCTTTCTCTGCCCTCCTGGGGAGCCTGATTCTATGGGCAGCGCCTGGCGTTTAAGTTTGCTTGAAAGCCCTGACTGATGGGGTTAGACAATTATGACCTTGGTTCCTAAAGAGCAAAGTGCTTGCTTGGAATGTTGAATTCCGTGCTGGGGCAGGGGGCCTTAGATAATGAGTGAAATACCTCGGTCCCTTCATCCCCACCACCACTACCCACCTCTTCCCAATCTCAGAAAAATGCCTCCCACAGCCAGCTTCCACAGGGCGACTGCATCAAGTTTTCATCCTGTCCGCCTTGTTAGACTACACTCGCGGTGGGGGCATCGGATGATGCAGCGTGGCTGCAGCGTGGCTGCTGTCTTTTTGGCAAGGCTGTTGCGGGGGGGGGGGGGGCAGGCCCCTGGCCCCCCGCTTGGATTCGCAGACCCCACGGGGCCGCCTTGGATGTGCAGACACACCAGCGCGTGCGCGCTCAGCGGGCAAAGCTTTGTGCCCCGGGCCTCCTGGGACGAGGCTGCAAACCTTCAGATCCCAGCACAGACCCCCCGGCTTCCCTCTGCCCGCAAACTTCTCCTAATTAAGCCAGTCCATCTAATTACGGGGTGTTCCATCAAATATTTCTCCAGATGCTTCCGATGCAGCCTGCGGGCGCTGGTCAAAGCTGGCGAGGCTTGTGATCAGGGCTGCCGGCCCTGCGAGGGCCGCGCGGGTTCCCCTCTCTCCTGGACGTGCCTGTCTCTAATACTGCACAATCCGCCCTTACTCATTTGCTCCGTTGCCTGTCGAAAGCGCAGAGCGTAATTACTAACGTTAAGAAAACATCCCTGTAATTAGCCAGGCAACTCTAAGCACAAGAAATGGAAATTAGTCACAGTACCATAAATTAGTTTGTGCATACATTACGTTCAAGGATCGCCCTTGGGGCCCTGTGTTTGCAGTCTTTGGCGAGCAACCCCCTGTATCTCAATAAAGCATTCCTTCCCGGGTGAGTATGTCGCAGGAAGGGGAGTTTCGCTTGGATTACAAATTTTTTAATTCTTTCGTAGACTGCAGCCAGAATAAAGTCTAATATTCCGGCTGGGGAAACAGACACAAGAAAACAGTGATTTTTTTTCCTGTTGATTTTATTTTCCTTTGCAGGCATCTGTTAACCTAGGGCTATCAAGGTGTCTCCAAACAGTGGGCTCATCAATTGTATTGTTTCACTCATTAGGAGCAGTAGTTATAAACTCTTTAAATAACCCTGATTTTCAACTATTTTCACAGTCACTCCTCTTGCTAGCAAAAGCCAGGAAATTGGACTCAGCCACACACAACATAGCATTTGCATCAAAATAATACAGCAGGCAACAGCAAGCCACAATCACATCACTCAGAAGGAAGGAATAGAATACAAATTAAAGGAAGAATGTAAATTTTTTGCCATTAAGCTTCAATGACCATTTGAAATGGTGGAAGGCACAAAGGTTCTTGATGAGCGTCATCTAGTTTGATTATTCATACTTGTGTTTCTGCTTGAATTAAAGCAGGAGTGCTAGAGCCCGTTAAGGGAAAATATTTGAATTGATAGTGAACTCTCACCTTGCCGTGCATCCATTTACTTTTCAAATGAATACCAGATAAGTTAGTGCATTTTCTAATCGGCCTGTTTTCCAGTGAGTGCTGTCATTACATACCAATTTCTTTTAGAAGTGCTTGCTAAGAAACATTAACTACTCACAAATAAGGAGCTGTCTGTCAAAGACTGAGGTCTTGAGCTCACTGGTTCATTTCTGCCAGGATAGTTGAGGGCTGTAGAGTCCACAGTTGCCTGGCCTGTCTAAGCTTCAGTCTTGTCCCTACTTCCCAAGCCAGTCCTTAAAGGTAGGCAGGGATTTTGCTACCTGCCGTGTTTCCAGAACCAGGTGGCATTTGCTCTAGTAATAGCCCAAACCAGCTTACCACTGAGTAACTATGTCATTGTGTGCAGGTGACCTGGGTCTACCCCCTGCTCTGATCCTAACTGCTGACCCAGACTTCAGATTCAAAGCTGACTGAGGACAGTCAGTGTATCATTCATTCCTGAACACCAGCTCCACAACTGGTAGGTACATTGACTCAACGTAGAGAAAATGGGAAATGTAAAGTCTGAGGGTTGTGTGTTTGGGAGAGGTGGGGTGGGGGTGTCTCTTTTTAAAATACATGCTCAAGTTTTGGACAAGGGCATATAAGCAGAAACTGCTCCTCCTGAGTGGGGAAAGCACCAGAACATTGCTACTCCTCAAGAAGAGACTTAAAAAAAAAAAAATATATATATATATATATATATATTTGTGCTTAATCAGGGAGAAAGAAAAAGAAGGCCCTTACTACCTGGGTCTACTTTTGGCATCATAAAGAGTTTCTTTGGGTTACCCCTCCTGTTGAATGTTACTGGTTACACATTTGTTAAAATGTGTCCATTTTTTTTATCAAAAAATTTACTTTCAGGAGTAATCATGGGTAAAATATAGGGCATACCTAAGGGAGTGAAGCATCACTCACCAACCCTGAGTGATCTTGCTTCCACATGATTTTGTTTTGCAAATTCTGGTCTGTTCATTGACAGAACAACAACCACATTGATGTGAGCTCCTCACACATCTTCAGCCAAGGCACACAGAAAAAGGAAATGCCTGACAAACAACCCTTCTGAGTGAAGAATGATGGGATCTAATGCCAGGTGAGAAAAGAGTCCTTATCTGGTTGGGATCCAAAGGCTACTCTTATTTTTTTTATTTTTTTAATTAAAAAAATACATTTTGGTAGGCCAAGGCAGGAGGATCACTTGAGCCCAGGAGTTCAAGACCAGCCTGGGCAATATAGCGAGACCCTCTCTCTACAAAAAATTTAAAAAATTAGTTGGGCATTGGTGGTGCACACCTGTAGTCCCAGTCACTTGTGGGGCTTAAGTGGGAGGATCACTTGAGTCCAGGAGGTTGAAGCTACAGTGAGCTCTGATTGCAACACTACACTCCAGCCTGGGTACCAGAACGAGGTTTTTATCTCAAAAAAATTAATGAATAAAATATTATAATCTCAAAATTGGTTAATCCCATAACTAAATTAAAAGTCAAATGAAAATATAGGGAAAGCTGACCATTAAAGGAACTGTTGAATATGTGCCTGGCCACCTATGATAAGGAAGTAACCCAAGTCCACCCCCGGCAGTGCCCTCTAGACCTGACTCTGAGATTGTCCATGAGACTTTGTTGATTGGCCAGTGGATATCAACACATATGACACAAGCAGAGACTTGAAAAGCATTTAGCGTTGCCCTCTTGCTGCACTTGGAGATCACCATGTGAACAAGTCTGAGCTATCCTGCTGGAAGATGAGAGACACATGGATAAGAACTAACAACCTGCCCAACCATCAGACTTGCGAATGAGGCCATCTTTGGTCATCCAGTCACAAGACACCCCACAGATGTACGTTGGCAAGAGTCCAACAGGAGTCTGCCAGGCTAACCCAGCCCAGAAGAGCTGCCCAGACAATCTACAGAATCATGAGCTAAATATAACACTCAAGGTGTAGGCAAATATGCACAGAGTCTAAGACTTAGGCCCATTTTCCTAAAAATTCCCTTTTATTATTGAACCACTGAAATAATTTTTAATATTCTTAAACAACCAAAACTGTGGTAAGCATGTTATAGGTGCAATGGAGTCTGGATGGTGTATTTAGGACTCTCCTGGTGTGCCTCATTACCTACCAATTACACCAGACCATCTGACAAAGCCTGCTCTTAACCATACAGGTAACTGTATTTGAAATGACACTTTTGAATATTTTGAGGACTAAATGAGTGTGTGTGTGTGTGTGTATGTGTATGTTTGTGTATAGTAAATACTGTCTGTGCTCTGTCCCCATTCCCTACACATCCTTGTCATGTTTATGTGTGTGCATTCACTCCAGCAGCCAGGACCTCCTTTCTTTGGGAGAAACTATTCCTCACCCAACCCAACCACAAGGCTCTCATGGACTGACAGTCTTAGCTCACCCCTAACCCAGCCACAGGTGACTGACCCATCAACAGGCAAGTGACCCAAATCACACCAACCAGAATCCTGGCCTGGAATTTTCAAACTAAAGCCTAGGAGAGACAGACGGTTAGACTTATCAACAAGGACCTCTCAGCAGCTGTGTTCCCTTCCAGTCTGATATTCAGAGAGACAGAGAAAAAAAGAGACCAATAGAGTATATGTCATGGGCCTTCCCCATGAGATGAGATACCAATGTGCCTTTTTGTCCCAAGTCAGTTGGAGGTATGTTTCTGTCACTTGGCAACCAACAGATCTCGGGTTGACTGACACCTCTGGATTCCTGGTTTCCTAGCACTCTTGGTCTTATTTGAAATCCACTTGCTGAAGTCACCTATTAGACCTAGACTGACTGCTCCTTCTCGGTCATATCTTGGATATGGTGTTTCCCCTCAGGGTTCCTGAAGTCTGTTCTTTGTCCACTCACGCAGTGTGCTCCCTAGAAGAATAAAAACATGAAGTTCACTGCACTGCGGAGAACAGCATCAGCCTTTTCCTAACTAAAGCTCTTTACTTTGTTAGACATTAGCTCCCTCTTCTTTGCTTACCCTCCTCAGCCACTAGTGACCAGCATTAACCTTGAGGTTGTCTAAAGATGAAAGAAGAGACCTAGATAATTCATGACCAAAACAAAATCGTAGCGACTCTGTTTGACATAGAGAGGAATTGGACAACATTGGATCATTCATATGAATATGTGCATGTTTAATTAAGTTGGCAGAGACAACACTCTTGCCATGTGACACAGCGGCTCTCAAACTTTACTTGTTTCAGAAACATCTGTGATGCTTTTTCTATCTACAGATACCAGAGTCCCTCCCCAGACCTCTTGGATACCGGCTTTGAAAGTGGGTTAAAAATGAGAGCAAAGGATAAAAATCACCAGATAAAAAATGGGCAAAGGACTTGAATAGTCATTTCTCCAAAGATGATGAACAAATGGCCAAAAAGCACATGGAAGATGCTCATCATCATTAATCATTAGGGAAATGCAAATCAAAACACAAAGAAATACCACCTCTGGTTGAATCCACAGATATGGAACCTGCAGATATGGAGGGCCAACTGTACTTGTCCTTTTGCAATTGGCTTATTTCACTATTTTTATTTGTATTATTTTTTATTGTTTTTTCCTGAATATTTTCAATAATACCAATAAAAACAGTTTAACAACTATTTACATAGCATTTACATTGTATTCGGTATTATAAGTTATCTAGAGATGATTTAAAGTATTAAGGAGGATGTATGTAGGGTATGTGCAAATACAACACCATTTTATACAAGAGACTTTAGAATATCCATGGATTTTGGTATCTGTATTGTACAATTCCACTTATATGAGATACTTACAGTCAAAATCATAGAGACAGAAGGTAGAATGGTGGTTGCCAGGGGCTGGGGGGCGGAGGGAATAGGAGTCATTGTTTAATGGGTATACGGTTTCAGTCTTACAAGAGGAAAAGGGTTCTGGAGGTGGATAGTGCTGATGGTTGCACAACAATAGGAAAGCACTTAATACCACTGAACTGCACACTTAAAAACAGGGAAGATGGTAAATTTTATATCATGTGTATTTTACCACAATAAAATAAAAATGAAAAAAAGGTTAGTTGCCTGGCATTCGCTATGTGCTGTGAGTTGGCTTTAGCGGTGTAATGGAAAGAGTTCAGGCTTTGAAATAAGGGAGGCCTGGGCTCAATGCTCCGGCACCTGCACTGAACCTGCCACGTGGTGTTGAGTGAGTTACTTCATCTTTTGGTATTTAATTTGTACATCAATAAAATGGCAGCAATAATATCTACCTTGTACTTTTTACTCTTCTACCCTACCTTGTAGATATTATTTAGGATAAAATGACATAAGGTATGTAAAGATACTGGGTACATTGTAGTTCTGCCCCACATGCCCCCAGCTGTTAATTCTCACTGTAGTTAATTATCTCTTCCTTTTCTATCTTTATCTTCAAATATTCACCCATAGGAAGCCTTATTCACCCTTTCCCCAAATATACTCTCAACACCGCCATCTGGGGAACCTTCCACTTACCTTTTCTTCCATGTAGATATTATCTTGAATAATACTTGTTTTAGTTACAGAAACTCATCTTTTGATATGATGAGATCACTGGTAATGTCAGTCTGAATGTGGATAGGACATGTCGGACAGCAAGGCTGCCTGGCCTCACTCCCTAGCGCTAGGACAGTGACCTCAGAAACAGAGCGCCAGCGCCTGGCTGAGCGTTCACTCACGCAAGTGTCTACCATCAGTTGTCTTGCTTTGCCAGACCCTGGTCCCCACTTGATGAAATCCGTCTTACCTTTCCCAGCCCCCACTAAACTGCCACCTCCTCCCTGAAGCCTGCCCTTTCCTTACCCAAATGTGACTGACCTCCCACTTCTCAACCACCCTGATTTCTACCTCTCCAGCAGCTCCTACCACATCTTGCCTAGTGATCTGTGGACTTGTGTCTGCAGATCCAGGCTCTGCAGTTGCTAACGCTGTACTTCTCTCAGCCTCATTTTCCACATTTCTAAAATAAAATGGGAATATGAAGAGTGCCTACTTCAGGGGCTTTCTGTGGCAATCAATTGAGTTGAAATACGTAAAGCCTCATATGTGAATGCTTGCTAATTTTTATGAAGGAGGAGGATGATGAGGATGAATTTTTCTGTCCTTACTATGAGTCCCAACAATCAGGGGCTATGTGGGCCTTTTTAAAATTTGTTTAAATTGGGCCAGGCACAGTGGCTCATGCCTGTAATCCCAGCACTTTGGGAGGCCGAGGCGGGCAGATCACGAGGTCAGGAGATCGAGACCATCCTGGCTAACATGGTGAAACCCCGTCTCTACTAAAAATACAAAAAATTAGCCAGGCGTGGTAGCGGGCACCTGTAGTCCCAGCTACTCGGGAGGCTGAGGCAGGAGAATGGCGTGAACCTGGGAGGCGGAGCTTGCAGTGAGCAGAGATCGCGCCACTGCTCTCCAACCTGCGCAACAGAGCGAGTCTCCGTCTCAAAAAAAAAAATTTGTTTAAATTAAAAAAAAAAATGACAGGGTCTTGTTGTCACCCAGGCTGGAGTGTAGTGGCCTGATCATGATTCACAGTAGCCTCAAACTCCTGGGCTCAAGCGATCCTCCCTTTTCAGCCTCCCAAAGCACTGGAATTACAAGCATGAGCCACTGCACCTGGTGAGAGGCCATGTTTTTGATTTTGGAATTTCACTGTACCTAAGGCCACATAGTACACCCTCAGGAAAGCAAACAAGTTAATGACAAATTAAAAGTAACCTGTATTTATTGCTGTCGCCTTTCCAATCATGGTGACGTGTCATAGGGTGGGTACGTTCTTCCTCAGAGACAGACCCCGAGCTGTACCCCAACCTAGTCTTCTCCCAATTAAATCTCCCTCCCTGGTCACCTCATTCTAGTTCATGAAGTGATTGGCACGTTTGCTTAGCTCTACGGCTGCTTCATCACGATTCTTTTAGTCAGTATTTTCACACTAGTATATGAGCTTTCTTATGGCTCACAACTATTTAATAAGGATCCCAAGCCACTAATCTGACATTCTGGACACAGAAGAACTCACATTCATCATGTACTCGGAGGAGATGTTTTTGAAGCGCCACGGCTATCCCTCTTCCCCCTTTCATTGGGCAAGTTTTAGTTTTGGCCAAGACGTCTTTTCTCAATGTCACTCGCTTCTCTGGAATTCAGTGTTGCAGTGTCAGCCTTTGAATACTTTTCCCTTTACCAGTTACAGGCAGAGCTCGGGAAAGTGCTGTACCAGCGTGTGCCAGCAGGGACCTGGGAGCCTGAAGGCTGCACTCGCTTCTGCCACAGCATTTGCTTCCTGGGGTTGCTCCACCCTGGCCCAGGAAAAAAGGGCTTGGGAAGAAACTATTTTGAAACAGTTGGGAAATTTATAGCAATGTAGTCCATACTATGCAATGTATTCTAATGCGCTTGGTGGACAGTCAAGCAGAAAATCGAACAGCCTTTTCAAAAGTGACTGAGATCCTGGCCAGGAGTGGTGGCTCATGCCCGTAATCCCAACACTTTGGGAGGCTGAGGCAGGTGGATCACTTGAGGTCAGGAGTTTGAGACCAGCATGGCCAACATGACGAAACCCCGTCTCTACTAAAAAAAATATACAAAATAAGCCAGGCGTGGTGGCGGGTGTCTGTAATCCCAGCTACTTGGGAGGCTGAGGCAGGAGAATCGCTTGAACAAGAGAGGCAGAGGTTGCAGTGAGCCGAGATCTTGCCACTGCACTCCAGCATGGGCAACAGAATGAGACTCTATCTCAAAAAGAAAGTGACTGAGATGCTGCCACTCCAGAGCCATCTCTCGTGATGGTGGAGCCTTGGGTGGCAGAGTCATCAGTCCCTGTTCATTCCCTCGCTGGCTACTCTGCAAATCAAGTCTCTAATTTAGCAAAGGCGAATCTTTCCCAAAATGGAAGGATGTTGGTTATAATTAAGTAGAAATCCTAGGTTTTCTACCTGCTTAACAAGTAGCTCAAACCTTGTCTTCTTGTGTCTTCAGGAAAGGCACAGCAAACCGTGCATCTGTTTACACTCAGATGCCTCTGGCCGGGGCCCTGGGCCACCCACACATCCCGAAGCCCCCACCCTCCCACCACTGCCATTTGCTAGCACGTGCATGGCACCAGTCGGGACATTTCACAGAGCTCAGTCTTTATGGGGGTGGCAGTGGGGGGGACAGCAACTGGTTTTTGGCCAGTTCACCTTTGTCTGTTAAATCAAGCAGGGAGGAAAGTGCTTTTTTTTTTGTTTGGAATGTAGAACTTCCACTCTGTGGAGAATGAACTTGAAAATGTATCAGTGAACTTTAGGAGAGTGATTTCATAATTAAAATAACAAGATCTGAAAACCCCCACTCAATTATTTATTCTCTTCATGTCCTGATTATATTTTCAATTTGCAAAGGCAGATTTTGTTTATTTATTTTTTGGCCAGCCAAGTGTGCCAGCTAGCTGCTCCGGGGCTGCGTTGTGAACACTAGGAACGGTGTTCAATTATGTTAAGTTGGATTCAAATTTCACTTTTGAAACAACAACCAAAAAAATGCAACTGGGAGTGGGGTGTGGGTCTAACCTGGGTTCAGAAAGGTTAATGAGAAAACCACAAAATCCCACATCACAGTCTAAAGTTCCATAAAGAAACTGTCCTCTCTCACTCCACCCCCTCTTTCTTGTTTAATCTTGGGGCAAGGGAGGGTGATGTTAAAATTAACCCATTATGCTCTCAAGAACACTACATGCAAATTAAATGTGTTTGTTTTCCAAAATCTGCTTTGTTTTCTGCCTTCCCCGCTACCATCTCTTAATAACTAAATATCCCCTGCCACTGAGAATTATAATTTGGGAGGGGAGTTAAGCCATGGCATTAGCCAGGCTCTATACGCTTCTTCACCCTGTGACCCAAATGTTGGATTAACGAGGACATATGGCCTTATCCTGCTGATAAAGCCTTGGGGTCAGCCTTGGAGGCCACGCTGGCGCCCCTCCCTGGTGGTCCCCATTGTTCAGCCTCAGAGCCCAGGAGATTACCAAACCCGGCCTCTCAGACAGTTGTATACCTGACCTTCTGCAGCAGCTTCTGGGGTAGGGTGGGTGGATGGGAGAGAAGTCAGAACCTCACAGAAAGAAGGGCTTGCCTCTCCTGCAGGTCCCCAAAGCCACCCAGCCTGAGCCCTGGGGACCAGCAGCCCCGGCATCCAGACACAGGCCAAGCAGACCTCGGAAAGCCTCTCAAGGCAATCGCAGGCCTCAGGGCTGCCTGCTTATTTCCTGAGCCAATAACCACCACTACACACACACCCAAGGGGACACATGTGATTTCACTATGGCCTGAGGGACAAACGGACCAATGAGGCCCGAAGGGGGCTGATGGGAGAGGAAATTTCTCCCTTATTCTCTCTCCCGGTTGCTTCTTTCCACAATCTGAGATTTCTCCAAAGGGATCCTGGGGCCCTGGGCAAATCACACCCTACATACTGAACCTGGATTCTTGAGAGAAAAAACTCTTCATGTTTATGAGGCTTCCTGGTTTACAAGATGCATTCACACCCATGAGCTCACTGATGTTGTATGGTACTATGACCATTTCTCTTACTTCACAGATGAGAAAATGAAAGTCAAGACAGTCTAAATGGCTGGTCCAGTATCCCACGGCGTATAACTGATGGGACTGGGTATGGTCCTCAGATCTCCTGGTCTGGACCTTCTACTCCTCCTAGCTCTTTCCTACTCTCCTATTTTAAAAAAGGAAAATAAAAAGGCTGCCTGCATCCTGCCAAGTGTAGGGGCTTGAGCAAGAAACTCCGGCCAACGGGGCATAACCCCTTGATATATACACTCATTGCCCCTCTGAAGTCCTGATCCCATCCACAGCATAGAGGGCATCTCCCTCAAGACCCCCATTGAAGTACCCTCCAGCCTGCTTGCAAACGGATATTGAGTAGGTATGAAGAGGGTAGAAGAGGCAATTGACTCTTTCCAAATCCAAGAACATCAGATCGATGGGAAGATAATTTCTGCTTCCTGCCATGACAGCATGCCAAGTTCCAGACTAGCTCTTCCACTGTAGGCCACTAGCAAAACTATTTTTAGACATTGGAAGGGAACACAAGACTGTGGCCCTGAGGGAAGAGAAACACACAAGGTGAGACCCATGATGGCCCAGCTGTCTACCTGGAGACACTGTCCAGACCACAGTACAGAGAGATGGAGACCAAACAGACCACGGTGACTGCATTCAGAGGTGGAGTCAAACATCAGAGTTTGGATCTGCTGACATGGCTGGAGTATGAGGTCAGGAGACTGAAAAGGATGGAGTTTTGCACAAAAAGAGCTCCAGAATCTGCATAAGGATCCTCTTAAACCTTTGGCTCAAGACCAAATTGCACCTGTGCAAAGAAAAGATTCATGAGAACAATCCCTGGGGAGCTATGTGCTGGATGGGGATTCTGGAGTTTACAGAGGATGGAGACACGCTGGAGTTCTAACAGCCAGAGTGGAGAGACATCAATGAATATCCCAGGCATTGAGTCAAGACTCCCAAAAAGCCACACCTTGGGAGTAGGACTCAACTAGAGGTCTAAAGTGAAGACTATTCTAGACCCATCCTAACAAAGTTTAAAAAACAAGCTTCCAAGGGATCAAACTCATTGGCAAGGAAATTAACTGCCTGCCAGAACTACACTCAATGCTCAACAAAATCTAGAACTCAAGGGCATACAATCCAAAAATTGTAGACAAGCAAAGTAGGGAAATGTGACCCATAACCAGAAGAAAAATGAATCAATAGAAACAGACCCAGAGATGACAGCATTGTTAGAATTAGCAGGTGAGGGCTTAAAGCAGCTATTACAAATATGTTCAAAGGATTTTTTTAATACCATAATCAAAAACAAACAGGGAATCTCAATAAAGAATGGAAATCATTTAGCAAAAAAAAAAAGAGATATCCCAGCCTCATGGTCCACCAAGTGTCACACTGAACTGCAGCTCACCCCAGCATGTACCTTCTTTTCAGCTTTCTTGACCACGATTCACCTCAGTCCCCTTTGTGCACCCCACTTCCCTTTCCAAATTCCCAGTGCCATCCTCTCCCTTTCCTGCATCTGCTCATGTGTACAATTGACCATCTTTTTAAAGACCAAAATAATGGGATGAGGCCATTTCTTACAAGTGCCAAGAATGGGAATAAGAAGATTTAAGAAAGACATCTACTTCCTTTTTTGTATTGTCACTGTCTATGTGTAGTATGCCATGGTAGTTCAGCTCACAGACTGCCTGTGTGAATCCTGGTTCCACTGTTTGCAAACTACGCAAATAGGTAGGGTGTATAATACCAGCTGCTATTACAAACAAAGCTTCACATCTCAGTGGCCTAGTACAATCGAAGTTTATTTCTTAACCCTTCTGGACATTGTCCTAGGCAAAGAATTCATGACTAAGCCCCCAAAAGCAAATGCAACAAAAACAAAAAGAAATAAATGGGACCTAATTAAACTTAATAGCTTCTGCTCAGTAAAAGTAATAATCAGCAGAGTAAACAGACA
Source organism: Pongo abelii (assembly GCF_028885655.2). Taxonomy (NCBI): domain Eukaryota; kingdom Metazoa; phylum Chordata; class Mammalia; order Primates; family Hominidae; genus Pongo; species Pongo abelii. Next base: position 15,752,662 of record NC_072006.2, read on the forward strand.
ACCAACAGACAGGGAGAAAATATTTGCAAAGTATGCATCTGACAAAGGGCTAGTATTCGGAATCTACAAGGAACTCAAACAAATCAGAAAAAAAAAAATAATAATTCCATCAAAAAGTGGGCAAAGGTCATGAATAGACAATTCTCAGAAGAAGATGTCCAAACAGCCAACAAACATATGAAAAAATGCTGAACGTCACTAATCATCAGGGAAATGCAGATTAAAACCACAGTGAGCCTCTCCCTCTCCCTCTCCCTCTCCCTCTCCCTCTCCCTCCCCCTCCCCCTCCCCCTCCCCCTCTCCCTCTCCCTCTCCCTCTCCCTCCCCTTTCTTCGGTCTCCCTCTCCTTCTTTTTTCGGTCTCCCGCTGTTATCGAAGCTGGACTGTACTGCCATGATCTCGGCTCGCTGCAACCTCCCTGCCTCGGGCTCCTGTGACTCTCCTGCCTCGGCCTGCCGAGTGCCTCGGATTGCAGGCGCGCGCCGCCACGCCTGAATGGTTTTTGTATTTTTGGTGGAGACGGGGTTTCACCGTGTTCACCGGGCTGGTCTCCAGCTCCTGGCCTTCAGTGATCTGCCTGCCTCGGCCTCCCGAGGTGCTGGGATTGCAGACGGAGTCTCGCTAACTCAGTGCTCAATAGTGCTCAGGCTGGAGCGCAGTGCTGTGATCTCGGCTCGCTGCAACCTCCACCTACCAGCCTCCTGCCTTGGCCTCTTAAAGTGCTAAGATTACAGCCTCTGCCCCGCCGCCACCCCGTCTAGGAAGTGAGGAGCATCTCTGCCTGGCCGCCCATCATCTGGGATGTGAGGAGCCCCTCTGCCCGGCCGCCCTATCTGGGAAGTGAGGAGCGCCTCTGCCCGGCCGCCCATCGTCTGGGATGTGAGGAGCGCCTCTGCCCGGCTGCCACCCCGTCTGGGAGGAAGTGAGGAGCGCCTCTGCCCGGTTGCCCCATCTGGGAAGTGAGGAGCACCTCTGCCTGGCCGCCACCCCGTCTGGGAAGTGAGGAGCGCCTCTGCCTGGCTGCCACCCCATATGGGAAGTGAGGAGCGCCTCTGCCCAGCCGCCCTTTCTGGGGGGTGAGGAGCGCCTCTGCCCAGCCGCCCCGTCTGGGAGGTGAGGAGTGCCTCTGCCCGGCCGCCCCGTCTGGGAGGTGAGGAGCGCCTCTGCCTGGCCGCCACCCCGTCTGGGAGGAAGTGAGGAGCACCTCTGCCCAGCTGCCCCATCTGGGAAGTGAGGAGCGCCTCTACCCGGCTGCCACCCCCTATGGGAAGTGAGGAGCGCCTCTGCCTGGCCGCCCACTCTGGGAGGTGAGGAGCGCCTCTGCCTGGCCACTCCGTCTGGGAAGGGAGGAGCGCCTCTGCCCGGCCGCCACCCCGTCTGGGAGGAAGTGAGGAGCACCTCTGCCCGGCCGCCCCGTCTGGGAAGTGAGGAGCGCCTCTGCCCGGCCGCCACCCAGTCTGGGAGGAAGTGAGGAGCGCCTGTGCCCGGCCGCCACCCCGTCTGGGAGGAAGTGAGGAGCACCTCTGCCCGGCCGCCCCATCTGGGAAGTGAGGAGCGCCTCTGCCCGGCTGCCACCCCATATGGGAAGTGAGGAGCGCCTCTGCCCGGCCGCCCCGTCTGGGAGGTGAGGAGTGCCTCTGCCTGGCCACCCCGTCTGGGAAGTGAGGAGCGCCTCTGCCCGGCCACCCCGTCTGGGAAGTGAGGAGCGCCTCTGCCTGGCCGCCACCCCGTCTGGGAGGAAGTGAGGAGCGCCTCTGCCCGGCTGCCCCGTCTGGGAAGTGAGGAGTGCCTCTGCCCGGCCGCCCGGTCTGGGAGGTGAGGAGTGCCTCTGCCCAGCTGCCACCCCGTCTGGGAGGAAGTGAGGAGCACCTATGCCCGGCTGCCCCGTATGGCAGATGAGGAGCACCTCTGCCCGGCCGCCCCGTCTGGGAGATGAGGAGCGCCTCTGCCCGGCCGCCCCGTCTGGGAGATGAGGAGCACCTCTGCCTGGCCGCCACCCCGTCTGGGAGGAAGTGAGGAGCGCCTCTGCCCGGCTGCCCCATCTGGGAAGTGAGGAGAGCCTCTGCCCGGCCGCCACCCCATATGGGAAGTGAGGAGCGCCTCTGCCTGGCCGCCCCGTCTGGGAGGTGAGGAGTGCCTCTGCCCGGCCGTCACCCCGTCTGGGAGGAAGTGAGGAGCACCTCTGCCCGGCTGCCCCGTCTGGGAGATGAGGAGCACCTCTGCCCGGCCGCCCCGTCTGGGAAGTGAGGAGCGCCTCTGCCTGGCCGCCCCGTCTGGGAGGTGAGGAGTGCCTCTGCCCGGCCGCCACCCCGTCTGGGAGGAACTGAGGAGCACCTCTGCCCGGCCGCCCCCTCTGGGAAGTGAGGAGCGCCTCTGCCTTGCCGCCACCCCGTCTGGGAGGAAGTGAGGAGCGCCTCTGCCTGGCTGCCCCATCTGGGAAGGGAGGAGCGCCTCTGCCCAGCCGCCACACCGTCTGGGAAGTGAGGAGCGCCTCTGCCTGGCCACCCCGTCTAGGAGGTGAGGAGCGCCTCTGCCCAGCCGCCCAGTCTGGGAAGTGAGGAGCGCCTCTGCTCGGCCGCCCAGTCTGGGAAGTGAGGAGCGCCTCTGCCCGGCCGCCCTGTCTGGGAGGTGAGGAGCGCCTCTGCCTGGCCGCCACCCCGTCTGGGAGGAAGTGAGGAGCGTCTCTGCCCGGCCGCCCCGTCTGGGAAGTGAGGAGTGCCTCTGCCCGGCCGCCCGGTCTGGGAAGTGAGGAGCGCCTCTGCCCGGCCGCCCCGTCTGGGAAGTGAGGAGCGCCTCCGCTCGGCCGCCCCGTCTGGGAAGTGAGGAGCGCCTCTGCCCGGCCGCCCCATCTGGGAGGTGAGGAGCGCCTCTGCCCGGCTGCCACCCGGTCTGGGAGGAAGTGAGGAGCGCCTCTGCCCTGGCGGCCCCGTCTGGGAAGCGAGGAGCGCCTCTGCCCGGGCGGCCCTGTCTGGGAAGTGAGGAGCGCCTCTGCCCGGGCGGCCCCGTCTGGGAAGCGAGGAGCGCCTCTGCCCGGCCGCCCTGTCTGGGAGGTTTTGGTATCAGGATGATGCTGGCCTCATAGAATGGGTTCATCACAGCACTATTCACAATAGCAAAGACATGAAATCAACCTAAATGTCCATCAATAGTGGACTGGATAAAGAAACTGTGGTACATATACACCATGGAATACTATGCAGCCGTAAAAAAGAATGAGATAATGTCCTTGGCAGCAACATGGATGAAGCTGGATGCCATTATCCTAAGTTAACTAATACAGGAACAGAAAACCAAACACTGCATGTTCTCACTTATAAATGGGAGCTAAACATTGAGTACCCATGGACACAAGAAGGAAACAATAGACACAGGGGCCTGCTTGAGGGTAGAGAGTGGGAGGAGGAGGAGGATCAAAAAACTATCTATTGAGTACTATGCTTATTACCTGGGGGACAAAATAACATGTATACCAAACCCCACGACATGCAATTTATCTATGGAACCAACCTTTATATGTATCCCTGAAAGTAAAATAAATGTTAAATAAAAAAAAATAAAAATAAAAATAAAACCACAATGAGATACCACCTTCCTCATACAAGAATGTCTATAATTAAGAAGTCAAAAACCAATAGATGTTGGTGTGGATGTGGTGAAAAGGGAACACTTTTACACTGCTGATGGGAATGTAAATTGGTACAAACTCTATGGAAAACAGTATGGAGATTTCTTAAATAACTAAAAGTAGATCTACCATATGATCCAGCAATCCCACTACTGGGTGTCTACCCAGAGGAAAAGAAGTCATATGAAAAAGACACACGCACATGCATGTTTAAAGCAGCACAAGTCACGTTTGGAAAGATGTGGAACCAACCTAAGTCCCCATCGACCAACAAGTGCATAAAGAAAATGTGGTGTGTATATATACTATGAAATACTACTCAGCCATAAAAAGGAACAAAATAGTGTCCTTTGCAGCAACTTGGATGGAGCTGGAAGCTGTTATTCTAAGTGAAGTAACCCAGGAATGGAAAACCAAATACGTATGTTTTCACTTATAAGTGGGAGCTAAGCTATGAGGACACAAAGACACACAGAGTGACATAGTGGACTTTGGAGACTCAGAGGTGGGGAGGCTGGAGCAGGGGAGGAATAAAAGGTTGCATATTAGGAACAGTGTACACTGCTCAGGTGCACAAAAATCTCAGAAATCACCACTATAGAATTATTCATGTATCCATAAGCCATTTGTACCCCAAAAGCTAATGAAATAAAAATGAATTAATTAATTAATTAAATTTTTAAAACAGTTTATTTCTTGCTCACACAAAATCCAAAGTGGATGTTTCTGGTTGGGAGGTGCTTTCCATGTGATCATTCGGGACTCCAGTTTCCCGGTTGGGAGGTGCTTTCCATGTGATCATTCAGGACTCCAGTTTCCTGGTTGGGAGGTGCTTTCCATGTGATCATTCAGGACTCCAGTTTCCTTGCATCTTATGGCTGCACCATTCCCTGGGCCTCAGACTCCTTGCTGAGCCCTCTGCACTCAGCTGCCAGATCAGGGCAGAGCGTGGGAAGGATCGTGGAGGAGGCTTCCACAGCCACTTCTGCACATAGTGCATTGGTCAGAATTGTCACGTGGCCACATCTAACTGCAAAGACAATGAGGAAATATATTCTAGCTAGATACTTAAGAGGAAGAAAAAAATGGGCCTTAGCCATCACGTAGCTGTCTCTGCCTCACTGTGAAAACCTGGGGAAGTTACTTATCTTTGAGCCTCAATTTCCTTGTCTGTAAATAGGCATAGAAATGCCTATTTCTTTTCTGCTTCAGGCATTATTCAGGGGGCTATTGTGATGGTTAAATGAGACAGTCCATATGAAGCAATTAGCAGGAGACTGGAACATAGTAAACATTTAAGAAACGTTGCCTATTACAATCATTACAACATTTGCATTTAATTAATTTCTCCCCACCCATAAAGTGTTTCTAACTTGTGGGCCTAAACCAGGGGTGCTTTAACTTTTGGACATTATGTTGTTTCTTAGTCAAGAAGTAGTAAAACATGAATTATTATATATGCATTGGCCCTCTATATAATAGGATTTTCATACCCAACAAGATCGTTTTACTTAAAAAGGTTTGAGAACTACATCCCTACAGGACCTGGAATGCTCTTTTGCACACAGTGGGTGATTAATATGCTGAATAAATGGGGTTTCTTGCCACCTCTCTTTTTTTTCTTCCATTACTTCTGCTTCCTGGTCTCACTTTTGCCTATTCATCCCGTATTCCATACCTCCACCACCATCAGCACCGCCACACACACACACAACACACACGCACGCACACACACACATGTTGACAAGCGCTCAATCTCCTGATCTTCGCTTAGGGTGTAGACAGCCCTCCACCCACCCAGCCCAGTCCTGCTGTGTCCTGCAGCCTCAACACACAATCTCCAGGCCCTGCAGCCACTTCAGGGTCTAACAAAACCCCAGCCCCCTTGCTAGGTTCCTGAGAAGCTCTAGGAAAACAAGCCAGCTACGCTCACTCATACTTGATAGAGAACGGCCTTGCTGAAGCCTTTATCTGTTCTCAGATGGATATCTGTTCACTAAAATCAATTTTTAATTAGTTGTATTTTAAGCCATGCAAGGAAGAAATGTGTGAACACTGGTGAAAGTCTCTCCATAAGCCACAATACCAGGCTTTCTTTGAAATTTAAAATTGGTGTGAATAGGAAGGGACCATCACACACATCCCCATGACCTCCTTGACAAACTCTTTCTCCCTTCAAGTGGACAAGTTGGTCCCTCATTAGCTTTCGGTCTCAACTGCCCTGTCTGCTCCTCATTCCTCGGTGAGCAGGGTCATCTTTCAGCACAAATGGTTGTCACTGACCATCCAGTCTGAAGCTCGATATCCACTCTATGGATTCAGCATTCTCCATACCTAGAGGTGGTGAACTTTTGAGCCTGAGCTCCAGAAACACCTGGTCACTGGTGCTCCTGGAAGAACGAATGAAGCTGAGGCCCCCTCAGATTATGATCCAAGCACCCTGAGACACAAGAGGCTGATGCATCACTCACTTCTCTCTACTCCTTTTTTTGATCCATACATAACCACCTCTAAAGTCACTCAGAAAGAAAACAGAATGTCACTTCCCTGACTTATCCAGGGGTTTAATTTACCCCCAGCCCCAAGATGATGATCCCTTTCATCAAATGTGTCGGGTTAACTTTCCTGTGCATTACACTTGATCAAGACATGAGCATTCCAATCTTCGGGCTGCTCTTCATTTTTCCAGGGCAAGATCAGCTGCCATTGATGCTGCTAAAATCTGGGGCCAGTGCAGGTGATTTCTGCCATCTTGGCTCCATGAGGATGTTTGAGGACAAAATGGAGCTGTGCATAAGAAAGTCCACAGTGTCGTTAATTAGACACAAGACTTGAGCTCCCATTTTCTTAAACAGAATTTACACCAGCTTCTAAGACCAAGAGGTAATCACCACACCTTATGTTAGCTGTGAAGTCTCCTCTTCTTCCTTAACCATTTCTTCAGCAGTGCTTACATAGGAAAATTATCTGATTCATGTTTCCCTCTGCTTTTTCTTTCTTTTTTGAGACAGGGTCTTGCTCTGTCACCCAGGCTGGTGTGCAGCGGCATGATCACAGCTCACTGCAGCCCCAATCTCCCAGGCTTAAGCGATCCTCCCACTTCAGCCTCCTGAGTAGCTGAGACTATAGGCACACGCCACTACCTCTGGCTAAATTTTTACTTTTTTTTTTTTTTTTTTTTTTTTTTGTAGAAATGGGGTTTTGCCATGTTGCCCAGGCTGGTCTCAAACTCCTGAGCTCAAGGAATCCTCCTGCCTTGACCTCCCAAAGTGCTGGGATTACAGGCCTGAGCCACCGCACCCAGCTTCCCGCTGCTTTTCTTCTCTGGCCCCTTTCAGTAGCACAGTGATGCTGGGCACTATCTAGCACTATGTGCCAAGCCCTGTGCTGTGATCTTCATTGACCCTCGTGGGATAAGGATTGCCACATCCAGGCTGCAGACAAAGCTCAGATGCCCACAGCTCATACAAGGTTTCAAACCAACATCTGTTTCTCCAAAGGCTTTGGGCTTAAACACTACTCAGTGCTATTGAGGAGCAAAAAGAGGAAGGACCATGACTAAGACAAAAAAACTGGAGTTTGGGCTGTCTGGGTATGCCCTAATTCCTGCCTCACTGCACCTCTGTTCCTGTCTACACAGCCCTGGCTGGAAGAATATACAAGATGTCAGCTTGCTAAGGTTGCAGCCTCTCTGCATTATTTCTCTGGTGAAGCTGTGCTCTTATCAATGTATTACCAAGAGCAACAGCTGGGTCCTCATGAAATTACGGATAAAGGGCCAGGCACTGTGGCTCACGCCTGTAATCCCAGCACTTTGGGAGGCCAAGGCAGGTAGATCACCTGAGGTCAGGAGTTCAAGGCCAGCCTGGCCAACATGGTGAAACCCCATCTCTACTAAAAATACAAAAATTAGCCGGGCATGGTGGCAGGCACCTATAATCCAAGCTACTCAGGAGGCTGAGGCAGGAGAATCACTTGAACCTGGGGAGCAGAAGTGGCGGTGCACCGAGATCACACCACTTCACTCCAACCTGGGCGAAAGAGCAAATCTCCATCTCAAAAAAAAAAGAAAAGAAAAGAAAAAAATTATGGATATTAGTTAGAAATACTCTCAAGTTTCCTTCGAAAATGTTCTTTATAATGACGTGGAATGGGAGAGAGAATATTTTAGGAATCACTGGAAAACCAAACAATAGAAGGAGCAGCTTATGCCGGAGATGACCAAGGTTTGCCTGAAAAGGACAGAAATCACATTGCTATCTCAACTAGCGCATGGCCCTGCATAACTCAAAACAGGAGAGGAACTTTTGGGCCCTGTCCATGAAGACAGAATCATTTCCTCCTACATTTGCATTTTTTCCTTCGAAAATGCAGACAGTTTCCTGCATTGGCACACCGGCACGACCACAAAATAAAATAGGGAGACATTTGATTTAGGCAGAAAGTTCAAGTTTACTCACACCATCCCAAGGCAGTTTTGAAGTAGGAAGGAAAATGGCCTGTGCCAGGCACTGCACCAGGAGCTTCCTCTGGGAGCTATAATTACATTCTCACAACGACTCTGTAAGGCAAGTGTAATTCTCCCCATCTTCTACATGATGAAACTGAGCCTTGGAAAACTTAGATGATAGTTTACCCAGAACTGAATTAGAACCCACAACTCTGTGAGTCCAAGACCAGTATTTCTCCTACTACAGCGCCCTATGTTTAAACAGCCACATTATCCAGCCAGAGGATATCATCACGCACCATCAACAACTATCTCAGGAAATCTGGTGTATCCACCGTTTGCTAATGCACACAAGTGAGCTCATGGCTGTGAGTCACTATCAGGCAGATAACTTTTTGTAAAAGCCTATTAAAAACATTTTTAAATAACCTAAACTTTTGCAGCTCAAGATGGTAAATTGAGCACACACTTTGTGCGGTCCAGTTAAAATTTTGAGGTCCAGTTAAAATTGTGATAATGGGTTTTTAAAAATAAAACCCAGTAACAGCAAAGCAAATGGAGTGGAGGAAGCCTTAGCAGTTAGTGAGAGTTCAACACATTTTGGGAAGACAGTAAAAGGTAGAAGGGGGGTTAGGGGAACTGCAGGCAAAAACCTTGCAGGTGGTGCTGAGGTGGAGGAGGCCCACTTGCCTGGCAGAACCCTGCAGGCCCAGGAGGGGCAGGGACCAAGAAGTAAGCTGAGCACTGGAGGAATAAAGCTGTAGTTCTCAACCCTGATTGTACAGGGGAACGTGTGGAGAGCTTTGAATGGCAACAGTGCCTGCATGCTACCTTACAGATTCTGATTTAATTGGTCTCAGGTGCAATCTGGGTGTTGGGAGTTTTAAAAGCTCCGCAGGTGATTCTAGTGTGCAGCCAGGGTGAGAACCACTGGCTTAAGGTCTGTATGGAAACCAGTGTTTCCCCCACCCCCACCAGCTCACAGCTTTACCTTGAAGCAAAGAAAAGTCTACTTTGAGAAGCACTGGCAATGTAGAAAAAGAAATAGACTATCCTATATTTAACACTTTGGTGAATGCTGAATACTCACATAATCACAATAGTATAAATGTCAGTTATTGGTTTCTAACTTTCAGCCTTCCCAAATAGATGCGTAAAAATAGTTTTAGGCCGGGCGCAGTGGTTCACGCCTATAATCCCAGGACTTTCGGAGGCTGAGGCGGGCAGATCATGAGGTCAGGAGATCGAGACCATCCTGGCTAACACGGTGAAACCCCGTCTCTACTAAAAATACAAAAAATTAGCTGGGCATGGTGGTGGGCGCCTGTAGTCCCAGCTACTCAGGAGGCTGAGGCAGGAGAATGGTGTGAACCCAGGAGGTGAAACTTGCAGTGAGCCGAGATCGTGCCACTGCACTCCAGCCTGGGTGACAGGGCGAGACTCCATCTCAAAAAAAAAAAAAAATGGTTTTAGAGACTTGGAACCAACCCAAATATCCATCAATAATAGACTGGATAAAGAAAATGTGGCACATATACACCATGGAATACTATGCAGCCATAAAAAAGGATGAGTTCATGTTCTTTGCAGGGACATGGATGAAGCTGGAAACCATCATTCTCAGCAAACTATCACAGGACAGAAAACCAAACACTGCATGTTCTCACTCATAAGTGGGAGCTGAACAATGAGAACACATGGACACAGGGAGGGGAACATCACACACCGGGGCCTGTTGAGGGGTGGGGGGCTGGGGAAGGTATAGTGTTAGGAGAAATACCTAATGTAAGTGATGAGTTGATGGGTGCAGCCAACCAATATGGTACATGTATACCTATGTAACAAACCTGCACATTGTGCACATGTACCCTAGAACTTAAAGTATAATCTAAAAAATGGTTTTAGAACATAGTACAGTCGTAGCTTGCTTAATGATGGGCATATACTCTGAGAAACGTGTCACTGTGCAATTTTGCCATTGTGCAAACATCATAGAGTGTACTTACACAAACCTGGATGGCATAGCCTACTACTCACCTGGGATATGTGGTATAACCTATTGCTCTGAGGGTACATACCTATACAACATGTTATTGTACTGAATACTGTAGGCGACTATAACACAATGATAAGTATTTATGTATCTAATATATATCTAAACATAGAAAAGGTACAGTAAAAAAGTATGGTATAAAAGATGAAAAGATGGTACACCTGTATAGGGCAGCTCCATTATAATTTTATGAGACCACTGTTGTATATTCAATCTGTCATTCACCTAAACATTGCTATGAAGTGCATGACTACATATAAATAATTGTAACCTGACTATGTAAAATTAAAGAACTCTCCCTGCACTGCTGAATCAGAAGCCTTATAGGCAGGACACAGCCAGGTATACATATATTTTAACAATCTGATACACAGCCATGGTGGAAAGAAACTGACTTATTGTTATCATTTTCCTTCTCCATAAACTATTTTCCAAACTAGGTTTTATGGGGTGTCCCTCTCAATCTGCCCCCCTCACTCAGGCACACACCCCAAGCACAGGCATGTGTGCACACACACATATACAATGACATCTCAAATTTCCCATGTCATTAGGTGAGTTCAGCCTTTCCCCTGACTTGATGTTCATCCATTCTTCCATCCACCACCACCATGTCCTGCCAGGCTCCCTCCTGACCCCCCGAGACCACTATCACCAGCAGGCCCATGGCTTTGACACCAACTATCTCCACCTCCCAAACCAGCCACTTGCTGATGCTCCACCTCTTCTGGTAGAAGCTTCAGCCTGAGCCTTGAAGGCCCTCTGAGAAATAACACCAGTAGCACAGGTGTGAAAGGCTCCACAGATGGCCCTGACTCTTCATCTTTCCCTTTGCCACGTGACTTTGCAGCTCCTCCCACTAGAGCAGCACAGGACATTTCCCACCCTGTTCACATCAGGTTTGGTCATGTGACTGGTTTGGCAAATGGACTGTGAGCAGGGGCAACATGACTGACAGCCTGAAAAGTCTTGATGATTGGGCATGAAACTTGGCCATCGTAGGAGCACTCCACCAGGTGGCTGCTTCCCCTTCAGTCTGAGTTCCAGATGGACACAGGGAAAGCAGATCCAAGATGAAGAGGAGCCAAGCCCAACTAGATCCAGATCAGGAAGTAGAGCTATGCTATTGACTGAGTTGCGCACTGCCAGAATTTATACATCGAAGTCCTAACCCCCAGTGTGATGGTATTTGGAGATGGAGCCTTTGGAGGTAATTAGGTTTAAATGATGTCATGATGGCAGGGACCCCACGATGATATTCATGTCCTTATAAAAAGAGAATGAGAGCAGAGCTTTCTCTTTCTCTCCTCTGTGTGAGGACACAGCAAGAAGGGGGCCATCTCCAAGCCAGGAATAGAAAGCCTTCATGGGGAACTAAATCAGCTGACACCTTGATCTTGAACTTCCAGCCTCCAGAACTGTGAGAAATAAATTCCTGTTGTTTAAGCCACCCAGTCTATGGTATTTTGTTATGGTTGCTCAAGCTAACTAATACAAGTTGCCAGCCAAGACAGTTTAAACCAACTCCCAGATAAGTATGTGATCCAACCCAGCCAAGACCAGCAGAGCCACTCAGCCAAGATCAGCTTACCCCCAGCCAACACACAAACAGATGAGCTGAATGAATACTTATTGTTGTGCACCCCAGAAGTTTTGTAGTTGGGAGCTATGTAGCATACATGGCAATTTTTAATTGGTATAGATAAACTCCAAATTCTGTGAAGGCAAAGACTCTGTCTTGTTAACTGTTATATATTCAGCACCAAGCACAGTGTCTGCCAAATAATAATACTAAAGAATAATTGTTGAGTGAATTGATAAATGAACAAATAAATGAATGCATGACAACCAAAGGAAAACACTGGAAGAGCTCAATGCTTATTTTGTGTGCTGGTTTTATTAGTCAGGGTCCTCCACAGAAACAGAACCAATAGGATTTACATTTGTGCATGTGTGTAATGAATATATATGTGTACACACACACACAAGATTTATTACCTGATTTACAAACACAGATGATTATGGATATTGGCAAGTCCCAAGATCTGCAGAGTGGAGATTTGGGTGGAGATTTGGTCTCCAAGCTGGAGACCTAGGAGAGCCCAATGTTTACTTACTATCCAAGTCCACAGGCCTGGGACTGATAGCTGATGGTACAGTTCCAATCCTAAGGCTGGTAGGCTCAAGACCAAGGAAGAACTGATATTTCAGTTTGAGTCCAAAGTCTGGAAAAAAAGCCAACGTTCCCGTTTGAAGGCCATCATACAGGAAACATTCTGTCTTACTGAGGGAAGGACAGCTTTTTATTCTATTCAGGCCTTCAACTGATTGGATGAGGCTCACCCACATTAGGGAAGGGGATCTGTTAAACTCTGTCTCTCATCTTAAATATTAATTGCATCCCAGGCAGATCATTTGAGGTCAGGAGTTCAAGACCAGCCTGGCCATCTCTACTAAAAATATAAAAATTAGCCAGGCATGGTAGTGGGCACCTGTAATCCCAATTACCTGTGAGGCTGAGGCTGGAGAATCACTTGAACCTGGGAGGCAGAGGTTGTAGTGAGCCGACATCACACCACTGCACTCCAGCCTGGGCAATGGAGTGAGACTCTATCTCAAAATAATAATAATAATAATAATAATTACATTCAAAAACACCCTCATAGAAACACTCAGAATAATATTTGACCACATATTTGGGCACCCAGTAGCCCAGTCATGTTGACGCGGCCAACATGCTTAATGCACTCTATGTGGTGAGTCCCCAGAGCAGAGGTGGCTCACCCACCACCTGTCATTTTCTAGAACACCTGTAGCAATGGATGAATTAAAAAGGGTGTGACTCTTTCTGGAGTGTGACATCTTTGCTACGCTACCAATGGTCAGTATGTGTTGTCCTCAGGAAATGAAGAGAGAGGGGAAGGAGGTGGGGGGGGAGGAGAAAGAACAATATCAGCCCTGCACAATATCAGCCCTAAATTCCAGAAGTGCCATGTGGAGGGTTTTGTTCAAGCCTGGCTTCTCCATAATATGTTTTGATGGGTTTGAAATCGGCCTGATGCAGGCCAACAATAAGAGGAGAGTTGAGCTTACATAGCAGAAAATCTATACTCTCTAGACACCTGCTTACTGCAGGAGAATCCAAGGTATTGACCTTCAATTCAGCTCCCACATGAGCTGATGCTGAGATAAGGGGAGCTCATCTGTTCACCCTCCCAGGCACTTCCAGGCTCACAGCCTTAGCCACAGCTTTGTAAGTCACTAAATGGGCCTTTATTGACTATTGGGCCTTTATTGACACCTCCAGGACAGAGAAAGCTTATATCATTGGGTCCTGCTTCCTCCTCCCTATGTCAGTGATGCCTGAAATTCCTTTGAAAGAAGCTTAAAACGCAAGTGATGCTAGGAGAGAGAAATACTGCATTTAAATTCACAATTTACACCTCTAGAGATGTGGTCTCTCATCACACTATCTCTGCACTCTACACCTTCCTCCCTCCCACACTGCACCCCCAGGAAAAGAGGGCACCCATTGTATTATTCCTGGTTCTCCAGAGAAACAGTACCTACAGGAGACTATAGACAGATTAAATAGATAGATGGATGGATAGATAGATGGATAGATAGATAGATAGATAGATAGGCAGGCAGGCAGAAACAGATAGGTAGGCAGAGATAGATAGATGATAGATAGATAGATAGATAGATAGGCAGGCAGAAACAGAAGATAGAGAGAGATGTGAAATTTATTATAAGATATTGGTTCATGCAGTTATGGAGGCTGAGAAGTCCTACAGTCTGCCACTTGCAAGCTGGAGACCCAGAAAGCCAGTGGTGCAGTTCCAAGGCCTGAGAGCTGGAGAGCCAATGGTATAGATTCCAGTCTGAGTCTGAAGGCCTGAGACCCAGGAGCACTGAGGGCAAGAGAAGATTGATATTTCAGCTCAAGCAGTCAGGCAGACTGCTTCTGCTGAACTGTGAACACAATTAGAAATATTCCAGAAGATGCAGTTGCAAATATGGAGAAAAGGTCCAGAGAGTTTGTCAGATAAAACTTTCTTCAAGGAACTAAATGACTTGTCACTACACAGTTTAAGATCTGCAAATGCCAAGCTTTAGAATTTAGACATTTGGTGCCATAGGAATATTCTGAACCAAAATTTCATTCATTGTGATATGGTTTGACTCTGTCCCCACCCAAATCTCATCTTGAATTGTAATCCCTATGTGTTGAGGGAGGGGTCTGGTGGGAGGTGATTGGATCATGGGGGCGAATTTCCCCCTTGCTGTTGTGATAGAGAGTTCTCACAAGATCTGGTTGTTTGATAAGTGTCTGGTGCTTCTTCTTTCTCTCTCTCTCTCTCTCTCCTGCACCTGCTGCCTTGTGAAGACGTGCCCTGCTTCCCCTTCACCTTCCACCATGATTGTAAGTTTCCTGAGGCCTCCCCAGCCATGGGTAACTGTGAGTCAATTAAACCTCTTTTTTTTTTTTTGGACAGAGTCTCACTCTGTCACCCAGGCTGGAGTCCAACGGCACGATCTCAGGTCACTGCAGCCTCCGTCTCCAGGGTTCCAGCTCCACTTTTTAGCACTTAAAAGGGAAAATGAGCTTTATACCACATTATAACTGACTGTGTAGTGTCGAGGGGTGTGTGTGTGTGTGTGTGTGTGTGTGTGTTTGTGTCTTATGCATAATCAAGAAAGACTCAAGAGTTTATAAAGACCAAGAGGGCAGGCATGAAATATGTCATAGACAGATAGAAAGTGTGCTACTACCAAATATATTGCAAGCCAAATTTGTATTGGAACCAAACCTGAATTCTGATTTTTGTTCCTTTTAACTAAAATAGAAAACTTTTCATCATTGAAAGCTTTGATGGAATTCCCACAGAAGGAATTTAGATGAAACCAAAAATAATTTTTACTTTTCATTTTAAAATTTAAATTGGGTGCTGTATTACAAAGATATATTCCACAAAATACAATTTCAATGCCAAATCATCCAAGTATATGGGAAAGGTGATCTTCTAAAGGTTTGAGTTTTTTTTATTTTCTCCTGGAGCACTTTGTCTAGATAAGGTTGATTCCTGCCTTCTGTAACTATGATTTCAAATATGACTTCTCTGAACTTTATAACCTTATTTTGAAGGAAAGCATTTTAAGAGCAAGGGATAAAATTCAATTAATTGAGATGACAGAAAATAATCTACTAAGTGAATATATCAGGCAATTGGAAGCTTTCATACCTTTCAAAAAGGAAATAACCTATTTCTTGCCTTGTTATCTAATGACACAGGAGTTTATTTCTCTTGAAGCTGTTACAAATCTACCTAATGAGGCCTAAACACTGTTGCCAAGCAATTAGAGTTTTTATTGTGTCACTGATTTCCTTCATTTCCGCAGTTGCTGATAATCATTAGCCAATACTGTCTCCATCTAAGAATGCACAGCGTGCATATGTGTGTGTGTGTGCATATGCGCGCGCACACACACACATTCAGCCTGCTGAGAATGCCCGTCGGGGAGACAGCCTCAGACAGTTACAAAATTTGTAAATTTCTGCACATCTTATTTGTCAAGGCTTTTGTGCTGATCCACATTCATTTGCTATTCTGTGGCTGTTATTTATTTCATAGGTATTGAAAGATGGCAGCATTTACGAACACAGACACATGCACAAGTGCACACACACATAGGTGATCGTATTTTCCAAAGGTGACTTCACTAGTATCTTCTAGAACTTCCCTGTCAACAAGTGGAGTCTAATTCCCTTGCCCTTGAATCTGGACTATCTTGTGATTCACCCATAAACAGCAGAGTCCAGCAGAAGTGACTTCCAAGGCCAGGTCATAAAAAGTAATGCAGTTTCCATCTTAGGAGCTGGAACACCTGCTCTTACAAAGTTCAGCTGCCACTGCAGCCCAAGGGCCCAGAGGCCGCCACGTTGTGAGGAAGCCCAAACAAGCCCATGCAGATGACCACATGGAGACAGAAAGAAATTCCTGGCCCTCTCCATCTGCTGTGCCAGCTCCAGCCACCTACTGATGTCAACCACATGACAGAAGACCACAGCAGAGAATTCCCAAATTCCTGACCCACAGAAACCATAAATAGGAATAAAATGGTAGTCGGAGATTAAGCCAGTAAGTTTTGGCATGCTGTTGCACAGCAATGCATAACCAGAACACTACATCGTAGAGCCTGGGTATGATTAGACTATTTCTCTATACACATTCCTTCTCTTAACCTATGCAGCAGATGTTATCAGTGCTGTCTACAGCCCCCTGACATTCATCATTTCCATACCAGCTGTCAACTTTGTACTGAAAGCTACTGTCACTCTTTGCCTGGGGGCTTTCCTGGCTCAGCCCATGTGGCCAGTGAGGGGCAGGCATGAAGTACCAGAGAGTTATTGCCTCCAGAGAAGCCCTTAATTAATGGAAATGGAAATTTTTAGATAAGTAGCCCAACTCTTACCACTCAGATGGAAAACTCCGATGCATGTTCACACCATCTACAGAGGTTCCACACCTTCTCCCCAGCTGCTCACAGCAGCCTGACTTGCTAACACCTATCATGGGCTGCTCTGCCTGCTCTCCTCCCTACTGGTGCTTCCCGGCAATGTTTGTCTGCAAATTCTCACCTCAGGGGCAGCTCCAGAGGGAATGAAGACTAAGACAATGGGGAACCAGGCTGAAGGGCGGTTGGATCACCCAGCTCCTCAACTGCTGCTTCAGATCCCATGAAGAGTGGAAGGGATGCTCAGAGTGGAGCCTGCACTGTGCCCCATCTGAAACTAGATGCAGAAGGGGAATAAACACCCTCACTCATTCAGATTTATTAGCACCAGGAAGATGTACAAGCGAACATCAACACAATTGACAGATCATGCACATGTCCTGAGTGGGTAATTTTGCCACATACAGCCATTCCCCTTTCTTGCTCCAAATTTTGAAAAATGTTGGAGTTGGTAAGGATGTATTACATATTGACTGTATGCCTAGAGCTCTGTGAGACAAGAGTAACAATCGTGAGAGAAAAGGCACACCCCAATGTCACAGCACTAAGAATGCAGTCAGGGAAGCAGCGAGCTGTATTCACAGCAAAGCCACAGAAATGGCTCACAGCGACTCGGGTGAGAGGGTTGCAGAGAAGCAATCTCCACGCTGAGTGGTAATATCAGGGTAGGGATATCAATCATCTTCCCATTCCTAGGGAGCCGCTATGCTTGGTGGAAGAGGACTTAACCAGCCAAGCTTGTGGGAACCCAAGCTATTTGCTTGGTACCTGACTGCAGAGGACACCTCCATGGTAATTGCCATTCGTGGAGTGCCTCCTCTGTGGCAGGCAGTGTTCAAGGGCCTTTATATGCAAGGTGGTGGCACTTTATGCAAAGGATATTGTTCCTGAAGAAATCACATGATACAAAGCTGCATGATTCAACATAAATCCCAAGGAAGGAGGTATTTCTGATCACCAGCCATGTGGCAACATCAAAAACCAGTATATAGTTCACTCGACCTATCAGCTTTGAAATGACCCAATTCTAGATTAGTTTTTATTTCATGGAGACTTGCATTATTTCAAATTTGCAGCAAAAATATAAAATAACTAATATTGTATATAATACTAAATTCTCATAAAATATATAGTTATGACATAATCGTCATCTTCATGATTCTCCTAATAATTAAAAGCTAATATGTATTAGTTAATGTTGCCATTCACTTATCACATAATAATTCATAAAGAGCATCATGTTTTTAAATACCATGAGCCAAACAGAGATGTTAACTCAATCTGCTATAAAGTAAATGTTGCCATTATTTCATTTCGTAATTGGGGAAAACTGAGGCACAGCGAGGTTAAGTAACTTGCCTACAGTTACACAACTGATAGGTGGTGGAAAACTGGGACTCCAGGCCAGGCGGTCCGGCTCTGGAACCTATTACGCTCTCCACCACCAGGCTCTATTTCCTCATTCAAACCTTACAATGGCCCTAGATGGACATATTGCATGAAATAACTGAGACTCGAGTGGTTTAGCCAGAATTCCAACCTGGTTCTATCCAGCTCTAAAACCCACATGCCTGCATTCAGCTTGGCTGCATCCTGCCTGCATCTTATTTCCTGGCTGTATCAGGACCAAGATAGACTTATTCCAGCACACATCAAAGCTGACCTTGTCAACTCAGATACTTTTAATTCAATATAAAATCGGAAAATGCAGGGAAAATCCGTTTTTACCATGAAACTTGATAAGAAGCAGGAAGACATAGTGGTTGGTGACCTTATACCAATAATAGCACACATTTATTAAGTCCCTACTACAGACCAGGCACTGCCCTGGGAACCTTCTGGATGTTAGCTCCATGAAGCCATATCACACCCTAACGAGGTCAGCCCTGCTGTTCCTCCGGCCGTGCAGTTATCTCAGAGAGGCAAAGAGGAATGGAACTGGGAGGGTCTGCAGTTGTTTCTCTTAATAGACTGCTCTCATCGGGTCTCTCCTCAACTCATAAAGGTGCAAACCAGCTCGGATCATGATGGGGAGGAGAAACAGGCAGGAGAGGTAGATTGCTCAGAGGACAGCAACAGCAGTCCTTAGAATGCCCAGAGGTGAAAGCAGAGAAAATGTTTCCTTCACTAGTCCCCAGAGGCCCCAGAAGAGCTCAGAGTTCCAGGTTAGGGATACCCTGTAAGCTTCCCGGAGGGCCGGCCCATCTGAGCCCATCAGAGCGCCCACTAGAGGGCAGAAGTGAGCAGAGGGGAATGAGGCGGGCACAAAAGGCACTGGGAGGGTGAAGGGAGAATGGATGCTGGTGCAGTGGCCAGAGAGGACTGGGAAATGAGGCAAATTGCCATGGTCCAGGTGAGATACGAGAGTCCTCAGGGACCTTTCTGGAACTTTGAGAGACTGTGGCTCATTAAGGACTATTAGTTACTCTGCTATGCCTAATGGTGCATGCCATCTTCAGGGCTGATTTTGCTGTCACTTAATTGAAATTTATCCTAATACATCTTCATCAGAACATTTGGAAATGGAACGGGCAAGGCAGCCCCACTGAGTATATAGCAAAAGTGTGGGCTGAAAACTGGTAATCCACACATAGTGCAAAGAGAACGTGTTATGTAATTCTCACTAAGGTACTGCCCTGCGCGGCAGCTGTAGAGCCCCGCCCAGAGCCCCTTACCAGCTGCTGGGAGTGTTGGCTGCTAGGGATCTCAGCTGCCTCCCGCACTGCAGAATTCTCCTCAGGCCAAAAGGGAAGCTACTCACCCAGGAGGTTATGAGCCCATCCCATGCACTGCCAGAGCCCAAAGACCACACCTTACAGGGCTCATAGATGCCTCAAGGGACATGAACTCCACAGTGCAAGTCACACTCCAGAGCTCCCCAGGGGGCTGGAGCTAAATCCCAGGCACAGATCACAGCTTTGCATAGCATTAACTGATGAAGTAGAAATGACGTTTCCAGTTACCTAGCAGGGAGGGGTTTTTGAGGCCTACTCTCCATAGGCCGGTTAGTTTCAACTAGACAATACTTTAGAAATTAGCCAACCCATTTTCATCAAGGGTGGAATCCTATGTGAGACACTAAAAACCTAGAAACCACCCAATAAGTTAGGTAAAGCATGGCACATACAACAATAAAGTACTACACAGATGGTGGAAATCTGGATATAGATGTAGATATCTCCTGGCATAGAAAGTGCAAATTCAGGCTGTAGAGACATGTGAATAGCATGGCCCCTTTATTTTACATTGATTGATTTATACACACACACACACACACACACACACACACATACACAATGTCTTAGTGATTGCGGTTCCTCCCAGATCAGGCTGAGACAAGGGCTTACATGAACATGGTCAGTGTATTTTGGAAAGAGACCACAGAAATGGGAGAGGGAGGCTAGAGAAGAAAGAGACAGAGAAAGAGGGATCATCACTACTGCGAACATCTGGGCCTAGGCCTGTTTGGGACTCTCTGGAGCACTATGTAGACAGCCTTAGAATCCTTCGCTTGAGGAACAGGACAGGAGCATTTTTATCCACTAGATATAGGCCCCATTGGTCGAGAGTTGCCCTATGAGGTGTTCATTCCTTTTCCCTTCCAGTGATCACCTGCACTGGAATGGTGGTCAGTGCTCCATCCTGCAGTGGCAGGGGTGCCCTGAGGCATACAGCAAGAGATAGGCAGGGGAGCTGGAGTTATACCTGCACAGCTGGTGGCCATGGCAACAACTGGAGTTAAAAGGTGGGTCAAGGGGCTATGAAGAGGGCACAGGCGGTATACAATCCACATAGAGAAGTGTCAGGAAGGATACTTACCAAACTGTTGATGACAGTCATCCCTGAGAAGCAGGATTCTTTATTCTCTTCATTATGCTTTCCTGAACAGTTTAACTTTTTTCATAAAAATATACAACTTCTTGCAAAAAAAAAAAAAAGCCATATCAAAAGAAGAAATCATCGCATTTGACTCCCTCATTTTACAGATGAGTGATTCACATTTGGAGAAGGGCTCATGGACTCGTGGCTGGGAGCTGTCTGCAGTGTGAGAATAGTACTGTGGCCCCACCAGCCCTGGGAATGTAAAGGCTGTTGCCTACACAGCTGCAGCTCAGAGTGGACCATGAACAGACCAGGTGGTGCAGCCCCATGAGGAGCAAAGATGATGGGGCAGGATGTCCAGATCCAGACAATAGCCACACACCCCTGCCCCCAACCCTGAGGAAATTGCTATTCTGAATACCATCGCCAAGTAGTTTTGCTTGAGCTTGAACTTCATTATTACAGGTCAATTTCCCCAGGAGGCAGAAGCTGAGTTTTTTTAGGCAGTGCTCTTGGTATCAACACCTGTGAGGTGTGAATGAAGTGGATTGAGGCTGGACTCTGGACTGGAATGAGGTCTCAAGGTATCAGGTGATCCCATCAGGACCTCCAAGCTGTTGGAACAAGGGAGCTGACTTTACGCCCTGCACTGATGAATCATTGCGGTGTTTGTGCTTTTGGTGTTATATCTAAAAATATATTGCAAAATCTGAGGTCACAAAAATTTACCTTTACATTTTCTTCTGATAGTTTTATCATTTTAGCTCTTACATTTGGGTTTTTGGTCTATTTTGAGTTATATTTTTGTATACGGTATGAGGTAAGGTCCAACTTCAGTCTTATTGGTATGGCTATCCAGTTGTCCCTGCACCATTTGCTGAAAAGACTATTCTCCACTGAATGGTCTTGGCGCCCTTGTTGAAAATCAGTTGGCCATAGGCACGTGATTTTATATCTGGACTCTCAATTCTATTCCATTGTTTACATGTCTATCCTTTTGCCAATACTGCACTGTTTTGATTACTGTTGCTTTCTAGTAAGTTTTGGAATGTTGAAATGAGTGTTAACATGTTTTAACATGTCTTTTTGTAGACACATTCAATCATTTCTCTTGAATCTATGCCTGGGAGTGAAATTGCTGGTATGCATATATTTAGTTTCAGTAGAAATTGGGTAATAGTTTATACACATGATTTATTTTTAGTAACATGTGGATATAAGTTTATACAAATCAGTTTAATCAAAACCAATTACACACCTGAATGTCATCAGTTGTCCTGAATTGCAACTGTTCTTATGTTTTCATGGTGAGTGGTGGTGGCCTTGCTCTCACAAAGTTTTTCTATGACTTTCTGGTCAACAAGTTCCGTGGAGGTGGTGATCTCTGGGAGGCAGAGTCCTCTGGGAAAAGGGCCTCGGGTTGACTTGGGAGGTCACCCAGGGCAGGATCTAACACCTTCCTCAAGAAGACAGAAAGCAGAGAAGAGGTCACAAGCAGCAACTCAATTGGAGAGCCTCCATTGGCCAAGGCCACTGCATTGAAAGCACCTGTGGTCAAATCACAAAAGTCACCACTCTGGGGAGATGACCGGTGCCCCCTGTGATGGACCAATTCACAAAGAGCTCCCCTCTGCTGACTGAGCCCCATGCCTGGCTCAGGGTGTGGTAGACAGGCCTGGCAAGGCCGGGCATCAGCCTCCGCTGGTCACTCTCATGAGTGGGCTCTGCATGTGTGTTCTCAGGAGCCTGCCAGAGCTTGTCCTGCTGTGACTGTGCTGACGGCCAACAAGAGACAAGAACCACATCAAAATTAGGAGGAAAGCTATAGCCCACCCCAGCATTGGGCTGGGTGCTTCAGGCAGGCCTAACTGGCCTGCCCAGTTGCATCTCCCAGGGGTGCCTGACTTAGCATGGGTTCCCCCAAAGCAGGGCCTGAGATGAAGATTTGCATTCTGGTGGTTTGTTTGGGGGCTGACCCCCAGGAAGCCATGTGAGGAAGTGGGGAGAGTCAGGCAGGAGGGAACCCGGTGTGGGTAAGTGAGTGGGTGACTGCAGTGGGTGCCCAGGACGAAATCCCTGGGATGCTGTAGGCTTTAGGGATGCCTCTGGGAGGCTGTAGGGAATTGTCCCTCTGAGAAGTGAGGATGCTGCATGTTTTTCCATTAATTCCCACCCGTCACTGATGGAGGGTCACTCCCGGGGTGTTAACTCCCTGGTGCTTCTGGTTTGCCCCATGGATGAACACAGTCCACAGACAACACCCTCAGACAGAGAGACGCAGGAAACTGACCTGGGAGGGAGTGTCAGCAGGACACCTCCTCAGTGGGTTAAGTGAGTGGTGGCAGGCTACCAACAGCACCTGCTACATTCCCTAGGCCCAAAGTTAAGCAACCTACTCATCTGACAAAGGGCTAATATCCAGAATCTACAATGAACTCAAACAAATTTACAAGAAAAAAACAAACAACCCCATCAAAAAGTGGGTGAAGGATATGAACAGACACTTCTCAAAAGAAGATTTTTATGCAGCCAAAAGACACATGAAAAAATGCTCATCATCACTGGCCATCAGAGAAATGCAAATCAAAACCACAATGAGATACCATCTCACACCAGTTAGAATGGCAATCATTAAAAAGTCAGGAAACAACAGGTGCTAGAGAGGATGTGGAGAAATAGGAACACTTTTACACTGTTGGTGGGACTGTAAACTAGTTCAACCATTGTGGAAGTCAGTGTGGCGATTCCTCAGGGATCTAGAACTAGAAATTCCATTTGACCCAGCCATCCCACTACTGGGTATATACCCAAAGGACTATAAATCATGCTGCTATAAAGACACATGCACACGTATGTTTATTGCGGCACTATCCACAATAGCAAAGACTTGGAACCAACCCAAATGTCCAACAATGATAGACTGGATTAAGAAAATGTGGCACATATACACCATGGAATACTATGCAGCCATAAAAAATGATGGGTTCATGTCCTTTGTAGGGACATGGATGAAATTGGAAATCATCATTCTCAGTAAACTATCGCAAGGACAAAAAACCAAACACCGCATGTTCTCACTCATAGGTGGGAATTGAACAATGAGATCACATGGACACAGGAAGGGGAACATCACACTCTGGGGACTGTTGTGGGGTGGGGGGAGGGGGGAGGGATAGCATTAGGAGATATACCTAATGCTAAATGGCGAGTTAATGGGTGCAGCACACCAGCATGGCACATGTATACATATGTAACTAACCTGCACATTGTGCACATGTACCCTAAAACTTAAAGTATAATAATAATTTTTTAAAAAAAAAAGAGTTTCCCCTGCCCCCAGTAGGCCCACTGACTAAACCATACAGATTAGAATAGAGCAGCCAGTGAGACCCTGACCATTATTTATGTTCCCTCCTCTGTCACCCCAGATGTTGGGGGAGGGGTAGAGAGAGTGGGAAAATGTTGATGCAAAAATGCAAAAACCCACGGCCTGGAGCAGATAAACTGTGCTTGAATGAATGGCTTGTTCTCTAGCAGAGAAGGAACTTTATTTGAATAGTTAATCCTCGCGTGTTGCAACAGCCCAAGATCACCCCTCAAAGGCTATTATTGCCCAGAGCGTTACAGGCTGGGGAAATCTTCCTTTTAAACACCAGATCCTATAGCCAGGCTGAGATATTGGAAAGCAAATTGTGAGCCCTGTCTGCCAGCTGGGGGCATGCTGAGACAAAGGAAAGATTCTTGCTGGCAGAGCTCCCTGGCCAGGGGACCCTCATCTAGTAGGAAGGATTTTAACACATTCATTCCCATGTTACATGGCATTCCTCCATTCTTGAAGATGCTACGCCAAAAGTATATCTTTCTGCTTGTTATCAGTTTATTCATAGTTTTAGATTCAGCTATAGCTCATATGTCGTAAAAACCTAGGCCAGCTGAGGGGAAAACACTCTCCCCAGGGATCCATCTGATTTATAAATAAACAAGAGCTACAGCTGTGGGGGTCATGAAATGGAGCCCTCTGTGATTCTACAGGGAGGCTTCACACAGGATCTCTTCCGAAGACAAGGAGAACTTAAGGAACAAGAGTGTGTGTATGCCACAAAGTGATACTTCTAGTCTCAGCTCACTTTGAAAGGAACCCCTTAAGAACTTTACCCATAAAACTTCTTGAGTGAATTTGAGTCAGTTAAGCTAACTCAATTTGGTAGAAAATCATGCAACATTGCTGAAATTAACAGCCTCTCCAGCTAACAGGTAGAGAAACTCTAGAAACGACCCAATGGCATTGCATTTATAGTGAAGAAAGAAAAATAAGCTGAGCCTCAGTTCAGAAAAGATTGGGGGCATTTTTGCAAAGCCTCTCATAAACACAAGCGACAAGTCCATTTAAAATCCTAAATGAATGCTCAGAAAAATATCCAGGTTTCCCAATGTTAACCAACTGTTTGCTCACATCTATATGATTAATACATATCCTAAAGCTGAGATTTAATTTTTCCAGGATGCAAAGCCTGGTGCTTCAGCTGGTATTGTAATCCCCTATTTGGAAATTGCGAAGTTATGAAGAGAAGCCTCCCTCAAGACAACATCAAATAAAATTAGTCAAATACAGAGAAGGATACTATCATTTTCAAGATCACATGAAGGTATTTTTTAATTGAGAAGACATTTTAAAGGATGCTTATAAAAGAGATATAGTGAAAAACAAAAGTTATCCCATATTTTAGATAGGCTTTTATGTTTACTGTCTTTCAGAAGTAAAACTTTCAAGTCACATATTTGTTCAGTAAAGATTTGCATGATTAGTTTGCTAGACACTCTTCTAGACACTAATGATATAACTGTGCTAAAGACAGCTAGCTGGGCTCCTGCCTCTTTGAGGTTACCAATCTTGGCCACAGGGGGTAGGGGAGAGACTTCATATTGTGCATGGATGACTACTATTTTTTAAAAGGTATTAGTTGACTGACACAATCGTTCATGCCTGTAATCCCAACACTTTGAGAGGCCAAGGCAGGAGGATCACTTGAAACCAGGAGTTTGAGACTGACCTACAAAGCTAGACCCTGTCTCTACAAAAAACAAACAACAACAAAAAAATTTTAGTTAAAAACTGAAAGGATTTTAATAGTTAAAAATCAGAAGGATCAAAAGCGAAGATGTTGAAGGATTCTGAGGAGTGAGCAAGGTTGTGTGTTTCCAGGTATTGAAAGACATCCCTTCCCCATACCAGGTCTCCAAATGAACCAAGGAAATACCTGGCCTCTCTCACCTGAACAATAGCTAAGTAATGATACCTAACTCATAGGGTTGCCACAGAGTATGTGTGCAAAGGCTGGTGGCACCCATGATAATCTGGTGTGACCTGCTGTTATATTATTAAGGAACTCACATAATACAGTACTTGGCACTAGAAGATAGTCTGTAAATATTAATTAACTTTTCTTACTAGACAGCTACACACACAGACAAACACATACCACCTTAAGCCAGGTTCTCCACATGGGCGGTGCATGACAATCCATTGGGTAAAAAAGAAAATATCAGGACATCTATTTGTAAGTTTTACTTAAAAATGGCAAAGTGATTAAGTTTTACTGAAATACATTATACTGATTGACAATAGTGCCCTTCCTGGGTCTGTGTGTCACAGTCTTGCAGAATTGGTACCAGAGGTTCCCCTAAGGGAATATGGGAATTCCTCCACTCCAGCTGAGAGTGGCACGCCCACTTGGTGGCTTCTGTGAGCCTCATTCAATGAATGCACAGATTATATGAATCCAGCTTTAGCTAAATAACTTTCTCAACTTGGGGAAGTGGCTTAAAAATATTCTAGACAAGAAACATGGATTGAAGATAATCCTAATATCACAAGCAGAAAGGATGAAAATAAATGGTAGAACTGACCCTTCTATTCCCACTACTTCCCATTAGCCTCATTACAAGGTAAAAATTATAATAATCTAATTAGTATGAGAAGAATTCAGCCCAAAATATTGAACTTATATTGAAGACTACTGATAATGAGCATATCCAACCACTGTTATAGAGAATGAATTCCATGTATGTGTGGTGGTTTGAAGATTTGAGGTGAAGGTGATGGAAAGTCACGCTGATAACCAAGACCTACATATAGTAAGCATCTGGTGTGCAGAAGCAAATATCTATGAGACTTCTAAGCAATGTTTACAATTGTGAGATACTCAGTTCAGTATTTTATCAAAGTTTCACACAGATTACTGAAAAATATTGAAGTTTTTAAATAAAGAAAGACAAAAAAGCTACCTACCATTGAGTAAACCCTTCTCTTTATGCCCCAGTAAAAATAGCTGCAATAATACAGAAACGACAACACGGCGGCAAGTTAAAATGCCTGCCTTTATTAGCAACACGGTTGGAAATGCATAGCGAACAATGCTGAAGATTTAAAGATACACACATTAGAACAAATTATGCTTTACCAAGGTTTGCCAGAGAATTGAATGAAAGTACAGCTATTTCCAACATGTCTCGCTTTGTGGTGTTTGCTAGATTCCATTTCAATAGTGAAATACACCAAAGGCCATTTTTTTTATGAGCCACTAAACCATTACAGTCTCAATAGTAAATGACCGAAAAAGTGTTTAGGGTGGAAATCTGTTAAGTGTAATCACTAGTGGTGGAATGGCTGAATTATTGTTTGTTTTTGAAGAAAAAAATTACAGTAAAGTTAACAAAGAAAGCACAACCATCAAATCCATTTACTGTGTCGTTCTTAGCAAATAGTGAAGCAAGATGAAGAAAACAACAGATGTCACCTATGAGGTTAAATTTATAAAAACGAGACTTGCCAAATATGATTGAATCTTTAACACATTTTATAATGAGAGTAGAAATGACCCCAAGAAATCTTCGGACCACACAGACTGTCCTTTGGACAATGTACCTAAAAGAACAGGGAAACTAAAAGAGTTCCAGATTTCTGGACTTCTCTGTGATGACAAGTAGCTGTCAATACTATGTGACCTCACACACATTTTTCAAGTAAGCAAGCACACAATCTATTACTATAGTGTAAAAGAGAAAGGAAGTTCTCTTTGTTTACCAAGGAGTGAAAAGTAGCTGCTTTTAAAAGAAAATATATCCCATAATGAGGCATTTTGAACAGTGTGTGTTTGGAAACATTTCCACTGTCACACAAATATACTTATTACCCAAAACTCCCATATTTGCACCCTCACAAACAGAATTTTTAACTTGTTATAAGGTCTTCTAAACAAAGAATTTTTCTTCATTCTGAGCAGATTTTTGAAAATATAAAAATGCAATACTTTTCAATCATTTTGTAAGACTGATATCAAGAAAGCTATAGTTTACTTAGCCAAATTCGAATAAAAATTTTTGAAAATTGAAAGATGTGATTACAAATGTGTTTTGTCACTTAGCCCAGCCATTGATGCACTTCTTCCATTTGGATATATAAAACTTTGTGAGGTTTATTTTTTTGAGACATTAAAAGCAAGAACTGAAATAAATTGAACTTAGAATCTGACCTTCAAATTTACTGTCTTACTCACAGAGATCAATTATCCCTTAATATCATCAAATAACCATTGATGTTCAAGTTTCCAATTGTTTCATAAATGTCATAATTTTTTAGTTTGTTTCTTTAAAGTATGTTTATTTAAATAAAGCCATGCGATGCATTTGATTGTTCTGTCAGATCTATTTTATTTTGTAGGACTTCCACTCACATCTCTCCTTTCTTTGTAATCTATTTGTTGAGGAAAGTAGGTTGATTGGCCCATATTACTTCATATAAGCTGAATTTTGCTGGATTCATCTCCATTGTATAGTCTATAAAATTCCTCAGTCCTCTGTATTTCCTGGGGAAAAAAATTATGGTTGCATATACAAGCTGCTCTTTTTTTTTTCTTGGTAAAACTACTTTATAGTAGAGTGGGTATTTCCACCAGTAGGCACATAATGTCTGGTTCTCATCCTTTTGGTCATAACAGGCATTGACAGATCTCTTTTTAAAATAATACTTTATTATAAAATGTGTGATATAAACAGAAAGTGTAAAACATACAGTTCAAAGAAAAATAAACATCCACATACCTACTACCCAGATTAAGAAATTGAATAAACTGTGTACAGTTCATATCTTCTTAGCTTCCCTTTCTCATCTCTCCCCAGAGACAAACAACAGAACTTCTGTATTAGTTATTTTTTGATTTTTCACTTCAATACATCTAACACCTGAGTCTGTATTCCTAAACAATATATTGCCACATTTTTTAACTAGGTAGGAAGTACACGTTTCTCTGTGTGAAGGAAGGACACTATTATCACTGTGAAATGAAGGCTTCTAGAGGAAATAAACTCAAGAGATCTTCTGGGATATAGTTTGTCATCAGCTATCCATGCAGTTTATAAGAGTCCCTTTTGAAAAAAATCAGAGGGCAAGACTTTGAATAAAAACCTAGAAAACTTGAAGCTTTGTACAATGAGGGTGTCTGGAAGGAATTCAATGGGACCAGTATTGAATGCCTTCCCAGAATATGGTCAATGAGCATGGGTCACTTTATATTTTCTATTTCTAAATTCACCATGCCCTTCCTTGGTCTTTCAGGCATAGGTCCAGGCAGAAGACTCTGTGAGCTGAAATGAGTGCTCTCAGTCCAGGCTGCAAGGCTGCAGGGCAGGAACTTCTTCAGTAGATGATCAGCGTGAACCAAAGGCTTATCAAAATTTGGGCTAGGCTAGCCTAGATGTTCTGTCTTCACATTAAAATACAAATTATACAATGGCAGTGACTATCTGGACGTTCTGTTACAAGTTGACTCTTGAGTCATTCTGAGCTATCTGTACTAGTTACTCTCTGTGTTTGGCACACAGCCATCACCCTGGGATCCTTGTTCTCCATCCTTCTGGAGACTTCCTCTTATGATGGTCCTCTTATAATATAGTGGGATGCAGCAATAAAAGTATTTATGAAATTAAAAATAAAATTCAATAAGATACAGCAATAAAATGAAGAAACTATTTCTACATGCAAAAACATAGGTAAATCTCACCAACTAATGTTGAAAGAAGCCAGCATGCATGTTTTGGGCATCCATGTCTTCTTTCTTTGTTTACTCCCTAATTTTGGTGGAGCACACCCTCTAGTAGCTTTTCTGAGAAAAGTTATTTGGAATGTAAATTTCCTTTCTTAATATGTCTTTATTCTACCTTCATGCTTATTTGATAGTTTCACTGTTAAAGAGTTTTAGGTTGAAAAGCTCTTCGTTTTAATGTCAAAAGCATTACTCCATTGACATTTTTATTCCCGTTCATTTGTATAACACCTAGTTTTTATTTTCTAGTAGCTTCTCATCATCCCTGGTATTTCACAATGATGAAATTCCACTGCACTAATAATTGTTGGGAACATTCAATCTGGTAACTTCTTCCCTTTGTTATTTTTTTTCTTAAATTGTTTCAATTTTTCTCCTTCCCTTGATTTCTAGAATAGTATTATTTGGATGTTGAATCTCTGAACTGGTCCTCTAATTTTCTTTTTCTACTGTTCTCCATTTCCTTGCTCTGGGATCAAGGATATTTCCTCAACTTTATTTTCCAAGCCTTCTATTTTTATTTCTGCTATCATATATTTAATGTTTGAAATTTTCCAAAGATTCTTTTCTAAGAAAGCTTTTTATTGAAAAAGAACATCATATAAAAATTTGCAGAAACTGTATATATAGTTTAAATTTTTTTTTTTTTTTTTTTTGAGACAAGGTCTGGCTTTATCACCCAGGCGGGAGTACAGTGGCACCATCTCTGCTCACAGCAACCTCCACCTCCTGGGCTCAAGCCATCTTCCCACCTCAGCCTCCCAAGTAGCTGGGACTGCAGGCATGTGCCACCATGCCTGAGCTAATTTTTGTATTTTTTGTAGAGATGGGATTTCGTCATGTTGCCCAACCTGGTCTCCAACTAATGAGCTCAAGCAGTCTCCCCATTCAGCCTCCCAAAGTGCTGGGATTACAGGCATGAGCCACCATACCTGGCCAATAAATTTTTAAAAATTAAATACACTTGCCTAACTACCACACAAGTGAGGAAATAGTAACGTATCAAAACCAAGAAATTTTCCTCCTCCCCATATTTGACCCTCAACAAAGATAATCACTATTGTACCCTTTATCACCATTGATAAGTTTTGCCTGTTTATGAACTTTATAGAAATAGAAACATACAATATACAATACATCCCTTTAGGTCTGGCTTCTTTTGTTCAACATTAGTTGGTGAGATTTATCTATGTTTTTGCATATAGAAATAGTTTCTTCATTTTATTGCTGTATCTTATTGAATTTTATTTTTAATTTGATAACTATTTTTATTGCTGCATCCCAATATATTATTATGCCAAAATTTACTTACTCCTTCTATTCTTAATAGACTGTTGAGTTATTTCTAGTTTGAAGTATTTGAATAATGCAGCTATCAGCAATCTTGTACAAGCCTTTTGAGCACATGGGCACATATTTTTGTTGTCTATATAGGAGTGGAACTCTTAGGTCATGATGGCAGGGCAGGCAAGACCCAAACTGGGGCTTAGCCCAGGAAGGTTCTTGTCTTTGCTCAGGAAAGAATTCAAGAGCGAGCCAGTGGTAGAAGAAAACAGCTGTATTGAGATGGCAATGTTCAGCTCCGTGACTCTTCCTGTGGAGCAGGGCCACCCCATAGGCATTGTGTGCTAAGAGTAGCAGCTCAAAGGCAGTTTTGCAGTCATATTTATACCCATTTTGAAAATGGGTATAAATTTATCCTACTTATTTATCTGTAGATTGCTGTAACTTGTTTATGTACATGTGGATTATGCAGAAAATTTCCAGAAAAGGGTGGTAACTTCCAGGTCATCAGTTCATTGCCATGGAAAGGGGCAGTAACTTTCTGGTGTCGCCATGGCAATGGTAAACCAGCATGGCACACTGGTAGGCATGTTTTATAGTGCTCCAGCCACACTGTTTTAGCTAGTCCTCAATTTGGTCCAGCGTCCAAGCCTTGCCTCTGGAGTTGAGTACCACCTCCTAACTCAATAAGGTGTGTGTATATTCCTCTATAGTA
The DNA here is from genome assembly GCF_028885655.2 of Pongo abelii. Lineage (NCBI taxonomy): Eukaryota > Metazoa > Chordata > Mammalia > Primates > Hominidae > Pongo > Pongo abelii. The sequence goes on from NC_072006.2 coordinate 15,784,231, forward strand.
GATGTTCACATGGATTTCAAAACTGGTGGTAAAAATTTACACTCCCATAATCAGTATATAAGAGTTCCAATTGTAGGCCGAGCACAGTGGCTGATGCTTATAATCCCAGCACTTTGGGAGGCCGAGGCAGGCGGCTCACCTGAGGTCAGGAGTTCGAGACCAGCCTGGCCAACATAGTGAAACCCCATCTCCAGTAAAAATACAAAATTAGCTGGGTGTGGTGGTGCATGCCTGTAATCCCAGCTACTCAGGAGGCTGAGGCAGGAGAATCACTTGAACCTGGGAGGTGGAGGTTGCAGTGAGCCAAGATCACGCCATTGCACTCCAGCCTGGGCAAAAAAGAGTAAAACTCCACTCAAAAAAAAAAAAAGAAAAGAAAAGAAGAGAAAGAGTTCCAATTGCTCTACATCCTCAACAACCCTTGGTATTGTCCTTTTTCTTTTTTAACTTGTGGGCATCTGGTAGGTATGTAATGGTAATTCACTGAGATTTTAATTTGCATTTCCCTGGTGTTTAGTGAAGTCGAGAAGCTCTTCACGTGTTTAAAAGCCTTTTATCCATTTTTTCAAATTGTGTGGTCTTTTCTAACTGACTTGTAGAATATTTTTCATATTCAATGTATCATTATCCGGTAATACATATTACTACAAATATCTTCTGCCACTCTGTGGCTTGACTTTTCACTTTATTCTTTTATGGTTAGTGATTATTGCATCCATTTAAGAAATATTAGGCCGGGTGTGGTGACTTCACACCTGTAATCCCAGCACTTTGGGAGGCCGAGGTGGGCAGATCACTTTGAGCTCAAGAGTTCGAGACCAGCCTGGGCAACATGGTGAAACTCTGTCACCACTAAAAATACAAAAATTAGCCAGGCGTGGTGGCGCATGCTTGTAATCCCAGCTACTCGGGAGGCTGAGGTGGGAGAATTGCTTGAACCCAGGAAGTGGAGGTTGCAGTGAGCTGAGATTGTGCCACTGCACTCCAGCCTGGGTGGCTGAGCGACACTTCATTTCAAAAAAAAAAAAAAAAAGAAAAAAGAAACATTAGCTTTCCAAAGGCCATGAAGATATTTTTTGCTGTTACCTTCTAAATGTGTTTACCTTTAATATCTAGATGCACAACCCCCTTGGAAATCGTTTTTGTATATGATGTAAGCAGAATCATTTATTGAAAAAACCACCCTTCCCCTACTGTGCTCTCGTGGCACTTTTGCAATACAATTAAGAGACTGAATGTTTAGGAATCTGCTTCTAGACCCTTGATTTCACTGGCCTATTTGTCTCTCTTGCATCTGTTCCATACCGTCTTCTTATAAAGCACCAGTAATTAAATGAATCCATCATCTTGGTTCTTCTTCACAAGTGCCTTGGCTATTTCTGGTCCTTTGCATTTTCATATGCATTTTAGAATCAACTTAAAGATTTGCACACACACAAGAAAACCCTGCTGGTTTTTATTATGATTGCGTTGACTCTATTGATTAATTTTTAAAAAATTAGCAGCTGCATAGTGTTAAGCCTTTCAATTCATTAATGTATTTCGGTAACATTGTGTAGCTCTCTGTGTCAATCTCTTGCACATCCATATTCCTAAATATTTCATTTTTAATGCTATCAGAAATCATTGTTTTATAAAATTTGATATTCTAATTATTGCTAATATATAGAAATTAGACTGATTTTGCTATTTTGTTATTATATTCTGCAGCCTTGCTAAGTCCATTTATTTATCCTACTTATTTATCTGTAGATAACTTTAACTTTTTTATGTACATGTCATGTGTTTTTATTTCTTCCTTTTTTTCTTCCTCTCTTCCTTCTCAGCATTCATAAGTTTTCTTTCTTTTTCTTCCCAATTTTCACTGACCAGAACCACCAGTATTATGTTGCATAAATGGGATGCTAGCAGCATCCTTTTTTTCCCTCAATCACCAGGGGAAAGCTTTTAATAATTCACCATTAACTGTGATGTTTTCTGTGGGGCTTATACAAATACATAATATTAGATTAGAAGTTCTCTGTAAAGGTTCTCTACCAATTTCATGAATCCAGACAAAACACTCACAGGACAAGCCAGGCAGAACAGTGTTATTACTCAGATAGACAGCAAGAGCAAACAGATTTTTAGGCTCCATGGCCAGCCAGTTCTCTAAGGCTCAGGAAAGCTGCCCAGGATGGATGGAGTCTCGTCCGCACATAACCCACATTGCACTGCAACTGAAGGAAATCGAAAGCGCTCCGCCCTGAGTTTCCACACCCTGCGCACCACTTGGCTCACTGAGCACAAGCATTGCAGGACATCCTATTCTAGGAGGAATCATGACATAGCCTGGACTGTTGTGGACACCTCCTTATCTCAAGATGTTGCATTTTCAGTTCATTCTGCCTAAGAATTGCAGGCAAGAGGGGGATAAGCTCAGTTGGCGAAGGTCGTCCAGGGACCTGTCCTTCTGCATTCTCATATATTCCTAGTATGGTGTGAGTTATTTAATGATGAATTTAAATTAATGCTTTTTTTTGCTTTTATTGAGATAATCTTTTGATATTTTTCTCATTTATCTCTGTTAACATAGTAAATGACATCAGTTGATTTTCAAATATTCAACCAACCTTGAATTTCTCACATCAACCCAATGTAATCATGATTATCTTTTTTTATATATATATACGTATATATATACGTATATATATATGGCTGAATTTGAATTGCTAATAATTTGGGATCTTTCATCAATATTTATGATAGATATTGCCCTATTTTCCCTTCCTCTTTTTATATTTTTATATCAAGGTTATTCTGGCTTTATAAAACAAGTTAGGAAGTGTCTCACCTTTTTCTCTTCTCTGAGAGAGTTTATATAAGTTTAGTGTTATATCATCCTTACACATTTGAAATATTTCAACAGTGAAGCCATCCGTCTTGGCATTTTATTGGAAAGTTTTCAAATAACAAATTCAATTTCTTTAATAAATCTAAGAGAAGTATTCAGATTTCTATTTCATCATGTGTACTTCATGTTTGGTAATTTGTATTTTTCAAGGAAATTGAAAAATTAGATGAATTGTATAATTCATCTGAATTCCGAACTTATTGGCATGAGTTGTTCAAAATGCTCTTTTATGATCTTTCTAATATATGAAAGATCTGTAGTGATGGTCTCTTTCTCATTGTTTAAAAGTAGTAATTTGTGGCTTTTCTCTTCTTATTAAATCTTACTATAAATTTAATTATTTTCTTAAGTTTTTTCATTGAGCTTTTTCCTGGGTTGATTTTCTCTGTTATGCCTGTTTTCTATTTAATTAATTCTGATGTTATCTTTCTTCTTTCTTTCCATCCATTTTCTTTAGGTGTAATTCAATGTTTTTCTTAACTTCAGGAGAGAGAGAATTAGAACATAAATTGTCTTTTATAAATTATGCATTAGGAGCTACAAATTTCCCTCCAAGAACAGCTTTAGCCACCTTTCACGAGTTTCATGTGCCACATTTCACTGTTATTTGGTTCATAGTATTTTCCAATGCCCATTGTGATTTCTTCTTTAAACTATGGGTTATTTAGAAGAACAAGAAGAACACTGCTTAATTTCCAATAGAGATTTTCCTAATTATCTTTTGTTATTGATTTTTAGCTTAGTTCCACTGAAGTCAGAGAATATGCTCCCTATGTTTTTAATATTGTGAAATAAAGCTTGATTTATGACCCTAATTTATCATCATTGTTGTTAAATGTTACATATAATATACCTGAAAAGTATGTCTATCTCCAATTTTTGCTTGAAATATTCTACATATGTTATTAAGTCCATGTTGGTTGTCCAAATCTAGAATTTTACTGATTTTTCTTTCTCTTTGTTCTATCATTACTGAGAGAGTTTTAAAAATTTTGTAGCTATGACTATGATGTCTTTTTTTTGTTCTATCACTTCACACAGTTTGTAACTGGATTATTAACTGCATACAAACTTAGGATTGTTAGGTCTTCCTGTTGGATTAAACATTTTATCATTGTGGAAGTTTCCCCTTTATCTCGAATAATTCCTCCTCCTTGAAGTCTTGTGACTTTGTTTTTTGTCTAGTATTAACACAGCTGGATCAAATGGTATTTCCAGTTCTAACTCTTTGAGGAATCATCACACTGTCTTCCACAAGGGTTGAACTAATTTACCCTCCCACCAACAGAGTGTAAAAGCATTCCCTTTTCTCTGCAACCTCACCAGCATCTGTTGTTTCTTGACTTTTTAATAATCACCATTCTGATTGGCATAAGATGCCATCGCATCCTGTACATGTACCCTGGAACTTAAAATAAATAAAATTTAAGTTAATTTAAGTTAATTTAAAAATATAGCTATACCAGCTCTCTTTTTGTTAGTGTTTGCATGATATATTTTTCAGACTTCTATTTTCAGACTTTCTGTGTCCTAATATTACAGCTATGTCTTATTTAAGCAGCACAGCACTGAATTTTTGATGCACTATGACAATATTGATTTTTAATTAAAACATTTAGTCTGTTTGTATTTGATGTATACACTAATATATTTGGGTTTAAGGCCAGCATATTACAATTTGTTTTCTATCCGTCCTACCTATTGTTTATTTCTTTTGTCTTTTTTGTTGTCTTCTTTTGGATTAACCAAGTTAATGGAAAATTATTCCATTAAATGGAATTCCCAAAAATTAAAATTATTCCATTTTTACCCTCTATTAATAAGTTATACCTTCTTTCATTATTTGTTGTTTGACCTACAGATTACAACATGCACCTTGATAGATCCTGATAAATCTACAGGATCAAAATGCTATAAATTAGTATCGTACAGTTTTCAGAGAATTAACACTCATGAAGGCAGGAGGAAAATTACTTCAGAGAAAAGCACAGAAATGAAGAAAGAAATGAAAGGTAGAAGAAACAAAGGATAAGAAATGGTAAATATGTGTGGAAAGTCTAAAGTAGTGGTTCTCATCTGAAGTCAGTTTTGCTTACTGGGGGACACTGGCACTGACTGGAGGCACTTTTGAGGCCCATAACCTAGGGTGGGGAGGATGCTACTGGTATATAGGGGGTGGAGACTGGGGATGCTGATAAACATCTTACAATGCCTAAGGCAGCTCCTACACAAAGAAGTATCTAACCTAAAATGTCAACAGTGCCAGGTTTGAGAAACCCTGATCTAAATGAATATTGAATGTACAAAATACCAAAAATAATATTGTCTTGTGAGGTTAAAATACTTAACTAAAAGCCAACAATAGCACAAGAGGTCAGAGAGAGTAAATGGAGTTAGTGATCTAAAATTCTTTAATTGTCTGAAAATTGTACGATACTAATTTATAGCATTTTGATCCTGTAGATTTATCAGGATGACGAGTTGGTGGGTGCAGCGCACCAGCATGGCACATGTATACATATGTAACTTACCTGCACATTGCGCACATGTACCATAAAACCTAAAGTATAATAATAATAATAATAATAATAAAAGAAAAAAATATAAAAAATTAAAAAATAAAAATAAATAAAGTCAGTTCAATCTTAGGAGAAATACAAGCAACCTTTATGCTAATATTGAGTAGCATATGAGAGTAAGGAATTTGTTTAATCTAACCCGCCCATCCTTAAAGCTGAAAAGTTTGTCTGCCTTGTCGTGTTATGTGTTTCAGCCGTGTGGGTAATTATTCTGTGCCAGCAAGTGTAGTGCCTGGAAATGAACAAAAGCTTCACCCGAAAGGATTTTTCTATCTTCCACTGGTAGAATTTGTACCAAAGCCTTAGTGTCACGAATATCCCATTGTACATTTTCTATTTTTTTTACCTAATAGACTTAATACTGAAAAATAGGAGGAAAGGAAAAATGTTTCTATAACTCCCATATTTACACATATGCATCACACCATTTCTGACACATTCTGTAGACTTACAGACATTTTAAATGTAGCTTTTTTAATAACATTGAATGCTTTCAAATATTGATTATTCAGCAGTATTTCTTCCTTCCCTCTGTGGTTTTAGCCTATCCTGTGGTGTGTGTTGACGAAAAGTCTTGTAATAGATTGAGCCTTCACTGAAATTTATTGTCCTTTTTAGATGATATATATAAATATCCTAAATGAAATGTTGGCACCACAACCGAAGTACTAAAATATGTCATCATTTCTCTCCAGCAACTTCATATTTTACCTGTGTTTGATGTTAATGTGAATGTTACATTTGGGCTTAATAAATATATACGTTAAGAAGAAAAGTAAAAAAAAAAAAAAAAAAAGAATATTTCAAGCAAAAATTGGAGATAGCCATACTTTTCAGGTATATTATATGTAACATTTAACAACAATGATGATAAATTAGGGTCATAAATCAAGCTTTATTTCACAATATTAAAAACATAGGGAGCATATTCTCTGACTTCAGTGGAACTAAGCTAAAAATCAATAACAAAAGATAATTAGGAAAATCTCTATTGGAAATTAAGCAGTGTTCTTCTTGTTCTTCTAAATAACCCATAGTTTAAAGAAGAAATCACAATGGGCATTGGAAAATACTATGAACCGAATAACAGTGAAATGTGCCTTAAAACATTGTCTTTTCATGTTCATTCTTAAGGATATTTTCATTAGGTATAGAATTCTGATTTGCAGTTATTTCCTTTCAGTGCTTTACCTTCAAAAAAGCAACAATTAGACTTATAGTTAATTTTTCAACAGAAATTTTGAAACTGTTAATCCACCACCACCAGCATCCTCCTCAGCTATTTTTAAGATTTTCTCTTGGTCTTCAGTTTTCATCAGTTTCAGCATGCTATCCTTAGGTACGGTTTCTTTGTATTCATCCTGTCTGAGGTTTATAGTGCTTTTTAAATCTGTGGCTCAATATCATTGATCAGCTTTGGACTATTCTTAGTCACAATCTCTTCAAATATTGGCTCTGCTCCATTCTTTTCTCCTCCTCTCTCTGGGACTCCAAATTCATATGCTCAGAATTGTTCACTGTGTCCTGTATATCCTTGGTGTTTTGATATGGAGCTTGCTGACTTTCAGCCTCACTCCTAAGTGATCGGAGTAGGTTCTCTGTTGACAAACCCATATATGCATCTTTGGGTTTTTCTTTTTGTGCTGCTCAGATTTCCAGGAAAGGCTTCTTCCAGTCTTCTACCTGGAGGGTGAAGATTTGACTTCTAGCTTTCTGAGAGCCTTCAAAAGAATGAGAATCTCAGCATGTAGCATTCATCTAAGCATTTGATAGCTTAATCCTGGTGTGTTCATTATGGTATTATTGTATTAATTGTAGCTGGCATCTTCCTGTCTAATAACCCCCTGTTTTACTTATTCCACAATATCTTTATATTAAAGGTACTGAGTTTAAAATATCTCTGCTAAATATAATGATTGCTGCAACTTTGGGTATAAAACTTGTATCAGCCAATAGATGTTCTCTTCTGTTCTTAACTTCCTAAAGTGATCATAAATGGGTATTGAGACTTAACAAGTGCTTTTTCTGCATCAACAAATCACATGATTTTCTCTATTTTATTATTATGGCAAATCTACCATCCTTACTTTCCTGGAATAAACCCTACTTGATTCTGAAATATTTTATATACTGTTGGATTCAGTTGACTGGTTTTGTTTTTGTTTTTGTTTTTGGATTTCTGCACCTACGTTCATAAGTGAAACGGGCCTGTGATCTTTCTTTGTATTGTCCTCAGTCAAGTCGTGTAGCCAAAATGATGATATAAAATGGATCAGGCAGCTTTTTTTCTTTCCACTATTTTCTGGAACACATTATATAAAAGAGGAATTAGCTGCTCCTTGGAATTTTATTTTTAGAATTCACGTTAACCATCTAGGCATGTGAGGTTATTAGTCCGTTCTCACACTGCTAATAAAGACATATACAAGACTGAGTAATTTACAAAGGAAAAAGAGGCTTAATTGGCCGAGTGCTGTGGCTCACGCCTGTAATCCTAGCACTTTGGGAGGCCGAGGTGGGCGGATCACGAGGTCAGGAGTTCGAGACCGGCCTGGCCAACATGGTGAAACCCCCTCTCTACTAAAAAGTACAACAATTAGCCTGGCGTGGTGTAAAGACTTGATAAAGACTCAAGACCCATCAGTGTGCTGTATTCAGGAAACCCATCTCACGTGCAGAGACACACATAGGCTCAAAATAAAAGGATGGAGGAAGATCTACCAAGCAAATGGAAAACAAAAAAAGGCAGGGGTTGCAATTCTAGTCTCTGATAAAACAGACTTTAAACCAACAAAGATCAAAAGAGACAAAGAAGGCCATTACATAATGGTAAAGGGATTAATTCAATGAGAAGAGCTAACTATCCTAAATATATATGCACCCAATACAGGAGCACCCAGATTCATAAAGCAAGTCCTGAGTGACCTACAAAGAGACTTAGACTCCCACACATTAATAATGGGAGACTTTAACACCCCACTGTCAACATTAGACAGATCAACGAGACAGAAAGTCAACAAGGATACCCAGGAATTGAACTCAGCTCTGCACCAAGCGGACCTAATAGACATCTACAGAACTCTCCACCCCAAATCAACAGAATATACGTTTTTTTCAGCACCACACCACACCTATTCCAAAATTGACCACATACTTGGAAGTAAAGCTCTCCTCAATAAATGTAAAAGAACAGAAATTATAGCAAACTATCTCTCAGATCACAGTGCAATCAAGCTAGAACTCAGGATTAAGAATCTCACTCAAAACCGCTCAACTACGTGGAAACTGAACAACCTGCTCCTGAATGACTACTGGGTACATAACGAAATGAAGGCAGAAATAAAGATGTTCTTTGAAACCAACGAGAACCAAGACACAACATACCAGAATCTCTGGGATGCATTCAAAGCAGTGTGTAGAGGGAAATTTATAGCACTAAATGCCCACAAGAGAAAGCAGGAAAGATCCAAAATTGACACCCTAACATCACAATTAAAAGAACTAGAAAAGCAAGAGCAAACACATTCAAAAGCTAGCAGAAGGCAAGAAATAACTAAAATCAGAGCAGAACTGAAGGAAATAGAGACACAAAAAACCCTTCAAAAAATAAATGAATCCAGGAGCTGGTTTTTTGAAACGATCAACAAAATTGATAAACCGCTAGCAAGATTAATAAAGAAAAAAAGAGAGAAGAATCAAATAGATGCAATAAAAAATGATAAAGGGGATATCACCACCGATCCCGCAGAAATACAAACTACCATCAAAGAATATTACAAACACCTCTACGCAAATAAACTAGAAAATCTAGAAGAAATGGATAAATTCCTGGACACATACACCCTCCCAAGACGAAACCAGGAAGAAGTTGAATCTCTGAATAGACCAATAACAGGAGCTGAAATTGTGGCAATAATCAATAGCTTACCAACCAAAAAAAGTCCAGGACCAGATGGGTTCACAGCCGAATTCTACCAGAGGTACAAGGAGGAGCTGGTACCATTCCTTCTGAAACTATTCCAATCAATAGAAAAAGAGGGAATCCTCCCTAACTCATTTTATGAGGCCAGCATCATCCTGATACCAAAGCCTGGCAGAGACACAACCAAAAAAGAGAATTTTAGACCAATATCCTTGATGAACATTGATGCAAAAATCCACAATAAAATACTGGCAAACAGAATCCAGCAGCACATCAAAAAGCTTATCCACCATGATCAAGTGGGCTTCATCCATGGGATGCAAGGCTGGTTCAATATATGCAAATCAATAAATGTAATCCAGCATATAAACAGAACCAAAGACAAAAACCACATGATTATCTCAATAGATGCAAAAAAGGCCTTTGACAAAATTCAACAACCCTTCATGCTAAAAACTCTCAATAAATTAGGTATTGATGGGACATATCTCAAAATAATAAGAGCTATCTATGACAAACCCACAGCCAATATCATACTGAATGGGCAAAAACTGGAAGCATTCCCTTTGAAAACAGGCACAAGACAGGGATGCCCTCTCTCACCACTTCTATTCAACATAGTGTTGGAAGTTCTGGCCAGGGCAATTAGGCAGGAGAAGGAAATAAAGGGTATTCAATTAGGAAAAGAGGAAGTCAAATTGTCCCTGTTTGCAGATGACATGATTGTATACCTAGAAAACCCCATTGTCTCAGCCCAAAATCTCCTTAAGCTGATAAGCAACTTCAGCAAAGTCTCAGGATACAAAATCAATGTACAAAAATCACAAGCATTCTTATACATCAATAACAGACAAACAGAGAGCCAAATCATGAGTGAACTCCCATTCACAATTGCTTCAAAGAGAATAAAATACCTAGGAATCCAACTTACAAGGGATGTGAAGGACCTCTTCAAGGAGAACTACAAACCACTGCTCAACGAAATAAAAGAGGATACAAGCAAATGGAAGAACATTCCATGCTCATGGGTAGGAAGAATCAATATCGTGAAAATGGCCATCCTTCCCAAGGTAATTTATAGATTCAATGCCATCCCCATCAAGCTACCAATGACTTTCTTCACAGAATTGGAAAAAACTACTTTAAAGTTCATATGGAGCCAAAAAAGAGCCCGCATCGCCAAGTCAATCGTAAGCCAAAAGAACAAAGCTGGAGGCATCACACTACCTGACTTCAAACTATACTACAAGGCTACAGTAACCAAAACAGCATGGTACTGGTACCAAAACAGAGATATAGATCAATGGAACAGAACAGAGCTGTCAGAAATAATGCCACATATCTACAACTATCTGATCTTTGACAAACCTGACAAAAACAAGAAATGGGGAAAGGATTCCCTATTTAATAAATGGTGCTGGGAAAACTGGCTAGCCATATGTAGAAAGCTGAAACTGGATCCCTTCCTTACACCTTATACAAAAATCAATTCAAGATGGATTAAAGACTTAAACGTTAGACCTAAAACCATAAAAACCCTAGAAGAAAACCTAGGCATTACCATTCAGGACATAGGCATGGGCAAGGACTTCATGTCTAAAACACCAAAAGCAATGGCAAGAAAAGCCAAAATTGACAAATGGGATCTAATTAAACTAAAGAGCTTCTGCACAGCAAAGGAAACTACCATCAGAGTGAACAGGCAACCTACAAAATGGGAGAAAATTTTCGCAACCTACTCATCTGACAAAGGGCTAATATCCAGAATCTACAATGAACTCCAACAAATTTACAAGAAAAAAACAAACAACCCCATCAAAAAGTGGGCAAAGGATATGAACAGACACTTCTCAAAAGAAGACATTTATGTAGCCAAAAAACACATGAAAAAATGCTCACCATCACTGGCCATCAGAGAAATGCAAATCAAAACCACAATGAGATACCATCTCACACCAGTTAGAATGGCAATCATTAAAAAGTCAGGAAACAACAGGTGCTGGAGAGGATGTGGAGAAATAGGAACACTTTTACACTGTTGGTGGGACTGTAAACTAGTTCAACCCTTGTGGAAGTCAGTGTGGCAATTCCTCAGGGATCTAGAACTAGAAATTCCATTCGACCCAGCCATCCCATTACTGGGTATATACCCAAAGGACTATAAATCATGCTGCTATAAAGACACATGCACACGTATGTTTATGCAGCATTATTCACAATAGCAAAGACTTGGAACCAACCCAAATGTCCAACAATGATAGACTGGATTAAGAAAATGTGGCCCATATACATCATGGAATATTATGCAGCCATAAAAAATGATGAGTTCATGTCCTTTGTAGGGACATGGATGAAATTGGAAATCATCATTCTCAGTAAACTATCGCAAGAACAAAAAACCAAACACCACATATTCTCACTCATAGGTGGGAATTGAACAATGAGAACACATGGACACAGGAAGGGGAACATCACACTTCAGGGACTGTTGTGGGGTGGGGGGAGGGGGGAGGGATAGCATTGGGAGATATACCTAATGCTAGATGACGAGTTAGTGGGTGCAGCGCACCAGCATAGCACATGTATACGTATGTAACTTACCTGCACATTGCGCACATGTACCATAAAACGTAAAGTATAATAATAATAATAATAATAATAATAAACAATTAGCCTGGCGTGGTGGCACGTGCCTGTAATCCCAGCTACTCGGGGGAGCTGAGGCAGGAGAATCCCTTGAACCCGGGAGGCGGAGGTTGCGGTGAGCCGAGATCGCGCCACTCACTCCATCCTGGGCAACAGAGTGAGACTCTGTTTCAAAAAAAAAAAAAAATGGTTTAATTGACTCACAGTTCAGCATGGCTCGGGAGGCCTCAGAAAACTCACAATCATGGCGGAAGGGGAAGCAAACGTATCCTTCCTCAGATGGCAGCAGCAAGGAGAATTGGAACCCAGAGAAGGGGGAAGCCCCTTATAAAGCCACCAGCTCTCATGAGAACTTAGCCGCTATCACCAGAATAGCATGGGGGAAACTGCCCCCATGATTCAATTCCTCCCACCGGGTCCCTCCTATGACACGTGGGGATTATGGGAACTACAATTCAAGATGAGATTTGGGTGGGGACAAAACCAAACCACATCATGAGGTTTGGGAAAAAATAAGTCTTTGGCCAGTTTTAATTTATTTGATATCTATTGGTCTTTCGAGTTATCTCTTTGTCCTTACACTAATTTGGGGATATTATATATTTTTCTAGGAACTTAATTACTTCTGTAAGAGTTTTCATCCACTGGCATACATATATATTATTATTTTACTTTATTTAGATTCCTAGAGTGTCTGTGGTTATTTGCTCTTTCTCATTCTTCATTTGCAGAGATCAGATGTCAGCCTATCTTACTAATTTTTTTCAAAGAACTAGTTTTTTGTTTGAAAACTCATATTTAATTTTTTCTCTATATCATGAACGTCTGCCCTTTATTCATTTTTTTTGGACTTGCCCTATTGTGCCTTTTCAAAAGTTGTGAGTTGAACATTCACTATATTTATTATTAACCTTTCTGGTTTCCTTATTATTGTATTTAAAAGCTACAGAAAATCCTTGTAAGTGCTATGTTTAGTAATGAATCACTACTTTCAACTTTTGAAAAGTAGGATTTCATTATCATTCAGTCCTAAATATTCTTTCACTTATTGATTGATTTCTTTTTGAACTTGGTTCAACTAGTAATATATTTTTAATTTACAAATACATTGACTCTTTTGCTTTCATTTGTTATTAATTTCTACTGATTGCATTACGGCAGAGAAAGTAGCCATATAGAGAAAATACAGCTATTGGTTATTTGGAATGTATTGACACTGCCTTTATGGCTAATATATTGTTGATTTTCTTTTATTTTCCTTTATTTTTTTGAGACAAGATGTCACTCTGTTCCCCAGGCTGGAGTGCAGTGGGGCAATCGCAGCTCACTTCAGCCTCAATCTCCCAGGCTCAGGTGATCCTCCCACCTCAGCCTCCCAGGTAGCTGGGGCTACAGGAACACACCACCACACCCAGCTAATTTTTTGTACTTTTTTTTTTGTTGTTGTTTTTATATTGACAGAGTTTTGCCATGTTGCCCAGGCTGGTCTCAAATGGCTGGCCTCAAGCAATCCTCCCGCCTCAGCCCTGCAAAGTGCTGGGATTACAGGCATGAGCTACCACACCTGGCCTATTGTTGATTTTCATAAATGTTGTGTATGTGTGATTAAGAAGACTGTCTCTGTCTCTGTCTCTTTCTCTGTTTCTCTCTCTCTCTTTCTCTCTTTCAGTTCTATGACCTCGAGCAGGTATTATACTGTTCAAATTTTTGTATCTCTGCTTATTTTTAATCTACTTGATCTAATAGTTTCTGAAAGGGCTGTGTTAAAATCCTCAAAAACAACTGAAGGTTTATGTAATTCTCTTGCAGTGCTATCCGTTGTTGCTTGATATATAAAGGCCATATATAGTTATGGTGGATATATATCTTTGTTCTATTGTTCTTTTTGCAGTTATGTAGCATTTTGTTTTGTTGTAAATGAACTTTTTGCCTGTTATTTTTTTTTGAAAATTAAGATTAAAAAAAAAAGAAAATTAAGATTGCTACACCAACTTTCTTTGGGTTCATATTTGCCCATTACAGCTTTTTTCATCTTATTTCCAAACTTCCTTTACCTTTCCATTTTACGAGTGTCTCTTGTGTACAATATATTATAGAATTTTTAAATCCAATACATTTACTATAATTACTAATATATTAGAAATTAGTCTACCTTCTTATGTTTCCTTTTTTTGTCTTCCAATCAAATAGATTGAGTTTACTTCTGCTGACTTAGAATACAGTTTCCCCACTCCTTTTTATGACTGTATATTATTCCATTGTGTGAATTTTCCATAATTTATTTAATGAATCCACTACTGATGGACATTCAAGTTGTTTCCAACTGTATTCCAATCATACAATCATATTCTAGTTCAAACAGTGAAGAACATTGTTCATAGTTTCTTTTTTTTTTTTTTTGAGATGGAGTTTCACTCTGTTGCCCAGGCTGGAGCGTAGTGGCGTGATCTTGGCTCACTGCAACCGCCACCTCCCGGGTTCAAGCGATTCTCTTGTCTCAGCCTCCCTAGTAGCTGGGACTACAGGCACCTGCCACCATGCCCGGCTAATTTTTGTATTTTTAGTAGAGACGGGGTTTCACCATGTTAGCCAGGATGGTCTCGATCTCCTGACCTTGTGATCCGCCCACCTTGGCCTCCCAAAGTGCTGGGATTACAAGCGTGAGCCACTGTGCCCGGCCCCTTGTTCATAGTTTCTAATCCCAGCTCATCTTGCAGGTTTGTCTTTCTGGATGCCTCTGACCCCAAGCACTGGTGGCCCTCTCACAGGCTTTGTCTTAGGTTGAGTTCTCCAGAAGCAGGCCCTGAGATAAGGTTCATGCGAATGTGACTTACTAGAACCCAACCCCAGGAAAACCTGGTGGGAGAGTGGGGAGCAGAACCAGGAAGGAGGCCAAGTCAGGTGCAGTTTCAAGCTCATCATCAGGGAAAGTGACTTTTCTTCAGTCCACCCAACATGGGTCTTTCCTCACTGTGCCCAGACCAGGGCAAGCACACTACAGTGTTTATAGCCCTGCTCCATCTGGCATTGTTAAGGGGGACCCCTAAGGAGACATAAATTCCAGGCACTTCTGGTGAGCATCAATGGTGAAGAACCTTAAAGGCAGCCTGTGGACAGAGAGATGCAGGCAATGGCTTTGGGGAGCTAATATGCATGGGAATGCCCTGGCTGACATAACCTTGTCTGTTGCAGTGTCCTGGCTCCTAACTCAGTCTGAGCCAGTGAAGGAGAGTCAGGAATTTGAAGGAAGCTCTCTGATGTCTTCCATTTTCAGCCTTAGAACAATGATGGGCTTTAAAGCAAGGCACCTCTATGCAGACGCTTGTCTACCATGTATAGATCATGACATCATAGGCAGGACATCACTTACCTGTTTTGTTTTGTCTTGTTTTGTTTTTTCAGACTGAGTCTCGCTTCGTCGCCCAGGCTGGAGTGCAGTGGCACAATCTTGGCTCACTGCAACCTCTGCCTCCCGGGTTCAAGCAATTCTCCTGCCTCAGCCTCCCAAGTAGCTGGGATTACAAGCGCCCACCACCACGCCCGGCTAATTTTTGTATTTTTAGCAGAGGCGGGATTTCACCATGTTGGCCATGCTGGTCTCGAACTCCTCACCTCAAGTGATCCGCCTGCCATTTTAAGCCACATTTTCTTCATCTATAACTGGAGATGACACTAGTTCTTATAGCAGAAAGCTTGGCTTAGTGCCTGGCATAGAGTAAGTGGCCACACAAGTTCCTGTCGTTATTACTATTGTGGTGTTGTTGTTGTTATTGTTGTTGTTGTTGTTTAGAGACAGGGTCTCACTCTGTCGCCAGGCTGGAGTGAAGTAGTGAAATCACAGCTCACTGCATTCTCAAATTCCTGGGCTCAAGCCATCCTCATGCCTCAGCCTCCCAAAATAGCTAGGACTACAGGCGCACACCACCATACCCAGCTAATTTTTATTTTTACTTTTTGTAGAAACAGGGTCTCACTACGTTGCCCAGGCTGCTCTTGAACTGCTTGCCTCAAGCAATTCTCCTACCTCTGCCTCCCAAAGTGCTGGGATTACCAATGTGAGCCACCTCGGTTGGCCCCTATTATTTAGCAGAACCTTCCTCAGTGTCTGGCAAACAAGACCTAAAGGACTTTGAGCTGCTTAAGCAACCACTAGAAAGCACCTTACGAAACAAAGATGCCAATGTATTTACTATTTATATAAAATACATAAACAGGAGGAAATCACATAAATCACAAGCTGCTATTTTCCTTAGAATCTGCAACAACCATATTATTTTATGGAAAACTGGACCATATTAAATTACTCAGGCCTCGGAAATCTGTAAACCTGTACAATTCCGCATTGGAAACAGCCATTTATATGTACTGTCACTTAAAACACAAATTATGGTTGGTGTAAAAGATTTTAATTCACATAAATTTACGGGTAAAAACTACATATCTAGAAGAGAACTACTCAGGGCTTGCCACACATATAAAGAGGCTGCCGGAAGTCCTGGCAGCTGGTTACCTTCTCTTAGGATGACAGGGGCTGGGTAGGGTGGAGGATAAGAAGGGAAGGTGCCAGGTGCAGCGGATCACACCTGTAATCCCAGCACTTCGAGAGGCCAAGGCAGGAAGATCACTTGAACCCAGGAGTTCAAGACCTACTGGGCAACATAGTGGGACCCCATTTCTACAAAACAAACAAACAAATAATTAGCTGAGGTGGTGGCATGCACCTGTCGTCACTGTAGTCCCGGCTACTCGGGAGGCTGAGATGGGAGAACTACTTGAGCCCAGGAGGGCAAGGCTGCAGTGAGGCATGATTGCACCACTGTACTCCAACCTAGGCGACAGAGCCAGACCTTGTCGCAAAGATATATATATATTTGTAGTATCTGCTACAAATGTTTTTAAAATGTACTGTGACTCAGAACATGGTGAAATGTACAATTATGTGAATCCATTTTAGAACCCAACTTTTATTACAGGAAGCAGAATACCTTGTAATGTTATTACTTCTAAAACTTTTTTCCATGAAATGAACCTTGAAAACTGTGCTCCATCTAATAGGTCTCTGGACAATTATATATAATCATCTTTCCCCTTAGAAAGAACTACTTTTTAATCCAGTTCTCCTTATCCACATGGCAAGTCCGTCATAACTTTGACACATCATATACCCTGAGCCAGTAGTCTAATGTATCATAAATTAATGCCAGCACCAATACAACATTTTGATCACCATATCTGTTACAGAAAAATCTAAATGTGTTAAAACCATCTGATAACTCTGCCCTCAAGTTTTCCAGGCCATTTAATTATTAAATTTCCCTTGTGAAAGGGATCTGTATTGTATGCAATTCAGACTTTGGTGGATGTCAGGGGTTTTTTTCCTGAGATCACCAGTGCTTTTAACCACTGCCTAAAGAGCATCCTGTGCTGATTAACATGCCTCGGATTAACTAGATTTTGCATGTGGCAATCATACTCCATTCAGCAGGGCCCATCTCTGGTGAATCGTGGACATTAATGACAGTTGCAAGAGCTCAAATATTATATAATCACTAATTACATTCTGTGCAATTAGTGGAGGCTCATCAGTGTGAATCACTAATGGCTGATCACCCTGTTCTCTCTGGGAAGAAATAGACGGTCTGCATAATTTTCTGATTGTATTAGCATAGACACAAACGTTATTAACGAACTTTGGCGACCATGAAGAGGCTCGATGCCTGTGATGGACAAAGGCAAGAGGCTCTGCTTGATGGGCACAGACACTTCATTTTGAACATGAGCACTGTGTTTGTGGTTTTCTGGTATGACTCACTCACTCCTCACCTTCTGAATGGAAACTGCCTGCAACATCTTGGCCACCCAGCCAATAAATAACTTGCACACAAGGCCAGTTTAAAAAAAAAAAACTGCGGATTTGTATTTTCCTTAATTGGTTTTCAGAGAGCCAAGCTTTAAGAATCTGTGGGACATTTAAATACATAGATGGTGACTAAATAGGAGAAACACCTCTGAAATGGTAGAGAGATTATCTGAATTTTATTTAACCCTCTGTATGTTGGGCCGCTGTATTAGTTTGCCAGTGCTGCCGTAATAAAATATCACAGGTTGGATGGCCTAAACAATAGAAGTTTATTTCTCACAATCCACAGGCTGAAAGTCAGAGGCAAGTTTGGCTTCTCCTGAGGCCTCCCCTCTCCTTGGCTTGCAGGTGGCCATCTTCTTGCTGTGTCTCCACATGGCTTTTTCTCTGTGTGAAGGCATCCCTGATGTCTCTCTGTGTGTCCGGGTTTCCTTTTCTTATAAGGATATAGTCAGATTGAATTAGGGCTCACCCATATGACTCACTGTATCTTAATTACCTATTTATTTATTTATTTATTTATTTATTTCTGAAACAGGATTTCACTCTGTCACCCAGGCTGGAGTGCAATGGTGCAATCTCGGCTCACTGCAACCTCTGCCTCCCAGGTTCAAGCTGTTCTCCTGCCTCAGCCTCCCGAGTAGCTGGGATTACAGGCACACGCCACCACACCCAGCTGATTTTTATATTTTTAGTAGAGACAGGGTTTTGCCTTGTTGGCCTGGCAGGTCTCGAACTCCTGGCTTCAAGCGATCTGCCCTCCTTGGTCTCACAAAGTGCTGGGACTACAGGTCTGAGCCACTGCACCTGGCCTTAATTACCTCTTTAAAGGGCCTATTTCCAAATACAGTCACACTCCGAGGTACTGGGACTTGGGCTTTGACCTATGAATTTTGGGAGAACACAAATCAGCCTACAACAGCAGAATGTTTACAAACTACAAATATTCTAACCCAAGATGTTCTTGCTGGAAGACTGACAACGGGCTTGACTACATGAACATCTTAAGGGTGTCCTTTGGTGGGGAGCTACACTGTCCAAAATGGTAGCCAACAGCTACGTGTGGCTACCATGTTCAATAGCCAATGTGACTGTTGAACACTGACATGTGGTGAGAAACCAAATTTTTTAATTTTTTATTTTAACTAATTTAAATTTAAAAACTAAAGAAGGGTAAAACTATTTTTCTGCTGAAGACAGCTTTATTGGGTTGGTAGAAATACATTTAATTTCAATCATTTCAAATTTAGTGTCTGGATAGAGATGTGATAAAAATGTAAAATACACACTGGAATTCAAAGACTTAGAATGAAAAAAGTGAAATATTTCTTTAATAATTTGTATATTGATTATATGTTGAAATAAAAATATTTTTAATATCTTGAGCTAAATTAAATATATTAATAAACTCAATTTCACCAGTTTATTTTCTTTTTTTAATAATGTGGCTACTAGATAATTTTAAATGACAGGTCTGGTTTGTACTATATTCCTATTGAACAACATTGGGTTAGAGCTTTAGCTCATTGCTCACCAAAAGTGAATCAGTAAATACCCTAAAATATGAATTCCTTTTGCCAAAAAGATTAAAGTTCCAGGTTCTTTTGTGTCCTCTGTACAAAGATTAAGATAACTGAAACCAATCGTTTATTCTTGGATACTAATATATTATTAAATCTCCCATTACTTGCCATATTTGTAAGTTTTCTCAATAATATTTTCAACATTAAAATCTTGTTAAACATACCTACATTTAAGAATCAGAAATAATTTTCCACGTAATGAAATGATTCTTTCTTATAAATTAATCCTTCTATGCTGGTGCCCTGGTTTCTTTTTTTTTTTTTTTTTCCCAAAATGCCCCGGCTTAATTTGTCTTCCCATCCTACTTGCCATTTTTTTTCTGTCCTCCTGCCTCAGTTGCTAGAAAATTCCTAAGCAAAGCATCTGACATCTGATGAGGCCCAGCGGCTCACACCTGTAATCCTAGCACTTTGGGAGGCCAAGTAGGGAGGATCACTTGAAGCCAGGAATTCAAGACCAGCCTGGGCAACAAAGCAAGACCCTGTTTCTAAGAAAAATAAAAAAAAAATTAATAATTAGCCAAGCATGGTGTCTACTCAAGAGGCTGAGGCAGGAGGATAACTTGAGCCCATGAGTTAGAGGCTGCAGTAAGCTGTGATTGTACCACCGCGCTCCAGCCTGGGCAATAGGACCAGACCCTGTTTCCAAATAAATAAATAAAGGCATCTAATATCTTTCTTTCTTCTATTTAACACATGCTGAAAATTCACTCTAATTTCTTCATTTGCAGCATAGAAGAGCAAAGAAGGCCCATGGGGTCTCTAGTTATGGTACAACTTTTAGATGGGCCTGACACGGTCAGTGGTGGGACAGTGGGGGTTTTGAGGGGGTGTAGGAATTGAATTCTAAGGTTTTGTAAAAGACTTTGAGGGTGATTTTTGTAAATCACTCTACTTAACATTACAGCATTAAAAAGTAAAGAATTAAAAGTTAAACATTCAAACAGGGTAAAAGATTCAAGGTCAGAATAATTGGTTGGTTTTCTCTAACCCTTTCTTAAGCAGCTTAATCCCCAAATGTCATAAAGAACAACTAACAAACAGCAGACGGAACTTCTGGACACCTGACCCCATGACACAGTTCATTATTCCCCACTGCCAGTCCCCCTTAGCCCCTGATAGGGAATATCTAAAATTCCCTAAATGACCAGAGAATCAGTCTAGTGTCATGTCATCACTCTAAAATATAGGACAAGGGGAACAATCAAAGAGACAGTTTTTGTCTTATCACTTTGTTCTTTCTGGCATCAGTCAGCCTTTAGAATAACAAAATCAATGCAAACATTTGTTGGAAGATGCCTACTTTGAAGATCATTTGCTACCTAACTATCTTGGTCATTTACATGGAATCCAGGGAGGATTTCAAAGAGTCTCTCTCCCTTGTTACTCGGATAAAAGGAAGACTCAGGTGTTGAGTTTGGTTTTGTGTGTGTGTGTGTGTGTTTTAATATTTGATAAGGCTTCTATTTCACACACACAAAGATTCCCATGTGGGTTTTATTTCTTTTTGTCCTTTAATTGAAGTTATGCAGATTGAATCAAACATGAAAAATGCATTCAGACCCAAAAAAGGAAAAAATATTTACAGACAGAAAAGTAACATGTAAGTGTGTGGTTTCATATGATAAAGCAAATGTTTTTCAGTGTGTGCAGTAGCAGTAATACATTGCAGAGTGGCTTACATTAGAAAACACAAGAGAAAAAAAGATTGGTAAACATAGCCAGCAGACAGATATGAAAGATTTACTTACCAAAACTTGGGAGGGGAAGATGAGGAAAGGGTGTACATAAATAAAGTCCTCATCTGATATAACAAGTTCAGTAGAAAATGTGGAAAGAAACAAAATCAAGAACTAGTGGGAGGCCATGTTAATTAGAGTTATGGAGGCAACTACTGGAAAACAGAGAATCAAAGAAAGTTTAAAGTTGTTGAAAGGATTTTGCTTTTCATTGGATGACCTTTGGCACTCTTTGGTTTTCTTTAATACATACACAAGTATTATTTTCATAATATCTTTCCATTTGAGAAATAACAATCTAAACTCTGCATTTACATCTCTCATTTACTTCTCACCCACTGTCATCTGCCTCACATTCCCCAACCCTTTACCCTACCCTTGCCTAAAATACCCATCCTCTTTCTTTTCCTCTTTCCATCCCACCATGCTTCCCTTGCAACCACCAGACTTTCATAACGTCACTCAATCTGCTCTCTCAAATGACCTCCTAATTAGCAAATCCAAGGGACACTATTCAAGTGTGTTCCTCAAGGCCCTATCTTCTTTTCTCTTTTCGTTCTATTCACTCTCCATGAGCAATATCATGATAGATATCATGCACATCTATGTTGATGGCTACTAAACCAGTCTATCTTCTCCAAAGTATTAGTTATCTACCAACAGCCTGGTGAACATTACAGATGATAGGATTGGCCCTTCAAATTCAATCTGTCCAAATCTCGAGTCTCCGTCTTTTCTTCTTCAATCTGCTCTCACTCTACATTTGCTATTTTGGTAAATAGGTCCTACCCTGTTACCTAAGCCAAACACTAGAGAGTTATCCTAGATTTATGTATCTCACTCATGAAACACTGGAGACAAACTACATTAAAACATATAGGACTCACAGATAGGAAACCTGTAAAACAGAAGACATTCAAGAAGTACCATGCATTTAAGAAAAAAAAATACCATAAAATAGAAGAGGCAAATTCAAGAAGCAAAAGAATAAACATCTGAAAAAAAGAAATGTTTGTCTTCATTCACAAATGATATGATTGTATATGGTAAAAATCAAAAAAGTCTACAAAAATTTACTAGAACTAATGAATAAATAGAATAAAGCAGTTGGATACAAGGTCAATATGTAAAATTAATTTTATTCTGTATATCAGCAACAAACAGGTGGAAAATAATTTTTAAATGCCATTTACAATAGTATCAAAAACATCAAATGCCTAGAAATGAATGTAACAAAATATGTGCAAGACATTTACACTACTATAAAGTATTACTGAAAAAAACTAAAGATCTAAATAAATGGAGAGATATACAATTTTCATGGAGTGGCAAACTCAGCATTGTAGATAGCAATTCACCCCCAAACTGAGCTGTTAAATCACCATGATTCTAATCAAAACCCTAGCAAGCCTTATTTTAGAAATCAACAAGTTGATGTGGAAATGCAAAGGCACTAGATTGGCAAAGACAATCCTGGGAAAAAAAACAAAGCAGGAGGACTTATACTACTAGCAGATTTTAAGACTTATTACAAAGCTGCATGAATTAAAACAGCACATCTATGCCAAGAAAAAACAAAACAAAGCAGTGTATCTGTGCAAAGACATATAGATAGATCAAAGTAATAGACTAGAGGTAAAAAATAGACCCATAAAGTCAATTAATTTTTTTTTTGAGACAGAGTTTTGCTCTTGTTGCCCAGGCTGGAATATAATGGTGCAATCTCAGCTCACTGCAACCTCCGCCTCCTGGGTTCAAGTGATTCTCATGCCTCAGCCTCCTGAGTAGCTGGGATTACAGGCATGTGCCACCATGCCCAGCTAATTTTTGCATTTTGGTTTTTTTTTTTTTTTGGAGAGACATGTTGGTCAGGCTGGTCTCAAACTCCTGACCTCAGGTGATCCACCTGCCTCGGTCTCCCAAAGTGCTGGGATTACAGGTGTGAGCCACCACTCCCAGTCTTCAATTGATTTTCAATGAAGATGCTCAACAACTCAAAGGGGAAAGAAAAATATTTTCAATAAATAGTATGGAGAAATTTGAAATTTGTATCTTAAAAATGAACCCTGACCTCCTACCTCACACCATTCACACAAAAAAAATTAAGATAAATCATAAACCTAAATGTGAAAGTTAACATATAAAGTTCCTAAAAATATATAGGAGACTGTCTTCATGATCTTAGAGAAATATTTTTTAAGGCACAAAACTATAAAGACCATTAGAGAAAAAATCTAATAAATTAGACTTCATGAAAATGTAAAATTTTACTCATTAAAAAAAGAACACCATTAGCCAGGTGCAGTGGTGCACACCAGTAGTTTCAGCTACTCAGGAGACTGAGGTGGGAGGATCTCTAGAGCCCAGGAGTTTGAGGCCAGACTGGAAAACGGTGAGATTCTGCCTGGAGAGAAAAAAAAAACAAAACACTATTAATATAGTGAAAAGGCAAGCCACATACTGGGAAAAAATACTCTCAACCTGTGTATCTAACAAAAGATTCACACACATAATTTACAAAAACTCCTGTAAATCAAGAAGAGAAAGTCAAACAACCCAATTCTTAAAATGGACAAAAGACTTGAAGAGGTACTTGCAAAATAATATATCCAAATGGATAATAAATATATGAATAGGTGTTCAATACAATTACTCATCAGGGAAATGTAACTAAAGACCACAATAACATAACTTGAGACATTGAAAATTCTGATAAATACTACAATATGAATGAATCTTGAGGACATTATGCTAAGTGAAATAAACCAGTCACACAAAAGACAAATACTGTATGATTACTCTTATATGAGGTACCCACAGTAGTCAAATTCATAGAGACAAGAAGTACAATGGTGGTTGCCAGGACCCGGGGGGAGAGGGAAATGGGCAGTTATTTTTTGTGGATGCAGGGTTTCAATTTGCAAGATAAAATGAGTGCTGGAGAGGGATGGTGGTGATGGTTGTAACTGTATTGAGAGATGATGGAACCTAAAGGTATTTGGGTCATGAGGAATCCACCTTCATGAAGGGATAAATGTAGCATCTCAGAAGTGAATGAGTTTTCACTCTCATGGAACTGGATTGGTGGCAGCAAGAGCAAGTTGTTAAAAGTGAGGTTGTCAGGCATGGTGGCTCATGCCTGTAATCCCAGCAGTTTGGGAGACCAAGGCAGGAGAATCACTTGAGTCCAGGAGTTCCAGACCAGCCTGGGCAACATTGTGAGAGCCAGTTCCTGCAAAATAAAATAAAATTAGCCAGGCATGGTGGTGCATGCCCTTGGTCCCAGCTACTCCGGACGGGGAAGCAGGAGGATCACTTGAGCCCAGGAGTTTGAGGCTGCAGTGAGCCATGATCACATCACTGAACTACAGCCTGGGTGACAGAGCAAAACTCTGCTCAAAAAACAATAAGAAGAAAATAAAAATAAGTGTGGTTGCCTCTCGTGTTTTGTCCTCTTTGCATGTACACATTTCTGTTTCCACTTCTCCACCATGTTATGATGCGGCACATGGCTCTCAGCAGACACTGACCAGATGTGGCCACCCAATAGTTGACTTCCCAACCCCAGAATCATGAGCTAAATAAATATTTTTCCTTTATAAATTACCCAGTCTTAGATTTTCTGTTATAGCAACACAAAAATGGACTAAGACAGCCCACTTTACAGCAAAAGTGATGCAGCGGTAGTTTCGTGTCCATGGGGTCTACAAGGCCTGCTGCATTCAACACCAAGAGGAAGCTGCCAGCCTGGTCGACGAGTTATATCACCTGCTCAAAGCAAATCCAGTGTGCTGGCTGAGAGATAAACATCTTACCAGGATGAGGCTGTTTTCCAGAATATGGCACACACCCTAAGTCAATGACCCTTATATGGTACTGTGTCCCCACTAGATGAAACAAATAGATTTTGGGACCAAAGGCTGAATATAGAAGTAGTCTCACATATCATCACTTCCAGTGATTTATTTAGAAACATGTGCTTCTCATCTCTTCAAACCTAGTTTCCATGGGTGTAGACATCCTGCTACCCAGAAGGGGAACACTTTCACCAGAGGATGTAAGTATATCATTAAACTTCAAGCTGTGAATGCCAGCTTTGGGCTCCGCATGTCAAGAGACCAGCAAGCAAGGACTGGAGTCACCATTTTGGAAAGCATCAATTAACCCTGATCATCGCGAACAGACAGGGCGGCTGGTAAGCAGTGAGGGCAGGGAGGAATGTGTGCAGCAACCACTGAGTGCCTCTAGGTGTTCCCTTGCCCAGTTGTAATGGTAAATGGACAAGTATAGCAGCCACAGTCACAGAAGGGCATGGAGACCAGAGGCTCAGACTCCTCAGGGACAAAGATCTGGGTCACCCCAATAAGGAAGTTTCCTAGACCAGGACAGGTACTGGCTGAGTCTGAGGGAAATCTAGAATGAAGAATGCGGGAAGGAAAAGATGAGTATCAGCTTCAGTCCTAAGTTAGCTACATTACTAGGAGCTATATAGTTCATCCCACTAACTTTCCTCTTGTAAATTTCCTCAGGAAAAAACATTGAGAAACATGGAAGGCTGAATTTACATGCAGCAAGCAGACCTGAGAGGCACAAAGCCCATTCTATAGAGGATGCTACGACACTACCCAGATTCCTGCTTCAGGACGGGTGCATGCACTGCATGGGTGGACTGCATTTTGCCTCCTTAGGACTTACTTTTGGGTCCCTCTCCAGAAACAGCTCTTAGCTGATGGCAGCTGCTTGGCCCAAGCTTCAGCCCCTCTTTGAGGACAATATACATGCAATGATCACTCACTGCAAGGGTACAACTTGAAAGGCTGCTGGACTACAAATCTAAACATATTCCTTTGAGACAGTATCAATGCACTGAGATATACAGAAGCTCATTCATTTAGCAAATATTAAGCATAGACTATGGGTCTAAACTATTTCAGGAGCTTGATATATATCAGTGAACTAAACACAAGAATTCCTGCCCTTGTGGAGTTTACATTCTAGTGGGAGGAGATGTAGTAAACAATATACATAATAAAGTAAATTATGGCCGGCGCAGTGGTTCACGCCTGTAATCCCAGCACTTTGGGAGGCCAAGGCAGGTGGATTACTTGAGGTCAGAAGTTCGAGACCAGCTTGGCCAACATGGTGAAACCCTGTCTCTACCAAAAATACAAAAATTAGCCGGCCGTGGTGGGCAGGCACCTGTAATTCCAGCTACTCAGGAGGCTGAGGGATGAGAGTCACTCAAACCTAGGAGGAGGCAGAGGTTGCAGTGAGCCAAGACCACACCCACTTGTACTCCAGCCTGGGTGACAGAGTGAGACTCCATCTCAAAAAAAAAAAAAAGAAAAGAAAGAAAGTAAATTATATGGTATGCTATGAAAAGAAAAATAGCACAGATAAGAAAGATGAGGGGCACTGAGGAACGGTGGATGGCTGCAACTTTAAAATGGGTTGTCCAGGTAGATCTCTTTGAGAAGATGACTTGAAGGAGGAAGCATGCAATTATGTGGGAGGAAAGAATACCAGCAGAGGGAACAGCTAATGCAGGGGTAGTAAAACGGGCTCAGACCTGGCGTGTTTGAGGGACAGCAAGGAGACCAGTGTAGCTGGAGGGAGGGAGTGACAGGAAGTACAGAAGGAGAGAAGGTCGAGAGGGTAAGTGTGGTGGGGCAGAGGGGAGGGGCAGACTACACGTGGCCTTGAAGGCCATTGTATAAGGATCTTGACTTTTACTCTGAAGAATATGGGAAGCTATTGAAAGATTTTGATCAGACTAATATGATCACTTCTATGTTGAGAGGACTCTTCTCCCTGCCAGGAGGCTCTGGCAATAATTCAAGTAAGAGATGATGTGGCTCAAGTCAGGGGGTGGCAGTGGGGGTGATGAGAAGATCCTAGATACATTTTAAAGGTGAAGCCAACCTGATTCCCTAATGTATTGACAAGGGTGTGATAAAAAGAGAGGACTCATGGATAACTCCAAGGTATAACCATTTATGTTGTATCTAGCGAGTGTAAATGGATGGGTTTGGGAGAGCAGTGGGAGTGAGGGAAAGAGTCCAGAAGTTTAGGACATGTTAAGTTTGCAATGTCTAATAGACTCTGTAGCAGACTGCTGGTGCTCTGCTGCCAAGCTAGAGATGCCTAGGAGTTTATGTTTTCCCAGAGCAGTGCCTAAAGAATGACTGATAAATGCAGGAATATAATAGCCCGGCTCCCATTTTTTTGCTTTGGGGCAAACTACCAGCCTGGTGGTGTGAACAGCCCTGTGGGATAAGGTTAAAGCTACCCTCCATGGAATTTTGCCTGAGATCACACTTTGTTTGGTTTCCTCACCTTCTCTGTCCTGTCCTGCTTCACCCACCCCGGTGCTAGTCTCCTCAGAGTAGCTCCTAATGGATCACATGTACACAAACCCTCGTCTAAGGTCAGCTGCTGAGGAACCAGATCCAAAATGATATCCAAGCAGACATGTCAAGCTCATGAGAGCTGTTTCAGCTAGAAAAATAAACTTGGATGTCAACCAGATGTAGATGGAATTTAAAGCTAGGAGACAGGGTAAGGTCACCAAGAGACTGAGTTGGTGTTATTCTTTCATTATATAGATTTGAAGATAGAGGAGAGAGTGAAAAACTTTCACCTTAAAAGTAATTCAGGGGAAGTAAAGTTGGCCTATTCTTTTTTAAATATTATGAAACTGTAATTACAATTTCATCATACAAAACGTCAGAAGTTAGTACTTGAAGCTGGGCCATGGTTGTCCAGGGAATCATTATACCATTCTTATTATTTATGTTCATGATTGAAAATTCCATAATAAAAATTATATAAGTAAAATGTAAATACACTCACCTTTAAAAAATAAATAATTGCATTGTAAAGAACTAGAAACAATGCAAATGTCCATCAATAAATTTATCGACATGACGGAATACTATACAGCAATGATTATGACAAACCATAACTACATGAGATAATACAAGTGAATCTTATATTGTTGCACCAAAAAACTCAGACACAAAAGAGTACATGTTCTATGATTTAGTATATGCGAAGTTCAAAAACAGGAAAAATTAACCCACGCTGCTAGATAGGAGTGTGGTTATCTTTAGGAGGCTATTGACTGAAGGGGACATTTGGGGGGCTTCTGTGATGCTGCTAATGTTTTTTTTCTTGATCTGGTGCTGGTTACATGAGTGAGTTCACTTTGTAGGATTCATCAATTGTACACTTATTGTATGTGTACTTTGCAATATTTACCATTATGAAAACTCTGAAGAGTCTGTGATTTTAGCCTGCCACAATCTCATGGATACTGGTAGAAGACACAAGATCCTAGGTCAGAGACAAAGGACTTCATTATTCACAGGAATTGTAAGCTTCTGTTTGTATCAGTTCCCTTTAACCCTCAAGACCCACATGGGTGACGTGGAGATTAGCCCCGGTGGAAGCTGCACACGCAGTGCATTTGCATCAGACAATCTTAGCCTAGGAAACCTCAGTCTCGTAAAGGGACTGTAAGCAAACGCTGCTTAAACTTTGTCTCAGATGGAGACATTATTTTTATTATACTGCACAGCAAACAAATCTGCCCCTCCTCAGAGGGAGACCCATCTCTATCTTCCAAGGCTATTCACTATATGAACATATTTGAAAAGATAGTCTAGAACAAAACCTGTTAGTGCCTTTGCTCACAAGACTTGCAGAAACATGAGAGATCTATAGAGAACTGCCTCTCAACAATATTGCAATCAAAATATACATTTACAAAGTCATTTAGGTAAATCATTACAGACAAGGCCAAAAGGAACTTCATTTGATATTCCACTTCTCCAAGTCCCAGAGGTGATCATGACTTGTTTGGTGCATACCTTTCCAGACTATTAGCTATACAATCACAAGTATCTATATCTATATACGTACAGATATGTATCTGTATATATAGAGAGAGATACATATCTATATAGATACTTATCTATATATGGATTCCTATATATGTACCATATATATAGTACATATATAGTATATATAGTACATATATAGTATATATAGTATATATAGTACATATATAGTATATATAGCACATATATACTATATATGGTACTATATATACTATATACGTAGTACATATATAGTGTGTATATATACACACATATATATACACATATATACATGTATATATACGTATATGTATATATACGTATATATGTATACATGTATACATATATACGTATATGTATATATGTATATATGTATACATATATACACATATACACACATGTATACATATACACATATACACACATATATACATATATGTATACATATATACACATATATACATATATACACATATATACACATATACATATATGTATACATATATACACATATATACATATATACATATATACATATACACATAATATATACATATATACATATATACGTATATACATATACGTATATATACATATATGTATGTATACATATATACGTATATACATATGTATGTATACATACATGTATGTATACAGGTATACATATATACATATATGTATATATACATATATGTATATATGTATATATACATATATGTATATATGTATATATGTATATATGTATATATACATATATGTATATATGTATATATACATATATGTATATATGTATATATGTATATATACATACATGTATATATGTATATATGTATATATACATACATGTATATATGTATATATGTATATATACATACATGTATATATACATATATACATGTATATATACATACATGTATATATGTATATGTGTATATATACATACATGTATATATACATATATACATGTATATATACATACATGTATATATACATATATACATATATGTATATATACATACATACACACACACACACCCCCCCTCACACTGTATATATATAGAGAGAGACAGAAACAGAGATAGAGACAGAGGGAAGTTATTTGGGGGCAGTATGGAGTATGAATTAAAAATTTGACATCATTCTCTTCATGTCATTTTGCAACTTGTTTTCACTTAACAGGATCTTGGCATTTTTATTTTCCTTCTTTCCTTGCCACTATATGCCAACAGATCTCCCGTCTTCTAAGCTGCTGCCTAGAGAGCCATGGCATGGATGTGCCATGGTTTAATTAAACATTCCCCTTTTGAATGGGTTCAGTTTTTTCTTTCTCTTATTGCAAACAGTGCTTCAGGACTATTGTCAGACAGGTCTCTATAAATTTGTGCAAATATCTACTTAGAGTGGGTTGAGGAAGGACAAAGAAGAAGGACTGCTGCCAAATTTACCCTTCAAAAACATCATCCCAGTTACATCTCAATGGTAGCTTATGAAAGTGCCATTTCCCCATGACCTTGCCAAAATGAAACATTATTGTTCACTTTAATTTTTGTCATTTGGAAAGGAAACAAAAATTACATCTTGTTGGCATTTTAGCTTGCATTCTCCCAGTCTCTAGTAAAGCTGAACATATTTTCATGCCTTAATTCTTAAATTACCATTTCTTAACATTTATGTGCCCAGAACTGTAATGGGCACTTTACGTGAACTATTTCATTTTATCTTCACAATTCATCCCTGATGTAATAGTGAGGAATGAGCCAACATTTTTTCCCAGGTGACAGGTGAGTAAACTGAGGCTTAGAAGCTAGAGAACTAGGGTGGACTCACACATCTAGTGTTTATGGCAGCAAACTCCTCCTGCCACTTAATTACACAGTAGCTGTTCTCTTCTTCTTTAGTAAAATAATCCAAACTTTAATGGGAGCAGCAACGTGTCCAGCTTCAAATTCATCCCTCCCAGCCTTCCCTGTAGGTAGAAATAGCCATGTGATTACATTGTTACCAATGCATTACAGCTGCAAGTTGAGGGTGGAGCTGTTTCCCAAAAGGCTCCTTGAAAGGAGGAGTAGTTCTAGTTCTTTTGCCTTTCCCTTCCTCCTCCTTCCTCCTTCAGATGTGATGACTGAAACTGCAGCAGCCATGAGAGGACCATGAATAAAGGTGGCGTAGAAAGATAAAAAGAACCCAGGACATTGACAGCATCGTGGGGCCTGTTCTCCTCCACCCTAGACTACCTACGTCTAGAATTCTGGTTACGTGAGCAAACCCACTCTGCTTTTCTGTTATTACTGACACAATGATGGAGCCAGGATTTGAACCAAAGCTATGCTGAGTCATTCCTTCCCGTCCAGGTAACACTCGCCACACAAACGCTATGCTATTACTACAGAAGTCACCATCTGTGGCCTATAAAAACTGGAGAAATCTTGCTCCAGCTATTCTTTCTCAGGATGATTGGAGTTGCAAGTCTTGGAAGTAGGAATAATTTCAACCTCATAACAGCAATAGAAAAGGTAGTGCTTGTGAAAGATAAAAGTAGAAATAGCCTAACACGGCATAACTTTCTTTATTGATAGTATCTACACAGGGAAGTGTGGATTTATAGAAAAGAACAATGTGACAAATGATTACAAACAAAGTTCTGATTCTGGCCTCACTGTTGTATTTGCTGTTGAACTTAGAAAAATGACAGTTTCTGTCTGTTTCCCTTTTCTTACAATGTTAATAAAATAGATCTTTGCGCCATGGGCTTGTGATGAGAGTCCAATGATGAAATATACATAAAAGCTTTTCAAAAAAAAATCAACATGTTCGGTGCTCTGAACCTGGAAGGAATCACTATACGAATACTGCATTCCTAGGGTACGTGTAACCCATGCACAGAGAACCCTATGGTTATTATTATCAGATTGTAGAGACCCCAATTTTCTCCCTCTTTTTTAGCCATTAAGTCATAAGAGACCCCATGAGACACAGGAATAAGGTCAGAATGGAGCGACATTGTCACAGTGAGGAGTAGGTGTGCCTGTATGTGTGCGTGCGTGTGCGTGTGTATAAGATTTAACCTTTTTCTCATTGAGTTTCATATATTTCATGCAAAGGATTGCTGAATATTCATTGATGTATCTAGTATCCACAAGTATGCTATTAGAAATGTATTACTTATCTATATTTTTGAAATGTTGAAATAATTCAGTGTTGATCCTTTGCAAGATAGGTTTGCTACCTTTAAACTGAAGTGACAATAACACCCAAGCCGTCTTCGGTTTCTCTCAAGTTGTGCTGATATCCTTGATGTCTCTAACAAACCAGAGACTGCCTGTGAGAATCCTCTATGTCACCATTAAATTGAAAAAGGCTTGAAATATCAAAACCTCACTTCTTGTAGGGAAGGGAAGCGAGAAAAAAGCAAACCGATGGTTATTCATGAATCACCCCCGGCCTGCCATGATAAATAACAGTGGCCTCTTTCTCCTCTTCGCTGGGCTCGTAATTTTCTCCCTGAAGGTGTTTTACCTGCACAGGAAGAATTGGACTGGAGGGATGTCTAGTAAAAATGATTTTTAAAAGCCTCTTAAAACGCAAAAGCCTGTGTTTGGGTTATGAGTCATTCTTTTTGCATACAGCAAACAATGTCCAATTAATCTCAGCCGACTGGGGAGATGGGACTAAGACAATTTGCCATGTTTAGTCTGTGGTTTTGTGACAACCTAGTGATGTTAAGAGAAAATTAAATACTCGATAAAAGAGCTTATTTTAAAAGATTACAAGCGAAGGGGTCTAGATTTGGGCTTCTCCTGCGACATTAAACATGAGGATTCACTGTCCAAATATGGCTTCTGCATATAAGGTAGGAAATATTTATGCCATTTCCACATTAAAAGGGTAGCTTATTATTTGTAATGAAATACAGCAATACAAAAATAATCAGTCAAAGTGTGGCTTCAGTGTGTTTTTATGTAGACGTCTGAATGTCCTTCCATTGTTTCAACGGAGAGCTGCTGTTTTCTCCTGCGCTGACAGGCAATGCTATGTGATATGTTGGCAAACAATTTTACTGTTTTCCTCTCTCTTCTTATGAACGATATTTATAGACTCCGAATTGCATTTGGTTCCGCTTTCCGACACAGTTATCTTCTTGGGCGTGGATTAAATGAAGATCTGGGTGTTGAAAGACATTTACATAAGTGCTATTTGTGAACAGGAAGGCCAGTTCTTCTATTATCGCCAGAACATTTAAATCTTAATGACTGGCATTGTTGTCTAAAAGACGGTGTTTTTCCTGCTGAGAAACTGCATTAGATTCAAGAAACGAAGCTCATTTCCATTCTCTCAGCAGTCTCTCTAGAAATGACATGCAGTGCTTGAAACTGTTTATTTCCAAATTCAGGCCTCCCTCGCATCAGTCATCAGCTTCAATTACCAGTTTTCCGGAGCCGAGCCATCAGGCAGTCTGACACCGGGGTCCGGCCTAATTCCCACCTTCTCCAGAGTCAAGAGCATAATGTGCGGATGAAAAGGTGCAAAATAGCCTGGACTTCATTAGCATGCAGGGCCTGGCTGTTCATTTGCCGGCTGCGAATGGAAGTTCTGACACTCGGAGCTTGCTGCAAAATGAGAAAAGTCCTCTTCAGGGGAGATGAGGTCCTTGGTGGTGAGGAAAGGTCATCAAAAAGACAGCCGCTGCCCTTGCTCCCTGCTCTCCATGACTGCTTATTGATTCCAGGAACACCTCATTACACGCCGGATCAACATATTATTGCCATGTTCTGGGACTGAATTGTTTACAAGTGTCTTTATCGCCAGCAAAGGCCTGCCCGGAGATGCATGACTACACTCATTTGGCTGTGACCCGCCAATTATGTGTTATCCGATATGTTGCTGGGTATCTTGATCTTTGCCCGGGTCTTCTCCTGGCATCAACACAGTCCCATTTACTACTTCTTTCTAACCACTCTTTGGGAAAGTAGCCATTAGCCTGTCAGTGTAAATGTGCGTGTGTGTGTGTGCGTGCGTGTGTGTGTTACCTCTGCTACAGGAAATCTGAGCATCGATGCTCCATTGCTTGCTATTCATGAGGTGCATAATCATTTGGGGGAAGGAAATTCTCACTCACACTCACACACACACACCTTCTTTTTATGGCATCCAGGGTAACCCACACAATTTGCAATCAGTATGCACAACAGAGAGCATAATGCAGCTTGTTATCGGCTCCCTCTGCTTACATATAGGCCCTATACGAGAGAGCTGTCATATTTTATTTGGGCATAGCTACTGCAAACCACTGCACAGGACCATTTTAATCTTTCATTACAGACACTTCTATGTCTCCATAAAAGAAAGAGTGGACTAGCAACTTGATTAAAAACTTAGTAAAGAGATTGTGCAAACCCTCCCACCCCCGAAAAGTGGAGCTACAGCCCTAGTTTCTTACTGAAGCCACTCTGCAATGCAAATGTGACTTCCATTTTCCTCCAGTGGTGACTAATGACATAAATTTAATGATGCTGAGAATTGACAACTTCTGTTAATTTTTGTGAGTATTGCTTGGAGAAGGTTTAATGACTCCACCAAACATTAGGACCGTCTCAACCAAATACTAAAAAGGGGGCCATTTCATTTACATTTCCTGTTGCCATCAAGAATGGCTCTTTAATCAGTTTTCCACAGCAGGACGTAGCGACACAGATGCCAAGAAACTTGCCTTTATTTTTCTTGGAAGCATATATCCTTGGCAATGGGCACATATTAATATGATGAGTGAACTGAAACTCAAGAATCTAACTGCCTTCAGAAAAGTGACATCTGTATGCACATTCATTTCCAGCAATTTCCCAGATTTCTTTGGTATTTGTCTTTCTTTAATTTTTTCCAGGTATTTTTTTTCTCTTTCCAGTTTTGAGAGAGGAGTTTTGTAAAGATACTGAGTTCTTTAAGTTCTTTCCAAAATCCCTTAGTTTTGGCTTTCTGACAAATCACTATTAATAACTGGAAAAAGCTGATTAAGACCCCCTCGTCAGGGTGCTTCAACTCAATTAAAGAGTCCATCAAGAGATGTTTACTCCACCCAGTGTTTAAGGACACTGCTAATTCTGTACTATTCTGTACTATTATCAACCAATAAATACCCTTTGGAAGAGAAAGAGATGATTGGAAGGATTACTCTTGGTTTATTTCGGGGGTACTATTGCACGAGAAGCTTGATCAAGGGATAAAGATGGAACAAAAAGAAGTGTTTACCAACATTCGTATCTGAGGATCAAGTCTCAGTGTGGTTGGAACTCAGAGAAGGCCAAAAAGGGTAATTTTCAATAACTAGGAGTCATCCAAAAGGAAAGGGGCTTCTTTACAAATTTACAAGAGATTGTAATGGTGTAGCAGTGGGAATGCCCAGGCGGTAGGCACTTTGAGGTTGAATGCCCTAGGTAGAAGGGAGAGCCCCATCCAGGAGCTTCTGCCAATTGTTATAACCAGATCATCTGTTATTTCAATGATTAAAGAGAATTCCTCTCTGTTATGGCTTAAATGGCTCATCTTCTTTATGAATCCCTCAAATTGGCACCAAAAGATTCTTTTCAATTAACAGAATGGCCAGTCATCCTAGATCCTCTGGATTGCTTCCTGACCTTTAGGAGTCGCAGGCTCCTACGTATATTTTCTGATGCTGAATAGAAAATGCGTACACACAGTCTACAAGCATAGTGGTGTGATTAGATGATCAGATGGCAAGTAACCCCCAAAAAAGAGCTTGTTTTAAAAATCATTTATTAAATATAACTTTGTGCCAGGAAACTTTCTAGAAAGTTAGCATACATTAACTTATGTATTACTCACAACAACCGGGTGACTTAAGTATTGCTATTCCCCCTTTACAGATGAGGAAGCCTTCTTGCACATCTAATAGGGTTTTCCAGTGTGCTCAAGGTCATGTGGCAGAGGTAGAAGAATTAAAACCTGGATGTGACCCACGGCAGAGCCCACACTCTATTCTGCCTCCCCTAGAGCCAGCATCCACTACACATTTCCAAGAATCCTGTAAAGCACCCTTTTCTGCATACCAGCCAACGTGAATGCCAAAAGAGTCGCTAGTAGTGATAATAAATATGTCAAAACAATTATCTTTTACATGTCTGATATCCTTCGCCATGAGGTGGGCTATAGAAGCCTTCTTTGATTGATAGACTAAAATAAGTTTTGATACAAAAAGGCAGTTCTGGCCATTTAATTAAAAAGTGGTGGGGGTTGCAGGGAGAACATATTCCGGGAGCTGTAGAAGTGCCCCCACTGGTCAGTAGGAGCATCTGAGGAAGTCTTGTCAATCTTTGGCTATTATACTCATCCAAGTTGCCTGCAGATCTTCCTTTAGTGGTTCTACTAAAAACACAACAATACTTAATTTACTTCCTGTGGCCATCATAGCCAGTTCTCCCACTGCGTTACTCTGCCATTGGAAACCTAATAACGAACGGTCCAATCACAACACAGGAGACTGCATTCAAAGGCTTGAGGGATATCCGTGTACTGACTGGAAACCTGCATAAACATGTTCACAGGTGCTGGAATCTTCCCCTGTCTCATGTATTCATTTTTCCCTGCTGTCCATGAGAATGTTAGCTACTTTCTGGTGCCTAGGATAATGCATCATTCGGAATGTCTCCCGGACTACTGGCCTGGCTTAAATGAAGGGAGATGACTTGTCCACAGGGATCTTCCTCCTCATTTCTCCTTCCTTCAGTGTCAGCAGCCTCTAATCTTCCAGCACATTCATGCTGCCCCAGTTTCTTCTGTAAGAGAAAGAGAGACACTGCTCTTATCAGTTCATTTACACTAAGACACCAGAGATTCAAATGTATACCCTATCTTTCCCTTTCCATCTCCAACAGGCAGTACTTGTATCATAAAAGAGGTCAATGCTTGACCCAAAGGAATGGTGTGTCATGATGGGGATGGAGGAGAGGTGTGGTATTTGGGAAGGGGAAGCCTTCCAGGTGATACATTCCAGTGGGAACAAATTTGGCCATTCCTGAAGTAGATGTTTACATCACCTAAGCCTCACTTATGCTGGGAGGATTTCAGAATTATTTAATTTTCAGAATGAGCAGTTGAAGACTCTAGAGAAATCTACTAGAAATGAGCTCTACTGATCTAATCTTAACCCAAGGGCAGATATATGCTGGTCACTCTCTCCACCCAGCCCTTCTGGGTATTTCTTTCAGCTTTGCACAGACACTCATGTTGAGACTCCACTATGTACTCAAACTGTACAGAGTGTTCTTGGAGCTCTAACTTGCATTTTCTGCCCTTGAAGAGCCAACAATAAGAGGCAACAAAAAGTGTCACAAAACAGTAAATGATTAAAGACAAAATAACAAGTGTGTATAATAACAGGTGCCCTAGGAGTTGAGGGGTGAGTGTGGAAGACCCCCGTGGACTAGCATGATGGGAAAGACTTTCTACATGACATAGGATCAGAGTGTGTCTTGGAGATTTGAATAAGTGGAAAGAGGGGTGGGTAAGCATGATAGTATCCAAATATAACCACCCTCAGTTTTTCCCATTCCATGTAGCTCTTCCCATCAATAGGAAGAGGGGCGGCTCACACCGTAGTCCTAATTGGAGGCTGCAGTAAGCTATGATCTCACTACTGCATGCCAGCCTGGACCACATGGACAGATCCTGTCTGTTAAAAAAATAAATAAATAATCTGGGCACAGTGGCTTACACCTGTATTCCCAGCACTTTGGGAGGCCAAGGTGGGCCGATCACTTGATGTCAGGAGTTCAAGACCAGCCTGGCCAATGAGGCAAAACCCCATCTCTACTAAAAATACAAAAAATTAGCTGGGCATGGTGGTGCGTGCCTGTAATTCCAGTTACTCAGGAGGCTGAGGCAGGAGCATCGCTTGAACACAGGAGGTGAGGTTGCAGTGAGCAGAGATCATGCCACTGCACTCCAGCCTGGGTGATGGAGTGAGACTCTGTCTCAAAAATAAATAAATAAATAAGTAAATAAAAAGAGGAGGAGCCTTTTTCCCTTCCCCTTGAATCTGGCTGCAAACTGTGGCTTGCTTTGTGACCAGTAGAATGAGATGAGAGTAACATTCTGGGACTTCTGGTTGCATAGGCCTTAAAAGGACTAGCAGCTTCCACTCCCTCCCGCTTGGATCGCAGCTGTCATGCAGAAGAGAAACCCATGCTAGCGTACAGAATGATTAGAGGTCATGCGGACATAGGCCCTGGGAGGTGAGAGAGTGTCTTGGACTTTCCACATAAATAAGCCCAGCTGACCTTTCTTAGAGAAGTGCCCAACAAGTCCTGCTAGAAATTCTGACCAATGGAATTGTGAAAAAAAATAAACTGTTGTTGTTTTCAGTCACTAAGTTTTGGGGTGATTCGTTAAGCAGCAACAGATAAGTGAAACAGTAGGATAAAGAGGAGTACATGCATGATGAGCTGCTTTCCACATGAGAAGTTGGCATAAATAAAACGAGAATGAGCACATACGGTATTAGGGAACCCTAAATTGGATAAACCAACCCGGCTAGAGCAAGCATTTCAGGTTAGCAACTAGAAGAATATAGATCAATAAATCAGGCCCAAATAGCTTTATTGTGGGAAGGAGCTCTTTAAGGCAGTCCATGTGATGCCCTCCATAGGAGATGCTGTCAGTGTTGATAGCTCCTTACCGGTCTACATCAGCGTGTACCAGCTCAATGACCAACCACCAGTTGTTTCATTGCCTGGGAACTTTTTCTTGGCCCCTGAAGCTCACTCTGCTTATGCAACAGGCCAGAAGTGCTGGGGAAATAATGCCAGCAGAGTAGCCCTCAGCCAGTGACTGATGGAATTGGTCTATAAATATTCCAGCTCAAGTGTGTGCTACATCATTTCCCAGAGCTCACAGTAGAATTAAATTCCAGGTGCCCACAATGGTAACCTGCTTTATAATATACCTTAATGGTTGCCTTCCCTTCTCTGTCTCTCAACTTCATTCCCTTACTGATGTTTCCAGAGATCACAGTAATCCATTGCTTGCTTTTGGAGAAACCCAAACTAAGATGCTTTCATTTTGCAGTTAAGAAAAATAAAGCCAGGATGGGGATTACTTTGAGCGGGTGCTATAAGAAAATGAACCAAAATTTGCAGTTCTTCAAACAAAACAGAAATTTATTATTGCCGTATAAGCAGTCCAGGATGAGAGGGCAGATTCTGCTCCTGGAAGTCATCTCGGGACCCAGGCCATTGGGGAACCGTTGCCTTCCTCAGTACACGGCTCTCATTAGCGTAATTCCCAGCCAGCAAGAAGGAACAGGGAGGTGCAAGTATGAGATGACAATTACGCACATCACTTCTACTTGCATCTTGCATGCCACTGGTGAATGCTTAGTCACATGGTCCTCGTGTCGCTGCAAGGGAGGCTGGGAAACGTAGTTCAGCTGGTCAGCCGGGTGCCCAGCGAAAATAGAATAATGATGATGAGTGGCAGACAGGAGTCTCTGACCCTGGAAGATTAGTTTGTTGCCAAAGTGCCTATAGCTAGTTAGTGGACAAGTGGAACTATAAGCCTTTCTGCACACTATTTTTTCCTTACTCCCCTCACTTGGATTCCAACCAGACTGCAACAGGGCTCAAATGTCATGTTGAAGAGTCTGGTATTCTGCAAGGTTCATCTCCCCTCATCACAGAAGCAGCAAAGCAGAATAAGCCTTTGGAGGCCCTCTCAGGCTCAGCCTACATGAGGTTGCTAGATTGGATTTTGTGGCCAAAGCAAATAGCATAAGGCCCCATGCTTTCAAACAGAGCCAGCCAGCCTCACTGCTAGCCCATGTAGCCCCGTGGTACAGATTTTTAGATGCACCTGTTACTTTACTGACAAACACCAAAACAATGTCTTAGAAACCATACAAACCACACAAATCAACAATGATGGGAAGGGCACCCCTATGTGACACTCAACCTGTCGGATTGGAATCCTGGCCAGGAGAGGGAGAGGAAAGAACCATGGGGCTAGCTGAAATCTATGGATAACAGAGATATTTTGCAGTCATCTCTGAAGAACCTGAACTTGTTTCTGTAGCTTCCAATTATCCACAGGCCGACAAAGCTGTTTCTTTTGGAACTCTGTATCACAGATGGAAATGCTAGAAGGTTAAGCCCACCCAGCACAGCTCATTTATACATTAAAATAGAAGAAAATGAGAGGAGACAGGTTTATCTAAGCGGATCCTATTCATAACTTTTACATGCTAACCTGCATTTTTCAAATTCACTTTTTGACTGGATTTGGGGTTAAGTTGGCTAATGTACAAATGGTCATTTTAAAAAAGGGGCAATGAAAGCAAATGAATTGTTTATTGGAAAAATTTGTTTAATGGCTCTGCACTGTTCTTTTATGTCAATTTTAAAAAAAATCCTTTATGCTCAATAGAGATTGCACTAAATTTTAAAATTGTTATTCTGCCTTAACCATTCTTTAACTTTTCCCAAGATACAAGGTGTATATTTTTTTACATGTAGCTTGAAAATTACCAAGGTTTGTTTCATTTAAGTTATTGGACACAACTCATTATTATATTTCTAATATTTTTGTGCAAGTGAACAGGAGTAGCAGTTACCTCTGATATGAACCCTATACAGTAAGGTGGTACTTTGGATTTTTCCCCCCAACAATTTCCTGTTATGCTCAACAAACCTCTCTCCAAATGGAAACCTCAGTCTCAGTTAGTAGA
Source organism: Pongo abelii (assembly GCF_028885655.2). NCBI lineage: Eukaryota > Metazoa > Chordata > Mammalia > Primates > Hominidae > Pongo > Pongo abelii. Next base: position 15,825,064 of record NC_072006.2, read on the forward strand.
CTGTGTTGAAAATATGTGTCTAATCACCAAAAAAGCCAAGCATTTATCAGGATAAGCCTTCCAAACTCATCAACTTTAATGGTATCCAGACGGCTTTTCTGGAGAGGACTCATTAGTTTAAAAAAAAATTCTCAACATTTCCATGTTCTGTAGCTTTACTGACATAGTCAAAAATATAATCCAAGCTCCCTGCCTTCTTGTTTAGTAGCCATTTTCTGCCCATATACTGCCTTGAAAAATAGTCAAACAAATGTAAAGAAGATAAATATCAAGCATAAATGAACTAGCACCAAAGGGGATAGGTTCTGTATATAAAAATGAGCAACACCAGTGGCTGCAGATTAAGAAACTGAATATGTTGGTGTTTAAAATTAGAATGGTTCCCCAAAGGATTGAAAATGTTCCATTTAAGAAAAGAAATGTTTTCAAATCACTCTGCTAACTAGAGGAGTCTGAATCAAAGTCAGAAATTAATAATAGGATGCAGACAGAGACCCCCAATCATAAATAGCAGAGATGATTTTTATATGTATAAAAGCCTGCATGGCCCAGCAATGCCTATAGTTCTATGGGGAAAAAAAACTAATGAAGTGCAAGAAGAAAATGTTAAAAATAGAAATGAATGTGCCCGGTAGAAATGCTATTGTCATACTCTTGTGACACAATGACTTCTTTTCTGGAAAAGTAATTTTTCAATTGAGCCCAGGCAAGCATTCTATTCATTGTAAAGTTGTATATTTAAACCTGTAGTCTGAAGGGTTTGCCTGTATTTAAAGCTCAATGCTACCTGGGCTCATTAGAGTACCAGGGCAAAGCTCTAGCATGTTACTGCTTTGATACTCCTCAGAACTTCTAGGTAGTTTTCAGTAGCTTCAAGTACTTAGATTGTCGGCAGTATAGGAAATAGAAAGTAGAATATTGAATGGGTGAGGTGTATACATCAAACATGTGGGAATGTATAGACAGAGAGATAAAGATCCTCCTCGAACATCCTATTATATTGCAGAGGGTGCAGAACAATTCCAGGATAAACACAGGCTTGGAGTAAACAGAGCTGCAATGTGCGGGTTGCACGAATTACAGCATCCTGAGTCTCATTCAAGATCAAATGGTTCCTTTCTAGACTTTTTATCAGGAACAGGCTCTGCTCTGGGTAACAGAAAGATAAAAGAACATAATCGCAGCCATGAAATCTTTAGTGTAGAGACAAGAAGAGCAAGGAGTGTTTAAATTCAGGCCTGTTTTAACAACACAGCGGCCTCATTCTACAAGTGCCTCTTTTCCAGTTTGGGCCAACTCAGCGCTTTGGCTGAATCTGTGACAGGATGTGTGCCCTCTCCACGGTTTTGGATAAACCTGTGCTTTCTGGGAAGTTGCTTTCAGGATGCGCGTGCACTGGCTGAGGGTGAAGATAGGAAGGAAGGACACTGGTCAGGAGGAGGATAGCCCCGAGCCAGGCAGGACAATATCCAGCCAAAACAATTTACCCTGCTTTCTGGTAAACGCAATTTATTTTTATGTATTTATATTTGAAATAAACAATACCTGCACGTGGGGAGAAAAGTGAAAGATTCAAGAAACGGCACAGTGGAAAGTTGGTCTCCCTGTAGCCCACCTACCTTGGTTCCTTTCCAGCGACAACTGTGAGCCTTCCTTGCAGATATTTCCATGCACAAATTGTCACTCAATTTCAATCCATGATCTTTAAAAACACAGCTCCCCATCCCTATCCAGCCCCTCCCAGCACCCAGGTCTTCTCTTCCCCTTCAGGTCATTCTTCACCCAGCCCCACTCCCCAACATATTTCTTCATCTTGGGGTACCTGACAGACGACCTGCTGACACCCTGATGACCCAGGCGCCCTTCTTTTTATATATATATAAGGGTTAGAGTTATTACTTAATGATAATTACTTATTTTACACATTGTCGTCTGCTGATGTTTAAAAGATAAGAAGACATTTGTCAGGGCGGGTGCCTGAGTCTCTCAGAGGACTCCGGGAGACCCTGCCAAAACGTTTCCAAACTGAATAGTCATTGGGCTGCCAGATAATTCAGAAACTATTTGTATGAGCTGTTTATCAAATTATTAACCGCACAGATGTTGTTTGGCTGAAGAGCAGCTGAATCCCCTCTCTGGCAGCCGTGGAGACAAAGGTCTCCAGGAATAATTGGAGATGTGCATGGAATATTAAATTAATTTACTGCTCTTAATTCTTATGCAAATTCTGACCTCCGATGGCGCCTATCAATTACCCCGCGCGCAGTGAAAGCGAAAGCTACAGTTTCTTTTCTTCTCTTTGCTTTTTTTTTTTTTAAGAACTCGAAAAAGGAAATATTTGCAATAAGCAGGCGGTAGTAGCACTTCGTAACTGGAATTATTTAATTGAATCTTCAAGTTTTTAGGGATGTCCGTAGAGGATAAAACCCCAGCGCTCAGGGGAGAGGGTGGGAGGGGTACAGGGGGCGGAGGAATTTGTTGGTTTGACTGTACACCTGCGGGCGGCGGCAAAATACAGCCACGAGCAGGGACCAGTGATGTCAAATAAACCATTGGCTTGTAGGCCGACGCGGGCCTTGGGAATCGCGCGAGCTCAGCGTTAGCTCGGGGTTTCACCCAAGCCGGCGATTCGAAGGGAGTCGCGTTTCCTCAATCTGCATCGCTAGGGGCCTGGCGTGCAAGCGCCTCTGCGCAACTTTCCTCCACCGCTGCCTACAAGGGAGGCTCTGGCTTCCATTTACTTACTTTTTAGGAGTTTTAACCTTAGAAGGTTCCTGCTTTTACAACCGCTAACCCAAAAAACCTTTTTTTTTTTTCTTTTTGTTCTTTGTAAAACCAAACCACTATGCTGCGCGTTCATGTTCAACTCTGTTGAAATCCCGGGTGGGCCGAAATAAGATTTAATTGTCTCCTGCGTGGAGAAGTGACACCCACTTTTTCCCCTGAATTGAGCAAACACCAGGGCTTTGTCTGAGCTTGTGGCTTAAACGCCGTGCGGTTTCTGCACCCAGTTGGTGGGTTGTAAGACCGAAGGTTTCCAAGTCTTTCATCATGTTTCTAATAAGGAAAACCAAATCGGGCCCATAATGTCATCAGCCCTGGCCCGACCTCGGCAGCCCGATGATGTCGCCAGCGGCCCCGGCGCAGCCACGACGCGCCGCCTTTCAGCTCCTCGCAGTCCCCACAAAAGCCAGACCACAATATCAATTAATCATGCAGCGGGCAAACAAGGAGATTTATCCCGCGACAAACAGCCCCACCGAGAGCCGCTGAATGGGCGTGATTAGCATGTGAAAAGGCGAGCAAAACTCCGCGGTTCAACAGCTAAAGAGCAATTTGATGGGGCTGGGATGGGGAAATTACTTGATTAGCGTCCGTCGGAGGAGAACACGGTTACAGTCCCTCGGCCGGGAATCCGACAGGGGAACAAAACGCGCTGGTAAACGCGGCGACGTACAGGGAGCGCGGGCGAGGGAGGGAGCGCGGGGGCCGACATCGAGAAGCAATCAGGGTGGGGGCAGAAATAGGGGCTGACCCGCTAGCCCCCGCCAAACCCCGACCACCCTCACCTAGGGCTCCCGGGCGGACCCAAGACTTCACCCAGCGCTGGAGGTCGACCTTAATTTAAAGCGCTGCCCCGGCTCTGGCCCCGAAAGAGAGTGACAGAGGCGCGTGCGGGGGGGAAAGGCCCACCCACTCTGTCCCTGGAGTCCCCTCCAGTGTCCCCAGGGTCGCAGTCAGCGGCTGCCCTCTCCAGGGGCTCGGGCCCCAGGTTGTAGTAGCCACGCTAGCGGCTAGGCCGTTCCACCGGGTACCTCAGCGCTTCCTTTTGCCCAGGCAGCTAACTTTGGAGCCGGGCAAGACGTGTTTTCCCGCTCCTTCGAATTTAACCGCCCAGTGCCTGCCTCCTGGAAAAGCTGCCACGATTGGGCTTGGGCTTGGCCTTGGTCAAGAAAGGTTTCCTCGGCTGCGCCACCGTGGGGATGGAGGTGGGAGTTGGAACACAGACCCCTAGCTGAGTGCAGGGGCCAGAGGCTCGCGGGGGCACGCGGGGGTGGTTGGGGGCGGAGTGCGGCGGGGGGTAAGGGCGCGACCGCCTTGGGGCAGGGGCGGTGATGGAGTAGCTCCGGGCTCTCCCCGGACTCGATTGGACAGCGGCAGGCCGGCCTTTGATCCTTGGAGGCGGATACGCAAGGCCAGACCTGGCGGCGTGGCCAGTTGGGCATCGCGGTATCTTCCCCAGGCCTGGAGGGCAGTGCTGAAGGCCCGCGGCAGAGGTTTTGCTTTAGGTATACTTGGGCCTCGCAACTGAGCTGTTTGCGAACAGAGACCTGGCGAATCGCCAAGGAGCGGCGCGGCTCAGCGTCCCCACTTCAAGGCCAAGTGGAGAGTGAGGACACGCTGAGGCCCCCTGCTACCTATCATGCCATCTTAAGCGGGCACCGACTCCTTACCCGGAAAAGACCCTGGAACTAAAGCCTGCGCCTACACCAGAGAGGGGAATTTAAGTTTCCCACTCTCGACGTGTCTGGAACCTTCCCTCTAGCCGCATACCCACAACCCCCTGCTCCCTGGCTCCTCCCAGTGTCAAGGAAGGGGAAAGACTCCCACCCTGCCCCCAAAGTCTCAGACTAACTCGCTCCAGGTCACAGGACCCACAAAGAGGGCCTTTCCAGCTCGTGCCCGGAACAGGGGTGCAGCGGCGACCCTCCGGGATCTGGAGAGAGAGAATTTAACACGGCCTTCCTGAAGTACATTCACACAAATGTAAGAAAGACTTCAACGCACAGAATCGCCAAAGCCCTTGCCGTCTTAAATAAATCCTGCCCCTTGGCACAGAAGAACGGAGAACCAAGGAGTCAATTCCTATTTTATAAGAAAAAAAAAAGGAGGGGGAGGGAGGAAGGGAGTGGATGGCCCCCACTGAGCGGAACAATTGTCACTCAGTTGAACAGTGTCAATTAACAAACCGCAGCTCTGGCAGACTTCGAAAGACTTGATTCTTTTTGAAATGTCTGTGGTGATGGGTGTGCAGCGAACCCCTGCTCGCCGGTCGCCGCTCACCCCGCTCGCCTCTCTCCCCCTCTGGACTCGGTGCTGAAGCCCCAGTGTAGCTCCCTTCTCCTTTTGTCCGCAGCTGGACCCGGAAGCCCTGACTCCCGGCTTGTCGCCTGTGCTGAGAGCTGAGAAGGACGTCGCGACCGGCAGGCCTGGAGGGCGCATTGGTGTGCAGAGTGTAGCGGCTGGTCTGCCCCTGGGAACCCCAGACCCGCGAAGCTGGAGGGTGCACTCCCCGGCCTCAGAGCCCCAAACCCGAGGCCCTGTCCAAACGCGCCAACGCTGCATGCAATGTGGCAGGGCACACCGAAATGCCCGCCTCGCACACCTGCCCATCTTTCTCTGCTCAACACGAAAGCGCCTTGTGGCTCGAAGCGCTTCCTTGGGGTGGCTAGGGCTGTGCATTTTAATTCCAAAGTCAAGAGGTTGAACCATCTCAAAGTTGGCGGGTGGAGGGGGCGGTGGCAGGGAACTAGGTGGCTGGATGCCTTTGCCTGCGGGGTGGCAGGGCTGTTCCTACCAATAGCCACGGCTCGGGGCTGGCTTTGTAGTTATTTTTCCAAGTTCTGCCCGGTGCCCATCATATTGCCCTGAAAAGCAAAAGAGGCCGCTGCAATTTATTCCAATGGGCGGTTTTTAAGAAGCTGGCAATTTGAACCGGCTGGGTGTTATTTAGTGCAATGTGAAATCAAATGATCCTATTTCTCAAATAACAGTGTCTGTGAGGAGAAGTGAATCCTCTGAAAGGGTAATTGTCTGCTGATGGTGTTTCCCATTATACCCGATCTTGGCCTAAATGGTGTTCGGCAGCGGGGCGGAGAGCGAGGGGTGAAATCAATGCGCTCCAGCTCGCGCTCAGGAGACAGGAAAAGGTAGCACAGCTGGCGTCCTGGCACGTCGAACGAACAATGCCACCCCACGCGTCACTGATCGACTTATCTTGCAGGTGTCCGAAATCATTAGACTTGAGTGATCTTGTGGACGGGGGTATAAGACTAACTCTTTTTCCTTTCGCAACTTTGGGAATTGTTAGTCTCCTGGCATCAGTCACACAGCAGACTGACGATAATCTGGGAAATAAAACCCAGTTTGAAGTCCCTTATCCCACCCCCTCCCCACCTCCATGTCATTACTGAGACGCTCAGTCCTTTCTTCCAAGGACTCACTTCTGTCTAGAACCTTCCCAGTCCAGCTTCTGGAAAACAAATGTAATTCCTGGGAAATATAATGCGTCCACCAGGCGCACATTATTAATGCTATAATTAGGTGTGGTACCTTTGGGAGAAACAGGTTGGTCCTGGGCTTTTAAATTGTTCTCCGTGGGCCCAGCCACTATTTTTGGTGGAACCAGATATAAGGGGGTCAATTTGTGTCTGAGAGAAGCACAGATGAGGAGCAAATTTAAGGAATGATTTTCATAACAAGGACAAAAGCGGCATGCGGGAACCAGCGCGTTGGCCTTTGGTCAGGTCAGTACCCCGAGGTGGAGCGTCAGCGGTAATATCAGAGGCTGCTTCTCCTTAAAATGACTCCGGCTGCAGAGGCGGCCGCAAGCAACAGCCTTGTCCGTAAACCCTCTTTAGTTACCACTAACTCACCTTGAAGGGAGTGGCCTCCTCTCAGGGCCTGTGGGCCAGGACAGAGAGGTGCGGCCCCTGGAGAAAGATGCAGCCAGGTCTGCAGCCGCTGGGGGCCCAGGACGCGGGGCAGCTTCGGAGCACTTCTCCTCTGGCTCCCACCCCCCAACCCCTGACTTGTTTTTTTCCTAAGAAGGGTTTTGTGTGTTCCAAATATCCTGGAATTGCAGTCACAACCTACATCCTCTGCTAATTTGGGGAATTTCAGGCTGAGCCTCCTAGAACCAATTTGTGGCTTGTTTCTGCTCTAGCTAGGCAGGTTTTGTTTACATATTCTCTCTGGGTGTTTTGAGAGAACACACACAGACAGACAGACACACAGGCGCACACACACACACTCATATGTTTTTTCTATACTGTGACCTCTGTTTACAAGCCCATTTGGTTGTTCATGATTTTCCCCTTCCTTGGTGTTACCTCCAAATATCTGGAGAAGCTGGGAGAGAAATGGTCATGGCTGCATATCCAAGAAGCCCAACCTAGGAAGCTTCCATCTTTGTCTAGGAGGAAGGTTCGGCCACTGCACCTGGAGCCCGAGGCACCGGACACCAGGCGCGCCGTTCCGGGGCTCTGTAGGGCCTCTCTGGTTGAAGGAAAGCGGGCAGCCTGGCTTCAGCCCGCCGGGTCCCCTTTCGAATGCCATTTCCCAGCTGAAAATCCAGCCAGCATAGCCTGGACGCCAAGCCCTCTGGAGCCCTGGTCAAGACGCTTTAATTTTCACCCTCCCGCTCTGGGTCTGAACAACCCCCCCGCCCCCCTCCCGAGGGTGTTTTTTCCTAGGGTCTTCTGGGGACATCCCTACCTCTCGAGGGCCTGCCCTCCTCGGGCTAAAAGTTCAGCCCTTCGACGCAGCCATGGAATAAGAGGCGACTCTCCCCGTGTCCCGCAAGTGGTTTCTCGAGGTACCCCTCTGAGGCTGCCGCCCCCAGAGCAGACCTGACTCTGCACAGCAGCAAAAGCAACCGCCTACCTGGCCGGGGGCAGGACTGTGCCGCGGCGGCAGGGACAGTGTGAGCGCCGCCGGCCCCCTCACCCGGCGAGGGCCCTGCGCTCACACCTCTTCCAGGGGAAGGAGTGGCCACGCCTGAGCACCCCTACCCCACCTCTTCAGGAGAAAACAGTGCCGACTAGGAGTCCCTCCAGTAACCTCAGTTTAGATCGGGTTTTCGCGCCTCCCCTAGGAATCAGGCTGGAAACCCCGGAGACTTTGCGCCTAGAGTTTTGTGGGCGTCTCTCTGCCTCCCCGCAGCTTCGGGCTCTCGCAGGCTTCATCCACCCCCTCTTCCCCCGGACCTGCCTGAACCCCGCCGAGCACTAGGCAAGGCCGGGGTCTGCGGGCTGGGGAAAAGAAGGGGCTTGGGGTGGCCCAACCCGACCGCTACCTCGGCCGGGCCTGCGGGGAAACCCCACAAAGCCAAGGCGCGGGGTGGGGGCGGAGGGCGGGATCCAGAGAGAGACCCAGAGGGGCGCCCCTTCCCCCCAGAGGTCTCCGAATCCTAGGGACTCTGTAACCCCCGTGGCAGAGAAAAGAGGAATTTTTAAAAACAAATCTTCCCTTGCCTGAGGCCATTTTCCAGCCTTCCACGCGCCTTTGTCGGGGAAAGAGTCGATGACTCGCCCTGCTCATCGGCTCAGACCAGAGCTACCCTGAGCCCACACCTCTCCTCCTCTCTGCAAGACACCCCTTCCGCCACCCCCAGTCCCACCGTCCTCCCCTCTCCAGACCCACTGACCTTGGGAAGGCGCAGACCCACCGCTCACCAAGCCTCGCCCCGCACTGTGCACGGGAAGAGCGGGCTCCGAGCGCAGCCCAGTCCGGTTAGCTGGTCGGCGTCGGCGGGGCTGCCGAGGCGGCGCAGAGCTCCCCTCCCCCATGCCTTATAATTTAATCACGCGCGATATTAAATTATCAAGCTGCTCATTAATCATCTCTCGAGTTATTGGGACTGAACACGCCGCCGCGTGTTTTGACAGCCCAGAACCATTCGCGGGGGTCGGGGTGTGTCTGGGTTTGGGGACTGTGGGATGTCTAGCCACTCTTGAGAAACACTGCGAGCCCCACGCGGGCTGGTGGAGCCTCTTGCCTGGAAAAAGATGTGGAAACGCGCAGGTTGGGCGTCAGAGTTTGGTTGAGGGTCTGTCAAAAGCTCAAACGTAACCCTCCCAGGCCACTTTCCTTAATATTTGGATTTTGATCACGATGATTAAGACAGCCGGTGATGTGTAATCAACAGCATCTAATTAAGATGCAGTTTTTCAGGAGGGTGAATTTGACCTTACTCTGTGCATCTTCATTGCCCAGTGTGGACGGTGTGAAGTTAATGCGGTTGAAATACAGATGGAGTCAGATCACCGAAGTCATCTCAAAGAATAACTTTTCCCTGATTCAAAGGGTCTCTCTTGCCTTTCACATACTACAAATGTGGAGAGAGAGACAAAGAATTTTAAAAATTAAATTCTTAATTTGGGGTATTCATTTTTAAAATGATTTACGCGTTTCGCCCTAAAGTGGTTAGAACCTGGTTTTATTTTCTAGGGTTTTATTTTTCCTTTTCTCTATTTCAATTAAAGGAATCTCTTTAAATGAATAAACCAATTAAATGAAACTTCTTATGATTTCATTCCATACAATAGAAGAAACAAATGCTCATTAAAATTTGTCTTAGTGGCACAAAGGAGAGTAATTAATTCTCAGCATTCACACCAGCAAAACGATAAACAAGAGGGAAAACATCCCCCAACTCTGGAAGAGGAGGTGTAGATGTGAATCTGCAAACCAACTTAAAAAAATATATACCTAGTTTGAAATTAGTCTTTGGAAGAAGTGTAATTCCCAAATTAAGTCTTTTCCCACCTTAACATAAACCAAGGCTAGTTTAGCAGAAGACCAGTTCCTCTGGGCAAGAGCTGTGAATTTCAATAAGTTGGCAAGCCAAGTTTTCTACACAAATCAGAGATTAAATCAAGTTGTTTTCTCTTTTTAAAATATAAAGTATAAACAAATACCAAACTGGGGCATGTTCCAAATCCTCAGCAGCTAAATTGCATTTGACTTTTCTACCAGAAAATATGATCAATTTAGTAAGCCAGTAAGTACATAAATACTACCCCCGCTTATGTTTTATCACAGAATATCATTGATAATATTAAATGTGTCCAAGACCGCTCATGAATTATTTTCTCTTCTATTAATCTGTTGTCTGCATTTTTCTACCCTGTCCACAAACACACAAAGAGATGGGTATCAAAACTCAACACACACACATACTGCTAGGTGAAATTCATACATCCTAAAGAAGCTAGTGCAGGGGGGAAATGCCATAATATAGATGTGATATTTTTTCATAAGCCAATGGTGAAAAATATATTGACTATCTTTATCCAGGCAGTTCATGCCTACGTATGCTCTGCAATGACAAGGACATTTGTTGTCAGGGACTGAGAGATGGCTTTCAATGCCACGAGCTTTTTCTTGTAAAAGTGGGCCATTGGCTAAAAAATTGTATCTGAAGACTTTGTTTTAAAACTGGAGATTTTGAACATAACCTGAATTATCCAGACAACATGGTTTGGTGAACTTGGCAATCGTGTACTTCAAGACTACATGAGAAGCTTTTGAAAAAAATTAAAACATAAGGTTTTATTGAGTAGAGTCACTAAAAATGGGAAAAAATAATTCCTTTCATTCATTTGCCTATTTTCTTCATTGTACTGTTTTTGCACGATCACCCATTTGATGCTCACTGGAATGCTAAAAGTGTGAATTCGAGGTGAGAATTTATCTCCACTCCTGAGGCTCAAGTTATGGAACTTGTTCACCACTAGAGCAAAAGCAAGAACCCACATTTCCTGACTCCTAGTCCAGTGCTCTCTCCAAATAATAGCTAACATAAACATTTAATTTGTTCTTTTTCATGGGCCCTCCCTATCACTAAATAAGATTGAACACTTTAATTCTCTGAAGCTTTGTCAGAATGTAGCAAATTTGGAAAGCACTCTTGACTAGGGGTCAGTTCAGCCCTTAGTTATAGCCCTGTGACCTTGAACAAGTCACTCTCTTATTTTAGTTGGGTTCCCCTACAAGTCAGCCCTGAGCCAAAGATGAGTACAAACAGATTTTTCAGGGGGTGATCTCAGGAAGCAACACAGTAGGGGAAGTAGGGAAAAGAAGTAGGGAAGGGGAGGGAGCAATACAGGGTGAATTACCAAGCAAGTTACCATTTTATCACAACTGGAACTTAATACTACTAGAGAAATCTTGGGAGGCGGTGTAGACGCCTGCTTGAGGGACAAGGGAATTGTAGCATCCAATTATTGGTTGAGGACTTCTGGGGTGGGCATTATTTGCCCACACTGTAGAGTTGCCTTACAGGAGGTGAAGAAGACATTGGCCAAACAAAGACCCTAGGTAAAGGGTCATAGATGCTGGCAGTTGGATGGTGGGCTGATGTGCACGGAAATGGTGAGTCCCACTGTGTTTTCCAAAAACAGCTGTGTCTATATCTCCCAGCCCACGTGTTCTTTTGCAATTGACTTTGCCAGTTTTGCCAACTTCTTTGTGGAAAAGAAGTGGGACTTACTTTTCCACCCTTTGAATCTGGATGGGCCCTGTGACTGTTTTGACCAATAGAACACAGTGAAATTGACATTGTACTAATTCCAGTGCGGGTGTTAACTGGCCAAGCAGCTTCCATTTCTTGTTTCTTGGAATGCTGGCTCTTGGGACACTCCCTCTTAGAACCCAGCCACCATGCTGGAGACAGATCGGGTGAGCGTGCAGTTCAAAAGCCCTAGCTAAGCTCTCAGCTGACTGCCAACATTAGCCACCAATGTGGAGTGAGCAATGACCATGAGAATGAGTCATCTTGGATGCCCAGCCCAGTGGAGGCTTCAGAAGACTGCAGCTCTCACATCTGACTTAAAAACACATAGGAGATCCTGCGATGGTTAGTTTATGTATCAACTTGGCTAGGCTATGGTACCCAGTAACTTGCTGTGAAGGTATTTTATATTTGTAGTTAACATCTAAAACCAGTTGACTTTAAGTATTAGAGATTATCCTCAATAATGTGAATGGGCCTCATCTGATCAGTTGAAGGCCTTAAGAGCAAAAACGGAAGTTTCCTGGAGAAGAAATTCTGCCTCAAGACTGCTGCATCAACTCCTGTCTGCATCTCCAGCCTGCCAGCCTGTGCTACAGATTTCAGATTTGCCAACCCCTGCAATTACATGATCCAATTCCTTTAAGTATATATATATGGTATATCTATATACAGGGTATATGTATGCACACATACATATATATATACACACACACACACACACACAAATATATATATATATATATATATATATATACCTATGTCTACAATTGGTTCTTTTTCTCTGGAGAACTCTGGCTGAAAAGGATCCAAGCCAAGAACCACCCAGGTGAGCCCAGTAAACCCACAGAACCGTAAAAGTAATAAAAAGCCATTGTTTATCACACAGCAATAGATAATGAGAATAATCAGAACAGGAAGTGACATTGTCCACTCTGCTTCTTTGTACCTCAGTTTCATCATCTCTATAGTGAATATCTTGTCCTAGATTGACATTTTAGCTCTTTTGAACTTTCTTGCTCTCAAATTCCCAAGACTCATCAATGAGATGGACTATTCTGCTGTCACTAAGTTGATAATACATATTTTGTTAATACCAAACTGAAAAAAAATGAATAAAGAATTAAATACGATAAGATGGACAGATTACTAAATTGTAAAAATTGTGGCACTGAAGAGGTTATAAAGTTAATTAAATAGTTGGTAGGTTAAGGAAAAAGTGGTTTTATTCTTCTTTATTAAGTTGCTTAAATAAACCTGAAATATTTCTGTGGTTTTATGATGAGAGAGTTTTTATTGGTGCTTTTGTGAAGTAATGGCAATGACCTTGTCTATGGGCTTTCTACAGAACAAGAGGTAACACTTCTCATCAATGATGTCACCAAAATATTCTAGAAATCAGGTTGAACATCGTAATAGAGAAAAAAACATGAGGTCCAATTATTTTCCTACTCTTAGAATGCCCAGGTGCATTTCCTGAGATTCGAGGGGTCATGGGAAGCTTTGTATTTCTTTTCCTTGCCCATAGCAGATAACTCTTTTCTTTCTGTTTTTTTTTTATTGCCCAAAGATAATGATGTCACAATTTCAACGTGTTTATTAGAAATTTATTCCTATAGAGAAATTCAGCTCTGAAATATTCAAGGAAACTTAAGAAAGGGAAAAGAATGTTGGAGAAGAAATCCCATGGAGTGTTAGAGTGCAAAGTGGTAGAAAATTTCAACTTATTGCTATCTTCGTTGCTCTACACACCTTGCAATATGCAGTTGGCCTGAGGCTCTCGTTTCATTTCATATTGTCACTTCTAGACCACAATTTCATTCCCTCTATTTTTTTTTTGTTTGTTCTGTTTTTAAGAGATAGGGTCTCGCTACGTTGGCCAGGCTGAAGTGCAGGGGCTGTTCACAGGCACGATCATAACACACTGCAGCACTGAACTCCTGGGCTCCGCAATACTCCCAAGTAGTTGAGACTATAGGCACAGGCCACTGCGCCTGGCCCGTCTACATTCTATTTAAAATTCATCCCACTGACTTCAGGTTCTGCTTGGGGATAAAAGAGAGCTGGAAAGAGCATTGCTCTCATCTTACAGCAACAAAGGCCAGAAAGCCAGTAAGTATGTCTGTTGTTGAAGGCACCAGAGTACTAATATCACAAGGCAACCAACTGGCCCAAGACTTAGGCTCAGGGTGAGACTTCCTGTGCGTGCCTGGAGCCCTCCATCTGACAGCTTCTGAGTGTATCCACTGAGTTCTTCAGTGCAAATTTGGAGCATGGAGAGGAAGTTGAACAGTTTCCCTTTAAGCAAGGTAGTATATTCTAATGGTCCTATAATAGGTCTTGAAATCAGTCTTACTCCTCCAATATTCTTTCCACAATTCTTCTTTATAGAGTTGTTTTGGCTGTTAGAAACAGCTTGTCAATTTCTTAAAAAAAAAAAAAAAAACCTGCTGGGATTTTGATAGGGAATTTGTAGAATTTATCAATCAATTTGGAGAGAATTGACGTCATAACAATATTGAGTGTCCTGACTTATATTTCTCTCCGTTGATTTAGATCTTCTTTCATTTCTCTTAGCAATATTTGCAGTTTTCAGTGTGCAGTTCTAGCACATCTTTTGTCAGATTTGCCCCTAAATATTTCATGGTTTTTGATGCTATTGTAAATGGTATTTTAAATTTTTCAATTTCCTATTGTTTGTTGCTGGTATATAGAAATACAATTGAGTTTTATATATTGATCTTTTATCCTACAATCTTGCTAAACTCACTTATTAGTTCTCTGCAAGGCAGTAGAAACCAGAATGACACAGCCTGGTTTCCCTCCTCCCCATTATCCTAGGAGGACATTTGTCATGCAGATGACCATCGGTTGCCCTCTACTTCTCTGTCTTCTGCCAGGCTTCGAACAGGAGAAGCAACCTCTCCAAGCCTCGGGATAATAATGCTCACCTTGCCATGCTATAGTTAGGAGTAATAAGAACCTATATGTTGAAAGCCCAGCCAAGGTCTGAATCATAGCCCTCAGTATATGTCAGTGTCCTTTGATTAATATTCTAAGTTCTCCATGGAAACTCCCAAGCGCTAAATACCCTTTAGGTCCAAGTGTTCAAAGCATCTTCACTTGTTGGCCTATCATGATATGCTCCATTAAGGAACTAAAAAGTGTGTTTTTAGTTAATGCGCATGCTGTTTCTAAATAGCTGATGCTGTCAGAGTTCATTTCTCCTTTCTTACCCTGCAGGTTACCTTCATAGTGTCTGTACAGTCCAGGACATCCTCCACCTCTCTGTTTGAGGGTGTTCTATGGTGCTGGGACTCCTTGGGAGATTGCAAGCAAGATTGGAAATACTAGAGTTGTCTTAGTTCAAGTTGCTGTAACAAAATATGTTATACTGGGTAACTTATAAACAACAGGAAAGTAGAGTGCTCACAGTTCTGAAAGCTGGGAAGTTCAAGATTGAGGCACCAGCAGACTGGGTGTCTGGCAAGGACTCACTACTTCACTGATGGCATCTTCTTGCTACATCCTCAAATGGTGGAAGGGCAAAAGGGGCAAATAGGCTCCCTCAGGCCTCTTTTACAAGAGCACTAATCCCATTCATGAGGGCTCTGCCTCCCAAAAGCACCACTTCTTAATATCAAAACACGGGGGACCGGGCATGGTAGCTCACACCTGTAATCCCAGCACTTTGGGAGGCTGAGGTGGGCGGATCACTTGAGATCAGGAGTTCAAGACTAGCCTGGCCAACATGGTGAAACTCTGTCTCTACTAAAAATAGAAAAATTAGCTGGGTGTGTAGTGCATGCCTGTAATCCCAGCTATTCGAGAGGCTGAGGCAGGAGATTCACTTGAACCCGGGAGGCAGAGGTTGCAGTGAGCTGAGATCACATCACTGCACTCCAGCCTGGGCAACAGAGCAAGACTCCGTCTCAAAAAAAAAAAAAAAAAAAAAAAACCACTGGGTATTCAATTTCTACATATGAATTTTGGAGTATTGCAAACATTCAGACCATAGCAGGAGTTAACCTAAGGAGCAACCCTCCATCAATGAGTGGTGGGAGTGGATAGATTCAAAAGCCTACTTTCTCATCCCTCAGTCAAGATTATTCTGTTCTATCCTTCCATAGTCCCTTAGAGGTCCCCAGCTGAATTGAGTCACAGCTGTCCTCAGTGGTAACCTGCTCATTAAGGCCTCTTAAATCTGCTTCCTTTCCTTCTCTGTCTAATGGTCCCTGTCTCTCAACCACTTTCTGGGATAACCTCCAAAATAAACTAGTTGTGCCCCCCAACCTTGTCTTGGGATCTGCTTTGGGGAATCAAAAGTAAGATAGGTCATTTGACAAATGCTCAAGGTAGTTAGTAGCAGAACTAGAATTAGAACCCAGGTCTTCTGGTTCTAGACTATGTTCTTTAGTCTTACCAGATGTGGGAGTAATGCACTTGAAACAATGATAACACAGCATCCAGCAGTATGTAATTGGACACTAATAGCCCAGCACTGGCTCTGCATGCCATGCTTGTATCCTAAGGCTGGTATTAGGAATTACTCTTCTGAGTGGGTTCAAGTAGCAACATAATCAGCAAATGAAGTGGCGACTGAGGTGCGGGTCACTGAAGCCAAGAAGGGATAATTTTTTAAAGATAATGAAATAGTAGTGATATGGGATATTTTAAAATCTCATGGGGGGAAGGGAGCCTACAGTAGTGGTGCACAGCTGTAAGTATGACTTAATGAGGCAAGTTTTAAAAAGCCCAGAGGTACTGGTCAGCAGCATTTACTAGACCACGTGTTTCCATAAGCAAGGCATATGTACACATTTGACAAATGACTTATTAGTAGTGCAATAGCGTGGCGGTGCTGTGATATACTAGAAAGATGCCTACCCCATGACATTTTAAGTCAATTTTAAAAGTTAAATACAAGGTACTATATTAAATGCCATCACTGTCAATATCATAGTATATGAAATGAAAACAGTCTTCTCAAAACAGGACTAGATAAATTGCATCATGTAAGATCCACAAAACAAAACTCTACATAACTGTTTAAAAGGATGAGGCAGATCTGTAGCTTTCCATATCCTGATACAGAAGGATCGCCAAGATATGTTAAGCAAAAACACAAGATGCAAAACAGTGTGTAAAGAGTGCTGCTATTTACATATTTTAAATGCTATAGTAGCTGGGTTCGGAAATGTAGAGGTGCTCAGATAGACAAAGATGTGCTTAGAATAACTCAGGAAGGCCAAGTAAGATACTGGTAACTCATTGCCTCCGGAAAAGGAAACTGGAAGGGTTGTGGCAGGAATGAGAGGGACATTTTTTGCTCTCTTTTTCACAATTGAATTTCCTATGATGTATTGTTTCAAAAATATTATAATAACGAAAAAATATTTGAGAGCTGTCCTGGAAGCCAGCCACCAGAGAAAGAAACAAGACCACTGACTGACATGGGATAATGTGGAAAGAAAGGCCCAGCCAACATCTATACCAAGGCCGCAGTATAAGAGTGAAGCCATCCTGGACATTGCAACCTCAGCAAAGTTCCGGTTGAATGTGCTTAATATGTGAACCATTCTCTTTACCATCTTTTTTCTCCTCCCGTGGAGCCGCTACCATGAAAGTCGAGCTGTGCAGTTTCAGCAGATACAAGATCTACTCCGGACACAGGAGGCGCTACGCCAGGACTGAAGGGAAGGTTTTCCAGTTTCTTAATTCAAAATGCGAGTAGGCATTCCTTTCCAAGATTAATCTTCAGCAGATGAACTGGACTGTCCTCTACAGAAAGAAGCACAAAAAGGGACAGTCAGAAGAAATTCAGAAGAAAAGAACCCATCGAGCAGTCAAATTCCAGAGGGCCATTACTGGTGCATCTCTTGCTGATATAATGGCCAAGAGGGATCAGAAACCTGAAGTTAGAAAGGCTCAATGAGAACAAGCTATCAGGGCTGCTAAGGAAGCAAAAAAAGGCTAAGCAAGCATCTAAAAAGACTGCAATGGCTGCTGCTAAGGCACCTGCAAAGGCAGCACCTAAGCAAAAGATTGTGAAGGCTGTGAAAGTTTCAGCTCCCCAAGTTGGTGGAAAACGCTAAGCTGGCAGATTTGATTTTTAAATAGATTGGATTTTAAAAAAAATGTGAACCAGGCCATCCAAATGAGCTCAGTCGGCCCACAGATTCATGTGATATAATAAGTCATTTTGGTTTAAAGACACTAAAACCTACATGCACATATGAAGAAAGAAAGGAAAGAAAAATAGGAGAGAAAGACAGAAGAAAAAGTTGAATAGAAAATGGTGACTTTTCCAAAGTAGAATTCTAACGTAAGTATGAGACACATTTTCGGTGACTCTTGTTGCTGCTAAATGGTAGCAAGTAGTTAACTGTGTACACATCACCATCCCTGAGTGGTGGTCTCCTATGATAGGGACCCAATGATACAGTAGAAAACCCACAGATCTTGGAGAAAGGCTGGACTAGATTTAAATAGTCAGCAAGTTCCTTAACCCCCTGAGCCTCAATGAAACAGGGATAATAACACACATTTTGCAGAGCTCTTGTGAGGCTTAAAGAAGTAGACTCCCACACCTGATTCTATGGCTGAAAGAGAGTGGGTATATAATAATCATTGACTTTTTGAACCACCACCATCCCACCCCAACTGTATCAGTTATCTAATGATGCCTACCAAATCATCCCCAAGCTTATTGACTTAAAAGAATATGATAATTTGTGATCTCATAGTTTCTAGGGTCAGAATTCAAGATCAGCTTGGCTGTTCAGTTCTCTCTTGAGATCCCTTGTGACGATGCAGTCAGATTTTGCCTAGAGCTGTAGTCATCTGAAAACTAGACAGAGCTGGAGGGTCTAACTCCAGCTAAGCCTAATTGCCGACTTACCAGCACTCACGTGGCTGGTACAACATCACACAGGTTGGCCCTGATACAGTGCGGGAGGGGACTACACAAGGGCATGAATTCCAGGGGAAGGAATATTGGAGGACTATTATGGGCTGAGTTGTATCCCCTCAAAATTCATGTTGAAGTCCTAACTCCCAGTACCTCGGAATGTGACTATGTTTGGAGATAGGCTCTCTACAGTGGTAATTAAGATTGTATTAGCCATTCTTACATTGCTACAAAGGAATATCTATGGCTGGATAATTTATAAGGAAAAGAGGTTTAACTGGCTTATGGTTCTGTAGGCTGTACAGGAAGCATGAGCATCTGCTCAACTTCTCAGGAGGCCCCAGGAAACTTACAATCACATGGGAGGCAAAGAGGGAGCAGGATGTCATGTGGCCAGAACGGGAACAAGAGAGAGGGTAGGGAGGTGCCACATACTTTTAAACAACCACATCTTGTGAGAACTCATTCACTATTGTGAAGACAGCACCCAGCCCCAAGCCATAAGGGATCTGCCCCCATGATCCAATCATCTCCCACCAGACTCCATCTCCAATATTGTGGATTACATCTTAACATGAGATTTGGGGGGTGAGGGCATAGATCCAAATCATGTCAAAGGCTAAATGAGGTCATCGGGGTGAGCCCTAACCCAATATGACCTGTGTTCTTATAAGAGGAGATTAGGACACAGACACAGAGGAACATCATGTAGACACAGGGAAAAGACGACCATCTATAAGCCAAAGAGAGAGGCCTCAGAAGAAATCAACCCTGCTGACACCTTGATTGCAGACTTCTACCTTCCAGAACTGTGAGAAAATTTATTTCTGTGGTTTACGGCTTTCAATTTGTGGTACTTTATTATGGTAGCCCTACAACCTAATACAGGGGCCATGATGGAAGCTGGCTTCTATATTGACCACCTTATTGCATTAAAAATAATGGCTTCTTCAGATACAAGGCCACTTATTGTACAATTCTATTTATATGAAATTTCCTGGGTAGATGAATCCATAAAGATAGAAAGTAGGTTAGCGGTAGCCAGGGACTGAGGGTACAGAGGAATGGGGAATGACTGCTAAGAGGTATAGGGTTTCTTTTTGGGGCGATGAAATGTTCTAGAATTAATAGTGTTGATGGTTGTACAACTTTGTGAATATGCTAAAAATCACTAAATTTTACTCTTTCAAAGGATGAGTTTCATCAAATGTGAACTATATCTCAATTTTTAAAAACATCTTGTTGGCTTCTTGTTGCTACACTCGACCATTATCCAGTATCTTTGGGGTGGTCTTCTGGCCTGGGTTCTGGTCCCAGAACTCAGCTGAGGAATGCTGAAGAAATATATGGCAGCCTTTATTCCTGAAGATGGCCTATAATCAAGTTGCAGTCATAGAACATGGCGTTAAAATACTCGCAAAGAGATTCCAGTTTAAATTCACTCCCAAAAAGTCCACCACTGGGAAGAAGCAATGCCCCCATAACACCTCCACAGGTCCACCCCAGCTTCCACTCCTGCAGCAGTGGCCCACCTTGGATATGACACAGCCTCTTGTGCCTCAGTTTGGCTGCTCCAACAAACACCTGCCATTGTGAGAAGAAGCAGAATATAGTGGTTGAGAATTAGGGCTCTGGTGCTACATTGCAGGGGTTATAACTCCACCCCTCCTTTGACGAGCCATGTGGCCTTGGTGGAGTGGCTTAACCTCGACATGCTCCAAATTCCTCATCTGGAAAATGAGGCCAATACATGTAAAGAGCCACGCACAAAGTGAAGCTCCATCATGTTAGCTATCGGATGGTATTTACTGACAAACATGCATGTGACCGCACACGTACAACCTGTAGCAAAATGAACCCATCGCCATTCCTCTTTGGTTACATTTAGAAGTCCCAGGAAATTCAGAATGCTTCCTTGTCCTCAGGGAGAGGTTGGAACCATTTGTTTATTGAGTGTTTTCTACGGGCCAGGCCTGTGCTAACGACGTCTTAAATATTTCATTTACTCCTTGCAATTACTTGATAAATAAAAATGTTGTTGCCCTCATTTTAGAAATGAGCAAAATGAGACATTCAAAATGTTGAGATATGCTCAGAGCCACACAGTCGCTAAGAGGCAGAGCTGGGACTGGAACTCAAGTCTACTGATTCTGAAGCACATGATCTTTAGACAACATGGTGCTGCCTGCGTGTCATTGACTTCTACCCCTGAGGCTGATGGGCTGAGATCTCCTCAACTGCCAGGGTTGACACAAAAGTAGTAAAACTGAATCCCAGCTTGAGGTTCCCAACTGAATGTCACCTACTGAGTCATCAGTGATGAATTCAGGTGACCAGAACCTGACCCTGCGTGGGCAGGTGACTGCAGAACCAGTAGAATTGATGAAAAGGACAGAGAGGAAGCTCAGGAAATGCCTCTGAGAGACAGAGATAAGTCATAAAATGCAGAATTTGGGCCATTACCTCTGATGACTTGCTTTACCTCCCAAAGGGATATTTTTCTTGTCTCCCTAAGAAGCAATGCTAGCTTGTGTTGGTTGAGGGATAATTCTACCAGGCATGATTCCAAGTGCATCACACAGATCACCACATTTAAGGCTCTCAATGACCGTGAGAGGAAGGCACTCTTATGATCACCATTTCACAGATGAGGAATTTGAGGCACAGCAAGGGTAAGTAATCTGCCCAGGGTCACACAGGTTGTAAGAGAAGTGACAGTATACCATGGAGAGGGGGCACCTGAGCCCAAATTCCCAACTCTTGTATTTGACTGCTTCTTGAGGACACAATGGCAAATGTTTGATGATTAAGTGTAGGGAGGTTGCTTTGTGTAGCAGTCATCATTGAGGTGTGCCCCAGCAATGAATGAAGCCAACGTTTCTACAAAGACTGTGAATAATTGCAGACAATGAGAAGTGGAACGTTCTACATGCGGTGCCCTGTCACCTTGTAAACATAAATACATAGTCATCAAATAAATGGTATTTATTATGCAAACCCTTTGGTTTTAACCTGCCTGTGAATTGTAAGAACAGGCCTAGAGCGTCCCTTTGTTTCCAACCCTTGTAGTTAGGAGTACTTGTTGAACCCTGATGAGAAGTGCATCCAAGTGGCAAACAATTAAGAAATTCACCAAATGATTTTTGAGGAGAATCTTGGCATTCAAAGATTGTTCACATGTGACATCAGCACCTACAGCCTGTCACTCATGCACCCAGGGCTGCAGGGCTGCAGAGCTGCTCCTGCCTGGTACACCACGCCACGGGCCAGTCCTGCAGGGAGAAAAGAGTGCAAAGATTTGGTGTTTCAAGTCTATCTCCTCTGAGGATTCCTCTTTGTCTACAAAGGGATAATCCTGGAGACCTCATGGAAGCCCAATTCAAGGACTTCAGGGGAAATCATAGGCATATAAGAGCTGTGAGACAGAGTGAGCCCATCTCGTTTAAGTAGTGAGTCTCCAGCTAGAGGCAGTTAACTGCTCTATTATTCCATTTTTTGGCTGTTATTTAGCTTTTCTAGAACTCAAATATTTTAGAGACTCACTTTTTTTTTTTTTTTTTTTTTTTTTTAGACAGGGTCTCACTCTCTCACTCAGGCTGGAGTGCAGTGGCGTCATCTCAGCTTGAACCTTCGCCTCCTGGGTTCAAGCGATTCTCTTGCCTCAGCCTCCTGAGTAGCTGGGCTTACAGGCGTGTGCCACCACGTCCAGTTCATTTTTTGTATTTTTAGTACAGACAGGGTTTCACCATGTTGTCCAGGCTGGTCTTAAATCCTGAGCTCAGGTAATCCTCCAGCCTCCACCTCCCAAAGTGCTAGGATTACAGGGGTGAGCCACCACGCCCAGCCAGGACCCACATATTAATTGTTGGTTTATATGATATGAAATAAAATGAGGAAATCTATGTTTTTATTTTATTTATTGGAATCTGCACCCAATTCTTATTATTTTAAATTAGCTATTACAAATGTCTTTGTTAGCCAGGCATGGTGGCACGTGCCTGTTGTCCCAGCTACTTGGGAGACGGAGGCAGGAGGATCACTTGAGCCCAGGAATTCAAGGCTGCAGTGAGCTATGATCATGCCACTGCACTCCAGCCTGGTGACAGACTGAGACCTTGTCTTAAAATCAAATTAATTTAATTAAAAAAACAAATGCCTTTGAGCAAAGTGCTGTTAGTAACCTCATGTCTTCCTGTATTCATCAGGGTTCTTCAGAGAAACAGAACCAGTAGGAAACACACACGCACACGCACACACACACACACGTGTGTGTATATACATGTGTGTCTATATTATATATGGAGAGAGAGAGAGATTTATTTTTAGGAATTGGTTCATGAGATTGTGAGGGACTTCATTCTTTTCTCCTAAGGCCTTCAACTGACTGGATGAGGCCCATCCACATTTTGGAGAGTAATCTACTTTCCTCAAAGCCTACTGCTTCAAATATTAACAACATCTAAAAAAAAATCTTCACAATCATGTCTAGACTGGTGTTTGATAAAGCAACTGACCATCATGACCTAGCCAAGTTGACACATAAAATAAATTCACAATCACACCTCTTCTCTTGATGACCATCACCTCTTTATTAGTCCATTTCACACTGTTATAAAGATACTACCTGAGACTGAGTAATTTATAAACAAAAGATGTTTAATTGCCGCATGGCTGGGGAAGCCTCAGGAAACTTGCAATCATAGCGGAAGGGGAAGCAAGGCACGTCTTACATGGCAGCAGGCGAGAGAGAGACAGAGAGAGAGAGAGAGACAGAGAGAGAGAGAGAGACAGAGAGAGAGAGAGAGACAGAGAGAGAGAGTGAGACAGAGAGAGAGAGAGCAAGCTCGCAGTGGAAACTGCCAGACACTTACCAAACAACCAGGTCTCATAAGAACTCTCTCTCTACCGCAAGAACAGCAATTACCTCCCGCAAGGTCCTTTCCTCGACACAGGGGTATTACAATTCAAGATTTGGATGGGGACACAGAACAAAACCATATCAACCTCCCAGCAAGGATGGCATCTTACCTTCTATTCTTATCTTTCCACTTCCCAGTGATTTATGTCCTCCCTCTCCCTGTTCCATGTTTATCCATCTTTCCACTTCATCTCTAGATCTGCATGGTTCAACAAAGTGGCTACTAGCTACATGTAGCCTCTTAAATTTTAATTTTAATTATTAAAATAAAATTAAATTTGGCTGGGCCCAGTGGCTCACACCTGTAATCCCAGCACTTTGGGAGGCTGAGGAGGGTGGATCACCTAAGGTCAGGAGTTCGAGACCAGCCTGGGCAACATGGCAAAACCCTGTCTCTACTAAAAATACAAAAATTAGCCAGGTGTGGTGGCGCGTGCCTGTAATCCCAGTTGTTAGAGGGCGCTGAGGCAGGAGAATTGCTTGAACCCAGAAGGCAGAGGTTGCAGTGAGCTGAGATTGCACACCGGCACTCCAGCCTTGGCAACACAGTGAGACTCCATCTCAAAATAAATAAATAAATAAAAATTAAATTAAAAATTCAATTTCTCAGTTGCACTAGCCACATTCAATTGCCCAATAGCCATGCATGGCTAATGGCTACCAGATTGGATAGCACAAAATGGAATATTTCCATCACTGCAGAAAGTCCTATTGGACAGAGTCTCTCTGACTGGTTCTTTATTACAGCCTTGGCTTCATTATCTGGGACTCTGTCCTTGAGTGTTGGCTCTTAATATTACTGTTACAGGTTTTTATTACCATCTACATAGTCACATAAATCCTCACTGAGAATTTTATGGAAAGATATTTTGATGCATTTGTGCAATTTCTGCATGGAATGCTTGTGTATTAGTCAGGATAAGCAATGCCAGCTGCTGAGACAAATGACCTTAAAATATCAGTTTTTAATTGATTTATTTATTGATTTATTGCTCAATTAAGATTGATTTATTGCTCAAGTCACAGTCCCGTGCTTATCGCAGTCACTCACTTTTCTTCCAGGGCCTCAGAGTTCTCCAATGGATTCTTTGCACCTAGCCACGCAACTAATGGAAACAGGAAGATTGTGCAGGATGTTTTGGGGTCAGGCCTGGAAATGGCTGCATCACTTTTGCCCACATTTCACTAGTCAGACTTGGTCATGTAGATCCACCTAACGGCTAGCAAGGATGATAAATGTAGTCTTTCTGAGTTCTAAGAAGGAAATTAACCAGAATGGTGAACACATCATGCTGTATCACAGCATGTAGCAAAATGTATTCTATGCATGCTACTCCCAATACATGAACCGTGTATCTGTAAAAACCCTTCTGGGTCACATAGTATATATTTTACACATCTCATACAAGGAAAATAAAAAATATAGGTAGCTTCAAATGATGAGGATCAAGGCAAAGGATTTATATAATATATATAATATATATAAGAGAGGATGGACTCTGGAATTGGAACAGGCCGGTGGCCAAATCCTACCACTCTTAATCCTACCACTACCATTGGTTTGACAAGAACACACTGATAGTGTGATCTTGGGCTAGTAGCTTCAACTTGTGGTGCCCTCAAAGGACTGTTGTAGATCCAAATGAGGCTACAAATGCTTGCACCAGTATACATGTCAGTGACAGAAGGAGTACATTTCAATGGCATACTCATACATGGGACATCACAGCTTTCCCCCTACTTCCTACATTTGATTTATCTCTACTTTTTTATTTTGGTAGAGTCTTGCCCAGGCTGGCTGTTGCCCAGGCTAGAGTACAATGGCTCATAGCTCACTATAGTCTTGAATTCCTGGGCTCAAGAGATCATTCCACCTCAGCCTCCTGAGTAGCTGGGACTACAGGTGGGTGCCATCATGGCTGGCTAATTTAAAAAAAAAATTTTTGTAGGGGGGCGGATCTCACTATGTTGCCCAGGTTGGTCTTGAACTCCTGGGATTAAGTGATCTTCCTGCCTTGGCCTCCTGAAGTGCTGGGATTATAGGTGTGAGCCACTTTGCCCAGCCTCATCTCTACTTCTAGATCAACTTTTCTAATGGGGTAGGAAGCAATGTCTTATATTTCTGCATAATGACTGCAAAATGAAATCTTTTCCTACTTTCATATCTATCATGGATTGAAATGTGTCCCCTGCACAATACATATGTTGACATTCTAACTCTCAGTACCTCAAAAGGCAGTCTTCTTTGGAAACAGGGTCAATGCAGATGTAATTAGTTAAGATGAGATCATACTGGGGAAGGGTGGGCGTCTAATCCAATATGATTGGTGCCTTCATAAAAAGGCAGAATTTGGAGACATATACACAGGTAGAACACCATGTGAACATGAAAGCAGAGGTCAAGATGATGTGTCTACAAGCCAAGGAACACCAAAGATTGCCTGCAAACCACCAGCAGTCAGGAGAGAGGCATGCAGCAGATTCTTCCCCACAGCCCTCAGAAGGAACGAACCATGTGGATATCTTGATCTTCAACTTCTAGCCTCCAGACCTGAAACACAATAAATCCTGTTGTTTAAGACACCCAGTTTGTGGTGCTTTCTTACAGCAGCCCTAGCAAATTAATACAATATCCAAGCAGTTATTGACTCAAATATACATGATTTAATTAAAAGCAACATAGTGCATACATTTTAAAATATAAAATGTTGCTGCAGGCCAGATGCGGTGGCTCTCGCCTGTAATCCCAGCACTTTGGGAGGCCAAAGCGGGTGGATCACCTGAGGTTGGGAGTTCAAGACCAGCCTGACCAACGTGGAGAAATCCTGTCTCTACTAAAAATACAAAATTAGCCAGGCGTAGTGGCACATACCTGTAATCCCAGCTACTCAGGAGGCCAAGGCAGGAGAATTGCTTGAACCAGGGAGGCAGTGGTCGTGGTGAGCTGAGATCATGCCATTGCACTCCAGCCTGGGCAACAAGAGTGAAATTCCGTCTCAAAAAAAAAAAAAAAAAAAAAAAAATTGCTGCTGCATTGAGAGGCCAATCGGAACAGGACTTGTTGGGTTTCCCACTCAATTAGTATTAGATCATGTCCCCTTTGTCCAATCACATTTCTACACAACTGTCGATCATGCCTATCCAATAAAGTCCCCATAAAAGACCCAAGGGGACAGGGTTCAGGAAGCTTCTGAGCTGGCTGAACATGTGGAGGAGGTTCCTGGAGGGTGGTGTGCCCGTGGAGGGCATGGAACCTCTACACCCCTTCCCCCAGACCTCACCCTATAGATCTTTTCATCTGTATCTTTTGTGATATTCTTATAATAAACTGGTAAATGTAATGTATATATACATATATATGGAAATATGCTGAAATTAGAATTTCCCAATACTAGAATATATGTACAATTCTAATTTCAATATATTTTCCAGAATCAGTTTTGTTTTTGAGCTACAAAAACAACAATTTCATTGGTTCACCCTAAGATTCATGTGACTTCTGGGCCGAGACACTGGCTTCCCTTGCTGTTTGCTTAATGGGACCACTAGGGATCCATATTTTGAACCAGACTCGTTAATATTACATAGATTTCCAGCTATGTGACTTTGGCCAAGCCCCTTATCTGCCCGGAACCCTTTTTCCCCTGTAAAACAAGGGGGTGGGGCTAGACTCCCTCTAAGTTCTAGCTAAGACATTCTAGGACTTAGAGGAAGCCTTGATCTAGGCAGACTTGATGACCCTTGGTCCAGTGAGCTAAAAGCAAGGCTGCTTACAGAAATCAGCTCAGCTAAATAAAGAGTTTGAAGAAAAATATTAAAATAGAGGGCTCCAGCAAATTAAATATTCAAAGTGAAGAATTCAGAATTTATTGAAAGCCTGTCACCATTTAAAGTGCATAATTTTAGCATAAATACTCTAGAAATATTCCTTTTGTTTGCTATGTGTTATTGTTAATAAAGGAGATCCTACATCTAGATTTGTCATATGTCATTAATGAATCAACCATAGGATGCAAATTATAATTATTTTGAGTTATCTATTTACTGTTTAATTACATTTAATTTTAGATTCTCCTAAAATGGCCTAATAAAAATTTGGGGTGCTAAATGACTGCCTCATCTGCTTACTCTGTGCTACTTGCTGAAAATAGTTATATTAATTGTTTGGGGATTCTTTTTCTTAAAAAAAAAACAAAACTAACCTGGGGGCATGGTCCTAAATAAAATATCCTAAAAATTTAATGCTTTTCTTTTTTCTCCAGGGTTGTAGTAAAATGTAAGTTACACTAAACTCATTAAAATAAACCTTTGCACGTTACCACTGAATCAATTGGATATAATCTGAATAAAAACTAAATAAAAGTCACATGAGTGCTACCCTTAGACCAGGGCAAGAAGGCCTCTGCCCTGGCTTCTGTGTATTAGAGGGTCTGTTCTAGCCCTTCTCTGCCCATGCTGCTCCACGCAAGGCAAGGAGGTCCCATGGCCAGATGACAGGCCCACCTGGGGTGCTCACACACATACACACATATGCTCTTCTAGAACACATTCTAAGTACCCAACACCCTTACCTTCCCTGCTCAAAGGGGCCCAAGCTGCTTTCTAAGGCTTTAAAAGGCCTCTTGGCTGGGTCTTTCCTGCAAGGGTGACCATCACTGGCATGCTCACTGCCCGGCCAAGAGGAGGCTGAGGTGGGGATGTGGGCAGAGTTGGGACTTGCTGGCTGGAGAAGAGGAGGAGAAGAGGCAGGGCACACACATCCCTGCCGGTGTGTGAGACCCCTCACAATGCAAGACTGGGCCTGGGGTGGGAAATGGGGTTGGGAGGAGCTGGAGAAGCAGGCAAACTAAATTCCACCCTGGTTTTCCAGGTTCTTAAGAAAGCATATTGATCAAAGTGGAGAGGAGAACACAAATTTTACCTACAGTTTGTTATCTTGAATTATAATTCAATATTTAGGCAGATGGTATGAGGGCCTCCATTCACACTCTTGCCCTGGACCTGGCAAATGTGAATGGAAGGCTGAGTAAAATCATAGTTTTGTGTTGTTGGCCTTTGAGTGTTCCATCTCTCCTACAATTTTAGTTTGTCACACCTTGCACCTTGTAAGTAAAATTAATGGCATAGAAAAGAAACCAAAAGAAGTGAACAATAAGAGACTAAAGAAACTCTACAGGCCGGGCAAGGTGGCTTATGCAAGTAATCCTAACACTTTGGGAGGCCAAGGTGGGTGGATCACCTGAGGCTGGGAGTTTGAGACCAGCTTGGCCAACATGGTGAAACCCCGTCTCTCCTTAAAATATAAAAAATACCAAAAAAAAAAAAAGATTATCTGGGTGCTGTAGCGCACACCTATAATTCCAGTTATTCAGGAGGCTGAGGCACGATAATCTTTTGAACCCGGGAGGCAGAGCTTGCAGTGAGCCGAGATCACGCCACTGCACTCCAGCCTGGGCAACAGAGTGAGACTCCGTCTCAAAAAAAAAAAAAAAAAAAAGGAAAGGAAGGCAGGCAGAGAAGCGGGCTAAGGCTTAATTTTTCTGCCCAGTGGGTTTTGGAATATGTTGGCTTCCTTCAGGAAGCTTTTTCCCCACGTTGATGATGATAATAAAACCTGATGCTTTCTATGTGCTGGGCCCACTTACAAACACTAACACATATTAACAATCGAATCCTAAACTAATCCTGTGTTAACAGCCTCCCACCTTACATATGAGGAAACCTGGGGTGACTTGCACACGGCCTGGCAGCTGGGACGTGGATAGGGAATGTACACCCAGGCAGTCTGGCTCCCGGGCTCCTGCTAGAGGATCCTACAGGACATTAGGATCATTGTCCATTAGAGCTGTCTGCACAAACGTCTGCTTCCCAAGCAACTAGTTATCAACTTTTCCCTCTCGCCAACGATACTGGCACCTGGAACAATCCTTAGATTCAGCACGGATTTTCGAGTAAGGGGTTGGTCCACTGTCGGGGCTGAGCACAGCTGTTTAGCAGCTGAGGGTTTGTCTTTTTTTATGTGGTGTTTTGTGTCGCTTTTGAGTGCTGATATAATAGAACAAGCTTAGTACAGTGCCTGGCACTCAACAAATCCTGGCAAGAAAGGAGGTCGAGGAAAAGAAGCAAGCGAGGAGAGACGAAAGAAAGGGAGGGAATGCGCCTTGTAACATTAACGTAGCTTGTGCGAATTCTGGAAGGTGAGGAGAAAGGAGACATTGCGTCAAAGGGTAGAGGAGAGGGCACCGAGCGCCAGCCCCTCCGACGTGGTCCGCCCCGGCCTCACGACGCCCCGCCTCTGCCTCACGACGCCCGGCCTCTGCCTCACGACGCCCCGCCTCTGCCAAGCCTCTTCCCCGCCCCTGCCAAGCCTCTTCCCCGCCCCTGCCAAGCCTCTTCCCCGCCCCTGCCAAGCCTCTTCCCCGCCCCATGCAGGTATTCGTCCCGCCCCCCACAAAGCCGACCTCCGCCCCGTCCCTCAGCGGCGCCCCGCCCCCACGGCGTCTTGCCCCGCCTCCTGCAGGCGGCCCGGCGCGGTGTTTACCCGCGGTGCATGGTGGGGCGGTCTCCTTCGGCAACCGCGGCCGAACGGCCGCCCAGAGGCTGTGCTGAGCTGGCGCAGCTGCAGCAGCATGAGCCGGACCCTCGCATCGGCCGTGCCCCTGTCGAGTCCCGACTACTATGAGAGGCTGGGCCAACTCCAGCACGGGCTGCGGGACAGGTAAGGGCACTGGGGCGGGGGTAGGGAGTCGGCCCGCGCCGAGGGTCTTCCGCGTGCCCTGCCCCATTTTCCTTCCCGCTCCCCCGCCCGAGGTTCCCCCGGGCCCAGGCCCACGCGCAACGCCCCCCAGGCTCCCAATGGGGCCTGGAGGACAACGTTTACTAGAGCCACCCCCTGTATTGGGGGTGCGAGCGGAGAGAGGTGAGAAACCGCCCCCCGCCCCCTCAATAGCAGCTAAAGCCTGGTCTCCGGTTTGAGGATGCCCAGAATTTGCCCAGAAGTGAAAGTGGGAGTTCTTCTGCCTGTCACTCTCCATCAAGCCTTGTGAGTTCTTCTTGTCCCCTTTTACACGCCCCCTCCTCACTCTCTCTTCAAATTGCCATCCCGCCGTGACAGCTACACTGCATCAATGATGACAGGTCCTGGAACGCAGACGGTTGTGTGTGTGTGTGTCAAACATGTGCCCCCGTTTAAACTCAGGAGACTTTTAGGGGGAGCGAGGGCTAGCTAGATTTCCAGCGAAAGGATGAAATTTCCAGCTAGAGAAGTCCAGCTTCCAGAGGGTTCATGATGCCTTTGATTAAGATGTGAAAGATGGGAACCACTGAAAACAGCTAGATCTAAGAGTGCATGTAGAGAGAAAATTATACCGCAATGTACTATGAATAACCACGTAAAAGATAAATTGCTGGACCTCTTATTTAGCTGCTAAGTTAATTGGAGTTGTAAATCTCATTAGTTGACAAGAAAGGAAATAGATTTTTGGATCTCTTGATAAACAAAACATTTAATGAGTGTTAAAAGTTACAAAATCATTCTAGTGAACAGGAGAGCTGTGTGTGTGAGACAATGCTAAAATGATAACAATAATTACATGGAAAATAAAGGCAGAAGTAAGTGATTTTGAAAAGGAATTACATTTATCTTATGCTAGATTTAATTCTTGTCAGATATTTATGGAGCATCTACAACAGGCTTCCTTAATTGTCGTTAGCATTTTTTTTTTTACCTTGTACTCCTTTTCTACATCCTATTTTCTTTCTGACATATCACCACTCACCCATATCAGTGACCTCTTAATTTCTAACTTTAAAAAGAAATGTCTTCCTGCAGAGCCTTCCCTGTTTCAACCCATTCCCTAACTTTTGTGACTCTTGGCATTCTTACAGCACTCATAAATGGCATTCTTTTGAACATTAATTGTAAGTTATTTTTGTTTTCTGTGCTAGGGACACCTGGCTGTTTATAGTCCTTATGGCACAATAACTGTATAATGATTATGTACTTTATGATTAACACTTATTCCTTTAATTATTAAACAAGGTGAGGCTGTTGAAAATATATAAGGAATTTGAATCAAATTTTATAGCCTGTTCACGGTTCTGCATTTCGAGGTTTGTTTTATTTTTAAGTCAGTACAAATCTGTTGCTGTGTGTGTTCATTTTTCATTTTAAGAATTTATAACTAACTCAAATTAATGCACATTGGACACAGTTATAGAGGCAAGTAATTCTAGATACAGAAAAGGCTGCAGTAGAAACATCAAAACCTGGATTCTAGTCCACGAACAATTGTGTGGCCTTGAGCAGGTTGTTCCACCTCTCTGAACCTTGGTTCTTTACCAGGAATGAGGGGGCTTGACTAACATGCAAAGTAAGGCCACAGATTTTTTTCTTTTTCTCTTTGCTGGAATAATGGGCCTTAAAGTAAAAAAAGAAAAAAAAAGCTGAAAGCTGTAGTTTTGCAAAGCAATGTGTAAAGAATATTATTGTCTGTATCCATTTTGAGTGTTTGGATGTACCTTTTTGTTTGTTTGTTTGTTTATTTGTTTGAAACATAGTCTCACTCTGTCACCCAGGCTGGAGTGCAATGGCATGATCTCAGCTCACTGCAACCCCCGCCTCCCAGGTTCAAGCGATTGTCCTGCCTCAGCCTCCCTAGTAGCTGGGATTACAGGCGCCCACCACCAACCCCAGCTAATTTTTGTATTTTTAGTGGAGATGGGGTTTCACCATGTTGGCCAGGCTGATCTCGAACCCCTGATCTCAGGTGATCTGCCTGCTTCTGCCTTCCAAAGTGTTGGGATTACAGATGTGAGCCACCGCACCCGGCCTTGGTTGTACCTTTTTAAACAAACAAACACAAACCATCCCACTGATCACAGATACCACTGTCTCCTAAAATTCCTGAGTCATTTCATAGGGTGCAACCCTGGGTAGTCACAGCTGCTTTATCAATCCAGAAACTTCTGGGAAGCGGGAGACAAAAAAAAACTCCCTCTTTCTCAGACCTTTTAGAGGTGGTCATTGCAATGTTAGCTGGTCAAATAGCCAACATATTTCTAGCCCAAGTCATCTTAGCTGTAGTTACACGTAGATGTAATTTTATCATCTGAATGTTTTCCTATGTGTGTACAGTGTTTTTTCTGCATTGTGGTGAAAGTCAATAATTGAATCTAAAAGAGTCTAATGGAGTGACTTGTTACAGTGTGTATAGCACCCACAAGCATGGTAGAAACTTATAAGTGGAATTGGCTCTTACGGTTATATAAAAACATCCTTTTAAAAGGGCCCATTAGCCAGCCGTGGTTTTTTCAGTGCCTATATTGATTCAGAGTAAGATATCATAATAGTCTAGAAACTGACACTGAGATATTAGTAGAGTAAACTGAAGATGGTATAGAATTGTGGTATCAAGACAAAAACAGAATAACAAGTGGCTTAAAAGTAGAAAACTCAGCAAGATAAGGACCACTTAGCTGTGTAAAACTGAAAGGTCCAAGTGAGGGGTGACTGAAAACATGAACTATGGGTAAGCATCCCAGGGATGGGTATTTCAAAGATTCTGAAATAAGAGATTTAATATGTAAGAATTGCAAGCCATGGAAAGGCTTTTCATTGAGGCAAATATCTGGTTTTTAGTATTAAATTTTAAAAAGACATGGAGGACTCAGCATTCTGAGGTGCTGCAGTGTGGATGAGGGGCTAGAAAATAGGCCTGTGAAGAAGAGTTAACAAGATTAGCACTGTTTTGCCTGGGAGAGAAAGCCAAGAGGAGTTTGATTATCAGGGTATGAAGTGTTATGATAGAGAAGTGTGAGCAGCAGATGTCTGCATCTGCTGAAGATGTTTTACAAATAAATTTTACATTCATTACTAAGAAGAACTTGCTGCTTGGGAGGTGGTGGATTTCCAAAGTGACTGTGGTCCTTTTTCACTAGAAGTCATAGGTGAATTTTAGAAATTATTTTAAAGTGGCTGGGCATGGTGGCTCACACCTGTAATCCCAGCACTTTGAGAGGCAGAGGCGGGCAGATCACCTGAGGTCAGGAGTTTGAGACCAGCCTGGCCAACATGGCAAAACCCTGTCTCTACTAAAAATACAAAAATTAGCTGGGTGTCGTGGTGCATGCCTGTAATCCTAGCTACTTGGGAGACTGAAGCAGAATCCCTTAAACCCGGGAGGGAGAGGTTGCAGTGAGCCGAGATTGTGCCACTGTACCCCAGCTTGGGCAACAGAGCGAGACTCCGTCTCAAAAAAAAAAATGTGTGTATATGTGTGTGTGTGTATATATATATATATATTTTTTTTTTTTTTTTTTTTAAAGTAAGTTCTAGCTTACAAAAAAGTTGCAAATGTAGGACAAAGACCTCCAGTGTTCCTGTCACCCAGATCCCTCAACTATTAACATTTTATTAGATTTTTGACACTGAGATATCAGTTGAGTTTCTATTTAAATCTGTCTATCTAAAACCATTAGCCTTTTCTGATCTGTTTGAGAAGCGCGTATATGATGCCTCATCACTTCTAAAATCTTCAGTGTGTGTTTCCAAAAACCAAGGGTGTTCTTGTACATGATCACACCATACAGCCCTCCTAGTGGTGAAACCAGTCTGCAGACCGCATCAGATTTCACCAGCTATCTTAACGATGCTCCCTTTTTTTTCCCCTGGTCCAGTGGCTCACCTGCGAACCGGGGTTGCATTTGGCTGCTGTGTCTCTTCAGTCTCCCTACATCTGGAATGATTCCTCAGTCTTTCCCTGTCTTTCATGTTCCTGACAAGTTCATAGAGTACAGCTTTCATTCTAGAGGGTGTCCCTCAAGCTGAGTCTATCTGATGGTGTCTCATTACCAGACTGCAGTCATGCTTTCTTAGGAATACAACAGAAATGAAGCACTACCTCAGGGCATGGGG
This sequence comes from Pongo abelii, assembly GCF_028885655.2. Lineage (NCBI taxonomy): Eukaryota > Metazoa > Chordata > Mammalia > Primates > Hominidae > Pongo > Pongo abelii. The sequence continues at coordinate 15,859,103 of NC_072006.2, forward strand.
TCATAGATGTATTTAGAGGTCTTCCTGTCCTTGTAATTTAATGACAAGTTGCTCACACTATCCAGTCATTCATTCTGCATGAACCCAGTACCCAATTGATCATGAAACTCTGGGGGGGGATTGGTAACTAATAAAAATTTCTAATGTGGAAGCAATTATGCTATATTTCCTTCACTTCTATTCTAAGTTCATTCTTACTAGTGAGAAGGTAAAGATTTGTGATGCTATTAGTTAAAAATGTGTGTTTTTGTAATTTTTTTCCTTTTAATCTTTCTTTTTCCTTTTTAACATAGGTATACTGCAACCCATGGGTTGTGTTCCCCAAGTGAAGATTCTGTGTCTGGATTTTGGACCCCATATTCCCATTAAATGAATTTTGGTTAAATAGTAGTTTCCATTTAACATTATGCAAAGAAAAGAAAGTTATGTAACCTGTAATGTAGCTAACAGTGACTTTTGGGATGATCTTTTTTTTTAAAGGAAAAGAATTATTCTGAAGATATGTAGAAACTGATAATTAAGAGCTCACAAATGGAGCATGGGGCCAGCCCCTTTCCCTCAGGAAGCCAACCTGAGATCACCTCTGTTGGAGTCCTTATCTTTATTTCACAGCCTTTTGTTTAGGATTCTTCGCCTGGATAGAATATTATGTGGTTTCTTTTTTGGCCTTTACTTAATGTTAACTTAGATGAGCAATTTAGCTTCGGTTAGGTGGGATTGAAACAAATAGTGGTGCTCGGATGGAACCCTCTGTGGCTAATCCTCCCAGGCACTCTTCTTGGGACTGAATGGCTTCATCAGTTTTACCCCCCAGCCCCCTGGTTTTAGCTGCCTCTGCTTCCTCTGCTGCCCAGTTCCCCCTCATCCTTGCCCAGGCTGGTTGTGGGGTAAGACAGGTTTTCTCCTTAGCTTACTGCTAGCACTCACCTGAACAGCACAGGTTCAGTCTTTACTGGTAGTAGCTCCAGGAAAACAGCAACCTGTGACAAATAATGGTACCATTACAGAGTTATAAAAAGAAATCCCTCCAAATTTGAAATGATGGTCTTAGAAGGCCTGGTCTTCATCAGATGTAAGTGAGGCCAGGTTTACTTTTCAGAGGTCTTTTTCTAGCTCATCCACTTGGCTGTGCCCAGGCTTGTCTGGTTGAAAACAGAGCAAGCCACCAGTCTTCAATCTGTACACAAAATCTGGTGGGACCCCATCACCGAAATGCCAGCGACTCAGAGACGTCTGGCCACGTTACGTTGTATATACTTATCTTGTTTATTATTGTCTGTCCTTCTCCCTAGAATGTCAACTCTTTGAGGGCAGGAGTCTTGGCTGGCTAGTTCATATTAGTCTCCAGGCATAGAACAGTGCCTGAGTCATCATAGGCACTCAGGAAATACTTGCTAAATGAAGGCACCTGCTTCCCAGACTTTTCCTATTGCATTTCCCCGTTTACTTTGTGGATTTTATTCTTTTGTCTCCTATTGGTGTTCGTTTTGTTTTTTAGATTTCCCTGGTGACTGCTGCATACTTTTGTGCCTTTTGTTTTAGATGCATCTGGCATTTTCTGCTTCTTAGACCAGAGAAGCATTCTCACAAAGGTGTGATTTGGTATTTGGAGTTTTTTTGACCTCTAATCAACACCTTGCGACAAAGCCATGATTTTGAAGAAGAGCATGGTCTAAATCCAACTCCCTATTACTTATCATGTAATTACTTATAAAATATTTTTTATTATAGTGAAAAGAAGAGATTGGACCTGGAAAAGAAACTTTATGAATATAATCAGTCTGATACATGCAGGTAAGAGATGACAGTGGGAACAGTTTTCAAGCCAGGTTCCATATATTAATCAAAAATTTAACCCTAATGTTATGTCATAAGTATTGTAGTTAGAGTACTGGGTTTTTTGTTTTGTTTTGTTTTGTTTTTTTGAGATGGAGTCTTGCTCTTTTGCTCAGGCTGGAGTGCAGTGGTGTGATCTCGGCTCATTGTAACCTCTGCCTCCCAGGTTCAAGCAATTCTCCTGCCTTAGCCTCACAAGTAGCTGGAATACCTGGGATTACAGGTGGGTGCCACCATGCTGGCTAATTTTTCTATTTTTAGTAGAGACTGGGTTTCACCATGCTGGCTAGGCTGGTCTCGAACTCCTGACCTCAAGTGATCCCCACGCTTCTGTCTCCCAAAATGCTGAGATTACAGCAGTGAGCCACCGTGCCCAGCCTAGTTGGAGTACTCTTACCATTCTCTTATTTTTAGTGTGTAATAATTTGAAATAAACAGTGCAGTTTAATATAATTACTACCAAATAAATTTGGTTAAAATCGATATGAGATCAAAATGTGTTATTTTCATTATTTCGTATTTGTTTTAAGAATCTGTTTTGCTTAAAAATCCTAAAATAAGACATAGCCTTATCTTTTTTATTGCAATTTAAACACATTGAGCTTGTGTGATGATTAAGACATAATACTGTAGTTGATCTTTCAATGTACTACTGTAGGCAGGGTTACCTGGTATCTCATTTGTTCATGGATATATGAGAATGACTATTAAAATTATAAGCAGTGAATAATATATTGTACGTATTATTCTTTTTAGGTTTCTTCCTCCACTATTAAGAGCAGATTTTAAATATTTTAGTTTGTATTTTATAAAAACTGAACTTTATCCTTAAGCCAAAAGTATGGCATTACCTCTTATATTATTCATATGAAGAACTTCTGGCTTTGATAGCATTAAGTTTGTAATTTATCCATGTCACACTATGAGTGAGAAATGAAAAGATCTCATCCAGAAGAGAGACAGGCCAGGAATCCTTTAAAGTCAAATTACCTATTAGGTCAGTTCTTTCCCTTGTCTTCAAAATTATTCTTTGTTTTTAAGATTTAGTGTACTTCAAAAGCTTCCAGTTGAGGTAGACAGCCATATGACTCTAGTAACTCTGAAAGAGACAAGAAATCAGTTGTTTTGTGTGTGGAAGAAATAGCCAGCATTGTGGATGCTGTGGCCTCAAGAGTGGGCGCGAGTCAGAGGGGATCCTTGGCAGCTGCCATTTTTCTAGCCCATGGCTAAAGGGCAGAAGATTGTGTGTAGACGTTTCGTGCAGTCTGTTCTTGGGAAGCCTCCTGGCCTTTTGGTGGTGGGAGGGGGCAAGTGTGAGAAAAGGATGGGCACTTTTACCAAGCTGTCAGTTCACTGAGCTGCTGCTTCTCTCCCAGCCTCTTACTGTTTCCTGGAAGACAGAGGATATGATTTGCTAAAAATAGGCTTGCTTAGATTGCCTTTAGAAGAAAATCCAAACAAGGCTGCCTCCACCTAGTACCAGCCAGAAGGCAGAATCTGAGATGAGGGTCTGTGTATAGGTGGTAATTTATTTGACAAGGTGGTCACCTAAAATTGGAGAGCAGGGCTGGGCAGACCAAAATAAGAGCTGTTCACTGCAGTGAGCACCTGGGGTTCAGTCCCTCCAGACCTTCAGAGGAGCCTTCAGAGGAGCAGTGTAGACTACCCTTCCGCTCTGCACGGTGTCTACTCCTGCGAAAGGAGAGGGGGCTGTATTCCTACCGGTTCCTGACCCCGGCTGGTAAGGGCAGCCCCAGGTGGAGTTAACTCCTTTACACATCTAGGTTTTTCCCTGCTGCAAACTCAGAATGGCAGTCCTGAAATGCCAAGTGCAGCTAAGGCAGAGGCAGATGCTCTCAGGTTATACCACATGCAGGAGGCTGTGGCGGCTGTGGCAACTGTGGCAACTGTGGATGGTAGAAAAAAGGTTGGGCCAGGAGGTGTGAGATGGGCACAAGAGGTGTCTCATCCAGCAGCCTACCAGACACACCATTATCTGCACCCTTTTTAATTTACATTATCACCGTCTCTCTCCAGCCTCTCCCTAAGATTCGACACTGACTGAAACGTCAGGCTCTTAAGCATGACGGGATCTTTTGTAATGTGGTATAAACTTCTAGGCTCTGTGGTTAGGTGCTTCAGTTCCATCTGAGCCTCACCAGCTCTGAGCCGGTGACCTTGGGGCAATTACTCCAACATTCGGTGCCTCCATTTCTTCTTCTGTCAAATGGGAACAATGATAGCTGTGAGAACTCAATAAGATTCATACAAAGCCTTAAAGCAGTGTCTGACCTAGAGCCAATTATTATTTATTACAATTTTATCAACATTCTTTTTCCTATTTTTTGCCTTTGAGCTTTCTGACATGCTGTTTCCCCCACCTGGAATGTTTTCCCCTCATCTTTTCATTTTTGACTTCATCAATTTTGATTAACTCTCATTCATCTTTCAGGTCTTTTTTTTTTTTTTTTTCCTGAGACGGTCTTGCTCTGTCGCCCAGGCTGGAGTGCAGTGGTGTGATCTCAGCTCACTGCAGCCTCTGCCTCATGGGTTCAAGCAATTCTCCTGCCTCAGCCTCCTGAATAGCTGGGATTACGGACACACACCACCACACCCGGCTAATTTTTGTATTTTTAGTAGAGGTGGTGTTTCACCATTCTGGCCAGGCTGGTCTCGAACTCCAGACCTCAGATGATCCACCCACCTCGGCCTCCCAAAATGCTGGGATTACAGGTGTGAACCCCCATGCCCAACCCATCTTTCAGGTCTTAGCTGAAAATTATTTCCACTGGGAAGGCCTCCTGGCCCTTTCAGCTAGGTCAGGTTGCCCGGTGTGTAGAAGTCCTTTTTAGTTTCCCTCATAGCATTCATCACGTATTTACTTATGTCATTGTTTTCTTTGTTGACCTTAGCGGAAAGACTTTGATCTTTAGAGTGCTGAATATGTGGATGATTGCATGGGTAGATGAGTTACTCACTCATGTGGTCAGCTTTGAAGGTCAATGTGGTAGCTGGAATGGAACTAGAATTTGGATGGAGAAGGCATGGTACAATTGTACCCACTCCAGGTAGACACCACCAGCAGCAGCTTTACTGAGTCCCTGAGTGTGAACGACAGTATGTTAGGTTCTACTTCTGTTACAGTTACTTGCGTCAAAAATGCAGAGACATGGGCAGCAATAAGACCAGCCTTCAGTTTTTATTCAGAAAGAAAAATGAGGACAGCCAACCCTGGTCAAAGCGCAGAATTATTAACATGATAAAGACTTTCTTGAAAATTGTTGGCCTAGGATTGGAAGTTTAAGATCTGTTGTTAAACAACTTTGGACATCTCCAGCATCTTTGCAAATCTTTGTTTTGAGGGTGAATATTTTTGTCATTTTAAAATTTATTTTTGTTTGATGAAAGAATGTTGAATAATTTATTGAGCCAACAATTGAAATGGTGTATAACAGAGAAGAAGAGTTAGGATTAACAGCGTTGGTGCCATGAGAAAAGTCGACTGCACAACTTGAACTATCCAGTATGTTTTTTTATGTACAGAAAAATTGGAATGCAGAGTATGTTTTTGCTATTATGCTTTGGATAAGAGTCTTAAAAGTTTTTTTCACAGTTGGAGTAGTTACAGTCCATATATTATTATAAAATATTTTAATGGTGAATTATATTGTAGCAATTTCTAACAAGTATATTTATATTATCTAAATTAGAGCTTTTGGTATTTTACATTTTTAAATTTCTTTTTAATTTCTTAATTTTATGGGTTGTGATTTGTAGTTTGATTTAATTCCATATGAGCAGTTATTTTTGAAATTGTCATATGTAAGAATGTTAGTGAGCCATTCGTCGAACATGTCCACATAGACACTACTCTTGAAATCACATTTAATTGTGAGAAATAAATCCATAGAAATCTTTACTGTGTGAATGTTAGAATGTGGTCTTATATATATTTCTCAGGGGAGTTATGCTTAGAGGAAACCGATATGATACCTCAGTGGTACTGCATTAACTTTCTGTCTCCAAAAATGTGTATATACATTTTGTCCTTTGGGTTTCAGTGGTTTGGGTAAAATACCTTAGAATACATTGTCTCATTAACAATTTTGATAAAAAAAGTTCTCTTTCTTAGATTCATCCAAGTCTAGTCCATTGTTTTAAAACTGCTTTTAATTTTCTAGAGTTAAGCTGAAATATGTAAAACTAAACAATTATCTGAAGGAAATATGTGAATCTGAAAAGAAGGCTCATACTCGAAACCAAGAATATTTAAAGCGATTTGAGCGTGTCCAAGCTCATGTTGTACACTTCACCACAAATACAGAGAAGCTTCAAAAACTGAAGGTGACTTCCTATTTTTTACTATGTTTCATTTTGTTTGTTGTTGTGATGGTTTTTTTTTTTTTTTTCAAGATGAGACCTCACTGTGTTACCCAGGCTAGACTTGAACACCCGGGCTCAAGCAGTCCTCCTTTCTCAGCCTCCTGAGTAGCTGGGATTACAGGTGCACACCGTGTGTAGCTGTGTACCTCCCGAGTAGCTGGGATTACAGATGCACACCCCAGGTTTATGTTTTGTTTTTAATCTTTTTTTTTGCTAAAATGAGAAATAATGAGTACTAAGTTTCAGATCAGTGGTAGTCACTAATGTTTCGTTGTTCATACTTAGGATTAAGTATCAGCTTTTTCTGTGAATTCCCATGTGGCTAAATTTTATCAGAGAACTTGAAACTGCATTTTCCAAGATTCTTCTTTAGTTGAGGAATCAATGGGATATCTCTAACACAGGCAAGATCACTAGCCAGTACCTGGCACAGTGTAACACATGGTATTTGTTGGCTGAATGACTGAATTTGAGCAGCATTGGGGTTCCCTCTAGAAACTGATTCTGTCTTGAAAGGGTTCTTTTTCTGTGGTCTGGGCCCCTCTTCTCTGGCAAACAGTGCATTGGGAGAGTAGTAAGGGTAGAACTGTCCCCGAGGAGTTTGCCTTCATGCTCCTGGTCTGTGTGACCCAGAGTGACTGCCCTTGTAGCCCTCTCTGGTTCTGGCACCTTTTTCCCCTTGAAGTGCAGGTGCTTGGCTGCCTGCTGCTGCTTGGCTGCCTGCTGCTCCACAAATTATGCCAAGTGTGGAGGGCCAGGAGCTAGGCCTTTATCCTCACCGTTTGCACTGGTCAGGTGTTGTCCAATTTAACCCATCTCAACACTGGTCACGGGAGGAGTTGGATTCAGTATTCTGCCTGCTAGCCTGCTACTGAGCCCCCCTACCTTTTTTTTTTTTTTTTTGCCCTGCAGTTTTTCTTCAGCCTTTTATTGCAAAATTTTCAAATACACAGAAGAGTTAGCATAATTATTATGATGAACACTCATAATTCTCCACTTAGATGCAATAGTTGTAAATACCTTGTTATATTTGCTTTGTATGTGTATTTTTTTTTTCTCTGAGCCATTGAAAGTCTGCTGCAGGCATCATGACACTTCTTTCCTAAGCACTTGAGCATGGATCTCCTAAATGCAGGGACAGTCTCCTACATAATCATACCATTATCACATCTAAGAAGATTAAAAATGATTCCACAATTTGCTTTTTGAGACAGGGCCTTACCCTGTCATCCAGGCTGAAGTGCAGTGGTGTGATCATGGCTTATGGTAGCCTCAACCTTCTGGACTCAAGCGAGCCTCCCTCCTCAGCCTCGAGCTGGGACTATAGGCATGCACCACCATGCCTGGCTAATTTTTTATTTTTTTGTAGAGATGAGGTCTCACTATGTTGCCCAGGCTGGTCTCGAACTCCCAGTCTCAAGAAATTCTCCTAACTTGGCCTCCCAGAGTGCTCAAACAGGGTGTGCAGTTTGAGTCACTGCACCCAGACGTAATATCATTTAATTTTCAGCTCCTATTCAGATTTCCCCGCTTCTCCCAAAAAGTAACTTATTTTTCCAGACCAGGAGCCAACTAGGGCTCATGTATTGTTTTTTGTGTTATTGATTATTGTGCCTTTTTTGTCTCTTTTAATCTAATTTAGTCTCCTACCATTCCTCCCTTTTTTTCCCCCATGTCATTGGCTATTTTGAAAAAGGCAGTCCATCTGCTTGTAGAATGATCCACATTCTGAATCTAAGGCATCATTTAACTTGTACAGCATCCCCTGTATTTCCTGTGAACTGGAAATGTGGTCTAAACAAGCACTGTCCAGTAGAATTTTCTGCAGTGATGGCAATGTTCTGTATCTATGCTGATGCTATCTAATACAGCTACTGCTCATATATGGCTATTGAGCACTTAAAATGTGGCTTGTGACACTGAAGACTGTATTTTTAATTTTGTCAATTTTAATTAATTTTAATTTAAATAGTTACACCTGAGGTCATACTTCCAACTGCATCCCATCAGGAGGCCCATGATGTCAGGTGGCCCCTGGGTGAGGCTGACTTTGACCCCTTGGTTAAGATGATGATCTCTAGATGTCTCTATTGTAAGGTACATTTTTTTTCCTGTTTGCATGTTAGTAACTAATCTATAGAGTGATGGGTTGGCATCATGGGAATATTGTGTTCCTCAGTATCCTTTTACCTAATGGTTTTAGGACCTATAGATGAGCCTTGCCTGAACCAGTTATTTCTAGTGGAGGTTATGAAAAGTGATTTTCTGTTTTATTGTATCTTCTGTTAGCTGGCTTTCCTCTATAACGAAGAGTGTTTTCCCCCTTTTCTTTTCTTTCAACATCTTCTTTTTTTTTTTTTTTTTTTTAAATCGTACAACAGCACCTGGTATTCCCAGGAAGTCTCCCATCCAAGTATGAAACAGGCCCAACCCTACTTAGCCTTCAAGATCAAATGAGAGCAAGCGTGTTCAGGGTGGTATGGCCATAGATCCTTTTTTTTTTTTTTTTAATGTTATGATGGACTTGTGAATTTCTGTTTACTAGTATGTTATCAATTACAGTAATTATTCTTTTTGTTGTTTTATTGTCTTATATTTGGCCAATTGGAGTCTCTCCAGATTGGCTCCTGTGTCCTTTTGACATAACCCCGTTAATTCTGAGCCTTCTTTGATCTGGGGCATAACAAGACATTCCAGGTTTACCTCACATTTTTTCTCCCTCAGATATGGAATTAGCCTCCTATCCAAGGAGCTGTGGTTCTTTTTAATGGAGAGGGGTATTTAGAAACCAAGATATATGGTTAAATGTGCTCAAGCAATAGCAAGTTTTAGCTCCCCAATTTTTTCTTTTAGTATTCATGAAAAATGTTTAAAGTTCAAAAAGAGTTGTCATTATCAGTGTTGCAAACCACTTTTCAAAGATTTCATGGAGAAAATGAAAGTGATGGGCAAAGGAGGGAATTTTGTCTTCCCAATAAAATAAAGGAAATAATAGAACATTTCTGCTTATTTTCATATTGAGGCTTCATTTAATTGTTGATTTCTTATTATGACCAAATTTGAGAGGAAGGAATTTGAAGGGAAGAATCATCTTTTTAAATTTTTTTTATATTGAGAGCATTCATTATATAAAATAGGATATGTTATTAAAAAACTTGTATGAGCTGCTTAAGACTATCAACATGGGAGACCATTTTAACATGACAAACTAGATAGGAATATGAAAAGCTTTATTAATAAACATGGTTCAAAATTATGTAGGTGTTCCTTTTTTGAATTTTGGATAAGGAATGCCTTTAAAAAAAATTCTTCTAGTAGCGTAAAAGACCAAATCATGGCACTATACTCAGGAAGGATGTGAGTTCCATGGAGAACTGGACTTTGGCCGTCACCCTAGGTCCAAAGCCAATGAATGTTTGTTGTGTGCCTACGAACCCAGACAGCAATGTCAGCGACCCCTCCAGTGATCCCATCTTCTTCAGCAGGCTGTGCAGTGAGCTGAGGTTCAACATAGGGGATGTTTGTCTCTGGTGTTTTCCCATTTCTTTCTGCTTCTTCCTTTTGGGCCAGAGCCCAGTGGTGGCCCAGGTATGCCAGAAACACTTGTCTCCTCTTAATGCTGCCCATCCAGGTATCAGATCTTTACCTCCTTTCTTGACTGACCTCACATAAGTCTTGGGAGAAAGATGTTCACGGTGCATTGTCCATACACCCCAAAATGCCACAGGTATTGCACCTTGAACAGACTGCAGTTAATACAAATGAACTTCAAATTGGTAGAATTCCAGAAAGTGCAACCAAGTGAAGCAGTGTGAGAGAAGTGGGGGTTTTGCCCAAACTGGTACCAAGTGACTTTCTCCCACTTTGTAGAGGTGGGCTGGGCCCAGTTCATTATATAATGCTAAAATCTCCTAAAATGAGCTAAATACTGAAAACACTGTCAACTGATTTTATGACTCATAATACTTTATTTGGAGGCCTATAATAATTTTCAGGGCTTTTAAAGGATATTGACGTGTTATGTAGTTTTGAAAATACAGTGTTATATCTGTGCTGCTACTTGTCAGTTGGATAAAGGGGCTGAATAAACACAGTTCAAAAATATAAATATTAGGTCTGGGCATGGTGGCTCATGCCTGTAATCCCAGTGCTTTAGGAGGCTGAGGTGGGAGGATCACTTGAGGTCAGGAATTCGAGACTAGCCTGGACAACATAGTGAGACCCCATCTGTACAAAAAATTTAAAAATTAAATTTAAAAATTAGCCAGCTCTAGGGGTGTGCACCAGTAGTCTCAGCTGCTCAGGAATCTGAGATGGGGGGAGGATCATTTGAGCCCAGGAGGTTGAGGCCATAGTAAGCTATGACAGTGACACTGCAGTCTAGCCCTGGTGACAGAGCAAGACCCTGGCTCTCCAAAAAAATTAATAATAATAAAAAATTTTAAAAACCCAAGAATGTGAATATTAGTATTAATGCTGTGAGGAGTGTACCCTCCTCTCCCTCATTCACCCCCTCCCCCCCCCTCGCTCCCTGTATTAGCTGCTTTCATAGAAGGGGCCCCAGTTGGTCCTAACTTAAAGCAATTTCACTCAGGTGCCCATTATCCTTGTCTCAGGTTGGGTTCTCCCTGAAGCAGACCTGGAGAACAGGGATTTGAGGGTAAGTGGTTGATTTGGGAGATAAGGAATATCAGTAGTAAACGGGCGAAGGGAGGCAGGGAGGGCACTGGGTGTATTATTAAGCCAGCTACCATAGTCAGCCCGGCGCCGAATCCTACAGAGAACTTCTGGCAAGGGGTTTGCACATTTGGGATATGTGTCCAGCAGCTCCTAAGCAGCATTGATTGAGGACTGATGGGCAAGGTTGTAGGTGGTAGGGAATTAACCAAACGCTCTCCAGAGCAGCCTTCCCAGGTTCTGAGAAGCCTTAGGTACGGAGTCCCAGATTCCAGAACTTAGGAGTGCCCAGAAAGGTCCCAGGGACATGTGTAGAACATTGCCAGCATCTGCCTTAGCCTCCCTTATGGCAGTATGGCCAGGATGGGGCCTACATGTCAGGGCATTCAGGGAGGATCCCCATGGCAGGCACAAGAGTCTTCATCTGGTTAGGTCTCTCCTTGGCCTGAAATGCTGGCCCAGGCTTTTGAGGACAAAGCCCAGATGCTGGTCTCTGCCTGCACAGAGCAGCCTCACCCTTATTACTCCTCCCAACACACACACACACACACACACTCTCTCTCTCTCTGTCTCTCTCTCTCTGTGTCTGTCTCTCTCTCACACAAATACACAGACGTGCACATTTTTCTCCTCATCTCTCCCTAATTTCCCCCCTCCACCTTCTCCTGCCATCCCTATTTCTCCCTCTTATCTCTGCCCCCTCTCCTATTCCTGTCTCCTTGCCTCTTCTTACCCCCAAATCTGTCTCCTCCAGATCCTCTAACTCTTCCACCCCCATATCTTCCCACTGTCTCTCTACATCTTTATCTCCTGCACACGTACACAAACACACTCTCTCTCACACACACACACACTCTTACATGCACCCACAGTACTTTAAGCATGCTGAACAATTTGTATTTCCTTGAAAGCACCACATTATCTCGTACCTCCTTCAATTAGAAGGCCTTTTTCCCCCTGCCCTGCCTTAGGTCTGTGTCATAATTATCTCAGTAAGCACTTCCTTCATGGTATTATAATTGTTTACATGTCTGTTTTCCCACTTCACTGTGAGCTTCTTGTCTTATTATTTCAATGCTCTCAGTATCTGACCCAGAATATGGCACATAATAAGCACTCAGTAAGCATCGAGACTTCCCCCTTGACTGAAATTAATTCTTCCATATTTTTTGTCTCATTCTGTTATGGACTGTGAACTACTATGTGAGAACTAATGTGGTATTGATGATACTCTTTATTATACCTTCCCAGTTAGCATTTCTGTTTAATAGCAGAGATATTCTGAATATATAATGTCATTATTTAAAGATGTGATTCTCCAGGCCTGGACAACATGATGAGAACCCGTCTCTACAAAAAAATAGAAAAAATTAGCTGGATGTGGTGGCGTGTGCTCTAGTCCCAGCTATTCGCGAGGCTGAGGTAGGAGGATTGATTAAGCCCAGGAGGCTGAAGGGCAGTGAGCTGTGATCATGCCACTGCACTCCAGCCTGGGTGACTGAGCAAGACCTTGTCTCAAAAAAAAAAAAAAAAAAAAAAGTAAAGTAAAATAGATGTGTTTCTCCTTGAAAATTCGGTCATTAGGTTACGTATGCCTATAAGGGGCTAATATTTGAGAACAAGTCTTTCAAACTCTGATTTGATTTCTGCTAAGGATTGTGACAGACATTGTGAGCAGGGCACAACCTTCATACCCCTGGAGGACAAAGTGTGTAGCAAATACCATTTTTTATCAACCAAAGTGTCTTGCCTGTTAATATGCATTAGTTGAACAAATAAACGTTCCCCCATATCTTTGGTAAAAGTTCACAATCTAAGAGGAAGCACAGATATTGGAAAAAAATAGGAGAAGAGAAAACAAAAGACTGTGAATCTTAGTCGCATCTCTCATACTGACTTGAGGATCAAATCAACCCATTATGTAACTCTGTACCCATTTCCTCAACTCTAATATGAGGAGACAGGGCCAGCAGATTTTAAATGTCGATTCAGTTCAATTATTCACTTATTCTGTAACTTAAGAATTAGCTGTGCAACCCTGAAAAACAATGAAAAAGGAAATCTGTAGCAAAAAAAAGGTAGTGGTGGCACTTTCAGGCAAACAGTAAAGTGATGGAGGGGAAATTGACTGAAGTGAGAATACAGAAAGTAACATAATGGAAAACGTTTGTGAGCATGGAGAGAAATCCCAGAGACCTGAAACTTCTGCCAGAACCTCCATCAACCCCCAGTCATTGTTAACAGATTTCATTAATTCAGCTGAAATAAATTACTTGTGCATACTGAGGAAGTAAATGGGAAGGTCCTGCTAAGTTTAGGTGGGCAGCATCAAGCCAATGCTGTGAAGCAATACAGTAACAGACAGAACAAGTTACCTGATGGATTAACTGAGTGCTCTTGGGTTTATTAAAACAGATTTCTTGGGTTGGGGCGGGGGAGATAAGGGAATTATTTATCCCTAGAGGGGCTCCAGACCAGGAGATGTTACTGGGGCATGAGTAGGCTCTGGAGAGCGCTGTGGAAAACTCCTGCTCTCCAGTGTTCAGGACGTGGATAATCACCAGGTGTTGTATGCAAAAAGAAAAAGAAAAAGAGAACAAAGCATTTTTTGATGGAAATCCATGGTCCCAGGGGATATAGACTTACAGTCTGTATCAATCATTAATTTATCATCATATCTCTCCGACTTCATTGTGCCATTTCTATTTGCATTATTAATTTAGATAAAGAGTATCTACAGTTCAGTGACTTTTTCAGTTGCATTGAGAGCAATCTAAATTGGGCTCTTAAAGATACTTCTTTCTGTTCTTTAGGAAGACTTTATGCAGTTATCACTTCCTTTTTCCTTTAGCAAAATGAATTGAATAAAACTCTCATATTTCTATGAGAAAATGCTCTGTCTTTGGAAGGTATGGCTCTGAAATGATCCTATAATGAGGAAATCAGGTACAATGCTCATTGATCTCAAAGAGCATAAGAAAACATTTGTAGTCACAGGAAAAAAGAATTTTTATTTAACCTGTAATTGTATGTTTATATTGTAATTCATCTCCCATTTCTTTTTTGAGATACTATCCCTTGGAATCTGTAAAGGATGCCTGTTTAAAGCTCTTGGGGCTAAAATGTAAACATCTCTAAGTTCAGAGGAATAGATGTGGAACAGAGAGATATAAATTGTATCTTTGTTATTGCTTTATCTATTTCTAGTTTATTATTTTATCATTTATACTGGCCTGATAAAATTTTCATTTAATTGGCTATCTATTTAGAGAATTACTGCCATCTATCATATAGTACTCTGCTGGAGAAAAAACATCCATACCTAACTGTTACTAAAAATGAGACAGCGTATATTAATAATACCTTTCAAAATATTTTGAGGGAAACAAATCAGTTTGGTTATTATTGCCCATTTGTTTTTTGTGTGTCAAAACAAAGCTCAGGCCTATTTTATGTTCAGAGAACTAAGGAAACAGCTTTCTAATTTCATCATCTCATAGGTGTGTTTCTAATTACAGTGCATACCTGCCTAATTTAGAAAATGTTCTGATACTTATCTTTGATGGACCACGATCCATGACTTTTTTAAGGCTTTAATTACTAGCGTACTGAATCAAAGTGCTTTTTTATGCCTTGCTTTTAAGAAAAAGTCATTTTAAGATTGAATCACTTTCACCAATTACAGTGTGGTGATGATGCAGACATCTTTATGTAGTTATTGGCGCCGGAGCAAACTGGATTCTGAACAGTGATGTCTGCAGTATATTTTTATTCATGGAAAATGGAATTTGTTTTAAGTTGATGATCTAGCAAGTATACTCAATTGCTGTGACGATCAGAATCATGATATTTTGTAGATATCATATAGATAAGAAATCAGTAGGATTGATTTTTTTTTTGTTTGGGGCAAAACTTCTAAAAGGAAACACTGTCTAATGTGCTACTTTCATAATAAAGGAATTGTATTTTTGTGATAAAGTATCAAACTGTATACATATATATACACACACACATATATATACACATATACATGTGTATATATATACAGATTTTATTCCCTAAGTTGATGAAAGTAAAAATCCATCAAATCTTATTTTATTTAAAAATTGTAGCATTTTGTAAAATTCAACTTTTGATATGTGTCATTTGCAAAATTGTTCATTTTCTAAGATAAGGTGAATTTCTTGGCAACATCAGCTTTTACTTTCTACTTCAATGCTCCCTGTATGTTGTAAAGACCGCAGCATACAGACAGGTGCTAGTTGTAAAAATATTTATCACAAAATCAAACTTTGTTTATATTCAGCTCGAATATGAGACTCAAATTAAGAAGATGCTGCTCTCAAAAGATAGCCTGGGACTAAAAGAGGAACTGACAGATGAAGACAGAGAAAAGGTAATAAACTAAATTAATAACCTTTCTGTTAACAGAGGAGTTCTGGAGTGTTTATATTTTAAGATATTGTTTTAAATAAAATCATCTTATTAGAAAGATCCCTTTGATTAAACCTTAAGTGATTATTTAAAGATTTTTGCTTACAGAATATTGCTTTAATATCTAATTTAATTAAGTTTGCTGAAAGGGAGTTACTTTGGGAAGAAAGGATAGACTCTAAAGAAAACCTCAGTGATGTCAGTAGGTAAAATTGTTTTTCTAAATCATGCCTTGTAGCTGCTCTTTTCTTAGTTTGAGAAGTGTTTTAAATGAAAAGTAAACAAAATACGGCATTTTGATTCTTTTATTTGTGTGAATATATATAATTTTGTACATTTTAACCTTTGCACAGAAAAAGTGGAAAGAAAAGATTGCATATCTAAGCAATAGACAAAAAGATCGGCAAGGAATACTTAAATAAATTCTGCTATGTATCTGCTGTAATGCAGGCTTCTAATCCTCCCACCTATCTCCATATAAATGATTCTGTTCAAGACCATAGATGTTTTCTTCACTAAAAGCAGTAAAGCTCTTTTAGATGAAATGTCTAAAAACATCTTGTAATAACTTGGAGCATGCTGGCAAGAGTAGTCACTTGTGACTATGTGTGAAACCCCCTCAGCCAGTCGATATTGTAATAAGCAAAAATGGTAGCATCACTCTGTTATTCAGAAAAGCCAACAGCTTGCTTGTTCCTTAGGCTGCAGCATTCATTAAGAAAAGCTTACTGGGCTGAAAGCTGGAAACAGATGATAACGGGATATGATTTTCATATTTAATGCTTTCCTTGGAAGAGTGTGTGTGCTACAGATTGATAGAAGAATCAACTGCTACTTTACTAAAAGACTTTCAGGTTTGCCCTATAGCTACCGATGGAATCATTCAGCCAAGAAATTAACTTTTTCTCCTTTTACCTGCTTTATATATCTGCTAAGCAGGCTGCCTGGCTGCCAGTAAATGTTATTATGCAGTTAACTGTTTGGTATTTAAGACTCTTATCAGAAAAGAAACAGAGGCCACACTATTTTGTTTTTATAGTAGGAGGAAGGTTTTAGTTTTTCTTTCTTCCGTGCATTAGCAGGCATTAATCTGAGTTTATAGGAAGTTTTCGTTTTCCTTCCTCGTAGATTAAAAAGTTTTAAAAAAACCCTAGAATTTAGAGCATTCTTTAAACTGTAAGATACAAAACACCAAGCCCCAGCAACCTTGACCTATATAAAAAGGCCTTTAATGATAAATGATGTATATGCCATTCGATGTAGGCCAAATGTGGTATGATGTGATAGACTTTTAAAGCATTCAGACAGTTTTTCTGTTTGACATTCGGTCATGAAATAATTGATGTGTTTTAATCTAGAAGCCAGTTAGTTCTTTCTATGCCATTCTTGATAGACATATTCTTAGCACGGCATTGTCAATGGTACTTCAGGAAAACGGAAGCTTTTTTTTTCTTTATTTACCCACTGATTCTTTACCTTGCATGTAGTTGTGGAGTCTCCTTTTAGGACATATTTAAAATTAGGGCAAGAGACATACAGTTGACAACCCCTTAAAATGTTACGTATAATAATTAGAAGTCTTTTCATTTATACAGAAAGGTGTCATTTCCTTAAAAGCTTTGACTATTGGCTGTATAAGAATCGATTAGGTAACACTTTGAGAAATTTATATTTTGCCTTTTCTAATTTTCCATTGGTGTTCAACCAATTAAAAGGTAAATACATTTCAGCAAAATCATGTTTTAGTTAATCCTTATACTAATTCCTGAACCATTCCTTATCATATGAGTTATGTCTTATTGTTTAGTGGAAATCCAAGCTTCTCTTCTTTGGGCAGTCATATGAATTAGTCTTGGTCATTGACCTCCAGGGCCTTTCCTGAAGCATAGTACAGTCACTGGTTGAATCAATAAATAGTTGTTAAGCATCTGTTCTGTTTGAGAAGCCACAGTAGGCCCCTCTATGAAGGCCACAATTTTCTTACCTTCAAAGTGCTTCTCACAAAGCAATGTTCTTTCTAAGGCACAGAATAGTGTGTGATAAAGTGTCAGTCACATGGGACAAGCATGAGGAATGAGAAGAAAGAAGGTTCTACTTCCTGTGAATTGAGTAACCCCAGCCCTGGTGGAAGAGGTGGTGTGTGAGCTGGCATAGAAGGATGGGCAGGATGCCAGTCAGTGGTAGAAAATGAGCTTGGAAATCTACCTTCTGGGATTTGGTACCTGGAACTATGGTACCAGGCTAAGAACTGAGATTTCCTCCTTGAATTTGTGTGTGTGTGTATGTGTGTGTGTGTGTGTGTGTGTGTGTGTTGGGGCAGGTGAAGGAAAGACTTGTGAGCAGAGCAGTCACATCCCATGTGTGCAGCTGTGGGAAGATGAGGCTGGCAGTGCTGTGCAGGATGAGCCTGGGGAGGAGTACGTGGAACTGAGGAAATCAGGCTCCATTCAGACAGGAGGAATTAACAGAATGGAGGGCCTGTATTGGGGATGGCCATTGAGGTGGGAAACACTAATAAAGGGGAGAGGATCTATCAAATTGGTGATCATTCTGAATTATAAAAAGATATTTTTTTAAGTGGCTGTACAGCTTTCAACCATAGGCAGTAACTTGGATGCCAAGAAAAGTCATCAAGTGGTGTATGTCCATTTTTTAAATATAAAACTCTGGCTCAGTTTTGGTGTAGGACCTCTATTTGCTTGCATCCAGTGGTTGCTCTTTAGAATCATACATTTGCTTAGAAGGATTAATAGTTAGTCTGTTCATCTGCCATGCTTGTTTCCACTATTAATTTACTTAGTCAGCTTACAAAAAATGTGTCTTACCAAAAAGGCATGTTTCAAGCCCCACTCAAATCCTCACGAATTTTACTATAGTAATTCTTCACCTCTATTATATATATTGTTATTTTTTATTTTGGGGGCAAACTCTATTTCCAGACATGTTTTTCTGGTTGAAGAACAGTGACTAGAGAATATACATAAAAACACATAAAAATGTATGTCCTCAAGAAAGATTGAGATGGCGTTTTTGAATGAGAGTATACATTTGGGGATAGGGGTTGTAAGGTTTCTTAGAACTATTATGCTGTGAAGTATATTCTACTAGAAGTAGACGCAAACTGATTATACTCTGTCAGGGATGGATAGGTGTGGAGGACCAGGGAATTTCATCACAGAGCTGAAGGCTTGTTGAGGAGCGTCACTTCCACTGTGGTAACCCTCCCTACAAGGATCAGGTGGGAGAATGGTTATAAAGGTGTTATTCCCACTTTTAATACTGGTAGTAACAATGGGTAATAATCACTGCACTTTTACTTTGCCAGGTGCTGTATTAACACTTTATGTGTATCAACTCATTTAATCTTCTCAACAACCCTGGAAGTAGAGGATATTGTTGCCCCCATTTTATAGTAAGGCTCAGAAAATTTAGTTAACTTGCCAAAAACTACACAGCCAGGCAGAGCCAATATTCAAACCCAGACTATTGGACTTCGGCATCTATGTTGTTAACCACTTTGCAACAATGCCCTCTAAGGTAGTATGGGTAAAAGATAGTATGGGTAGCTCTTCAAAAGTTGGAGAAATTCCTGGTGAAATAAAAACAACTTTAAATACTACATTTTTACCTAGACTTGAGGGAGGAAATGGTCTTCCTTGGTACTGTAGTATTTGAGCTGAATCAGGTGAACCATGGCAAGCTGAGGACCCGCCCCCTAAACTGCCCATGTTTGTAATAAAAGAAGCATCCGTTTCTGTTGCCTTTGTTCGGCAGAAGAAATGCCTTACAGCTCGACTGAAGAAGAACTTGAAGGGAGAAAGCCTGCACGGCCACAGGAGGTGGCTGTGTGTCTGGTATGCAGGGATGAGCTCTGCAGTGGCTTTAGCCATGGATCTGAGCATGTGTCCGAGGTGCTCCCAGGAGCAGTGCCACTGCAGGAGAGACACACGACAGAGAAGACAGCACCCCAGTATGAGATGATGGAAAGGGTTCTTCCATTCCAGATGTGTTCCCAGGATCTGAGCACCATTCATAAGACCAAGGCAGCCACTGTAGGACCTGGCTCATCTCCAAGGAGTAAAGGGACCAGATACCTTGTGTGGGGGAAACTTGATTGAAATAAATATTGCAGCAAGGGGGAAAGGAATCCTAAAACTATACTGAAGTGTCTCTATTGAAAGAGCAAGTGACTTAGGTTGGAATCCCCTGGGAAGGACCCTAACACAATGATTTGAGTGTTAAGTAGTTTATTTGGGAGGTGGTCCCAGGAAGCACAGATAGAAAAGGGAGGAAGATGGCATGGGGAAGGGAAAGCGGGCTGTAAGAGTGTGTGGTTGAGTGGGTTATCACTCATAGCACCTGGTGCTCTGTCCCATTGGGGAACCTTGTATGACTGTGTAGGGCATGCCTCAGGGATATCCCATTCAAGGAGTAGGAAAGGGAGGTGTTTCCCCTCCAGGTCTGTCACTGCCAGAGTGCCACGCCTGGCTCCTCTTCTGGTGCTGCACAGCAGCTGAGAGAAATGCTCGGGCCAAGAGGCACAGGTGCTTACAGGAGGACACTGGGCAGGTACTGGAATGATGAGGGCACAGGGATATGGGCCCGCCCTCTCACACCTGCTAAGGGAAATAACAGTGGGTGGAGGAGGTAGAGGTTATTCCTTAGAGTTCTCTGTATAAGCCCGATTTCTTATCCTTATTAGCCCACAGTGCCGCCTTCACCAGTAGCCTCCTTGAATCACTGCTCAACTATAAACAACACAAAAGTCTCCCTAGACGGGGGCTCTGAGCAGTTGCCTTCACGGGGAACGTGGCCCTCAGTTCTGCCATTCTCAAAGTTATGGCTGTACTTGATTTAAACAGAGCCATGACGAGTCAAAAAGTAGCCTCTCTGTGTTCAGCTGGACCTTTTTATATTAATTGATTTCTTATTTATATGTGTTTGTATTCAGAAAACAATTAGAAATTAACCCGAATTACACAAATTGTATTTCAAGTCCTGGCCCTAAAACTACATCTGCAGATCTGCAGACCTTTTTTTCAGGAGAGGGTAGAACATGCTCTTCTCTCCCAGCTCACTTGACAGTAAGCTTCCACATGGCAGGGCCCGGCCCCTTCTTGCCCGCCGTACCACCCCACAGCACCCTGCACCTGGTGAGTGATGATAACCTGCTGACCTGAAAGGAGGAAGCGGGGTGGGCTGCTCTCTGAGTGAAGGGTACTTTCCATTTAATGTGGTGTTCGAGGGCAGATGACATTTGGACTCTTCACTCCTGCTTTTGGGGGTGCCTTCCAAGGAGCTGGTGGGGAGTGTGGCTCTGATGGACAGCTCCCCCATGGGTCTTTCAGGCACTATTCTAAGGACTTTCTATAATATACGTGTATAGAAATACACGTTGGTTCCAGCAACCTTACAAAATAAGAACTATTTTAATACCCATTTTACAGATGAGGAAATGGGAGCTCAAATAAGTAACTTAATTTCTTAGTCACACAGCTAGTAAGTGGCATACTGGTCTGGAGTCTTAATAAATACATTAGTCTGCTTTTCAGTTACTGGAAGAAAGGATTTACTTAGGAAAATGGTGGGAGAGGGCCTTTTTTTAAGGGATTAGGCTACTCTCTCATAGTCAAGAAGGAAAGAAAAACAGTATTTTTAAAACTTACCTTTTGTGGGGACATTTGGCTAGCCAGCTGTCTTCCTTTGCTCTTCTCTGTGGCAGGATTCTGTGGCAGGTGTATTATGTGACAGAGGCTCTAACAAGTGAGAAAATTGTATTCATAGATAAAGGTGCCTATCGTGTAGTGGAATGAGGGAGAAGAGAAAAAAAGTGGATGACAAGGGGAAAAGAAATGTAAGTCAATTTAACAAGAAAAAGATAAATTTTGTGGGGAAACACTATTTCTTTTCTCCCTTTGATAGTAGAAAAGGGTTTATAGAAGCTCCATAGGAGAACGAGTATTGGGTTCTTGTTCTTTAGAAGACTTTCCAAATTCATATACTTACAGTCCATGAAATACTGTATTATTAGAAAAAGATACACTTCATGTAGTCTTAAAAAAAAAGTTAGTGCCTAGAACTTTCTTGGAAAAGAATCTGGTAGTAACAGTCACGATGAATACACACATATGCTTTGTGCCAGCCGTCCCACTTTTGCTAATCTGTGCCCTAGAAAGAAAATCTTTTGTTCAAAATGGCAAAAATATAGTCTGTGTGTTGCAACATTATTTGTAGCAGCAAAAACACAGAAGCAGCCTGAATGAGCAGCTGCAGAGGAGAGGCTGAACTAGGGAGAGAGAGCACCCTCATGATCAAGTACTCTGCATATGGCGCCCAGAATCCAGTGCATTCCTCATGATCTGGGCAGTGTCCAAAGAATATTATTAAGAGAGGAAAGCAGGTTGCGGAGAGTTGCTTACAACACGCTCTCACTTTGTACAAGTGGCCAAACCTTACCAGCAAGGAATTAATTGTCCTGGGTTTGAAGGAAAGTGTGAATAGGCATCCTAACTGGTTTGCTTCAGTTACCTCGTGGAGGGGAGAGAGAGGCAATGAGCTGGGGAAAATAAGTAACTTGATCTTTACATCCCTTTGCTTTGTATCTCGTTTCTATAATTTAATAATTTTTATACAATTTTAAAAATTAAACCTATGAAGAAGGGATGAGCAGGTGGTTAGTTCATTTTAGGAAGAAGGAACCTGCTTGTGGTTGAGACTGTTCTTTTAATTGTGGGGGAGTGTGAGTTGCTTACGTCCTTACTCAAATCCCTCAGAATTATAGAAACTGGAGGTGCCTTTCTATCCCTCTGATGTAGTTCTGCATATTTCTTTTGTGAATGGGGATCTCTAAGAGAGTTTTATCCTGAGTTACCCTACTTGGGGATGGTGGAGCATAGACAGGGGATATTGAATTGTATTATAAAAAGAAAGGGCTGTTACCTTGACATTTTTAGGTATTTGTTAAGCCTCTTAGGAAGTGTTACTTGAAAACTGTAACTTAACTTTGTATTACTTTGAGCAAGACAATTGCTTAGGCCTATGGATGTGAAACAGTGGCATTTTGGAATGCCGAATTTCTCTTGAGGCTCATACGTGCTTTTCTCTTACTCTTCCATTTACCCCACATAGACTAGGTTTTATTTATCATATACAAGTTCTATTCAGGGTCTATTTTAGTGAGATCAGATTTTGAGTTATTTGAAGTTAGAAATTAGGCACAGGCTTCAGATTCATTATTAGGGATTTTTATGTTTGTTTTTTAAAAGCTGTGTTCAGTAATGCAATTTGAGTTTGACTGACTCAGTTTTGAATATTGTAGCATAAGAGGTTTGCATTGGAGTCCTGGTATCTGGGTTTGAATCCTGGCTCTGTGAACATGGACAAGTTGCTCAACCTGGCTGAGTCTCATAAGAGTAGGGCTAATAATAATGGTTGTTTTCATAATATAAATCTCTTAGCTCCTGCGTGTCACTTCGTACATGCTTGATAAATGTTCCCTGCTCTTGCTGCTACCGTCACCACCATCATTACCATTGTTGTTCTCCACTAGGGTAGCCTTACTTTGATCCTGGATTCTTGCCACTTATTTAAGATAGAGAAGAGGTTGGTGTGGCGGTAGGGAGACTACCTATGAATTGAAGAAATAGGAGGTAATACCACTTGATGGTGACAACTCATAAAGATTGATTTTGTGCAAGATAATTTACAGAATACACCGTTAAAGCCTAATTTAACAGATACATCTTAAAATTTAGATAGTTCCAGTAACTGTTGAATTTCATGGCCAGAGATATCTCTTGGTGGCCTAAGTTGTGAGATTTTGGTGATGACTCCATTTATCATGGTGGCAACATGTAAGAAGAAGACTTAAAAATCACAATGGCATACTGTATTAGTTTGCTAGGGCTGCCATAACAAAATACCACAAACTGGGTGGCTTAAACAACAGAAATGTATTTTTTGAAGTTCTGGAGGCTGGAAGTCCAAGATCAAGGTGCCAACAGGGTTGCTTTCTGATGAGGCCTTTCTCCTTGAGTCATAGAAGGGGCCTTCTCACTGTGTCCTCATGTGCCCTTTTCTCTGTGTGCATGAACTGAGAGATCATTGGTATCGCTTCCTCTTATAAGGACACCAATTCTATTGGATTAAGGTCCCACCATTATGATATAATTTAACCTTTATTACCTCCTTTAAGGCCCTATCCTTTAAGCCACATTGGAGATTGGGACTTCAACATGTGAATTGGACACAATTCAGTGTGTGATATGTATATTGTGTAAAATATGTATAATAATTTTATAATAAACATATAACTTCAGGATTGTTGCATATAAATTATTGTTAATGTATTTTTAAAAATCTTCTCAATGTGACTTAAGAACTTGCTTACATAGAAATTAAAAACAATAATTGTACCATGTGAAAAGCTGAAAATTTGGTCTAACAGCTTCATTTCCATTCTGCATTTAACTTGCTGCTTCTCATTCCCTTGTCTGTGAAGATAATAAGAAGAAGAAAAAATAAAGATTTACTTAGCATTTTGCAAAACATGAAGTATAACTTTTTTTTCAAAGTATATTAGTGGTTAAGGTCTGCCTTTAAATACTGTAGTTCATAATGATTAAGACATCATTACAATTCTAAACTTGTTGATCTCTTCTTATGTTCACTCCTCTTCTTTCCCCCAGTAAAGATGAATTCCTGATTTTTAAAAGTTATCTTCTGTTCACTAATAAATATTTTCAGTCATGTTCATGTGCTTTGCTGTTGCTTCCCACAACTCCCAACATTTTTTAAGACTGCAGATGGATAACTGTGACAAGAAGAGAAAAAGAACTGAACTAAAATCTTGGATTATAGATTTATCTCTAGCACTCAACTACAGAAAGTAATAGGAAGGTGTGGAAAAGTTGGTCACTATGTCAGATCCTTAAATACTGATACATGCTGCTGCTTTTGGCAATAACATCTGTCTCTCAAAAACTTTTGAATTCCTAATACTATTCCTGTGTCAACAATAATGTGAAACATGGTATTCTCTTTTCAGCTTCCCTGGCTCAGAAACTGCTTTGAGAAGACACCTAATAATGTTCAGAATTTAAGATTAAAGAGTATTCTGTTTCCTGTTGCTAAGCTAATAAAATGACAGACTTTTAAAAAAGAAAAGAGACACCTGTCTTAGAGTCTGATCTCAGCAGATGGGAAACCTGCCAGCCTACAGAAACTCAGCTTACATTTCACTGGAGCCAGTATTTTACTTTGCAAGTGTGGAGCTAGTTCAAATGCAGCATTGCCTTATAGTGAGCAGCAGTTAATTTTTGCAAGTTTCTCATTTTTTGTTATAAAAGTTTATATAATTGCTGGTGGGAATGTAAAATGGTGCAAACACTTTGGAAAACAGTTTGGCAGTTCCTGAAAAAGTTAAACATATAGTTACCATACGAGGCAACAGTTTCATTCATAGCATAGCATTCAAGCATAGCAGCTTGCTGTGTACAAGATTGGACACAAAAAGTGGACAAAAGTTTATAGCAGCATTATTCATAGTAGCCAAAAAGTAGACACAATTTACATGTTCTCATCTGATGAATGGATAAACAAACTACAGTATATCCTTAAAACAATATTATTCAGCCATGAAAAGGAGTAAAATACTGATAAATGCCACAAAATGGATAAACCTTGAAAACATTGTGCCAAGTGAAAGAAACCAATCAAAAAAGACAACATATTATATGATTCCACTTATACATTCATAAATGTGCAGAATAAGCAGATTTTTACAAACAGAAAGTAGATTAGTGGCTGCCTAGGGCTGGGGACTGACTGGGGAGGATGGGGAGTCAGGCTAAAAGGTATGGGGTTTCTTGTTGGAGCGATGAAAAAATGTTCCAAAATTGATTGTGGTGATGGTCGCACAACTCTGCGAATATACTAAAAACCCACTGAATTGTATGCTTTTAAAAGGATAAGTTTTATGGTATGTGAATTATATCTCAGTAAAATGGTTTTCAAAAGTTTAAATCAAATTGAATTTATTAAACCAGAAAAAAGAAAAGCGAATAGCAATGTTAATATTCTTGACATAATTCTATATAAACACATTTTGGTAAATATCTTTTTCCTGTGTTTAGATTTATTTTATATAGGTATAAGCATACTGAGTATGTAATTTTTAAAATTTGCCATATCTAAGTATTTTTGTTATGACATAGTCTTTATTTGCGTCATTTTTATGACTTCGTGACCTTTCCCTATTTTATAGTCATATAAGTTGCTTCCAACTTTTTATGATTTGAAATAATGCTCTACGTGAACTTGTTTGTCCACATAGCTGTTTTTTTCTATTAGCTTTATTTCCTTATTATGATGGATTTCCATATAGAATTACTGAATCAAAGCAACAAGTATGGTTAGGACTTTTGATGCCAGATTCTTTCCTACGAGGATTCTGCCCATGTATTCAGCCACCAATGGTGTGACAGCTTCTATTTCACCTAACCTTCCTCAGTACTGGGGGGTTATAATTTTTAAAAATCATCTTTATTTTACAATAATTTTGGATTTGCAGAAAAGTTGCAGAGATAGTACAAAGTGTTCCCTTGGATCTCTCACCTAGTTTCCACCATTGTTACCATCTTACATTACCATGCCACACTTGGCAAATCTAGGAAACTAACACAGATACATTACTGTTAACTGAACTGATTCAGATATTGCCAGTTTTTCCATTAATGTCTTCTTTTTTTGTTGTTCCAGGACCCAATTCAGGATTGTTATAATTTTAATTTTTAAAAATTCAATATAATGTTTATAGAATGATATTACATTGTTATCAGTCTTAGACATAGGGTTATAATGGAGCTGAAAAAATTCCTGTTGCCTAATGACTTAACATTGTAGTGTAATGCATTTCTGACATGTTTGTGGTGATGCTGGTTCAACAAACCTACTGTGCTGCCAGTTGTATGAAAGTATAGCAGAAACAATTATGTATAGTATATAATACTTGGTGATAATAATAATAAATGACTTTGTTACTGGCTTATTATTGGCCCAATTGACAAAATTGGATTATGGGTTGTGGAATAGAAAACAAGATTATATCAATGTTAAATTTTCTGATTCTGATCATGAACTTTGCTCAAGAACGAGCGTGTCCCTGTGCTTTTGGAAATGCTCACTGAAGTGCTTAGTGGTAGATAGGCAGGGTGTCCCAACTTACCCTCAAATGGTTCAGAAAAAAATCATATGCTTATATTTAAGTATACACACATACAGAGACAAATACATATATGTAGAGGGAGAGAAAATGATAAATGGGATAAAATGTAAACATTTGGTAAATCTCGCTAAACACTGTTAGGGGAATGTTTTGTATTATTTTTGCAATGTTTCTGTAAATGTAAAATTATATCAAAATAAAGCCACGCATGCTTATGCACACCTGTAGTCCCAGCTACTTGGGAGGCTGAGGCAGGAGGGTCACTTGAGTCCAGGAGTTCGAGTTCACCGTGAGCAACATAGACCACATCTCTATAAATAAAAAAAAATTGTTTAAATTATGTCAAAATAAAAAGTTACTGCTCCCTATAAATAATTCTGGCAACAACTAGAAATAGTGCGGGAAGACAACCTTCCTATTGAGTTGAAGCAAATCCTCAAGTACATGTTGCCTTTTTTGGGCCCTTGGATGAATGATGCGTCGTCCACAGACTTATTTTTACACATAATTAAGGGCCACTTTTTTATAACTGCTAATTTGTTACAGGCCACTAACATGCCATGTACTTATTAATTAGTATATTACTAGAGTTTGTTGAGGACCCAGAGTTCAGTATTCCAGGAAGTCTGGCAATGCTTGGCAAAATTGCAAAATAGTTAATAACTACTTGCTGTCACAGAGAGTGGTAAATGCTCCTCTTTTTGGGAAATAAACCTCTGCTAACAGTGTTGTCTCTTGAATTGGGTCCTTATTTTCACTTTCTGTAGTTCTGAAGCATTTACTATAAGTACATCATGGTTCCCTGCTACTTTTCCTGACTGTGCAGATAAGCAATCTGATTGTTGTTTCCAGTTCTTCGCTCTGGATTTGTTGTTCAGTTTTGCCTCTCTTAGGGGGTTGGAGACATTTGAGAATTACTAGTTGAGAGCAGTAACTCAGGGGCACTTCCTTTGGCCCTCCTCAGGTGTCTTTCTCGTATCTGAAATGTGCCTTCTTTTGTGCTTTGGCTTGGCCTTTAGCGGGTCAAAAGAGGAAGGTGCTTAGGCCTTCCGTGTCCTCCCTGTACTGGGTTAGTCATTGCTCTGGTGTTGGTGCATTAACACTTCATAAACTGGTCTTGAAAATGAAAAATTAAAGGCTTCTCAGACTTCTGAGTCTGATCACTGATTTGCTTCATGTCTCCACCAAGTAACTGCTATTGCACAGCCACTCTGAGGCCTCAGCCCTTTTAGCCCTGCTAAAGTCTCCATAGTAGCCCATCCCTCAGAGCCATCTATTTACACAACTAGTTTTTTTATAACAGGAAAAATGAAAGTAGTTGTTAGATTACAGTAGTGGTAATAGGTAATTTTTCCTGTTTTAAAATTTGTCTTTGTTATTGTATCAGTATAATATATATCAGCTTTTTTATTACAAAAGGAATAGAAGACACAGTATATTATGAATACTATTCATATTGGTGAGTCAGAATGTTGATTAATATCATTTTTGCTATTTAAACCATATGGTATAATGGAAAATTCTTTAAAATGACATAATGGCCTCTTTGGATGGTGAAATGACAGTATTCTATAAGGCAGGCTTGACCCAGCAATTTCAGTTCTAGAAAAGTATCCTACTGATATACTCGCCTGTGTGCAGAGAGACATACACTCAGGAATAATCACTGCAGCATGATTTGGAGTGGAAGATGGTGGGAAACAAACCAATGTCCTTCAATAGCAGACTGTTTACATAAATTATGGTACATCTATAGAATAGGATAATATGCAGCTGTTAAAATTGAATATAATAAAAACTATAATTATATAATGCAAAGTATGTCACCCTTTACGCACATACCTACTAGTGTATCCAGGTCCTTTCTGCAAGAAACTTAGAGTTGCTTTCTCTGGGGAGAACAGCTAGAGGACTAAAGGATCATGGAGGTAGAACTTCCTTTTTCCTCTATACTTTTCTATCCTGCTGGCTCTTCCTGCTTCTCCTCCCTCTATGGGGAGAGATGGGAGAGATGTACTTTTCCTAATTTTTTTTTGAGACAGGGCCTCACTCTATAGCCCAGGCTGGAGTGCAGTGGTGTGATCATAGCTCACTGCAGCTTTGACTTCCTGGGCCCAAGCAGTTCTCCTGCCTCAGTCTCCAAGTAGCTGGGACCACAGGTGTGTGCCACCATGCCCAGCTAATAAAATACATATATGTATAAAATAATAATTATTTTTTTTTTTATATGGAGTTTTGCTCTTGTCACCCAGGCTGGAGTGCAGTGGCAAGATCTCGGCTCACTGCAACCTCTGCCTCCCGGGTTCAAGCGATTCTCCTGCCTCAGCCCCCTGAGTAGCTGGGATTACAGGTGCCCAAATATTTTTTAATTAAAAAAATTTTTTTAAATTTTTTATTTTGTAGAGTTGGAGTGTCACTATGTTGCCAAGGCTGGTCTCAAGTTCCTGGGCTCAAGCAATCCTCCCACCTCAGCCTCAGGGCCGGGAACTCTTCCTAATCTCAGATTAGCTGCACAACTTAATTTCTTTTCTAAGGATTTTTTATTCATTTGTTCATTTTCTTTTTTTGTGACAGCTTTATAGTTTTTATTATATTCAGAGTTGCACAGCCATAATCACAATCAATGTGAGCATACTTTCATTCCTGAAAAAGAAACCCCATACCTGTTAGGAACCACTCTTTACCTCCCCCGATTCTTTCTACTCCCCACCACCCATCCCAGCCCTTCAGTCCCCAGCCTGGGGCAGACAGTTAACTACTTCCTGTCTCTAAAAATGTGCCTATTCTGAACATTTTCTATAAATGAAATCTTACACTATATGGTCTTTTGTGACTGGCTTCTCATTTAGCATGATATTTTCGAAGTTCATCCATGATGTAACAGGTATCAGTAATTCATTTCTTTTCATGGCTGAAAATTATTCTCTTGTATGAATGTATTACATTTTATCTAGCCATCTAATGTTGGCCGTTGGCGTTATCTCCACTTTTGACTATCATAAATAATGTTGCTGTGCACATCCTTTTACAAGATTTTGTGTAGTCATATGTTTACACTCTCCATACCTCTGCCTGGATATGGAATTGCTGGTCAGATGGTAACTCTGTTTAACTTTTTCAGGAGCTGCCAAACTCTTCTAAAGTGGGTGCACCGTTTTATATTCCCATCAGCAGTGTATGATTCTAATTTCTCCACATCCTGGACAACACCTGTTATTGCCTGTTGCAGTGAATTCTTATAATTTTACGTTGCCTCAGCATCCATTTTAAATCTAAGTTGAACCTTCTCATACCAGAAGCAGGACTCAGTCACCCCTGACACAGCTGGCAGTTCCACCCTCCTCCACAGTTCCTCAGTGTGGTTGGTCCAGATAACCTGCCTTACACAGCTGCTCTCTGGTGACCACTTCCCTATGGGACAGCTGGATGCAGCCTGCTTGACAGGTCCTTCTGACCTTCGCATCCCCCATGGACCATATGCCACCGTGACCACCTCTCAGTCACTGGGTAACCTCCCAGAACTCATGCCTGCTTGCTTTAAACTCACCAGTTAAAACTCCCCGGGCTGCCTGTGGGAAACCTGTTTGGATAACATCTGGGACTCAGTAAAGACGTTGGCTCATGTGTCCTTCCCCTCAACCCCTGCTTCTACCATGTGAGGACACGGGTCCCTTTTCTCTTTCTCTCTGCCTGCACTCCCTGACATTTGTGTGTGTGGCCTCGAGGTGTGCCATGTACTCCCCAGAACCTGTAAGTGATAATGTCTTTATTTCCATCTCATCTTTCTCCTAATTATTGGAGGGGTACTCTCCATCTTAAAGATCCTAAATTAAAACACCTATCATTCTTAGTATAGCCATTGATAATGGGCTGAATATTTGTGTCCCCCCCAAAATTCATATATTGAAATTCTAATCCCCAAGGTGATGGTTTTTGAAGGTGAAGACTTTGGGAAGTGATTAAATCAAGGGGGCAGAGCCTTCATGGGCGGGATTAGTTTCTTTATAAAAGAGGCCCGTGGAAATTTGCCTGCCCCTTCCACCCTGTGAGCACACAGCAGAAAGATGCTGTCTGAGAGAAAGCAGTTCCTTACCAGACCCAGAGTCTGCTGGCGCCTGCCTGGATCTTGGACTTCCCAGCCTCCAGAACTATCAGAAACAAATTTCTGTTATTTATGCACTGTTTAGTTTATGGTATTGTTATAGCAGCCTGAACAGACCAAGACAGCCATAATAGTGGGCAAAGTGATATCTTATTGTGCTTTTGAATTATGTTTCCCTAATGAATAATGATATTAAGCATCATTTTATGTGTTTATTGGCCATTCATATATCTTCTTTGGAGAAATGTCTATCCAAATCCTTTTCCCACTTTTAAGGTCTGTTTGTCTTTTTATTATGTAGTTATATGACTTCTTTATGTATTTTGGATACTAGACCCTTATCAGATACGTAATTTATAATATTTTCTCCCACTGTGTGGGTTATATTTTCACTTTCCTGATGATGTCTTTTCAAAGCATGTATTTCTTTTTTCAAAAACATGTATTCTATACTTTGTTTTTTTTGAGATGGAGTCTCCAGGCTGGAGTGCAGTGGCATGATCTCGGCTCACTGCAACTTCTGCTGCCTGGGTTCAAGTGATTCTCCTGCCTCAGCTTCCTGAATAGCTAGGATCACAGGCACCTGCCACCGTGCCCGGCTAATTTTTGTATTTTTAGCAGAGACGGGGTTTCACCGTGTCAGCCAGGCTGGTCTCGAACTCCTGACCTCAGGTGATCTGCCCACCTTGGCCTCCCAAAGTGCTGGGATTACAGGCGTGAGCCACCACACCCGGCTTACTTTCTTTACTATATTTGTTTTGTGAACTATCATTGTTATTAAAATTAAATCCTATGGACTTTACTGCTTTTTCCTCATTCATTATGTAGGAAGCCATGAGTTTAATAAAACATGGTAGGTGCTGATTTCAATAATCATGCTTTGTTTGACCTCCTTTCATTTCTGAAAAAAAAAACCCCACCTAGTTGTTTATACACAGTATGTTTAACTCACATCTCTTTTGGTGTTGCAGGTTGCAGTGCAGGAGGGAATTAACTCAGGAACAGCCATGTCAAGAGGATTGTATCAACCAGCAACAATCTTTATGGGCCGCCAAATGTCAACCGTCTCAAGCATGGGAGATTTCAGTACAGAGCACAAATCTCCCCAACCCACAAAGAACTTTTCAATTCCTGACCCACATTCACACCGACAGACAGCCCAGAGCAGTAATGTGACAGACAGCTGTGTAGTACAAACTAGTAATGACACAGAGTGCTTAAATAAGTCTGACAACATAGATGGAAAGGCATCTCTTCAGATTGGTGAGAAAACGCCAGTCACAGCCAGTGTATTGTCTGAGGAGGAACAAACTCATTGCTTGGAGATAGGAAGTAACACACGTCATGGCAAGAGTAATTTATCTGAAGGCAAAAAGTCTGAACTCAATTCCCCGTTACAGGAAAGATTAAGTCCAGAGAACAGAACCACTGATTTAAAGTGTGACAGTTCCAGCAGATCCGAGGGATCAGAGGGAGAAATACTGACACGGGAACATATTGAAGTTGAGGAAAAAAGAGCCAGCCCGCCAGTCTCTCCGATATCAGTTTCAGAATACTGTGAATCTGAAAATAAGTGGTCTCAAGAGAAGCATTCTCCTTGGGAAGGTGTTTCAGGTGGGATGAGAGGCTGAGTTTGGTTGCTGATTTTTCTGGGTGGTAGTGATCTTATGTAAGGACAAAATATACTCTCCAATTGTCTCTCTTTGTCATGAAATAGTATCTTTGCCAACAAATTCCCTTCTAATGAACTCTTAAATATGTACGTGCAAGTGAATTTGCTGATTTTTAAACCCACTGTGATTTTTTTAAACATTTGAAAACATGTTTAAGCTTTTAAGTTCCGTAATGAATTGTGTGTGGGTTGCTTCTCCATGTTTTTAACTGATGAGTAATTCTGCTGTGTGTTACCTTGCTTCCCCCTGAAGTCAGTGATTGGTAATCAGTTCATGTCCCCACTTGCAGATCATCTTGCTCACGGGGACCTAAAGTCACAAAAGCCCTTCAGAAAAATGCAGGAAGAGAAGGAGGAGGAAAGTTGGAGCACCAGCAGTGACCTCACCATTTCAATAAGTGAAGATGATCTGATTTTAGAGAGCCCAGAACCACAGCCAAATCCAGGTGGCAAGATGGAGGGAGAAGATGGAATAGAGGCCTTAAAATTAATCCATGCTGAGCAAGAAAGAGTTGCCCTATCCACTGAAAAAAATTGTATTTTGCGAACCCTAAGCTCTCCTGATTCAGAAAAGGAATCCTCCACTAACGCACCGACAAGAGAGTAAGCCATTCAATTTTTTTTTCTACTGTTCTGTTTTTAATTGTAGACATTTCTAGAGACCATTCCACTGGGAATGTATTATTGAGTACTCAGCCATGAAAGTGTAAATTCCTTAAGTCTCATAAGTAATCTTTTAGGCAAGACCTAATTTTCTTTCTGTCCTTCTTTCTTCTTTCTTTCCTTCCTCCCTTCTTTCTTTAACAAAAAAACTTTAAAAGTTTGAATATCATTGAATCATGGTGATTACAGCTTATAATTATATACACATAATCCCTGGTTAACTTATAAGTCATTCCCCAACCCCCTATTCTCCAGCCTTTCAGAAAATAAATCTGTTTTGAAGTTTTGGTACCACAGAAGGTGACAGTTAAACTTACTAGGAATGCAGCATTAGAGTCTGAGAACTTTATGTCTAATTAATTTGCTTAATCCTTTTATTCCTTGCCATAGTATCATTTTTGTCATCTGATTAAACATGAGTTAATAAGTTCTTCTAATTGTATGTATAAGCCAGATTTCCTTTTCTGAATCTAAATAGGAAACATTGGAATCTCTAATGTTAAATGGGAACATCAGCGTTATACATTTTGAGAACTTATATTATCCGACTGATAAAAATTTGTATATGTTTTTGTGCTACTGATTGGAGATGCTGGAAGAAAACTTTGTAGAAAGTTCTTGTGTATCTACTGTGTAGAAAACTTGTTAACTGTTGAAAAGTGATTTTGTGCTGAAAAATGGCATTAATAACATCAAATCTCTTTTGGGGGTAGAAGGAACCTAAGTAAACAACCTAAGGTAGATCTCACCTTTTACAAATGAGGAAACGAAGGGCGGAGCAGAGTGGTGTCACATAGGTCTACTGGATCTGCTGGGGCAGAACACCCCACAGCCTGTCTGCCTGAATGTCACACCACTGCCTCACCCCCAGAATTTTCTGTTACACCGTAATGCTGGTCACCCTTTCATTTCCACAAAGCTGGCAGCAGTGAAAAGCCAAGTGGGCCTTTTTGTACGGCATATGTTCTCTTTAGAACACCATTGTACCTTTTAATATATTGCCTCTTAGCATTCATTGTCTACTTATGGTGAAAAGTTTATTAATAGGCTTTAATTTATAGATTGTATCCAAACTGATGTTCAGGAAATATTTATTAAGAGTATATCCAAGTACAAAGTTCTTGCACTATGGATGGAAGAACCAACATGGTTCCTGTCATTGGGAAATTTGATTTATTAGAGAGGCAAGGCAAATGGATTTTTCTAGTAATAATACTTCTCTCATCAAAGAGGCACAGGTAATACATATTACATCATCAGGAACTTTATTACTGGAGGTAGAATGTTATCTATCTCTAGTTTTGTGTTTGTGGGCTTATTTTTATGGCATGGTGGACAAGTTAGTACTTTGGTAGGCTAACAAGGGGACTAATATACTTACCCAGGACTCAGTCTTTTTCTGAGGTGAAAAAAATTGAGTATGTGTATGGAATTCCTACTAAACATTTCTCTAAGAGTCAAGAATGTTCATTCTGTCTCCATTCGAATGACTTTTTTTTTTTTTTAGTGATCTTGGAGGCATAAAGTCAAGCTCCTTGGAGTTTTGGCGTATAGTTTTCCAGTATTTATTGGAAAATATGGGCATGCGGGGAATTTTGAGTATTTCTCTTAATAAAATGCCCCCAGAATGAAAATGTCAGTCAGCAGTGGTTGTTTCTGTGTCTGTATTATCAAATTTGAGCCTACTGATTTTCTGGGTAAAAATATTTTCCAGGAATAGGTTGAAGGTGGTTTTAAATGATGCTAGTTAACTTGCTGACATCACCACTGCGTTTGAGGCCCCACATTTTCTTAATTTATTGTTTAACTGGAGCTCTTCTTTGCTCTGAGGGTTAATTATTGGTCTGAGACCATAGCATAGCATCATATTTATAGAGCTAGCACTATAACCTCAACAGTTCAATATTTCAGTTGACTTTAGGGTCTGTTGGGGGCCTGGAGAAAAATCACTTGAATGAATTTAATTAGCAAAGATGCATAAATGGGACAAAGGAGGACACATAGGAGCAAATGATCCAGAATGTAGAATCTGCGCAACATCTTGAAGTCTTTCTAGGCTTTGAAGGAGAAAGAGGAGGGAAAGAGCAAATAGGGTCTGGAGGAAAATGCAAGAAGGAATGCGGAGCAGAGAACACAGAGGACATGGGAGGGGCAGAGCAAAGGACCCCATGGGTGAGATGGGCCTTTTAGAGTTAAGGTTCAAAATGTCACCTAGGGTGAGGTTGAGAAAGGCCTGGAATATCAGGTTAATGAATTTAGAGTTCACTCTATGCTTTGTAGAGCTGTTGAAGGTTATTTTAGGAGGACAGTGTGATGAGGCTTGATTTAGGAGGATTAACCTGACAGCATTAGTTCATTAGGATTAATCATCCGTGTGGTAGGCAGAAGTGTAGATGGCCCTGAGATTCCTGCTCCCTGTTGTCTGTGCCCTGTGTAATCCCCTTGCCTTGAGAGTGGGCAGGATTGGGAGTCTGATGGATTTTACTCCTGTGATGAAGCTGTCATGTGACAAAGATGAAAGATTTTGCAGATATAATGAAGGTCCCAAATCAGTTGCCCTTCAGCTAGTCAAATGAAAATTATCCAAGGTGGACCTGACCTAATCAGATGAGACTTTAAAAGAGACTGGCCCTTACTGAAGCCAGTGGCACAACCTCAGCTCACTGCAACCTTTTCCTCCTGGGTTCAAGCTATTCTGCCTCAACCTTACAAATAGCTGGGATTACAGGTGCCCACCATCAGGCCTGGCTAATTTTGTTTTTGTTTTTTTGTTTTGAGATGGAGTCTTGCTCTTGTTGCCCAGGCTGGAGTGCAATGGCACAACCTCGGCTCACTGCAACCTCCGCCTCCTGGGTTCAAGCGATTCTCCTGCCTCAGCCTCATGAGTAGCTGGGATTACAGGTATGTGCTGCCATGCCTGGCTAATTTTTGTATTTTGTATTTTTTTTTTTTTTTGGAGAGACTTGGTGTCTCCATGTTGGTCAGGCTGGTCTTGTACTCCCTACCTCAGGTGATCTGCCTACCTCGGCCTCCCAAAGTGTTGGGATTACAGGCGTGAGCCACTGCACCTGGCCAATTTTTGTATTTTTAGTAGAGACCCAGTTTCACTATGTTGGCCAGGCTGGTCTTGAACTGCTGACCTCAAGTGATTTGCCCACCTTGTCCTCCCAAAGTGCTGGGATTAGAGGCATGAGCCACCGCGCCCAGCCTGAAGCCAGAGAGATTTAAAGCAGCTAAGATACTCTCCTGTTTGCCTGAAGAAGCAAACTGTCATCTTATGGGAAAGACCACATGACAGGAAATGGCATGCAGCCTCTAGGGGCTGAGGGCCTCAGTCCTACAGCCACAAGGAAATTGATTCTGCCAATAACCAGTGAGCGTGGAAGAAGTCCCTGAGCCTTAGATGAGATTGCATCTCCAGCAGACACCTTAATTTCAGCCTGGTGAGACCTTGAGCAGATGACCCCACTAACCCAGATCCAGACTCCTGTCTCATGGGAACTATGAAATAATAAATTTGTGGCAATTTGTGATACAGCAATAAGAAAATTAATACAACTCATTGGAAGCAAGGATTGCATGGATAGAAGTGTCTACCCATAATGACTGGGAACAGGCTGAATTGGACATGTTCAGGGTTCCTTGTGGGAACACATGGTAACAAAGTAGCTGAGTGAGTGATTCAGCAGCCAAGGTAACCTGTGCTTCCCCTCCCCTTGTACCCTCACCATCTGAGCAAGTGCGTTTTCACACTCAGGTAAGCAGTAGTGGAACATTATAGACTGCTAGGGACTCTAAAAGTGGGTGTGCCTATCCACATTAACCAACAAGCAGTTTCTCATGCTAGTAGGTTTTTTGTTTGTTTCGCTTTTTTTTTTTTTTTGAGATGGAGTTTTGCTCTTGTCGCCCAGGCTGGAGTACAATGGCACGATCTCGGCTCACTGCAACCTCCACCTCCCGGGTGCAAACTATTCTCATGCCTCAGTCTCCCAAGTAGCTGGGATTACAGGCATGTGCCAGCACATCCAACTAATTTTGTATTTTTAATAGAGATGGGGTTTCACCATGTTGGCCAGGCTGTTCTCGAACTCCTAACCTCAGGAGATTTGCCTGCCTTCAAAGTGCTGGGATTACAGACGTAAGCCACTGTGCCCGGCCTGCTTTGTTTTATATATCAATGCATAATGATATGTATCCACCTTTAAAGTATCATTAAAAAATAGTTTCTTTTTTTTATTATTATACTTTAAGTTTTAGGGTACATGTGCACAACTTGCAGTTTAGTTACATATGTATACATGTGCCATGTTGGTGTGCTTCACCCAGTAACTAATTAACATTAACATTAGGTATATCTCCAAATGCTATCCCTCCCCCCTCCCCCACCCCACAACAGGCCCCGGTGTGTGATGTTCCCCTTCCTGTGTCCATGTGTTCTCATTGTTCAATTCCCACCTATGAGTGAGAACATGCAGTGTTTTTTGTCCTTGCGATAATTTGCTGAGAATGATGGTTTCCAGCTTCATCCATGTCCCTACAAAGGACATGAACTCATCATTTTTTATGGCTGCATAGTATTCCATGGTGTATATGTGCCACATTTTCTTAATCCAGTCTATCATTGTTGGACATTTGGGTTGGTTCCAAGTTACATTTCGGTTGGTTCCAACTTACAAGGGATGTGAAGGACCTCTTCAAGGAGAACTACAAACCACTGCTCAATGAAATAAAAGAGGACACAAACAAATGGAAGAACATTCCATGCTCATGGGTAGGAAGAATCAATATCGTGAAAATGGCCATACTGCCCAAGGTAATTTATAGATTCAATGCCATCCCAATCAAGCTACCAATGACTTTCTTCACAGAATTGGAAAAAACTACTTTAAAGTTCATATGGAACCAAAAAAGAGCCCGCATCGCCAAGTCAATCGTAAGCCAAAAGAACAAAGCTGGAGGCATCACACTACCTGACTTCAAACTATACTACAAGGCTACAGTAACCAAAACAGCATGGTGCTGGTACCAAAACAAGAGGTATAGACCAATGGAACAGAACAGAGCCCTCAGAAATAATGCCGCATATCTACAACCATCTGATCTTTGACAAACCTGACAAAAACAAGAAATGGGGAAAGGATTCCCTATTTAATAAATGGTGCTGGGAAAACTGGCTAGCCATATGTAGAAAGCTGAAACTGGATCCCTTCCTTACACCTTATACAAAAATTAATTCAAGATGGATTAAGGACTTAAACGTTAGACCTAAAACCATAAAAACCCTAGAAGAAAACCTAGGCATTACCATTCAGGACATAGGCATGGGCAAGGACTTCATATCTAAAACACCAAAAGCAATGGCAACAAAAGCCAAAATTGACAAATGGGATCTGATTAAACTAAAGAGCTTCTGCACAGCAAAAGAAACTACCATCAGAGTGAACAGGCAACCTACAGAATGGGAGAAAATTTTCGCAACCTACTCATCTGACAAAGGGCTAATATCCAGAATCTACAATGAACTCCAACAAATTTACAAGAAAAAAACACAACCCCATCAAAAAGTGGGTGAAGGATATGAACAGACACTTCTCAAAAGAAGACATTTAGGCAGCCAAAAGACACATGAAAAAATGCTCATCATCACTGGCCATCAGAGAAATGCAAATCAAAACCACAATGAGATGCCATCTCACACCAGTTAGAATGGCGATCATTAAAAAGTCAGGAAACAACAGGTGCTGGAGAGGATGTGGAGAAATAGGAACACTTTTACACTGTTGATGGGACTGTAAACTAGTTCAACCATTGTGGAAGTCAGTGTGGCAACTTCCTAGGGATCTAGAACTAGAAATACCATTTGACCCAGCCATCCCATTACTGGGTATATACCCAAAGGATTATAAATCGTGCTGCTATAAAGACACATGCACATGTATGTTTGTTGTGGCACTATTCACAACAGCAAAGACTTGGAACCAACCCAAAAAAATAGTTTCTGTGCTTGAAAATGACCTGTGCTCCATCTACTCACCCCTCTTCCTTTAACCCCACCTGAACCCCTTGCAAGTACTGATCTTTTTAGTGTCTTGTCTTTTCCAGAATGTCAAGTAGTGGGAATTATGTAACAAGTAGTATTATCAGGTTGGCTTTTTTCACTTAGGAATGTATATTTAAGGTTATTCCATGTCTTTTTATGGCTTCATAGCTTATTTATTTTTAGCACTGAATAATACTCCATTGTCTGGATGTACCAGAGTTTATCCATTCACCTACTGAGGAACATCTTGGTGGCTTCCAGGTTTTGCCAATTGTGAATAAAGCTGCCATAAATATCTCTGTGCAGGTTTTTGTGTGGACATAAGTTTTCAACTCATTTGGGTAAATACCAAGGAGTGTCATTGCTGGATCATGTGTAAGTCTGTTTTTGGTATGGGGTTATTTAGTTTTTAAATTTTAAATTTTTGTAGATACATGGTAGGTATATGTATCTATTTATAGGGTACATGAAATATTTTAATACAAGCATGCAATGTATAATAATCACTTCATGGTAAATGGGGTATCCATCCCCTCAAGCATTTATTCTTTGTGTTATAAACAATCCAGTTATACTCTTTTGGTTATTTTTAAATGTACAATTAAATTATTACTTACTATAGTCATCCTTTTGTGCTATCAAATACCAAATACTAGATCTTTTTTTTTTTTGAGACAGAGTCTCTCTCTGTCGCCCAGGCTGGAGTGCAGTGGCGGGATCTCGGCTCACTGCAAGCTCCCCCTCCTGGGTTCACGCCATTTCTCCTGTCTCAGCTTCCCGAGTAGCTGGGACTACAGGCGCCCGCCACCATGCCTGGCTAATTTTTTGTATTTTTAGTAGAGGCAGGGTTTCACCGTGTTAGCCAGGATAATCTCGATCTCCTGACCTCATGATCTGCCCGCCTCGGCCTCCCAAAGTGCTGGGATTACAGGCGTGAGCCAACGCGCCCAGCCGTCAAATACTAGATCTTATTCGTTCTTTCTAACTTATCTTTTTGTATCCATTAACCACCCCCACTTCCCCCTGCCCCCGAACTGCACTACACTTCCCGGCCTCTGGTAACTATCTTTCTACTCTGTCTTCATGAGTTCAATTGTTTTAATTTTTAGCTTCCCCAAATAAATGAGAACATGCAAAGTTTGTCTTTCTGTGCCTGGCTTATATCACTTAACGTAATGACCTCCAGTTCCATCTATGTTGTTGTAAATGACAGGATCTCATTCTTTTCTATGGCTAAATAGGTAAGTCTATGGTTACCTTTGTAAGAAACTGCTGAACCGTCGTCTTCCAAAGTGGCTGTGCCAATTAGCGTTATCAGTAGCAATGAATGAGAGTTCTTGTTCTACATCTTGTCAGCATTTGGTATTGTCATTTTAAAATTTTAGCCATTCTAAAAGGTGTTTAGTGTTATGCAATTGTTTTAATTTGCAGTTCTCTAATGACATATGATGTCGAACATCTTTTCATATGCTTATTTGCCATCTGTGTATCTTTTTTGATGAGATGTCTGTTCAGATCTGTCACCCATTTTTATTTCAGTTGTTAGTTTTCTTATTGTTGAGTTTTAATAGCTCTTTCTATATTTTGGATATCAGTCCTTTATCAGGGGGATAGTGTGTCTTGCAGATATTTTCTCCCAATCTATGGTTTGTCTTTTCCTTTGAACAGTGTCTTTTACAGAGCAGAAGTTTTAAATTTTATTTTTTAAATGTATTTTGTTTGTTTGTTTGTGACAGGGTCACACTCTGTTGCTCAGGCTGGAGTGCAGTGGTGTGATCATGGCCCACTGCAGCCCTGACCCCCCCAAGCTCAGGTGATCCTGCCACCTCACCCTCCTGAGTAGCTGGGATTACAGGCGCGTGCCACCACACCCAACTCATTTTGTATTTTTAGTAGAGATAGGGTTTCCCCATGTTGGCCAGGCCAGTCTCGAAGTCCTGTCCTTAGGTGATCCACCCACCTTGGCCTCCCAAAGTGCTGGGATTACAGGCATGAGCCACCATGCCCGGCCTTTTGCTATATGACTTTCAAGGTTGAGTTATACATAAAAGGCCTTGCAGTGTCTACCCTATTAGCTGGAACTCTCACTATGGGAACCACAAGCCACCATATTGAAAGTCTGATCATTCTAGGCTGCTGTGCTGAAGAAATTATGTGTAGGTGCCCCAGTCCATAGTCCTTGCTGAG
Source organism: Pongo abelii (assembly GCF_028885655.2). Taxonomy (NCBI): domain Eukaryota; kingdom Metazoa; phylum Chordata; class Mammalia; order Primates; family Hominidae; genus Pongo; species Pongo abelii. The sequence goes on from NC_072006.2 coordinate 15,900,321, forward strand.
CCTTATCCTTCCAGTCGTCCCCACCAAGGTGCTGGACATATAGGTGAAGGCTTCTTGGACTCTCCAGACAAATCCATCCAGAGGCTAAATATCACTAAATGCCCTCTCTTGATAATATGTGAAACAGAAGAATCACCCAGCCACTCCTTGCCTGCTTTCCTAATCCGCAAAAGCATGAGATATAATGACTTGGTTGTTGTTTTAAGCTACTAAGTTTTGAGGTAGTTTGTTATGAGTCTATAGATAACGAGAAAAGGGGTACATTCATTTAACATTAAATATGGAACACCTGCTCTGTGCTGGGCATTGTTCTTGCTCTTGTGGTACTTATGATCATGCATGTGGAGAAGAGGAAGGAAATATAAACCAGTAAACAATTGTGTGAAAAGTATTATGACAAAGGGCCAGGCGCGGTGACTAACGTGTAATCCTAGCACTTTAGGAGGCTGAGGCGAATGGATTGCTTGCGCTCAGGAGTTCGAGACCAGCCTGGGCAACGTGGTGAAATCTCGTCTCTACAAAAGATGCAAAAAAATTAGCCAGGTGTGCTGGCACACGCTTGAGCTATTTGGGGAGGGTGAGGCAGGAGGATCACTTAAACTCAGGAAGTTGAGACTGCAGTGGGTCGAGATTGTACCACTGCACTCCAGCCTGGGTGACAAAGTGAGACCCTGTCTCAAAAAAAAAAAAAAAAGTATTATGATGAAGAATAAACAGGTTAAGTAGATAGAGAAGGCATGGGGGTACAGTTTAATATAAAATATAAGATAGTGGGGAAAGGTCTCTATGGTAAGATGGTAGTTGAGTAGGACCTGAAGTGAGAGAGTTGGTAAGCCACATTCAGTTGTGCCCAGGCCTTCTCTATCCACTTAACCTCATCTGTTCTTTGTCATCTTTTACACTGGTTTATGTGTTTGTCTCTTAGTTTATACTTCTTCTCTCCTCTGGGAGAGAGATGGGATATGTCTTGAGAAAGAGCATACTAGGCAAAGGGAACCGCAGTACAGAGGCCATGCAGTGGGGGCGTACTGAGTGTTTCCTGAACAGCAAAGTGGCTGGTGCACCTGAATCCGAACAGGTGTTGGGGAGAAGGGAGAGGCTGGAGTGAGAGACTATCAGTGTGCCACATCGTGAAGGGTCAGTAGGCTGAAGGAAGGACTTTGGGTTGAACTTCAGTTGAAATGAAGAATCACTCTGGCCACTTATGGAAAATAAACTTGGGGAAAGAGTGGGAGCAGGGAGTGCTGTTTGGATGATAATGCAGAGATCCTGCAGAGAGGTGCTGTTGCTTTGGACTGTGGTGGCAGCAGTAGGGTGGTAAGAAGTGGTCAGATTCTGGATATATTTTTATATAAAAGAACCAGCTGGAGGGCTGGGCGTGGTGGCTCACGCCTGTAATCCCAACACTTTGGGAGGCCGAGATGGGCCGATCACTTGAGGTCAGGAGTTCAAGACCAGCCTGGCCAACATGGTGAAACCCCGTCTCTACTAAAAATGTAAAAATTAGCTGGGTGTGGTGGCAGGTGCCTGTAATCTCAGCTACTTGGGAGGCTGAGCCAGGAGAATTGCTTGAACCCGGGAAGTGGAGGTTGCAGTGAGCCAAGATTGTGCCACTGAACTCCAGCCTGGGCAACAGGGGGAGACTCCGTCTCAAAAAAAAAAAAAAAGAAGAAGAACCAGCTGGATTCTTTATGGCTTGGGTGTGGGTTATAAGAGAAAGGGAGTAGAAGGATGACTCCAGGGTTTGGGGACAGAGTGAGTTATTTATTGAGATAAGGAACATGTAGGAGGCACAGACTTGAGGGAAAGAAAATCAAGACGGGAGTTTTGGGTATGTTAGATTTGAGATGCCTTTTTGACATTCACAGGGAGATGCTGAGTAGGCAGATGGATTTCATGAACTTGGAATTCAGAGAGAGGTCAGGGCTAGATAAATACATCTGTAAATCATCAGGGTATAAATACATTTTAAAGTCATGGGCCTAAGAAGAAGACTGGAGAGTGAATATAAATAGGAAAGTGGCCCAGGGCATGACTCCACATTCAGGGTCGGGAAGATCAGAAGGAACCAGCAAAGGAGTCTCAGAAGACGCTGCAGGGAAGAACGAGGAGAACCAGGAGGGTGTTGTGCTGCAGGTGCCAAGTAGAATGTTTCACATGAGGTTTAGAAAGCTTAAATAACCTGCCCAGGTCACAGAGGTGCAGCTAGGGTCTAAACTAACAGTCTGATGCCAGAATGCATGCTCTTAATTTCTGTTTTCTACCACCCAAATCACAGCCAAAATGGTTGTTAGTTAGTACTGACTCCGTGCCAGGCACTGTTTTAACACCTTTATTTATAATCATTTAATCCTGTTACCATCATCATTTTACAGATGAGAAAACTGAGGCACAGGGAGTTAAGTAACATATTGAAAGTCATAAAACAGCTGTGTGTGCTCCAAACTGGCCCTCTGTGACCAGAGTTAACTGGTACCCTATGCTGTCTCCCAGTGAATCTTTACTACCTAGATAGTTGGAATATCATCAAAGATAATATTTTATAAGATTAAATAGGAAACTCAAAAAGCAAATTAGATTCATTAATTAGAAAAAGAAAAAAGAAAAGAAAACTAAGCAGTGGCAATTTGACCTCTTGCTCCGTCCATATTGATTTTTGTGCTTTCCAACCTCAAATAGGCCAATGAAGTGCTACGTGCCTTTATTCAGGCTTGAACAAAGTACTTGTAAAGTTGCTTTGTTCTCTCTCCTCCTGGAGTGTGACTGAAAACAGAATGTAATGCTGCCTTTTAAACTAACTCAGATGAAAGCCTTGGTTTCTCAAGGTCATAAAAATGTGATCACACAGATTGAATCCCATCCAGTGATTTTAATTTAGCTCCTCTTCAAAGTTAAATGTAGGAAAGAAGTTATTGCATCTGAGAAAAATTTGTTGCCGAAAGTCATGTGCCTGGAATAATAGGTTTGAACTATGTTCATTTAGAATTTACCCTGAATTCACTTTATAAGGAGCTGGAAGCATATTTAGAAATTCAGCATTCCTTCAGATGCGATGATGCCTTCAGATGTCTGTTCTCAGCTGTCTGTTTTCATCAGCACAGTTGCCTGTTTCTCTTGAACATGACCTTTGGCACCTCAACACTGGTGGCCCCTGAGCCTTTTCTTGCCACCACACAGATTCTGTCCTTTGTTCCCAAAGTAAGGCTGTGCATTATACTTCTGGAAAAATAACCCAGTGCCAGTAGATGTGGCCGTCAGGGTATTCCCTTTGTTTTCTACCTGTCACTTCATTCTTATCTTGCCTGTGCTTTTCCTGTTAGCTCACCTAGTTTCTGAAAAATCTAAGACTTTCATTATCCTTATTTTGGTCTAAATTTGTAAAAATCCAAACCTACTAAGAAGGGAATAGTCCTGAGACCTGATCCTCAGCAAAGTAGGCAATAATCATAGTCACAGCCATTGTCACTTGGTGTATAGGAGATGTTAAAAGAAGTCTCCATTGGCCAACAGGAATGAACCCAGGTCTCCATCCTTTGCCAGCCGTCTCACCATATAGGCTTCTAGCCTCAGTCAGACATGGAGCAATGGCAGGGGTTAGATAGGAACTGAGAAGCACTTGTGAAGGTCACAGCCCAGGTCACCGCACAGGTCACTAGAAGACTGAAACCTAATCCAGGGACCATAAAAGGCTTCCCCTCCCCCATACCTTGCCACCACATCAATAGGGATCCTGTATAGTAGCAGGAAACGATTATACAACTGAATGAACCACATGTCTCAGACCTTAGTTAAGTCTCTAGGAGGCCAGGCATGGTGGCTCGCTCATGCCTGTAATCCCCAACACTTTGGGAGGCCGAGGCAGGCGTATCACTTGTGGTCAGGAGTTTGAGACCAGCCTGGCCAATACGGTGAAAGCTGGTCTCTACCAAAAAATACAAAAATTAGTCAGTCGTGGTGGCACATGCCTGTACTCCCAGCTACTCAGGAGGCTGAGGTGGGAGAATCACTTAAACGTAGGAGGTGGAGGTTGCTGTGAGCCGAGATGGCGCCACTGCACTCCAGCCTGGGCAACGGAGTGAGACCCTGTCTGAAAAAAAATGGAGGCTGGGCACGGTGGCTCACGCCTATAATCTCAGCACTTTGGGAGGCCAAGACAAGTGGATCACCTGAGGTCTGGAGTTCAAGACCAGCCTGGCCAACAGCGCAAAACCCTGTCTGTACTAAAAATACAAAAATTAGCTGGGTGTGGTGGTGGGTGCCTGTAATTCCAGCTACTTGAGAGGCTGAGGCACAAGAATTGCTTGAACCCGGGAGGCAGAGGTTGCAGTGAGCCAAGATTGCACCACTGCACCCTATCCTCAGTGACAGAGTGAGACTCTGTCACAAATCAGTCAATCAATCAATCAATCAATCGGGAAAGCTGAAGACAAGGGAAGGAGACAAAAACAAGGACACCCAAGGAAAGTTTAGCCTCTGATACCTACATTTGCAGCTGCAACAGACGATAAACACAGCCTAACTTCTAACCAGATGAACATAAAACCCCAGCTTGAAGGGCTGTGTACCTGTTCACCCTAAAGGACTATTTACCTAGTACATCATGCCTGGCTTTCAACAAAAAACATTACAAGGCACAAAAATTGCAAAAAAAAAAAAAAATACAGTTTGAATAGACAGAGCAAGCATCAGAGCCAGACTCAGATATGGCAGATGTTGGATTTTTCAGACTAGGAATTTAAAATAACTGATTAATATGCTAGGACTCTAGGGCTCTAAAGGAAAAAGAGGACAACGTGCAAGAAAGGATAGGTAATGTAAACAGAAAGATGGAAATTATAATAAAGAATAAAAAAGTAATGCTAGAATTAAAGAAACTCTGTAACAGAAATAAAGAATGCCTTTGATGGGCTTATCAGTAGATTGGACTTGGTAGAGAAATGATGTCTAGCTTATTTCACTTAGCATGTTGTCTTCAGAATTCATCCATGTTATGACGTGTCAAAATTTCCTTCCTTTTTAAGGCAGAATAATATTTCATTGTACGTGTATTTTCTTTGTCCATTCATCTATTGATGAACATTTTGGTGGTTTCTAGATCTTCGCTATTGTGAATAGTGCTGTGATGAACACTGGAGTGCTAATACTTCTTTGAGATCCTTATTTCAATTATTTTGGGTAAATACCCAAAAGTGAGATTGTTGGATCAAATGGTAGTTCTCGTTTTAATTTTTTGAGGAATCTCTGTACTGTTTTCTATTTTACACTCCCAGCAACAGTGTACTAGAGTTCCAGTTTCTCTACATCTTTGCCAGTGCTTGTTATCTTTTGTTCTTTTTGTGAATAGTCGTATGAACTGATATTTTTCTGTGGTTTTGATTTGCGTTTCCCTGATGACTAGTGATGAGCGTCTTTTCATATACCTGTTGGCTATTTATATGTTTTATGGAGACATTGAAGAAATGTTTATTCAGGTCTTTAGCCCATATTTTAGTCAGGTTATTAGTTTTTTTGCTATTGAACTGTTGGAGTTCCTTACGTGTTTGGGAAATTAACCCCTTATATGTGTTTTGCAAATATTTTCTCTCGTTCAGTAGATTGCCTTTTTGCTCTGTTAGTTGTTTCCTTTGCTATGCAGAAACTTTTTAGTTTGATGTAGTCCCACTTGTCTATTTTTGCTTTTGTTGCCTGTGCTTTTGGTGTCGTATCCATGAAATCTTTGCCAAGGCCAATGTTATGAAGCTTTTTCCCTATGTTTTCTTCTAGGAGTTTTAGAGCTTCAGGTCTTATATTTAAATCCTTAATTCATTTTGAGTTGATTTTTCTGTGTAGTATAAGAGTCCAGTTTCATTCTTTTGCATACGGATTTCCAGTTTCTCCCAATACCCTATGTTAAAAGACTGTCCTTTCCTCATCATATATTCTTGATACCCTTGTCAAAGATCAGTTGACTGCATATGCATGGATTGATTTATGGGCTCTCTATTCTGAATGTTCCATTGGTCTATATGTCTGTCTTTATGCCAATACCATACTGTTTTGATTGTGGTAGCTTTGTAATATATTTTGAAATCAGGACGTGTGATGCCTCCAGCTTTTTCTTCTTTCTCAAGATTGTCTTGGCTTTTCAGGTTCTTTTGTGATTCCACATGAATTTTAGTCTTGTTTTTTTATTTCTGAAAAAAAATGCCATTGAAATTTTGATAGCGATTTCATAGAATCTGGAGATTGCTTTGGTAGTATGGACACTTTAACAATATTAAATCTTCTAATCCATGAACATGGAATTCTTTCCATTTGCTTGTATCTTCTTTAATTTCCGTCATCAGTGTTTTGTAGTTTTTAGCATGGAAGTCTTTTACCTCCTTAATTAAGTTTATTTCTAGGTATTTTATTCTTATTGGTGCTATTGTAAATGGGAATATTTTTCTAATTTCATATTCAGACAGTTTGTTGTCAGTGTATAGAAACACAACTGATTTTTGTATGTTGATTTTGTATTCTACAAGTTTACTGAATTCATTTATTAATTCTAACAGTATGCATCTGTGTGTGTATGTGATCTTTAGAGTTTTCTATATATCACGTCATCTGCAACAGGGACAATTTTACTTGGATTTGAATAGCTTTTATTTCTTTTCCTTGCCTAATTATTCTGGCTAGGGCTTTCAGTACTGTATTAAACAGAAGTGGCAAGAGTGGGCATCCTTGTCTTGTTCGTGATCTCAAAGGAAAAGCTTTCAGCTTTCACCATTGAGTATGATATTAGCTGTGAACTTTTTATATGTGACCTTTATTAAGCTGAGGTAATTTCATTCTATGTCTAGTTTATTGAGAGGTTTTTATTGGGAAAGGGTGTTGAATTTTGTCATTTATTCTGTGTCTGTTAGGATGGTCATGTGATTTTTATCTTTCATTCTATTACTGTGGTGTATCACATTGATTTTTATATGTTGATTCATTCTTGCATCCCAGGGATAAACATCTCACTTGGTCATGATTTATGATTCTTTTAATGTACTGTTGAATTTGGTTTGTTAGTATTTTGTTGACAATATTTGTGTCTGTATTCATTAGGCATATTGGTCTGTAGTTTTCTTTTTTGTGGTATCTTTGCCTGGCTTTGGCATCAGGGTAATGCGGGCCTAATAAAATAAGTTTGGAAGTATTCCCTTTTTTTCAGTTTTTTCGGAAGACTTTGAGAAGTATTGGCATTAATTCTTTAAATGTCTGGTAGAATTCACCAGTGAAGCTGAAGCTGTCTGGTCCTGGGGTTTTTTTTTTTTTTTGATGGGAGTTTTTTGATTACTGATTCACTCTCCTTACTAGTTTTAGGTCTGTTCAGACTATTTCTTTATTATTTAGTCTTGGTATGTGTATGTTTTTAGGAATTTATTTATTTCTTCCAGGTTATCCAGTTTGTTGGTTTATAATTGTTTATATAGTTTCTTGTGTTCTTTTTTAATCTCTGTGATATCAATTGCAGTGTTTCCTCTTTCATTTCTGATTTTATGTATTTGGGTTTTCTCTCTTTCTTCTTAAGTAGTCTAGCTAACGGTTTGTCAATTTTGTTTATTTTTTCAAAAACCTCTTAGTTTTATTGATTTTTTTTTCCTATTTTTTGTATTCTCTTTCATTTATCTCTAATCATTATTATTTCCTTCTATCTACTAACTTTGTGCTTGGTTTGTTCTGTTTTTCTACTTAAGGTGTGAAGTTAGGTTGTTGATTTAAGCTTTTCTTCTTTTTAAATGTAAGTTTTTATTGCTATAAACTTCTCTCAGTACTGCTTTTGCTGCATCTTGTAAGTTTCGGTATGTTGTATTTTTGTTTTCATTTGTCTCAGATGTTTTCTAATTTCCCTTTTGATTTATTTTGTGATCCATTGGTTGTTAGTGTGTTGTTTAATTTCCACGTGTTTGTGAATTTTACAATTTTGCTTCTGCTATTGATTTCTAATTTCATTCCATTTCATCAGAGAAAACCCTTGGTATGATTCAGTCTTTTTAAATTTGTAAGACTTGTTTTGTAACCTAACACGTGATCTGTTCTAGCGAATGTTTTGTCAGCACTTGAGAAGAATGCTATAGCTTTTGGGTGGAGTGTTCTGTATATGTTTGTTAGGTCCATTTGGCCAGTACTGTTGTTCAACTTTGTTGTTTCTTTGTTGATTTTGTCTGGTTGTTCTATTTATTATTGAAAATGGAATACTGAAGTCTCCCACCAGTATTATATTGCTATGTATTTCACCTCATTTTCAAACTAAAAAATCTGTGAGTTTTTGGTTTGCTCTTTGCTCTTTTTTTTTTTAATAAGGAAATTCAGGCAGTTTTTTAAAAAGATGATGACGATGACAACTCTTTTCCTAGAATTTTTTTCACCATTTTCTATTTAAGTAAATTACAACATTTTGGGGCAATCTCCCAAGTAAGTGTTAAGGTGCCCTACCCCCACTCTCCTGGAGCCAAATAAGTGGTAGGGGGTGGGGCGAGGAAAGAAGAGACGGGTGCAAGGGGAGGAAAAGTCAGGAAGGCTACTGAGAGCGTAGAGCCGACTTGAGCCTCTGTTGGGAAGGGAACCAACAGTCAAGCCAAATCCTACTATGGGTATAGCAAAACTAAACTTCTTTCAATACAAATTTGAGATCTAAGAGTAGTTTATTCTGGTGGAACAGGCTTACCCATGGTTTCAGAAGTTAGAGAGGAGACTCTGAGAGTCAAGCCCTGGTTGTTCAAGACCCAAATAAGGCAGGAGAAAGCAGAACATAGGCAGGTTTCCAAGAAAATGAGCCCAATAGCATTCAAGCCTCAGTGACAGGCCAGGTATAGGTACTCCAGTCAGTAGTCCCAGCCGAGCCCAGTAATTCCAGCCCAAGCTCCAGATGTGAGTTTAGGAATCATCAAATAATTCCAGTCCCTTTATTCCAAGTCACCCTCAGATGTTCAAGCTGAGGCCCCAGACATCATGGAGCAGAGACAAACCACCTGTACTGTGCCCTACCCATGTCCAGATTACTGAACCACAGAAGCCATGAGCATTATAAAAAGTTGTTGGTTGTTGGTTTATACCACTAAATTTGGGTAGTATTTTATTATACAGCAGTAGATAACCAGAATAGCCATGATGACTGGTTTGGCTAATTGAAGGAGATTCGTCATTCCAGATTTTGAAGGCTGCAGTATGAACAGAGGCCTGGAGATAAGCAAGCATGGCCCGTATCTGGGAACTATTGTTTCTCCAACTGAAGGAGTGGCTCACATGCCAGCAAATAGCACCACTGTAGGCCCAGGGGATGCATTCAGGGTCTGCAAAGTGTCTTTTCCTCATCTTTCCAGTCCCCACACAAGAGCAGCCACCTGGTCTTGCCTCATGCTGGCCCAGCCACACCAAAGGCAAGGGTTCTATGGTTAACTCGGATTTTTTAAAAGGACAAAGAGGAGACATGTTAGGGGCAGGACGCACATTTGTCATTTTAAAATATCTCCTTAAATTCTTTTCAATGAAACACAAATTTGAATTACTGAAAAGCCATTTATCAGAGTTTTTTTTTTTTTTTTTAGACAGGGTCTCACTCTGTCACCCATACCAGGGTGCAGTGGCGTGATCTTGGCTCACTGCAACCTCCACCTCCCAGGTTCAAGCGTTTCTCATGCCTCAGCTTCCCTTGTAGCTGGGATCACAGGCATGCGCCACCATGCCTGGCTAATATTTGTATTTTTAGTAGGGACGTGGTTTTACCATGTTGCCCAGACTGGTCTTGAACTTCTGACCTCAAGTGAGCCACCCTCCTCAGCCTCCCAAAGTGCTGGGATTACAGATGTGAGACACCGCACCTGGCTTCTGTGTTCTTTTTTAAAACTTAGTTTTCTGGCATTGTTGAACATTCAGCTATTATCTTGATATATCAGGATGCTGTTGATTGCCAATAACAGGAACACTGTCTGAAACACAGATGCTTAAACAAGAAATGCATTTGTTCTGACTCATTTCTGGAAGTCCAGAGGTAGAGCAGGCCATGGAGTTGGTTGGTACTGCCCTTCACTTTTGTTGTCAAAGACCCAGATCCTTTCCATTTCCCTACTCTGACATCCTCAGTGTTGACCTCTTCCTACAGCCAGGAGCAAAGTGGCAGCAGCAGTGCTGTTATGGACTGAATGTTTGTGTCCCTCTAAAATTCATATGTTAAAGCCGTAACCCTCAGCGTGATATTTGGAGAAGGGACCTTTGGGAGGTAATTTGGGTTAGATGAGGTCAGGAAGGTAGGGCTGTCATGATAGAATTAAATGTGCTTTTAAGAAGAGACGCAAGAGAGCTCTGTCTCTCCCCCACCATCTGAGGACACAGTGAGGAGTCAGAAGGTGGATAAATACCGAGGACCCAATCTAGACACCACAGCCTTATATAGCTTCCAAAGACAGAAAGAGACTCTCTCTTCTTGGGTCTCTGTTAGAAGCAAGGAAAGTATTCAGTAGACTTCCCCTTGCATCTCGTTGACTAAAATTTGTTCACAGACCCGTTCCTAAGCTAATTACTGGCAAGGGTTATTATAATTGTCCTAGACTAAGGAAGCCTTTTCTGTGGAAGACCAAATAGTAAGGCCAGGCACAGTGGCTCACCCCTGTAATCCTAGCACTTTGGGAAGCCGAGGTGGGCAGATTGCCTGAGCTCAGGAGTTCAAGACCAACCTAGGCAACATGGCGAAACCCTGTCTCTACTAAAAATACCAATAATTAGCTGGGCATGTTGGTGTGCACCTGTAATCTCAGCTACTCGGGAGGCTGAGGCATGAGAATCACTTGAACCCGGGAGGCAGAGGTTGCAGTGAGCCGAGATTGTGCCACTGCACTCCAGCCTGGGCAACGGAACGAGACTGTTCCCCCGCCAAAAAAAAAAAAAAAAAAAAAAAAAAAAAAGACCAAATAGTAAATATCTTAAGCTTCTTTTCTCCTCTCCCCTCCCTCTCTCTGCTCTTTCTCTCTTTAAATATGTGCTCAAGGGCTATACAACAGCAGGCTGTGGCTGGATTTGGTCACCCCTGGCTTAGATTAATCACAGTCTACTCTGGAATGAGGCAAGGGATTATTGCCCCATGAGTTATACAAGGGAGGGGTTGATTACTAAACAAAATTGGGGTCCCACGAAAAGGAAGAAGGGAGATGGACACTGAGTAGGCAACTGCACGATTGCTAAATTTGGTCCAAAGAAAGGTTAGTAGATGCAGAAAACAGCCAAAGGGACTGAATCTGGAGACAGAACTCTACCCCGGCAAGGTGTTTGTCCTGTGACTGGTGGGTTAAAATGGGAATGCCACAGGCAAGTTGAATAGGTATTGCTTTCATAATCAGAAAAAAAATTAAAACCGTCTTTCAGAAATGTTCTAAAATTCGATTGTGTGATGGTTGCACAACTCTGAGTATACTAATAAAAACCATTGAAGGGTACATTTTAAGTTAGTGAATTTTATGATATGTGAGTCATATCTCAGTAGAGCAGTTACAAAAAAAATCTCTTGAATTCCAAAGCTTAAAAACCATGGACCGCAGCTCTGTGGTGCTTCCTGTTTAGAGGCAAGGGCGCCTTTGGCTGTGTGGCTAGCTTCACGGCTTTCACGGATGGCCTTGGAAATCTTCCCATAATGGGAATGCTTTTAATGACCATTTCTTTTTACATATGTGCTAAATGTTTTTCAGTCCATGCAAAATATTTTACATTTTATAATTAAAGAATTAGCATGCTTACAATAAAAATAAAACTGATACAAAAACAGTAAATTACAGGATTTTTTTGTCCTTTTTACCTCTTTTTAAAGTGTATTTTCTGTTTTTATGCAGTAGGACTCATTCACTGCATATGTCAATGCAGCCCAGTAGTAGACAGTCTTCAGGCTGGCTTTGCCCAAGCCTCAGATGGTACCAGTGGGCTCTGACTTCTCTGTTTCCCTCTGATCCACTCCCTCTGGATCAGCTCAGTTCTTAGGCCTTGCAGCTGGAGAATTTTTCCCTGGCATGCTGAATCAGAGGCTGTCATTGGCTCTCACCACATCATATGCCCATCCCCTATACAATCACTGAAGCAAGGGCAGAGTCCATTGGCTTTTACCTGGATCTCATGCTTCACTCAAACTGTATGGGTTAGGATAGGGGAGTAGTGGTTCATCAGAATAAAATTGGGTTCTGTTAATGGTTGCCAGGTGGCAGAGCCAACACTTTCCTTCTCTGCATCCCTGACTTCATTTTTTTTTTTTTTTTTTTTGAGTCAGAGTCTCTCTCCTGTTGCCCAGGCTGGAGTGCAATGGTGCGATCTCAGATCACTACAACCTCTGCCTCCTGGATACAAGCAATTCTCCTGCCTCAGCCTCCCAAGTAGAGCTGGGATTACAGGTGCCCACCACCACACCCAGCTAATATTTTGTATTTTTAGTAGAGACGGGGTTTCACTGTGTTAGCCAGGCTGATCTCGAACTACTGACCTCAGGTGATCCACCTGCTCAACCTCCCAAAGGGCTGGGATTACAGGCGTGAGCCACCACGCCCGGTCCCCTGACTTCATTTCTACCTGTTGTTGCCCATTTCATTCTTCCTTCTTTAGTTCTTTGTGGCATACTTTCCCTTTAATTCTCTTTAACTTATAGTTCTCACCTTTGAAGAATAGCAGTTGAGCTTCTAGTGACAGACTTTTGGAAAAACCAAGTTTGTTTTAAGGTGGGATTTGACAAAGAACCTTCAAGCTTGATAACTGAGTGGGAAAGCTTCCCTTCAGTGAGGGAAAAGTGTCTGCAGATAGGCCAGGTGAATGAGACACCCTAAAACTGGAAAGTTAAGCAGGAAATAAGACTTTAATGTTTCCTGGGGCCTCCTGTTGTGGCATGCCTGTTATCCCAGCACTTTGGGAGGCCGATGTGGGAGGATTGCTTGAGGCCAGGAGATTGAGACCAGCCTGAGCAACATAGCAAGACCTTGGCTCTATAAAAATAAAAATAAAAATAAGTTAGTCAGGCATGATGGTACACACCTGTAATCCTAGCTACTCAGGAAACTGAGGTGGGAGGCTTGCTTGAGCCCAGGAGTTGGGAAATACAGTGAGCTATGATTGCATCACTGCATTCCAGCCTGGGCAACAGAGCAAGACCCTGTCTCGAGGAAAGGAAAAAAATAATTGTGTGTGTGTGTGTGTGTGTCTGTGTGTATGTGTGTGTGTACGCATGTGCATGTGCTTTCTATACTTTTATACTGAATCTATTTTGAATTTGGGTTGGAAGCTTTAGAATATTACCTTAACCTACAAGAGAGATGTGAGGAATAGTTCTGAGTCCCCTATCTTTTATGGCTTTCAACTATTTTTCTCACTTTTTTTCTGACAGTTTTCCTTTGTCAGTGTAAATTCATTTTGATTTGCTTGTCATTTTGATGGACTGGAAATGTGTTTTTAAATCTGAAAACAGTACTAGTTTCAAATTTGTTTTCTTTCCTGTAGTGATTCTCAGATATATTTTAGTAAAATTATTCTACCTTTTCTTTTTGAGACGGATTCTCACTTGGTCACCCAGGCTAGAATGCAGTGGCACGATCTCGGCTCACTGTAACCTCTGCCTCCTGGGTTCAAGCGATTCTCCTGCCTCAGCCTCCCGAGTAGCTGGGATTACAGGCAGCCATCACCACACCCAGCTAATTTTTGTACTTTTAGTAGAGACAGGGTTTTTACCATTGTTGCCCAGCATGGTCTCGAACTCCTGGCCTCAAGTGATCCACCCACCTTAGCCTCCCAAGTGCTGGGATTACAAGCGTGAGCCACCACGCCCAACCCTACTTTTATTTATTTATTTTTTAAACAGAATCTTGCTCTGTTGCCCAGGCTGGAGTGCAGTGGCGCCATCCCGGCTCACCACAGCCTCAACCTCCCAGGTTCAAGCAATTCTCCTGCCTCAGCCTCCCGAGTAACTGGGACTACAGACGTGTGTCACCATGCCCTGCTGGAATTATTCTACATTTGAGTAAAGTGGTCTTTTCTAAGTTCATAGGAAAATTAATCTTTGAATTTTGAGAACCGTCTCAAAATTGGTTTACTAAAACTTGGGCACCTGCTATATAGTTTGCCTACTAGAAGATAATAAAATGAATGAGAGTACCAAATGAAAAATAATGGAAAGTATGGAAGTTGCTGATCTTGACAGATTCTTAAATCATGGACATATGTGTTAATGGTTTGATTTTTATATTGTGTACATATATTTATTGTTTACTAGTAAAAAAAGTTCTAATTTGTGTGATAAATGGAATATATCAATACTTCATGGCAAAAATTTTTGTGAATTTCAGGTGTTCTTCCACCTTGAATGTTGAAAAGCACTACTTTCCAGGATAACCAAATCCCTAAAAGAATTTCTGGTCATGAGACTGATGATCCTTACTGATCAGCTGTGTCACATATGATGTCCATGTGATGGAATGGACTGGGCATGGTTGTTTTAGGAGCATGACTGGCATCTGTAATCATGAGTACACTTGGAATGCGTTTCTTCCATTTTGAAAAGTCCACTTACCCGGAATTGGGACATGCTTGTCTGACATCCCCTAAACTCTGACACTGACAAAAGAGGTCATTGCATCTGGTTCCCAGCTACTTCCATACTTTCCATTATTTTTCATTCGGTACTCTCATTCGTTTTATTATCTTCTAGTAGGCAAACTAGATAGCAGATGCCAAAGCTTTAGTAAACCAATTTTGGGAAGGTTCTCAAAATTATAAAGAGTAATTTCCCTAAGAACTTAGAAAAGACCACTTTACTCAAATGTAGAATAATTCTACTAAAATATATCTGAGAATCACTACAGTAAAGAAAACAAACTCAAATCTAACAGGCTGTCCTAGGAGAGCCAGTTAGCTTTTGTTGTTTTCTTGCTTACATCTCGCCTTCCCTTCTTCCACACTTAATCCATTTATTCATTCATAATACTTGTTCTTGTCCACTTTCATGTTTCTTATTTCTTCTTTTTGTCTTTGGCTTCCTCTTAGTAGCTTCTTAGACAAACAAGCACTTGAATAATAAACTGATTCAGCATCTTCAGTTTAATACAGGGCAGGTTGAGCATCCCAAATCCCCAAATCCAAAGTCCGAAATCCTCCAAAATCTGAAACTTTTTGAGTGCCAACATGATGAATGTTTATTGGAGCATTTCAGATTTGGGATACTCATATTCCAAAATCAAAAAATTAAAATTAAAAAAAAAACACAATTCAAAATCTGAAAAAATTCAAAATCCAAGTTCCCAACCATTTCAGATAAAGGATACTCAACCTATATTGATCCTCTAAGGGTTCAACAGCAAACCAGCCCAATCCTTTCAGCCGTCCTATATTTGATATCTACCATGCTCAGAGAGCAGGAGGCATGATATTCATAAGCCAGGCATTTCACTGTTATCATGGAAGTAGACCCCGAGCAGAGTCAGAACCCAGGATGGGACCTGCCCTACTCATCTGAGTGCCCCCTCAGTGGAGTATAACTCTGTACTAGACCCATTCCCATTCATCAGACTAAATTGGCCTCTGTGGAGACTCACTTATCCTAGAGAAGTGACATGGCAGCTTATTTCAGGGTCTCAACGTTGCCTGAACCAAAATTCAGTAAGCCTATCCACCCTCCCATCATGCCTTCTGGTTTCCCTTCTCCCTGAATCCGCTCACCTAGTGTAACCCTCACCAGCCCAGTCTGAGCCTCCTCGTCTCCTCTCTTAAACACACGTGTATATATGGATAGAAACAGACAGACAGACATGGAACAACACAGCAGAGTCTGATGTTTTGTTTCATGATCCTGCATCAGCCTTTAATCCTCACAAAGATAATTCTACCTTGACAATACCAGATACCTTTTCATCATCATCATTTACCCTCTAGAGTTTAATGATAGAACTGATTATAATGTCTAGTAAATTCTTTTTGATATGTTTGTAGTATTTTAAAACTTTCTGAAAATACAGAGCCTAATTGTATTAAATTTGGGGAAGGCATAAAGTTGTATGATAATAAGACATTTACCCTCGTTGGGCCTCAGAAAATGGCACCCCAAAGGGAAGGCCCCAGAAGTAAGTTTCTCTCTGATCTTCTCCCACTCTCCTGTACCTCAGCCTCATTTTCTCAGAGGTAAGCTATAGAAACTAGAATTCCTTTTCCTCAAAGTGAATCATAAAAACCTGAACCCATTTTCTCCAAAGCCAGCCATAAAACTTAAAAATATTACTCGAATTTCCCTCCTGTATTTCTGTGGCAGAGTTGGCCATAAAGAAATTCTTTAACCTACCCTGTTTGATTGTGAGTCGTAAGACTCCCCATTTCAGAAAGGGTCCTGCCCCATATCAGGGAGGAATGAACACTGCACAGAGACACCAAGAAGAATGAACAGACAGGCCTGGCAGAGTTTCCCTACTCAGTCTGTTAGCATACCTTCTTGGCCAAGCACAGTTCTACATGGTTGTCTGTTCTTCACTGAACTTCAGCATAAAAATGGAAAGTTTTCCCAATATCCTTAGGTCTTCAATCTGAAGGCTGCCATGTCACAGAAAACAATGATCAAATAAAATTTGTTGTGTTTTCTTTTGTTAACCTGTTTGTTATAAGGGTGTTGACTGTGACCCTTATAATGAGGAGGAAAGGGATCACCCCTTCTGACCCTACACCCTCCACATTCTTTTTTTTTTTTTTTAGTAGATATTTAAAGCAGTCACTTTAGGTAGCTGATTCCATAATAAACCCTGGAGATGTGTTTTATATTTTTATTTATTTATTTATTTATTTATTTGTTTATTTATTTTTGAGACGGATCTCGCCCTGTCACCCAGGCTGGAGTGCAGTGGTGCAATCTCGGCTCACTGCAAGCTCTGCCTCCCGGGTTCACGCCATTCTCCTGCCTCAGCCTCCCAAGTAGCTGGGACTACAGGCACCTGCCACCACGCCCAGCTAATTTTTTTTTTTTTGTATTTTTGGTAGAGACGGGGTTTCACCGTGTCAGCCAGGATGGTCTCGATCTCCTGACCTTGTGATCCACCTGCCTTGGCCTCCCAAAGTGCTGGGATTACAGGCGTGAGCCACCACGCCCAGCCTGTTTTGTATTTTATTTTAAGAGACGGAGTTTTGCTATGTTGCCCAGGCTGGTCTCAAACTCCTGGGGTCAAGCAGTCCTCCCACATTGGCTTCCCAAAGTGCTGGGATTAGAGGCATGAGCCACCATCCTGCATGCTGTTTATGCATCTTAGTTGGAGAACTCAGCCAGCACCCTAATGACTACACCCTTCTATGGGTGCTGATTTGGAAGAAACCCAGGGAAGCAAGAGTAAATTTTCCCAATCTTTACCTGCCCAGTCAGGAGGATTTTTTTCAACCTGAAAAAAAACAGAACCCCTGTTCTGTTAAAAGGGTTAAGTTTGGGATCCATAGAATTATCAAAGAGAGAATGCCGTTCATTTCATAAAGGATGTCTGCCAGCATTACAAATGATTCTTGGCTATTAAAAATGGGTGATGGGTTCAGGCGGTTTAAGGGTGGAGGAAAGAATGCGTGATGGGTTCTCTCTTTAAGGGTGGATGGAAATACCTATTAAAAATTCTCCCAAGCCTTCCAGCTCTTCATTAAGAAACTTCTTTAAAAAGTCATATGGGAGAGGGTTCGTTCTGAAAATTAAAATGGAACAGAATGATGAGGTCTGTTCAGAGGCCAAAGTGGGGAAAAGGCAAGGGTTTTGCTTGTGCAGCCTGTGCTACAATGAAGAGGACCTTAGTACAGATGGATGGTGCCCTACTAAATGTAGCCCATAATTCAAGCTGTCAGCTTCATCACACTGCTTCCAGGTAAAGAGAAGGAGCCCTTGTTTCCTGGGTAAAGAGAAGGAGCGTTGTTTGCTGACCCCTGGTCCACAGCCTGCCATGGTTGCCTCGCTGTGCTGGCCTTTGTGTTGCTGTCTCCTCCTTCCCTCCTTTTTGGCATTGTGCTCCCTTCAAGTGGCCCCCTGGAAGGGACCACCCAGGGGGCTGCACAATGGAGATTGAGGTAGCCACCAAAACACAGGTTTTGTAAGACAGCCGTTTAAAAGAAAAATACTGTTTAACTATGTATGTGTTTGTCCTTTCTACAACTGTTTTGTGTGGCAAACAAAACCCCGTATACAAACTTCACTGTGGCCTCACATACAGCTGTTCCAGCCATCGGGTGTCAGGCTTGAGATAGTCGCTTCCAGTTTATTTTCCCAGGACACTAATTCTTGATGTGGTTTCTAGTTACATGCTTAGATTTATGGCCAAGAAATGTGATATCAAAACAAGCAAATTGCACTGGCTTTATTAAACTATTTTATCAGTAGTCCTCAGAGTTGACGGCTGGGCATTGCTCCTGGGTGAAATTTGCCTGTAATGCTGCTTAACAAAAGCTAGCAGCCCGGAATTCAGTTCTCAATAGCCATTTACACCTCTGTAAAAGGATTAGCGCTAGCCAATTGTTACACTGTTTAAATCTTAATTTGCATCGTTATGGGGGTAGAGCTTCTAAAGACCTCTCTGGTTCCCAGTTGAATTTGTGTACCTGTGGATGGGAGAGTCACTAGAGATTTCTCTTATTGATGAGGGTGCTAAATTGCTTCGGGATAACCGGTATGCCACAAATATTGAATTAGCCTCTCAGGTTCCAACTGGCAGACAATAGTCTGCTTTGGTTCATTAGTTATATTTTATAGCAGTTGTGGTCCTTGAGTATTTGGTACTTGGATGCATTCTTCTACATCTGTTTCAAGTAAAAATTTTCATGGGTCTTAGGAGGATTTTAAATGTTGTTTGTAAGCAACAAATTTCCTTGGGAATTATATGCAAAAACAAAAACCAGAACGTGATAGTTTTAAAAGTAATCTTTTTCTATCCAGACCATATATTTTTAAAGATCAAAGCCTTTTTATGTTTAGAATTGCCCTGTCAATAGACAATAGATGAAATTGTCTTTTCATAATGTAAAGCTGGAACTACACATCTGTTTCAGATGCTCAGCCTAGGCATGAGTGAGTTCTAATTGTAAGATGGAGGAGGAGGGAGGTGGACAGGGAGGGAAACTAGCAGGTCAGGAGCATGGCAGGAAGAGAGGGTATTAAACTACATTAAATGGATGAAAATTGAGGGAGTTTGGAATGCTTGGTTGGAATGAAAACAAAGCTTGGGACATTTTAATGACCACCTTATCACCAGTTCCACCATTTTTCCCTCATAAAGCATTTGTTCATTTATTCAACAAATAGTTACTACGTATCCATCTCACGCATGGTGTTAGCCACTGAATTTAGTGATTATTGCACGTGGAGTAAAAAGAATTGTCTTGGTTGCTGAGAGTAGTCAGGATGGTAAATATAATTTAAACAGACTTTGCAGCCTGCAAGTTTTCCATGTAATAGACATGCCAGGCAGAAGGAAAGTAGATACAACTGCTTATAAATAAATATTGCCCTTTTAAGAAACATTACAGAAATTGAATGCACTGGGTGGAAGGGCTTTTGGGGAACTCCCCAGGAAAGGTTGTTTTGAGCCTATGGGGAAAGCCAGGCCAGCCATTCCTGGGGAGGTGAGCCACAGCAAAGGCTTTGGTATTCCAAGAAAGCAACCACAACTAAATTATTTTTTGTTTTTTAACTTTGGAAAATTTTGAGGCAGTGACTGGATGCTCATTGATCCTCACAGAGGCTAAAGAAATCGTCATGGTTTAAAAATTAAAATAACTGAAATAAGGAAGCCTGTTCATTTTGCTTTAATGTGTCTTTGTACACATGCTAAAAGAGAACAGAGGGGGGAAGCATCCAGAAAGGAACTTACACCTTAGTTGATTTGTACCTGAGAAGAATTTTTAGTATATGAGGTTAACTAACAAGTTTGTTTTGTTTTTTGGAGAGGAGGTAGGGGTTGTTTAAAAGAAAGAAAAAAAAAAAATGCAGCCCCAGACTGTTACCAGTATAACAGTAAAAGGAGTTCAGTGACAGAAGGCAGTAAAGCAGCCCGGAGCTCCCTTATCGAGAATGTTTTAGTTTATTCTACTCACAAACCCTCTTTGTTGGGAACTGTCCAACCCCAGCTTCTGCCGGCAGGGAGGGGTACACTGGGATTGGAAGAAGGGAAACCAGGGCTCCAAGGAGCAGGATCAGGACGGAAGGTAGGGCCAACCCCATGAAAAGACAGAAGTTGAGTTTCCTAGCCAGTTTTTCTGCATCACTGGAAGACAATTGGAATTTGAAACAAAGGTTGACTGCCTTGCCTCTTCCCACCTTTCTGAATACAGGGTATTCCTGAATTACATGTTCATCACTTAGGGACCACCTCTCCAAATAATACCATTTCGTTGTTCATTTCGGGATTTTTTTTTTTTTTTTTTTTTTTTTGCAGGGGAGGGTGTTATTTTGTTTGATTATTAGCGACTGGGTTATACTATGTTGCCGAGGCTAGACTCCAACTCCTGGGCTCTAGCGATCCTCCTACCTCACCCTTCTGAGTAGCTGGGACTGCAGGCTGGAGCCACCTTTCCTGGCTTGCTTCTTTTGAAATACAATTTCCTTCCCTAAAATTTTATTCTGGATGTGATCAACTACAGTGCTCTGTGACCTTCAGTCTCACTAAAAATATAGTGACAACATTTTATAAAACTTCTAAAAAGTAATATGTAAATTATGTAAGTGTAAGTTTCCCTGAAAAATGAACTGACAAAAGGCAGATTAATAGGAGAAAAGACTTGCAAAATTTGTTTTGATATGCATAGCACAGGGAAATTGCAGGAGAGTGATTACCCAATAACCCATTGGGGTATGTTTACTTTTTTATCCTTCTTCATAGGGGAGGGGAGATGGGGAAAGCTGGCAATTTGGGGCATAGTAAATGATTTTTAGGGGAAAATGAATGGACTTGAAGAACATACAGTGGCCTGGGACAAAGTCTGTTTGGCCTGCAGAGTAGACAGTGGTTTGTGAGGACATCTGTCCAGGTGTGTTGACAGACTTAGTCCTTCTTTCTGCAGCGTAAGTTGAGTTAATAAAAATTCAGAGAAGGGACTATAGGTGATTGTTTTCTTCTTCCAGCAGGTCCAGACTTTAGGCAGATAAGGGAACTTCAGAGAACAATTGCATCCTGTGCTTTGAGAGACAGGAGGGGGGCGGGGGAGGGAAGGTCAGAGAGACCTTGCATCTCTGCTTCAGCCCAGCATTTCAAAATGCTATATTTTGGGATATCAGCTTCTGAGCCCCAATGTTGGCGAACTTGTTACTATTTATGATCAGAGATCACACCATTTTGAGATTGCTATTCCTTGGAGAAAATAAAATCTGCAAATCAAGCCTATTGTGCCGCAACTGAAACACAAAAATTTAACTCACCAAAAAGATAACACTGGCAGGAATATGTACAAGTTATCTGGTAGGTTTAAGGAAAAGTTTATTTTCTGTAGCCCTCATACAGGGTCATTTTTGCCAAGAAGTAATTCTCAGTTTGCAATTCTGAACACAGCACTTTTTCTCTCTTACTAACTTTAAAAATCCCTGTACCTTGGGATCTAGAACTAGAAATACCATTTGACCCAGCCATCCCATTACTGAGTATATACCCACAGGATTATAAATCATGCTGCTATACAGACACATGCACACGTATGTTTATAGCGACACTATTCACAATAGCAAAGACTTGGAACCAACCTAAATGTCCAACAACGATAGACTAGATAAAGAAAATGTGGCACATATACACCATGGAATACTATGCAGCCATAAAAAATGATGAGTTCATGTCCTTTGTAGGGACATAGATGAAACTGGAAACCATCATTCTCAGCAAACTATCGCAAGGACAAAAAACCAAACACCGCATATTCTCACTCATAGGTGGGAATTGAACAATGAGAACACATGGACACAGGAAGGGGAACATCACACACTGGGGACTATTGTGGGGTGGGGGGAGGGGGGAGGGATAGCATTAGGAGATATACCTAATGCTAAATGACGAGTTAATGGGTGCAGCACACCAACATGGCACATGTATACATATGTAACAAACCTGCACGTTGTGCACATGTACCCTAAAACTTAAAGTATAATAATAATAAAATTAAAGAAACAAAAAAAATCCCTGTACCTTAATTTCAGTGTTCCCAATAGCCTGGAGTGGAGTTGTCTCCTAAATCCTGTGTGACTGAAAATGAAGCTAGAAAGCAATTATTTTTAATTTGGCCAATTTTTTTACATTTATTATATGCTTTAACTGTTGTTGGATAAGATAAGCTATGCATCTTTAAAGTGCCATTTGTGTCCACGAGTTACTTGTCATTCAGCAGGTTCCTCCACCTGCCAGACCTCACAGAGAACAAGGTGATGGTAGGGCTAGCATGTTGGTGCCAGAGACTGGACACAGGTTCCTCAAGCCAGTGCCCTTCCAACTGGAATGATTTTGGCAGGAATGTACATAGAAAAAGGAATTGAGGTCTTGAGTTCTAAAATAGTTACAGTGTTTTTATAACACATAGTCTTTAATATTTAATTCCATACAGTGTTTGAATTCTTTAGTTGAGTTCTTTTCAGCAAAAGAACTGATGAATATTTTGTAAACTAAAGTCTGCTATCTGGGAAGAGCACTGTTAGAGATCCTCAGCATAAACCAGCTCATCTTTTAGTCAGAGAAAGTTCTGAGTTAGAGTAGATCATAAGCTCTGTGCATAGTGCTTGTGGCCAGCTTATTGATCACCCAGTACCGAGGGGGAAACCCTGGACTGGTGTAACAACAACCATTATAAAAATACTGTCAGCCAGGTGCGGTGGCTCATGTCTGTAATCCCAGAACTTTGGGAGGCCGAGGTGGCAGGATTGCTTGAGCTCAGGAGTTTGAGACCAGCCTGGGCAACAAAGCAAGACCCCATCTCATTTTTATGAAAAAAAATACTGTAAAGATAAGTGTGTCATATGAATTTCTTTTATCTGGGTTTAAGTTTCAGCTTATCATTCGACATGTAGTATCATGAAGTTATATGCTCAGCATTGTGCTGAATGCTATGAGAAATAAAAGTAAAAAATTCAGAAGTGCAGTTGCTATTCTCACCAGGCTTTTGCTCTTGTTGAGAAGACTCGGCAGAGGTGACTTAACTATGGAATAGCACAAGGTAAGAAGGTAAGATGGTGTCTCTTTTGTGATAAAGAATTCAGGGATAAGAAAGATCCCTATGAGTAAGGTAGTCGGGGAAGCTTCTAGAGGGTCATGAGATGAGCTAGTCTAAGTAAGCCTGACACTTAGATTGATAAGATCGGCAAAGAACAAAGGTTACCTGGCATTTGTCCTGGCAGGACAATCAAGCATTACTGAGCACTGGCGTGTATGCCATGGTGGTAGTGAGGGGATGTTGGAGGAGTGCAGATGCGGGTAATAAGTAGGTGCATTCTATGGAAGAATTTAAAAACAATAATGAGACCACTAAAAGTCAGTCTGCCTTCTGTTGTCACCATTCCTAAGGATGGCAAAGATAAAATACACCTTCCCATGGAGGGAACCTGCTCCCGCTGCAGCATCCGCCAGCACCATGGAGTGTCAGCCAGTTTCCAGTACTGCACAGTACTAACCTTTTAGAGGATATCCAAAAACATGAAGCCATGGTCCTTGCTCCAGGTTTGCATCCTGGTTTGGGAAGTGGGACTAAAGGGAATCTAAGCTTGGAGATCATAAGCTGGTGGCCTGCAGGCCTACCTTGGGCTGCAGATAGGTTCTCTTTGTCCTGTCAGTGGGTAGGCAACCTTTTGAATTAGTCACCACATTTAAAAAATTGGGAGCTGTTAAATAAAAACAAAACTTGCAATTATAAACTTCCAGCTTCTCTTAAAAACTGAGAAGATCTAGGTTCACTGGGACACACACTCCTCAGGGAGAGCTTTTGATGGAGGCACTGGCCCCAGCTCTCCACAGCCCCACCCCACCAGCAGCCAGCATGGTCTCAGTTACCTTCCCTGTAGTCAGCTGAGTGCTCCCCAGGTGAGCAGTGAAGGACTGTTTCTTCCTCCCTTGCCTCACCTACTTACCTGCTCTTCCTCTGCCACCTACAGCACAAGGTCAGTCTCCTGACTGGTCTCTGGGCCTCAAGTCTCTCTCCTCACCAACTCCATCCTTGCAAGGCTGCCAGGCTAACCCTCTGAAAAACACTGCTTTCGAGAAACCAGCAATGGCTCAGAAATCCACAAGCTTATTGCTGTATTCTTTCCAGAGTTTCATATTGAATTTAATTTTCCATTGCTATCCTACTATGACCAACAGCAACCCCTACCCAGCCAAACTTGTCTCCCTTGCTGGTCCCCATACCACTCTTACCCTGTCATTTCCCATCACCTTTGCCTCTGTCTCTCCTTAGTTTCAAATGTCATCTCCCCTTCTCCCTAAAACCTGCCTGGCTTGAGTTCCTCCTCCTTAGTGAAGCCCCTGAGACTCCAGTGATCTCTCTGTGTCTTTACCGCTTCATAATTCCTGACTGTCTGATAGCCTGCCCTATACCTCTCACCGTTGATGACAGGCTCTCTTTTACTACCGTGAAATTGGCTCACCATTGGTGGGACCTCTTAAGGGCAGGTGTTATTCTGGAAATTGAGTGATGACAAGATAAAGGCTTCCAGGAAGAATTAGGATCCAGATTTTGCCTAGGCAATAAGAGGTATTCATAGGTACTGTAAGTCAGATAGGCCTGAAGTCTGGAAGCTTTGGGACAGCAGAACCCAGGAGTGAAGGACCCAACTCAGGGTCTGACCTATAAGAACTAAGAATCCAGGCTTAGAGTTTAGACAGAAGCCTGGGAATTGGCAAGGAGCTGGAGCACCAACAGTGCGGATAAGAGTCAGGAATAGCACTTGAATCCTGTGTGCCTGTTATTATTCCTTCCCAGCATAAAGGTACACTTCAGAGTAGGGGTAAGCCTGAGTCTGCAGTTGTCACTCACCCTCCAATAGACGGACCACGTCTCCTTCATCCTTATCACATCAGGCACATAGCCATCAACTAGGTCCAGTAACTTCACCAACTGTAGTGCTATTTACAAATTAGTACTTTGCAAATTAACATATTGCTTTATAAGTTGCTTTGTAACTAATCTTCATTTTCTTTTTGGGGTATGTGTTGAATATTCCCAACTACAAATGTGAACAGCTCCTTTAAAATAGAAACACTGTTTTGTCTTTGATATCTTCTCCTATAGCTTTTTAGAATCATGCATCCCTCAAAATAGACATTTTTTTAAAGACGGTAACTAATCTGTTTGAAGGCTACTGTGATACAATGACAGACCTAACCTAAAACAGTGACCAAATTTTTAGACTCTTATCACTTACTCAATAGACTGGATATAGATAATAAAAGATAAATCCCTCTTTCCATGCCTTCCTATTCTGATTAAGAATAAAGAAAATTTGACTGCAATAGGATCTGAATGGAAAACTAATAGCCATTTTTCTACATTCAGAAATAGAGGATGTAACCTATACTTCAGCCAGAAGTTTTCAATTTCTTAGCAGTGACAATTTAAGTAAATTTCATATGAGTTGTGGGGATCTAACTTTGTTATGATTGACAATATAAAATTAGCCTTTTCTGCTGTTAAGATTATCTAGCATACCTATCATTCAGGTGGAATGTGGAACAAGATTGCCCAGCTGTGGATTTGAACATCATTAAAGTCAACAAAGGGTTAAAAGTTACTTCCTCTGATGGGTTTAAAATTGCCACATACACGCAAACAAGTTTTTCAGACTGCCCCATTTTATGTCTTTGTTGAGAGACAGTATAGTTGCTGCATTTTAATGTCCAGATTATATTACAGATATATTTCAGTAAACCATGAAGAACCACCATAGATTCTAGAAGCTGGCGATCTGTGCTTAAATAAGCATCTCCTGCAGCACCTTGTTTATTTTATAGGCTCTGTAATCACAGTGACATTCTGAAAGAAGACCTTGAAGCTCACAGAGCAGCTGTCCTTCACCAGCTCCCAGGACTCCTACCTGGGGGTGGCAGCTATGAAAAGCAAGTCAAGTCTTACTGGCTTGATATTGCTGTCATGGTGGGATGGCCATTCTTGTTCCCAAATGCTCCAAAATCAAAAAGATCACAAAGTTGCAATCCTCTTATTTATTTTTTATTTATTTATTTATTTTTTTGAGACAGAGTCTTGCTCTGTTGCCCAGGCTGGAGTGCAGTGGCCTGATCTCAGTTCACTGCAAGCTCCGCCTCCTGGGTTCAGGCCATTCTCCTGCCTCAGTCTCTTCAGTAGCTGGGACTACAGGCGCCTGCCACCACGCCCGGCTAATTTTTTGTATTTTTAGTAGAGACAGGGTTTCACTGTGTTAGCCAGGATGGTCTCGATCTCCTGACCTCGTGATCCGCCTGCCTTGGCCTCCCAAAGTGCTGGAATTACAGGCGTGAGCCACTGTGCTCGGCCGCAATCCTCTTATTAAAACACATCTGCACTGTTTACTAGCAGAGAATAGATTATTACTCAGGAGTGGTCAGAAGGTGCATGTCTGTGAAAGCCCCTCTGAAGGGACCTTGTTTGGCTGGCTGAGTGAGTGAGTGGCTTTGAGTCTGCTTAGCCTACAACATAGTGCCGTCTTCCTCACCTGTCATGTGCCACTTAGGCTGTTTTATGTTAAAGATATAAATAGGGAGGATATTTAGAGGATTCAGCTTAAATCTAGTACACATTGGACTCTATCAAAGGGTGGATGGAAATCAGGATAATAGTCTTTAAAGGGACCTTGTCACAAGAAAACTTCACCAGATTAAGTGGCTTTGTTTTACATTACCTTGTGTGTCTGTGCTAGTAATCTTGAAGCTATGGGAAATGCTGGAAATGACCTTCCTGGTCAGTAGCTTTTCAACCTAAGGCAGTAAAAGGCAATGCCAGAAAACCCTCTTTCAGTTTTTATCATGCAGAATAAAAACCACGGTCTTAAAATAATCCTTTACAACGTGGTGGAAGAAGCTGGGTTGGGAGAAGTCCTTCTGCGCTCTCTAGATCATTTGGTGATTGTGTGTTAGAAGGCTCTTTAATCTCCCGTTTCTTTCTCACTGCCTTTTATATCTGTTTATATGCTATTTGGCATAAACCACAGTTGTGGTGTGTAGCATGGGAAGGATATATGCATTTATAATTCTCTGTGCAAGCTGAGTTGTTAAACTAAATGATTCATTTTGTGACTCTCTTAACCTAGGCTGCCAAACTGTGATTATGGGTGATAAGCCATGATGTCTGTACCTACTAGACTAACGATTGTTAGAGTTTCTCAGCATTCATAATAGAGCATTGATTTCCATTATGAAAGGTTGTGTTTTACATGGCTATTGATCTACAGTTATGTGTAAATCAGTCTTCCATAAGAAATGATCCTTCTTTATGACCACCACAAATTTTAAAATTAATATCTGGAGTCTTCAAAACTGTTTCTTTACCACAATCATTTTTTAGAGCCAGATAAAGAAGTCAAGAATGTTCTCTGCTGTCAGCATTATGTTCTGCTACAGTTAGAATTGCTGTATACATTGTGACTGGGGATGCTGTTTAACACGCACTGATTATCACTGGTTCACTGTCTAGCCTTGAAAAAAGTGCCAAGTGTTTGTGACCTTTGAGAGACAGCAGTCAGGTCTTTAAACACAGATTCTTCCTAATGGATTTTAGTCACCAGGCTGCCCCACTGCCCTCCTTGCTCTAGCTTCCTCTTGGGCCCCTTAGCACCCAGAAGTCCCTGCTGGGAACTCCAAGTCTCAGTGAAATAGACCTGTCTGCTTTGTGATCATCACCTGGCCAGTTTGATCAACCATTGCAGAAACACTGGTTTGGAGAGAATGATTTATTCTTGTTCTTTAATGGTTAATAACTCTGGTGTCATAGAATTCTTTTTTCTTTTTTTTTAAGACAGAATCTTGCTCTGTCGCCCAGGCTGGAGTGCCGTGGAGTGATCTTGGCTCACTGCAACCTCCGCCTCCTGAGCTCCAGAGATTCTTGTGCCTCAGCCTCCTGAGTAGCTGGGATTACAGGTGTGCACTGCCACACCCTGCTAATTCTTTGTATTTTTGGCAGAAGATGGGGTTTTACCATGTTGGCCAGGCTAGTCTTGAACTCCTGGCCTCAAGTGATCCGCCCACCTCTGCCTCCCAAAGTGCTGGGATTACAGGCATGAGCCATCACACCAGCCTGGTGTCATAGAATTCTAATCCAGGCAGGCAAGGCTTTGACTGGTTACAAAGTCCTTAAAGGAGTGTTTGGTGTAGCAGCAGCTCAACATCTGTCTCTTTAATCTTGATCTGTAAAATGAGACACCTGCCCCCATAGCATACTCTAGAGCAGCAGTCCCCAACCTTTTTGGCACCAGGGACCAGTTTCATTTAAGATAGTTTTTCCACGGACCAGGGTTAGGGAGGTGTGGGCAGGGGCATGGTTTCAGGATGATTCAAGTACATTGCATTTATTGTGCACTTTATTTCTATTATTATTACATTTTAATATATAATAAAATAATTATACAATTCACCATAATGGAAAGTTAGTGGGAGCCTTGAGCTTGTTTTCCTGCAACTAGACAGTCCTGTTTGGGAGTGATGGGAGACAGTGACAGATCATCAGGCATTAGATTCTCATACAGAACACGCAACCTAGCTCCCTTGCATGCACAGTTCACAATAGGGTTCGTGCTCCTGTGAGAATCTAATCTCCCCCTGATCTGACAGGAGGCGGAGCTCAGGTGGAGCTAATGCTCCGCCCTCTGCCACTCACCTCCTGCTTTGTGGCCCAGTTCCTAGCAGACCACATATCAGTACCAGTCCGTGGCCCAGGCATTGAGACCCCTGCTCTAGAAGATAATGTGAAGATTTCTGAATTCCTGCTCACAAAATGAAGCATCTTAAGAGAAAAAAAGAACTACTCTTGCAATCATTATTGATTTATGTTATATCAAGGATTAAGACCTTCATATGGGCCAGGTGGCTAACGCCTGTAATACCAGCACTTCGGGAGGCTGAGGCAGGTGGATTGCTTGAGCTCAGGAGTTCGAGACCAGCCTGGGCAACATGGCGAAACCCCATCTCTACAAAAAATAAAAAAAAATTAGCAAAGTGTGGTGGCGCACACCTGTAGTCTCAGCTACTCAGGAGGCTGAGGCAGGAGGACCGCTTGAGTTCAGAATGTCAAGGCTGCAGTGAGCTGTGATTGTGCCACTGCACTCCAGCCTAGGTGACACAGCAAGACGCTGTCTCAAAAAAAAAAATAACAAAAAGTCATATGCAAAGTTTACTATTATCATGTGGAAGATCAAGCTATTGTTTTTGACAATTATGAATTATAAAAATATGATTCATGTTATTTAGAGAAATTGATTTAAAAATTGCTCATTATTGTCTTCTGGAAAACATTTTAATATAAAAATGATTAATAAGTATTTTATGAGAAACATAATGAGACTATCCATTTATTTTTTTCCAGGTGCAACTAATTCTCTATATTAGTGGCTACTTTCAGATACGTTTCCCAATTGTGTTCTCATGCTCATACTGAAAAATTGAGTCAGCTTTGTATTGTTTGTATTATAGTATATAAAAATCTCTATTTTAGTCTGCCTGTGTTCAGAATTAAATTCAGGGTATTTATTACTCTGCATTTAAAGTTAGGAAATATGGATACATTTGTTTAAATTTCACTTTTCTGATCGGAAGCCCTTTCAAGTACATGAAATTAATTATAGACAATTTAAACTATATTCCTTTATTACATTTTTAATTAAAGAATTACCTGACATTAAACTTTGTTTTTATATGTGTCGTCAATGTTATAAATTTTCCAACGTAAAGTAGACGAAACAGAAAAATCTCCTTTAAATCCTTTGTACCACTTTGCACATTTTCTGATGTGGTATGTTTTTGTAGAGCCATGGGCGAAGCTCCATTTAAGGAAGTCATGGCTCTTGCACTTCTTGCCTGATCTATCCCAAAAGAAATCTGCAAGTCAGCTTTCTTTTGTGCTGTAAGGGTTGCCTTAGTTGTTCAGAAGTCACCAACCCTAGGTGCTGTACCTCCTTCAACAGCTCATTTTCCGTTTGACTTGTGCAAGTCAATTAATCAATTTTGTCCTTTTGTGGGAAATAAGTATAATAATTTTAGGAAACCTTAGCTAGTTTTTCATGCTAGGACCCAAAGGGTAGATGCAATTGGGTGGTGTATTAGTAACAAGAATCTTGCCTTCATTTTGCTTCTGCAGAAAATCATGTGTATTAGCCACCAGAGGGACTGTTCTTTGGTAATTTGACTCACTTAGCTATTTAACTAATTTAATTCATCCAAATTAAACTTGCTTTCAAGCCAGAAGCATAGTTGACTTACTTATTGTAAGAAATATACCCACTGAATGGGCTAGAATTTGCTGATGACTGGTCAGTGCATTTTCCCAGCAGGCGCAGTCTGTTAAGAAACCAAATATAGATGCAAAGGTCAAAACAAAGGAATTGGGTAGTTTAATGACATCATTGTGGTACGGTGGTAACCAAGAAAGGCAAGTTGCTGAAAGGTCTTTCTATCAAACTAGTCAGAAGCCTTAGAATCAAAGGATTCCAATGACTCATCTCACTTTATTCAAGTCCTGGAAAAAAATAGGGTTAGGTCAGGCACAAGTAATAACAATTAAGACTTCTTAAGGAAGGTTCTGAACTGTACCTAGACTTACTTTCTTTTCCAGAGATTTTATTATGGAATTTTTCAAACATACAGAAAAGTAAAAGGAATCATACAGTGGACATCCATATACACACCACCCAGATTGTACTCCTGACATTTTATTGCACTCTCATATTTGTTTATCCATCCTTCCATCAATCCTTTATTTTCATACGTTTCTAAGTAAGTTGCAGACACTAATATACATTTAACTTTTTACCTTGACATTTTTAAACATTCGAAGTCTCATATACCCACTACTCAGATCCACCAACTGCTCACATTTCATCAGTCTTGTTTTATCTCTCTCCCTAACGCTTTTTTTCTTGAGTAGTTTAAAACAGACAACATATCGTTTCGCTCACAAATACTTATACCTCTAACATATAAGGATTTAAAATACTATCATTTAACATAATCAACAAAATTCTTCAGTTTATGTAATACCTAGTCCTTGTCAGTTTGCCTTGCTTATCTGAAAAAATGTTTTTCTGCCTTTGTTTTGTTTGAATCAGAGTTCAAATAAGGTCCACATATTATAATTGGCTATGTCTCTGAAACCTCTTTTAATTTTGTGACATTCCCTCCCTGCTTTTTTTTATACTATTGATTTGTTGGAGGAACTGGGTCACCTATCCTGGAGGATTTACATGCTCTATTTGGTTGGTATGTTTAACCAGTTCCTCTTTACTCTATTATCTGTAAACTGGTGGTTAGATCCAAATATGTGATTAAATTCCAGGCCAGTTATTTTAGCAAGAAAATGTTATGGGTGGTGCTGGTACTTAAAACTGGGCAGCACATGATGTTTCGTTACCCCATGGTTAGTGATACTAAGACCGATTTGTGGGTTCAAATGTCAAAAGGTTGATGACTCCAGGACGGAAGGTTACTATTATGTAATTTTCACAAAATTATTACCATTTCCTAGATACATTCATTAATTTGGACTTACAAAATGGTGACTTTTCTAATTTGATTATTTCTTCTGCATTTATTGGAAGAACTTTTCCTTATCAGCTACTTGGTGACTCTGAAATGTATTTTTTGACCACAAAAGCAGGATAAATGCTTTATTCTGTTTCTTTATTTACCAATTTGCAGAATAATGAATTGTTGCCCTACCAGCCTCCAAAGGTTTTAAAATTTATTTTTATTTTGTCTTTACTGTGGTTTAAAAAAACGTAAAATTAGCCATCTTAACCATTTTGAACTGTACAGTTCAGTAGTGTTAAGTATCTTTACTTTGTTGTACAACAGATCTCCGGAACATTTTCATCTTACAAAATGGAAAGTCTATACCCATTAAACAACTCCCCATTTTCCCTTCCCCCCAGGCCCCAGCACCCACCATTCAACTTCTGTCTTTATGAATTTGACTGTTCTAGGTACCTCATTTAAGTGGGATCATACAGTATTTGTCCTTTTCTGACTGGCTTATTTCACTTAGCACAATGCCCTTAAGATTCATCTATGTTGTAGTATGTGACAGGATTTCCTTCCTTTTAAGGCTGAATCCAAAGGTTTTTATTTTTATTTTTTTAAATTTTATTTATTTATTTTTTTTAGATGAACTCAAGGATTTTCCTGTATTCCTTGTGTTTCAGTCCATTGCAGTCAGTATCCTTTTGGTGCTTAAATTGTCCCATCTTTGACAGTGGGAGCTTCCTCAAGATATCCCCTCCCCACCTTCAGTTCTTTTGATACAACTTTGAGAGCTTCCTTACTTTCTGGTACAACAAGATGTTTCAGGTTCATCTTGTGCATTTCCTGCCCCAGACCTGAATAGGGCATTTCTTTAATGAACTTTGGTTACTTTTAGTATATAAATACCACAGCCTGAGCAGCAATATAGGCTTATTTTTTAACTCTTTCCTAATATCTTAATTTTTAAAAAACTGTAAGTAGACCATGGTAAGAGTGTAACAAAACAACAACAAAACGTCTGCTGTTGAGATGAAAATGCGATCTTCTTCTCTTCACTACATGTGGGAGACTGACCATCTATGCAGTGATTCAAAACCATTGTTGTGCTTTAGAATCACTCTGTGAGCCTTAAAAATCCCACTGACCAGACCAGGCGTGGTGGCTCACCCCTGTAATCTCAGCACTTCAGGAGGCCGACGCAGGTGGATTATTTGAGCCCAGGAGTTTACGACCAGCCTGAGCAACATGATGAAAGCCAGTCTCATGACCCAGTCTCTAAATAAATAAATAGATTAAAATTTTAAAGTAAAATTTTTAAAAAGCCCACTGGCCAAGCCACACCCCAGACCATTTTTCCTGGACTCTGTAGAGGTGGCCCCAGGCACCCAGATTGTGCAGAGCTCCCCAGGTTGTTCTGTATGCAGCAAAAGTTGAGAATACTCATTTAGCAATGAAATAACCAAAGTTTTTAAAAGTTTAAAAAAAAGGATACTTGGACTCAAAACTCCCTCAGACCAGAATATGTTGAGTTCCAGACTTCTGGATAAACCATCTTCTACTAACATAATTGAGACCTTTAAAAATATGGGAATCTTATAATATTACAAATCTATAGTGAGTGTCCTGTTTCTGTTTTATAGACCTGGACAAGCACCAGACTCAGGCGTACCGAGGGCACAGGTGGGTCAGCATGTTGCCACCTTGAAAGAACATGATAATTCTGTCAAAGAAGAGGTAGGTAGCTAAACTGTCTGAAGTTTTCCCAATCACAAATGTGGACCACAGGGCAAGGTTAGTAATTTTTATTTAAAAAAAAAAAAAAAGTTTTGGCCGGGCGCCGTGGCTCACGCCTGTAATCCCAGCACTTTGGGACGCCGAGGCAGGTGGATCACGAGGTCAAGAGATCGAGACCATTCTGGCCAACATGATGAAACCCCGTCTCTACTAAAAGTAAAAAAATTAGCTGGATATGGTGGTGTGCACCTGTAGTCCCAGCTACTTGGGAGGCTGAGGCAGGAGAATTGCTTGAACCCAGGATGCAGAGGTTGCAGTGAGCCGAGATCACGCCACTGCACTCCAGCCTGGCGACAGAGCGAGACACCATCTCAAAAAAAAAAAAGTCTCAAGATGTACAAATTATTCATTTGAGGAAATGTTATGTATTTGAAAAAAATAACGATAAGAAAAGTAGTAAGTGAGGTTTTGTGGTTGGTTGGTTTTTAACTTTCTGACCTCGGGCCTTTTGCATAATGTTTTATGTAGGAATTCATTTTCCAAGAAATTTCGAAGCATCTTATAACACTCTGGTTTTCCGTCTCCACTCCATACTTTAAAAATACTTCATAGTCATTCATGTCAATTCAGCAAATGCCTGTCGATCCATTACTGTACACAGATATCAGCCCGGATCCATTGGAGGGAAAGAGACAAATAAAGTGTGACCCCCTCCTTCTGGGGTGTGACATCATGGGACGCATGTAATAAGAAAATGTCAAAAATGTGGGTTTTCGGGAGAGAGAGCCAAGCCAAGACTCCTGGAGAAGCAAGGAAGGCAGAGGTCATGATGGAGGGAGTACAGGGGCATGAGAGGTGATCTTTAAAAGATAGGCTTTTGATGGTACGAGTTGGGGGTGGGGGCAGAGGCGACAAGAAATGGCTGCTATGAGCCAAAGAGCACACTGGGAAACCCAACACATATTCAGGCAACAGAGCCATCCTGAGGCTGAAGCGTGTGCTCAAGTCTAGGGATGGTGAGAAGGAGCACAAGAAGTGGTTGCTGGCCATGGTGTGCAGCATCCGATGCCAGGCCAGGGAGAATGTGTTTAGTTTTGTAGCTTTTGAGAAGCCACTGGATCTTTTTGAACAGAGCTGTGATAGGCTTTCCTCAGTGCCTTAGGGAATTTCATGTTTGGTTTGGGACTGAGACATTGAAGGAGGGAGCCCTGCAGTGGTTCAGGCAAGAGGAAGGAGGGGCCTGATTTGGGAGCTGGTGCCAAGAGAGAAGTCGAAGATGCTAAACAGAACATGGAAACAGATGGAGCAAGTTCCCAAGGAAATCATGAGGGGAGGAACCGGAAGCCCAAGTTTAGAGCATGTCCATTGGCATATTCCTTCCTCATTCCCTAGAAAAGCCACATTCAGGGAAACAGCCTTTCTTCTCCTAGGTTGAACATCTTGGGAATGTGTCTTGTTTCAAAGCATGTTTTTTCATCTTTATATATAATATAGGATTTTCTGGCTTTGATTCTTTTTAAGGTGTTTTTAAAATTATTATCATGCTCATAGTTCAAGGATTATGTATCTGCACCTTCTGGAGTCAAGCCTTCCCTCTGTCTTGAAGTCACATGCCCAAGTGGCTGTGCCATCTAGAGCCCCTGGCATTGCCCCTCCAGCCTTCCAGAGCACCTTTAGTCCTCCTCAGACCCCTCTTTCCTTGCCAGTCTAATTAAGAGAGTAGCAGGACTTTTTTTTTTTTTTATAGCATTTCAAACATACATATATTCAGTGATAGGACGGACCCACTAATCACATGCCCACAACCCAAATTCACATGTGTTATCATTGCACCATATTTGTTTCAGACCCCCTCCTCCTCATCTTCCTCCTTTCTCCCATCTTCCTACCCCCTTCCCTTCCCCCTCCTTCTTTCCTCCCCCCACTTCACCCACCTTCTCTCTCTTCTGCTCTTTCTCTCTTCTCCCTCTTCTCGTCAAACTTCCTTCCCTCCCTGCTTTCCCTTAGGGGGAAGAAATAAATTATTACAAACATAGATACAGCCCCCTGTATGCCTTTCATAGATTTCATGCCCCTTTTCAAAGATAACCTAGATCAATTCCTTCTTTGCTGATGAACGTAGATCTTTTTTGTTTGTTTGTTTGTTTTTTCGAGACGGAGTCTCATTCTGTTGCCCAGGCTGGAGTGCAGTGGTGCGATCTCGGCTCACTGCAGCCGAGGCTCACTGCCTCCCGGGTTCAAGCGATTCTCCTGCCTCAGCCTCCCAAGTAGCTGGGACTACAGGCATGTGCCACCATGCCCGGCTGATTTTTTTTTGTATTTTTAGTAGAGACAGGGTTTCACCATGTTGGCCAGGCTGGTCTCGAACTCCTGACCTCGGGCGATCCGGCCCCCCACCCCCCATCGGCCTCCCAAAGTGCTGGGATTGCAAATGTGAGCCACCATGCCCAGCCGATGAACATAGATCTTAAGAAAGATACTGTTTGGGTTTCGTTGTCCCTTTGAGTTAGCACTGTCTTGTAACAACATTATTTCCCATGCTTGTTCACTGCAAGTACATCACATCTCAGGCATTTTAAGGGTGAAATATGTGTTGATCGACTGTCCTTTGCTATCTAATATTTTTTTAAATGATATTGTTTATATTAGAAACACATGGTCCACGTCCCAAACAACCAATCTACTCAATTTTTCCAATAATGGGAGGAGGTGCCGTCTAACTAATATCTAATGAATCAAATTATATTCTGCATCCCCTAATAGATCTTTGTTCCTTTTTAAATCATTCTGATCTCATTTTAGTGACAATCATAAAAATTACCAATAGATTAATGACAAAATCTATCCTTAAAAATGGAAGTAGGCCGGATGCGGTGGCTCACGCCTGTAATCCCAGCACTTTGGGAGGCCAAGGTGGGCGGATCACAAGGTCAGGAGATCGAGACCATCTTGGCTAACACGGTGAAACCCCATCTCTACTGAAAATACAAAAAATTAGCCGGGTGTGGTGGTGGGTGCCTGTAGTCCCAGCTACTCGGGAGGCTGAGGCAGGAGAATGGCCTGAACCCGGGAGGCGGAGCTTGCAGTGAGCCGAGATTGCACCACTGCACTCCAGCCTGGGTGACAGAGCGAGACTCTGTCTAAAAAAAAAAAAAAAAAAAAATGGAAGTAAACAGGTAATTTCTCATCCAGTTAGGTTGTGACTGAAGAAATGCACAGCCCCAAAGAACAATATTACCAAAATGATGCAGGCGGGGCAAGCCTTGTGAACTGAAGGACAAAATGCTTTTGTGAGTCCTAGAACTGTTTTGGTTTACATGTCATCCTTTTCCGATTAGTAAAATGAAGTGTCTTTGAGTTGTTTCTGTGTATTGAAACCATCTACACATATAGTAAATACTATGGGTTAAATCTTTCTCTTTAGATAAAATCTTAAAAGTAAGTGATTTTCAAAATTTAAAAAAGCTGTACTAGAAACTACTTGGTTAAGAGTCTAATGAAGCTCAGAAATATTTGCTTTGATCTCGGGTAAATGGCTAATTAAAAAGCCGCATGTAAATGATGTTTACCTGTGGGTCCCTGTGCTGTCAGCCTGAGTCAATCCCTTCTCTTGAGTGAATACATCATCAAAGCCGCAGAAACTCAGATTATGTTCCCTGGAGACCAGATAAGGTCTGCAGTGCCCACATAACCTATTAGGCAATTACATAATTGAGCTGCCTGCTTTTAAATCGGAAAAATTTGTAATTACTTTTTGTGGAAAAAAAAGTGAGTTGGGTGCTTCATTAAAATACAAGATGCCTTAATATTACTTTTCTCCCAAGTGATATCTGTTTCTGCCCTGGAGAACTTTGTCACAGCAGAGCAATTTGCTGGTGACACTCATAGAGTAGATCGGGGTCCTGCCCCCACCATACACACAGACCAGTTTTATTCACCAGGAAGATGCTTTCCCCAAATGCTGGACTGTTTTCTTGTTCTTATCTCCTGAATACTCATTTGCTGGGTCATATGAATATCTTCCCATTTAAAAAAAAATTGCTACACAGGTAAAATCCCTTCATTCCCTTTAACGTAGAACTTAAGTGTTGATGCTTGCATTTCTCTTTAAACACCAAGAAATTACTTCCAGTGTCCAAGAGGAATATTCTTGAACCTTGAGGAAGAGTCAGTTAAATCTGCATGTTAGGGGAAAATATTATCTGCTGTCCACATCCATTATTTTTAATTCTCTTGCTTTTCTGTGTCTGTGTTAGTAGCACTGGTTTGCATATAGAAGGGAATTTAATTTTATCAGATGCATTTACATTCATTTTCTCTTTGTATTGGTACCACTGATAGCAGAAATTGGATTTCTTTAGAGCTAGCATATGTTTTCTTTTAAAAACAAGCATTAAAAATCTTGAAATAGTAAGATAAAAAGAAAACTGGCCATTTTCCTACTATTCTACTATTTATATATAACCCTGTTAACATTATGGTGTATGTTTTTTAAATATTTAATATATTGATATGGGAGGCCGAGGTTGGTGGATCACCTGAGGTCAGTAGTTCAAGACCAGTCTGGCCAATGTGGTAAAACCCTGTCTTTACTAAAAATAGAAAAATTAGCCAGGTGTAATGGCACGCACCTGTAATCCAAGCTACTTGGGAGGCTTAGACACAAGAATTGCTTGAACCTGGGAGGCAGAGGTTGCAGTGAGCCAAGATCGTGCCACTGCGCTCCAGCCTGGGTGACAGAGCGAGACTCCATCTTTAATAATAATAATAATAATTAATATATTGAAAAACATAGGTTGCATTATTTGTATACATAAATACATAACCTAGTTTATTTTTACCCCCATTTGCTGCAAAGTGAACTCTTTCATACCATTACATGTTCTATTTCCATCATTTCAAATGGCTTTACAGATGTCCCCTGTCCACTGTCACTTCAGTCATTTACCTGTTCAACATTTGTTTCTAATTTTTCCTCTAGCAAAAAAGTTTCAAAGAATATCTGTGCAATTCAGATTTTACAAATATCTATAATATTTTCTTAGAATGAATTCCTAGATGTAGAATTACTAGGTCAAAAGGTGGGTATATCTTTCAGGCTTTTGCTATGCATGGCCAGATCTCACTCTGGAAGGGTCATCAGAGTTACCAGTAATGGATGAAAATAACATTTCTCTGAGTTCTTTATGAAACTAGATACTATCAACTTTTTTTTTTAGGGGCACCAATTTGAGAGATGAAAATGACCTCCAATTTTCTTTTGTTCATTTGACCTTTTTATTACAATTGAGGTCAAACTTTTCTCTACCTATTTATTAGCTATTTGTATTTCTTTTTTCATAATCTGCCAGCTCATGTTCTTTGCTCATTTTTGTATTAGGTTAGTAATATTTTTTCTTATTGACTTGCAAAAACTTTTTAAATATAAATTTGGACATTTTGTTGCAATCTTTTTAGCACTTTAATTTTTGTCTATTAATTTTCTTAATGGTGTTTTAGATACAATGTCTTTTCTATTAATATCTTACATCTGTCTGTTTATATATTTGAATATCACAACCGTAAGTTTTTGGATGTAATTTAAGAGTCAGCCTAGATGATTCTTGGGGTTCTAGATAGAGCAAGATTAATATTTAAACTGAACATGGAGGAAAATTCTAGTAGAACTGGGCTAATAAAGGAATAGTACTGTAGGTGTAATTCATAGAACGATTTATCTGCCATAATATCTGAAACATGGAGGTGTCAACATCAGTCATTCCACAGATAGTTTGTGCCCTGGCATTTAATTTCCAAGCCCTTTCTCCTGGCTCCTGGGAAGGCTGAAAAGTGAGGGGGTGGTTTGTTGGTACTGACTTAGCCTTCAGACTGCTGAGACCAATGGAACAATCTCTAGTTTTCTCTTCTGGGCTCCAAAAAGAGAGCCTTTATTAATAACAGGTAAGTTGAAACCCATGCATAGTTCATTCATAAGCACTATCAGAAAGCTTGTGGTAAAATTGTTGTCTAATGACATTTTTTTCAGAGAATTAGCTCCAGTTTGCAGAACCCATTTAGTCCCAGCATGAGATGTAATAAAGCAACCTGTTAACTGTTCTCTGAGCTTCTCTCTGTGTTAGTGTCATCAGTCTCAGACTGCAAACTCCTTCAGATTGGAGGTTTCCTTAGAAATACACTTCTCTGGAACATCTGCAAACAGTACATCTTGAGAATGTATTACAGACATTTTCCTGACTGCAGAAGTTGTTTTTGCCAGGCACGGTGGCTCACGCCTATAATCCCAGCACTTCGGGAGGCCAAGGAACGCAGATCACCTGAGGACAGGAGTTCGAGACCAGCCTGGCCAACATGGTGAAACCCCGTCTCTACTAAAAATACAAAAATAAGCCTGGTGTGGTGACACACGCCTGTAATCCCAGCTGCCTGGGAGGCTGAGGCATGAGAAACACTTGAACCTGGGAGGTGGAGGTTGCAGTGAGCCAAGACCCCGCCACTGCACTCCAGCCTGGGCAAGAGAGAGAGACTCTGTCTCAAAAAGAAGTTGTTTTTGACTAGAAATCTATGACCTATTCTTGTCTATCCTTGTCTGAGACTAACTTTTGTCTTCATCCCTGCTTGTCATCTTTGAGAAATTATCTGTGGAATTATCTTAAAAGATACGTTCTTTTATAAACATTTCTATCAAAAAAGTAACAGAAATCCTGGAGATAAGTATTGAGTAGTGAAGATAAATGGGATAAAATACAGATAGTCCCTGACTTCCAATGGTTCAACTTACAATTTTTTGATTTTACAGTGGTGTGAAAGTGTTAGGCATTCAGTGGAAACCATACTGCAAGTAGTACAGTATCCAGTAAATTATATGTGAAAATCAACATTTTATTATAAAATAGGCTTTGTGTTAAATGATTTTACCCATCTGTAGGCTAATGTAAGTGTTCTGAGCAGTTTAAGGTAGGCAGAGCTAAACTATGATGTTCAGTAGGTTAGGTGTGTTAAATACATTTCTGACTTACAATTTTTTCAACTTGTGGGTTTATTG
The DNA here is from genome assembly GCF_028885655.2 of Pongo abelii. NCBI lineage: Eukaryota > Metazoa > Chordata > Mammalia > Primates > Hominidae > Pongo > Pongo abelii. The sequence goes on from NC_072006.2 coordinate 15,940,746, forward strand.
GATGTAACTCCCTTCATAAACTCAAGGAGCGTCTGTGTACAAAGTAAATTAAACTAGCAGTGCAGTATGCCCGCCACATTATTTACCTCACCATGGAAAAGAGGGCTCAGTGCAGAACTGTTGGCAATGGCAGTATTCTTGTCAAGCATACAAGGACTCATTAGAAAGGTGTTTGTAGTAGATTCCAGAAGCAAGTGCAGTGCAGTGGTCTGTGTAGGCAGTTGGGATGGGGGCAGTGATGGGAACCAGCCTTTGTCTGGCCTTCAAGGGCAGGACCCTACCCCTAGACTGCAGAAATGGGAATACTGAGCAAGTCATCCCAACAGAGTTATTACGTGGAGTGAAATCCAGGGACTAGTTTGTAGAAATAGAGGAAAAGCCCCTGGTCACTAGAACTGCACCACAGAAAGGTCCTGGCTGCAAGGCTAACGTGACACCAAGTTCTTTGGCCAAGGGGACTAGAACTCCTTAAATCTCCCAAATCAGCTACTCCAGCAACTCTGGTAGGCCATGGGTCCAGGAGGTCAGCCAGTACTAGGGAGGGAAGAAGGCAAGAACTCTGCAGGGACGCCAGGACTAAAGGCAGTTGCCTTGATGTGTCTGAAATGCCAAAAATGCAAGACCAGACCTTCCATCCAGACCTTCCGTCCGGGCCTTCCGACCGGACCTTCCATGCTCTGCTTTAGTGACTCTCCCTGTCGGAGTGTCTTCACCTCGTTTCATGTTAATCACAAAGAAGGTTATTTTTTCCACCTTGTTCACTGGATAGTTACATTGTTAACACTTCCCTCTTGGCTAATGATGAACTATGAACATTTGTCCACTTCTGCTCTTTATATTAATTTTAAACTCTCATGTGTATTTCCCACAATTGGTTTGGACACTACCCAGTATTTACTGTCATTGTCAGCTACCTGTGGGTCACCACCACCACCGCGGTTTCCTCTCCAGCTACCTAAGGAAATCGCCACCTGTCAATAGGAAATGAGAGAAACATACACTCTGGCAGGGGGATAATGTGACCAGTGGTTATCTACTAAAAGTTTAACTCTTATTACCAGCATATTTGTATTTCTTAGGGGAAAGTACTGACTTGAAAATCAGGAGACATGGCTACTAACCCAGGTCCTGAGAATTGCCCCTTTTTCTCCACCTCTAAGGTTGGCTCTGATAAAAACCTGTGTCCTCCTCCTTGCTCAGGACACATGAGGCATATAAGTAAGACAATGCCTTTGAAAAAGGATAGGCAGTGTGGTGGGTGAGTTTCCCCAGATCCCCAGATGACTTACAGGCAAAGTGCAGACCATCTTAGTACTTGATTGAAGACTGGGATTTAGAATAAGGGCAGTTATCTTTCTTCTCAGTGCATCCTCTTCAGCCACAAATTTTTCTGCAATCTTCCTGTTTAGGGGAAGTTCGTGGGTCATTTTTAGGAGGATGGGGATATGGGAAGGTCACATCTTTCCAGATCTTTTTCTCAGTTCAAAGTAATTCTGTCTGATATGCCTAGAAAATAGGATTCATGTAATGAAAGAATAAATTTTTCCTTCAGAAAGGAGGTCTGAGGCTCTGCCTTTTGCATATATTGAAGGGAGGATAAACCTGCCCAGATTAACAGAGGTGGTCACATTTCATATACATACTTAACAAGCAGAAGAACATTTCTGCATTACATAAGATTCAGCCCTCAAAAAGTGTATTATTGTGAGGGTAACTTGTAAAGAATTAGATTATAGTAGAAAATAACCAGGTGTTATTTTATCTTGACATTTTAATTTCATTTAAATGTAGGAAACAAATCCTAAGTAAAGCTTAACTTAAAATTGTATTTGAAGGCTATCTTTGAGATCAAGAGGAATGTGGCTACAGTTTATTTTTATTTCTTTGTGCTTTTTTTGAAACACTGTAGGCAACAGCATTATTGAGAAAAGCCCTTACGGAAGAGTGTGGCCATAGGTCAGCTATTCACAGTAGTGAATCATCTTGCAGCTTGCTATCTATTCTGAATGACAATAGTGGAATAAAGGAAGCCAAACCTGCTGTATGGCTCAACAGTGTTCCTACAAGGGAACAAGGTAACTATTGTTAAAGTGTGTGTCCACAGCAAAAAGGCATTCAGGGTCATCATCATCTTTCTCAAGGTATACCTATAAAATGTCACTGACTAGTGAATACCTCTGATTTTAATATGCATAATATAGTATTTGTTTTATACCACCTTCCAATAAATATATGTGTTCTCCTTTAGTCTTAACAGGAATGGGAAATCTAACTGTAAGTCTGTAGTTCTAGTGAATTTATTTCTAATAAAATAAGTATGAAGAAGTTACGAAATCTTAACAAAACTAATCACTTGGCAGTAGATAATTTTGATCCCACAAAGATGAAGATGATTCCATAAAGTACTGTGAAGTTTTTGATACCACCTAATAGAATTACTCATAATTGTAAACATTACTTTTAATTATAATAGAACCTTATCAGTGTCTAAACAGTTGATTAAGAATCAATGAATTTATGCCCCCCAAATTTAATAACCAATTTTGAGCACCCAGAAACTGTGATTATTTTAGCTTTACTGCTAAGACATGCCATTTAACTGCTTTAATGGTTTTCCAAGACAGCTATGAATTCCTCAGGAATTGCTCGAGTTGATGTACATGTGCAGGATGTGAGACTTACTTATTTTATGTCCCACCCAAATTTGGTAGATGTCAGGCCCAGTTATTTTGCATGAAAGCAACGTAGTGGTACCTTAATTCAATTTTATTTTTAAATTTTTATTTATGAGATACCTTAATTTTAGAATAGGTTTCCTTTTAGGAACAGTATTGTTTCAGACAAGAAATACATTAACCAAAAAAAAAAAAAAAGGGAATGACAAACACCCAAAGGATCTATTCCTTAACTTTGAAATACACTTTTTTTATTATGCATTCAATTTTTAGAAGTTTCAAGTGGCTGTGGAGACAAGAGCAAGAAAGAAAACGTGGCTGCAGATATCCCAATCACAGGTAAAGCTATGGTTGCCTAAGAGTTTCAGACACAAGATTTAGCATTATTATATAATCAGAACATTTTGGGTCAGTGGTTTGTGGATTCCACTAAGAGCATGTGTATTCAGCTACTGCATGCTGGAGCAGGAGATTAATCCTAAGAGCAGAACATATATACTTATGTTAACATAAACTAAGGTGGAAAATCACTGTGTCTGTTGAATTCTTCATCACCATGTTATATATTTACACCTGTAACATCCTCCATCATATACCCTCTCAGCACCTGTGTCTCTGTAAAAAGGTCCATCTCCCTGGGGAACACCCAGTCATTATATAGCAAACTATAGATGTTTCTGATTTTACTCTTTTCTTTCCTGTAGTAATTGAATATGTATATTAAAATAAGCAGATAATAAAAAATGCCAGATAGGAAGCTTGCGTTTGCCTCAGTTACAAAGCCTGTCTGATAATTTAAAAACTGTACCAATCAGGCTTCATCAAGACCTATTAAGATTTCTGCACATGTATTAGGCTTGTTTAGGTGGAATCTGAATGATATCATTATTTTTTTCTTTTTAGAATAGGAACAGCAGCAATTAGTATTCTGTACAGAGTTCTATTTGTCATACATCTGAATTTACTAGTACCTTATTTTGTAAAGTGGTGTACTACTTCATTATAAATTCAAAGGTCTGACTTTAAATATTTATACAAGTAAATACACCATTGCACCAAGGTACTGAGGCATGCATCTGCATATGTGGTAGTTTTGTTGTTTATAAGCAGAAAAGAATGGCTTGCTTTTATGGCAACGCAATTCCTGGCATGATTAATTTTTTAAACTCATGTTTCTGTGATGAACTCTGGTTTTGAAAAAGGAGTTCATGGTAGAGCAATTATTGTATATATTATGCATTCAGATAATATTTCACTCTAAAATGCAGAGTTTTTTTATTTTAAACATTTTCCCCAATGATATGTTTATTGTGTTTTTGGTCTGCATTTTCTGCAAACTCTGGTATGGCTCCCTGTTATTTTTATTAATAGAAATATAGATGATCCCAGACTACAGATAACCATGAAGTCATTTGGATACTTTTCTCTTGCATTTACTTTTGGATGCAGAAGTATCTAATGGCCTCTGAATTTATTTCAGTTAAAATTAGAAAGGATTATTGAGGAGAAACCAGGAAATGACCTTGTTCATTCTTTCTTCTCTTTTCAGTATTCTTTACAATCATCCCTTGCTGGGAGTAGTTGACTCTCCCCAAAGTTAATGCAAATATATTTTCTCATATACTTTCTTTATAAGAAATCGGATAATTAAGTACCAGGGTTTCAAATCCCTCCTTATGCAGAAGTGCAATATGGCTAGAAGCAACCTGGGCTATTTGCCATTAAGATTTTAAAAGAAATTGTAATTCCAACAACCTGCCATTGATCCATCAATAGTTGGCAGTTAAAAAAAAAAAAAATGCCTTGTGCCAAAATATTAGACATTAAAAAAAGCACTTTGGAAATTTTTTAAAAACTTAGCAAAGCCATATACATTGTTAAGGTGTTACTGTTCTGTCCTTGCCAGTGTACTTCCCCCACCCAGGGACCTCCCATGAAATTCATGTTTGAAGGCCTCACGTACCTTGGCACTACTGATACTGTTGCTTTGTCCATCATTGCAGCTACTTTGATCTCTAAGTTCTTGACCATCATCCCTTTATTAAATGTTTGTGACTTTGGCATAACTATTTGGAGATTTCACTTTTGGTAGAGTAAAGCAAGTATGTAGTTTAATTTAAGATAGAGTCTGTCTGCCTCTTTATAATAGTTCTGTTGGGGTGTCCTGTTTGTGTGGGTGCATACTGGTTGTGTTTGTATGGGCTGCATTCCTTCTAGAATATTCCAAAGAAAAGAAATATTCCAGAGGCTGTCCCCTGAAGGTTGAGGAAATGTAGCAGTTGGGCTGGGGCTTTGGAAGCAACCATCAGTGTCAGCTCTTTTACTCCTTGCTCTGTTTCTCTACCCTCTCTGAGCCTCTGTATTGGGAAAGCAGACATACTGCCCAATAGGGTTGTCTTAAAGTTTAAATGAAATCGTTTGTGAAAGTGCCAAGCAGATACTAGACACTCAATTTTATCTGTGATGTATAATAATATTCATGTGAACATTATTAGTATTCTTGGTCTTCTGTGCTGGCCCCCACAATCCCCAGCATTTCCAGACCAGCTATGAGGAGTCTCACAAAGCAAACTCAAAGAAGAACAGAAGTAGAGAGAATGGGGATGCAGCATCACAGAAAGTGCCATTGTGAGATGAGCCCCCAGAAGAGTGGACACTTTCAGTCTGTTCTTGTGGACCTGCGTACCTTCCTTGAGTTGTGGTAGCCGCTTGGGACCAAGACCCACACAAGCACAGTACTGCTGCAATACCTGCGAGACAGTGCTTCCCGATAGTACTGCTACGTTAGTTTCTGCAAGAAATTGCCACTTGAGAACACAATTGAGATTCAAATCCAGAAGGATAGTTACCTTATCAAAAAGGAATCTCAAGAAGAGTTTGATGATACTTTTCCAATTTCCACTTAGTCCCATGAGGACATCCACAGAGAAAAATCCGAAACAGCTGGTGAAGTACTCCTGAAGATCTCATTGGTCAAGGCCCAGACATCTCTGTCTCGGGGTGCCTATGTGCCCTTAGTAACCCTTACTTGCTCACAATGGAAGATGTTGCAGGGTACCTGATCGCCAGGCAGCAGACCTCCCCTTATGTGTGTGCTGCCCCACAAGTATTGATGAGCTAATGCAGCATTTTCCAAAATGTGTTATTTGCAATGCTCCACCCAGAAAATACATCAATTAATACATATTTTGTTTCCCAGCCCGGTGTGATTCTTCTCTCTCTCTGCAGTATGCATAATGCATAGAAGCATAGTGAAGACTTGGAGAAGACTTTCAGCAAAGGAATTGTTTAAAAGTGTGAGCCTAGAGTTTCAGATAAGTTATCATTTATTTGAAAATGGAATTCTTCCTGTTAACAGCCAACAGAATTAATGTTCTGTGGAACATGCTTTGTGAAACATACACACATATATGTGGAACACTTTTTAAAGCAGTGAGTCCAATGTGGGCACCAGTTTCCTCAATACGCTAAAATTATCTTCAGCATTTTTCTGTGGTTTCATTTTGTGGGAAGCTCCCTTGTGCGTGAGATTGCTTTATAATGAGATTTTGGGCTACCTTAGTGTAACTACACCCAGATGTTATGACTGACAGCTGCTTGTTACAGCTGTTCCTTGAATTGACAGGAAGGTTACAATAGTAACTTTAGGCGCCCAGAAGTGCTATTCTTCAGTGTGGGATCCTTCTGTGTGTCTTTATTTGCTTTTCAGCCATTTCAGAAGAAGTATAAGAGAAGACGTGGCTGAGGTGAAATCTGGGAAGTCACAGGAGGTTGGGGGTGGGAAGCTGTGAAGTCATACCTTTATCAGAATGAGGGGGTCCTGGGGATGTTTAACCCGAGAAGGGCACAGTAGCTCTTTAAATATTTGAGGAGCTGCCATATACCAGGTAGAATATTTATCGAGCTTAATTATAGAGTGTAGCTCAGTAACAAAACAACTTTCTAGCTCTTCATTTCAGCAAAACCAAGTTCAGTATCTTCCAGGTGTGAGTGTTTGAACCATGTGAACCATGGCAGGATCCATGACTTTTTTTTTTTTTTTTCTTTTGAAACAGGGTCAGGGTCTTGCTCTGTCACCCAGGCTGGAGTGCATTGTTGTGATCACAGCTTATTGCAGCCTCTATCTCCTGGGCTTAAGTGATCTTCCTTCCTCAGCCTCCCAAGTAGCTGGGACTACAGGCATGCACCACCATGCCTGGCTAATTTTTGTATTTGTTATAGAGATGGGGTTTCACCACGTTGCCCAGGCTGGTCTCCAACTCCCGAGCTCAAGCAGTCTGCCCACTTTGGCCTCCCAGAGTTCTGGGATTATAGGCATGAGCCACCTTGCCTGGCCCTGTGGCTCTTTAAAAGAGGCATCGTGGAAGAAATTATTGCTTCTGTGACCCCTGACATTCCTTCTAATGCCAAGGGACTGTGCTTCTTCCTCTATGCTAGTGGAATCCAGTGTGCCAGCATTCTCATCTCTTCATTTCCCTTTCTCATTTGCTTATCACCCCAAAACAGAGGTCTTCTTGGCTGGGGCTCCTCCTTAAAGAGTCTGCTATCACTTTGAAGGCATCTGCTTTGCTAATCATTATTATGGAGCATGCGAGTTTTCTGTGTTTAGATTTACATAGAAACCCTCCTGGGCACACACTGATGCCCCACCCACAAACACAGAGTCAGTATTCCATAGCCTGTGTGATCTGTTGTTGTGAATATAATCTACCCCTTTTATTAGTCTAGTTGTTGTTCACTAAAGAATCCAGGTGGAAATCAAAGATGAATTTTTGTATCTATAAATGTATGGTTTTCTGTATGTAATAAGTAGTATATAATTAGATGTATTGATACAATATATATTAGTTATATATTATATATCATATATAATTATAGATAATTATATATAAAATCCTTAATTATATTAGTTAATAAAATTAATATTTTTATGTGGGCTGAATCCTGGGATACCAGGAACCACAAAAGATGGTATCCCTGCCCTCACTAAGCCTCCCTCATCTCTAACCTTTACAACAGTCCTATAGGGTAAACATTAGTACTCACCCTACAAGTGGTCAAACAGAAACTTAGAAAGGTGTCCTGCTCAAGGCCATGTAGCTGATGTGTTAGATCTTGAATTGAACTCAGACTTTAGGATTTGGGCCCTTGAACTCCTTCCATTTCACTACCCTGCCTCTTTTATTTATTTTGTTTTTTTATTATTTATTTATTTATTTTTGAGACAGAGTCTCACTCCATCACCCAGGCTGGAGTGCGGTGGCACGATCTCGGCTCAGTGCAACCTCTGCCTCCCCGGTTTAAGCGATTCTCGTGCCACAGCCTCCTGAGTAGCTGGGATTACAGGCATGTTCCACCAAGCCTGGCTAATTTTGTATTCTTAATAGAGATGGTTTTGCCCCGTTTGCCAGGCTGTACTCGAATCCTGGCCTAAAGATACCCACCCACCCACCTTGGCCTCCCAAAGTGCTGGGATTACAGGCGTGAGCCGCCACGCCCGGCCTACCCTGCCTTTTTTATTTTACGAAAAAGACAACTGCATCAGGATGTCCGGATCAGTTAAACATCAGTGTACATCATAACAGAAGATGGGCTTTGCAAGGCTGCTTCTGAGAGCAATGATAAACAAAGCTTGCCTTTCCTTTCTCTTGGGTTAGGCCTGGAGAGGTGGGCAGCATGCAAGGATTTTCAAATGCAGCTCATCCCAGGACGTAGGCCTTTTATAAAGTGGGGCAAACCTGAGCCCAGCTGGGCTGCTGGGAGGTCGGTTTCCCTGAAATACTTCCTGACCTAATATATAGGTCAGTTTGCCTGAAACACTCAGGCCATGAGGAAAGTGATGCTTATCTAGATTGGGAGAGAAAGTCTGCCTTTTGAACTACTTATATCCGCAAAGTGAAAATTTCCCACATTGACAATTTTATTTGTATTCACATTAGTTTACCTTTCAGCATTAAGTGAGTTTTAGCTTTAGCAGATGATGCAGCTATGCTAAATGTCGTAAAAATACAGCACCTAGCACAGTATCTGGCACAGAGTGGGCACTTAATTTGTCAAATGAATAAAAATGGGGATATTGAGGAATTTTCTTAAATGCTTGATGATTCAGGACAGAATACTATCTCTTTCAGTCATGCACTCCACCAATACTTTTCCCACCCCACGTGCCCATCCTGGCAAAACTAGTCTCCTTAAGCTCCATGTGAAAGGGGCTCTCAGCTTTTATCTCAAGAGGATTAAGCCTCTAAGAATGTCCATTCAGCCTCTCATTCTTTTGACACCAATTCTCTTGGTCAAGCTGTGTTGAAAGTGGTTGCCTGACTGTGCCATTCCTTGTGGATATTCTTTGGCAAGCTGAAATATGCAGGGTAATACTAAGACATCCATTTAGAGTCTTTCCAGGAGGTCAGTATAGATTTGGAGGGTGCCACTTGGAGTTCTAAGCAGTGCTTCCCAAAACATGATTGCTTGAGTTTTACATCAATTCGGAAAAGGGCTGGAAAGATATAGTGGCTAGGTTGTCACTGGTGACTGGATTTATCCTGGGAGGAAAGACTGTAGTGATGACTTTGGGCTCCCAAAGCACAGTGGCATAACACCGCTAGTACTGAGGCTTTACCGAGAATGTGCTTCACCTGTCCTGTCCCAGAAGCATTTTCCTGATGAGAATCTGTCAAGACATGTTACCTGTTGTGCCTAGAACAGGAAACCCCCAGCTTGTGCAAAACCAGGGGAACCACTGTATGTTGCTGGATTGTCCATTGAAAGTCCACGTGGCCCCGTCTCTGCCAGGGGTCAGCCTGCTGGGGCTTCACCCATGGAGCCTGCTGCCTGCTACTTGCGGTAGCAAACAGTCCTCATGATATTGCAGGGCAGTCCTGTTTATTTAACATGGTCATTAAAGGATAAAAGGTACCTTTCTGAAGGGTCTTCTGGACTGGACGCTTCTACGTTCAAGGAGATGAACTCATAAATGCCAAGAGAAATTCTCCCCAGCGGTTCATGGTAGAATCCCATGTAGAGTTTTAGAACATACCCATGCCCCAGCCACACCCTTGTGCAATTATTTCTGAACCTCTGGGAGTGGCACCCAGGCATAAGTACTTTATAACACATCCAGGTAACTTCTTAGGTTTGAGAACTGTGGAGCAGGGGTCTCAGATCAAAAGAGCCCTTGTAGGTCATGTTTTGAAGCACCCTCATTTTACACAGGAGACTGAGAGAGAGACAAAATCGGGCTTTAAATATTTTAATAAAATGAGGGGTTGGAGTGTATTATTTTCCTAGGGCTGTTGTAACAAAGTATCACAAACTTAAAACAACTGAAATGCATTCTCTCACAGTTCTGAGAGCTAGAAGTCTGAAATCCAGGTGTCAGCAGGGCCCTTGCCTCTGAAGGCACTAGCTGGTGGCTCCTGGCTTGTGGGAGTATAAGCCCCGTCCCTCCCTCTGTCTTCACTTGGCCTTCTCTTCTGTGTCTCTGTGTCTGCTCTTCTTCTTAGAAGAACATCAGAAATTGGATTTAGGGGCCACTGTAAATGCAGAATGGTTTCATCTAGAGAACCTTAACTAATATATCTGTAAATAACCTATTTCCAAATAAGGTCACGTTCTGAAGTTCTGGGAGGACATGAGTTTGTCAGGTTGAGGGGAACAACATTACTCAACCAACTACAGGGAATGAGGAAGGACTTCTTCATATTTTACATTTTTAGCATCCAGTTCATCTTCTACAGCAATTATTCCTGAACCTACTATAAATAATGGTAAAGATAATATTGCCATTTCTAATTTCTCTCATTAAATAAATCATTGAGTACAAATGTCTAAAATACACTTTTTTAAAAAGCTATTTAAATCAATAAAATACAGCTTTCTGATTAAGATTACTCAAGCTTTGAAAAGTTAAAGGTTTCATGAGGTTGAGAGTTGAAAATTCACCTCTCACGACTGAACAGTGTTAAATGGCAAGCAAAAGTGTTTCAGCTCGTTTTGGGAATGTTGGTTAAAGGTCAATTTCAAGCCTGGAATTTGTTTTCAGGTTTAATTGTTGAGTTGCCCCATAGAAATTAAGACTATGATATAAATCTCTATTTTCTGAAGCAGCCCCAGACAACTCGTGTGAATTAGGGTGGGTCTCTTCTCGTGCATCAGCCGTCTTTCTGAGAGTGCAGAGAGCAACCTTGACAGTGGAATTTGCAGGCCCAGGTCTACAGTGGAGTGGAGTTTATTGCAGAAAGTCTGGATGTGAAAAGTGATTCTGGTTACGGACCCAAACTTGTGTATCTTCCTGCCTCTTTTTAAAAAAAAAATTCCTAAATATATTTGATGACTTTTCTGTATTTTCAGAATTGCAAAAGCAGCCATATCCTATTGTCTCTCTCTCTCTCTTTTTTTTTTTTTTTTTTCAGAGACGGACTCTTGCTCTCTCACCCAGGCTGGAGTGCAGTGATGTGATCTCGGCTCACTGCAGTCTCCACTTCCCAGGTTCAAGTGATTCTCGTGCCTCAGCCTCCTGAGTAGCTAGGATTACAGGCGCCTGCCACCATGCCCAGCTAATTTTTGTATTTTTGTATTTATAGTAGAGACGGGGTTTCACCATGTTGGTCAGGCTGGTCTTGAACTCCTGACCTCAAGTGATCCACCCGCCTTAGCCTCCCAGAGTGCTGGGATTACAGGCGTGAGCCACTGCACCTGGCCCTATTTCCTTATTTTTTTTTTTTTTTTTTTTGAGATGGAGTTTTATTCTTGTTGCCCAGGCTGGAGTGCAATGGCATGATCTCAGGTCACCGCAACCTCCGCCTCCCGGGTTCAAGTGATTCTCCTGCCTCAGCCCCCCAAGTAGCTGGGACTACAGGCATGCGCCACCACACAGTGGTGTAGATACCGAGTTTCTCCATTTTGGTCAGGCTGGTCTTGAACTCCCGACCTCAGGTGATCCTCCCGCCTCAGCCTCCCTAAGTGCTGGGATTACAGGCATGAGCCACCCCGCCCGGACCTTATTTTTATTTAAGCAGATTACTAGGCAAATGATTTCTGGATTCTCACTGATAATATTTATCTTTTGAAGTAACTTAAATATATCTCACAATTTTTATTTTATTTTACAAAAAATGACCAAGTTTGCAGTGTCAGCAACACACCTAGTCCAATTTGAAAAAGCACTTAGGTGTAGAAATATGTGAAAAGTAACAATGCTGAGAAACTCAGTGGACAGAGAATATTTTCCAGATTTCATTTTAACTTCATATAGAAATAGCAATTATCCTTGCTTACTTAAACATGCCCAGTTCTCTGTCGGTTCAAGGTCGGTTTTTTAGCCGTAGTGATAGTATTGTTTGCATCTCCCTTTGTTGTTTTTTTCTGAGGCCAACTCTTCTTTTTTTTCATTAAGGATTTCTGCAAAAGCAATGGGCAGATTCCCTGCCTCCAAGACACCCCTTAGAGACTGGTGAACCACGTGTTTGTCTGGCTCTTGTAATGGGGTGTTAAAAGCACTTGTTCATCAGATATTTTCTTTTTATTTGTAGATTTAGAAGTATTTTAGCAGGTGTACATTTGCATATAAAAGAGGAAAAAGATAAGAAGTTGAAGCTTTTTCTTTCTCCTCTCCTCAACATCATCTCTCTCCCACCTCTTTATTCAGCATATTTTCACTTTCTTTCTGTAGCTGTTTCTATTTTCTGTACACAAAACGCATATCAAAAAGAAAAAAAAAACAGTCTCAGCAATCCTTTAGCACTTTGCAGAAAGGTAGATGATTGGGTTCAGGCAGCTTATGTAACAAAATAAGGGAAAATACATTTATCTCATGTCATCAGTCAGGAGTTAATAGACAAGGATAGATTTTTACCTTCTGGAGCTGTAGACTGCATGGGATGGCCCTGCTTGCCTTGCCTTACATTTTAAACTACAATATTTTCTACTTTTTAAACTAAATCTTGACACAGATTTGAGTATATAATCAATGCTTGAACAAAAGATTCAGAACTGAAACCTTGAGCATGCATGTGTGTTTGTTTCTGTGTGTATCAGAACATTCCAACCGAAAATGATCGTATTCTTTAGAAGTGTTTGTTTTATCTAAACATTTTCACTACTCAGTATTTTCTGAGAGTTTAACTTTACTAATGGGAGGAAGTGTTTCCCTGGATTTCTAAGTCAGGCTAGAAAGTGAAACCTTTAAAGCAACCACCCAATCCTCAAATTTTCAGACTTACAGTTTACTTGCAGCTGAGAAAACTAAATTATTTTCCCCTTGGAAATACATCAACTTTATCCCTACCTTGTTTGTAACAGACTAACTTGAACTTCTAGATTCATTACTTTTGCTCCTTTATTTGTTCATTCATTTAATAACTATGAATTTGCAGAGCAGCAACAAAGTGGAGCTTTTAACTGCTTGGTTCATCACTGTCTTTCTTCTTTCTAAAAAAATCCTGGGCCTGAATTGCCACACACCTCATGTCCATAACTTTACACTCTTGCTTCATGAAACTAGCATCCTGGCCAAGTCTTCTGGGCTGTTTCAGGAGGATGTCTGATTTGTTTGAGAACTCCTAGAAAAAGTACACTCTTGCCTCCAGTCTGAAACCTGGTCTGTTTGATGCAGACAGCCCCTTAAAAATCTTCATACAGCTGATGCATCCTCCCTGGATAACATGTTCCAACAACCCTTTCAACAAGAAAGCTTTTCCTAACATCTAGCTTGTATTCTTTGGCTGCAGTTTTTCCCTAAGTGTTCTTGTACCACTTTCAGTGAACACAAAAAGTTGCTCACTAACGTCTAGTTTCGAGGCTACAAATATGTTCTGTTTTGTCTGTGCAGTGTTTCATTTTTAAAAAGAAGAAAGAAGAGGCAGAAGTCTGGCAAGACCAGGCCCACTTTCCCACCAGGCAGCAATTGGCTGGAGCCAAGGAGCAGCTGTGCTCTGTAGACAAGTCATGTGCCTCCTTGCCTGCTACATAGCAGGCCCTTCCTGCTGCTCCTGCCTGGCCATAGTCACTTATTGGAGGTACTTGCTTGGCCCCAGAGGCATCTGCATCCACAATGCCCACCCTGTCCAGTCTGTTTGCAATACCTGAACTTTCCTTCCCTTCTCCAACCTTGTTCTATGCAGACTATGTATTCTTTAATCACTTCTAATTTGTTTTAGCCAACCCTTATTAATTTTGTTTTTCCTATGTGGATCATCTCTCAGTCTTTCATAAATAGTTTTGTGCAACAATTCTGACTAAATAGGGGGGTGATGCATAGGGAGAGCGACTCCATCTCCCATGCATCTGATCCACAGTTGGGCAGCAGCAGTGCTAGGCGCTCTGCCCTCTCCCACTGCTTTGACGTCTGTGGTCCTGCCTCAGTGAGTGTCATTCCTCTAGGTGAATGCACTTCATCTTTGTACCTTTTAAACTTCACTTTGCCTTTAGACCATTGGAGGGAGTGCGCACTGGGATTGGGGGCGAGAGATGTGCCCAGCAGTCCTCAGCCTGATCTTCCCAGCCCTTTATGACTCAGGTCAGGGCAGCTGCATCCCAAATAAAAACTGCCCAGGTGGGCTTCGGTGACCCTACTTGGAGTTGGAGAATGGCCACAGAGGCTTAAGGATGAAACACCAGTGAGGTGATTGGGAAGTGGTGGGCTCTGGTTGAGTGGGGCAGGAGAGTGAGCCATCTCAGGATAGGTGGTTAGCCAAAAGCTCCTGAGCCCACACTCTTCAGGAAGGAAGGGAGGGGGACCAGAATGGAAAGTGTGGAGCATAGAAAGGGCTCATCTTTTCCAGAGTATCAAAATGGTCCCGTGTTGCTAGAAGTGATTTCACTTCACATTGGTAATTTCCTCCCTTGCTAACCTCAAACCAATAATACTATCAGCCCTTCTTCTGTTTGGGCAGAATGCTTAATCCACCCCAAATCTGAAATTACCTCGGGACTACTAGCTTGATATTTCTCACAGAAATCCCCTTCTGATTGCCAGTGACACGTTTTCCTGGTTTCTGAGAAGCAGGAGAGCCGTCTCACTGGAGTCAAGTGATTTACCTTCAGACAATGGAGAAATGAATTTGCAGCACGCAGCTCCAGCTTCCAGTGGCCGGGAGGCTTTGTTTATCAAGAAGCTGCTCCTTTTTTTCAGATTTCCATCTTTGCTATCTTTTCCTTGATGAAATAAGTTTAATTGAATGTAGAAATAACATGTGATCATTAAGATCTGGACTTGTATCTTGAGAGCTGAAAAACTTTTTGGTTGATTTTTATAAAATAAAAACAAAATAGGGCATTTTTACCTCTTTTACACTGACTCCTTACCTTTAGAATTCAGACACTCTGTCTTTGATTTTGTTAATATTGTCCCTCTTTCACAGTTACCTTACAGTATATTTGAAGTAACATGGATGTTAGGATTAGCCAGAGGGCATCACAACACCATCCCATTGGAGCCATCCTAGGACAATGCGACCAGCCTCATCAGGAAACACTTTCGTCCCAGCGCCCCTCCACACACACACACATTACAGAAAACAGTACTTTCCCCTCTGTGTGCACTGTGTCTGATGTTTTCTTTATTAGATTTTTCAAAATACTAGTTTCAGTGACCTAAACTGATTTCACAATCCAGCAATGTTAAAAAAATGTTGCCTTAGAATTTATCTTCAGAGCAAAGAATCCCTGATCTGTATATGTTTTAATTATATACTATTTAATATTCCAAAGTATAATGTTCATTTTAAATACTCATTTTTATCTTGACTGATTTTCACTAGGGCAAGGTAAGTTGTATTTTTATTCTTCAGTGTGATGGTAGTTTTAATCCAGTAATAGGGTCTCATGGTTAAGTTCTTAAATGAAGCCAGCAAAAGCAGGAATCCAACCTGTTGCCAGCCCCTAGCATTGACGGTGGGACTCCTTTTGTGTTACGTTGAAGATGTAGACATGGATGCTGTTTTGTCATGTCTGTGCTGAAACTCTGATTCTTCATCCTGCATTTCATCTGGGTGCCCTTGAAACTTACAGTAATGGGGAAGGTTGTGTCACTCAGGTTCTTTACGTATTTTTGTTTACTGTTTTTCCCAACAGTCTTCCCCAATTTCACTTATAGCAGATGCCATTAGAAGCCTGCATGGCCAAGAGCATCCTATGAACATGAGCCGGTGCAGGCTGCCACTGATCCCTGTGGACGCCTGGCTTTGCTCTCTACAAACCCATTCTCCCTCCTTCCCCATGGCAAGACTTGGTTAGATTTCCTCAGCTGTGGGACTCTGAGCTCATCCAGCTGTCACCACCCTTCCTGACCCTCTCCCCATTCCCGCAGTCCTGTCCCAGAGCCCCTGCACTCGAGTGTGAGAGCCCAAGAGCCAGAGCAAAGAGAGTTTCTGAGTGACCTGACCACCTAGGAAGACTTGCTTTCTCTTCTGGTTCATTCCCGTAGCTGCGGAAGTGAAACTGTTTTGCTGTGATGGGGAAACCTATCCACAGACCCACTCAAAACAATGACTACAATTTGGCTGCCTCAAATAAACTCATACAACTTGTCTTTGAGTCTTGAAACCCGGTTCAACTAAATTGTTTTTTGTTTGTTTTCAGAATGTCAAAAAAGTGACAGTTCAAAAAATAATAATTTGCATGCATTTGAGAAGTGTTAATCTCATAGGAAGAATTTAAAAAGCTTCTTTCTGGGCAGTAAAAAATGTAGTATTTCTGTGTTTTTCTTTAATCAATAGAAACAGAAGCCTACCAGTTGCTGAAGAAGGCCACCCTTCAGGATAATACAAATCAAACTGAAAACAGGTTTCAAAAGGCAGATGCTTCTGTGTCACACTTGTCAGGTAAGTAAGAGCAGATGGCAGTGTCCAGGGGCCCAAAGTGGCAGGCAGGGCTGTGTTCAGGGAAGGGTGGTTATTCTTTATGAAGGTTTCTGGAGTTTGCTCTGTAACGAGCTGTCACCAGGACAGAATGAGCTAGTACTTTTTTATCCTTAGCAAACGGACATGTGGAAAAGCCCTTTTGTTGTGTCCTAGACATGTGCTGGCCAGCATGGCAATGGCCCTCCCAGGCCCTGAATTCTGCCAAGCATGTCATGATAGTGACTTGTCACCAGTGACCCTGAGAAGACACACCCAAATTCCTTCTCTTCCCCACGGCTACTAGTGTCTTAGTTATTCAATGGCCAGTGTTGTACTGGGCTGCTTTCCCTCACCAGAACGTTGGGGGATTTAGAGTTCTTTTACTGAAAGGATTATAAATCCCAGGAATGCTAAATTTTATTATTTTATTTTATGTTATGTTATGTTATTTTATTTTATTTTATGTTATGTTATGTTATTTTATTTTATTTTATTTTATTTTATTTTTGAGACAGGCTCTTGCTCTGTCTCCCAGGCTGGAGTGCAATGGCATGATGGCTTACTGTAGCCTCAACCTACCAATCTCAAGCAATCTTCCCACCTCAGCCTCCCAAGTAGCTAGGACTACAGGTGCACACCACCACACTCGGCTAATTTTTGTATTTTTTTGTAGAGTTAGGGTTTTGCCATGTTGCTCAGGCTGGTCTCGAACTCCTAGACTCAAGCAATCCACCTGCCTTGGTCTCCCAAAGTGTTGGGATTACAGGTGTGAGCCACCATGCCCAGTGAGGAAAGCTAAATTTTAAGCTTAATTATAGTTCCTTCAATCTAAGATTTTGTTTTAATTGTAATTTTGTTTTTTCATACTTTGTTATTGTACATCTATTATTTTCAGTGGTTTTCCTTTCATTACACCAGTTTTTAGAGTATAAGTTACCTCAGTTTCCTTTGTGAGAGTAAATGGATTAATACAGCAGGAAATCCACATTAATGACTTTCTTAGCCACCATGCTATAATTTCATCTAGCAGAATGAACAGTGATTTCTAAATAGCATGTAATTCCCAGTCCATATTCAGATTTCCCAGTTGTCTCAAGGATGTCTTCTTCAGCCAGGCACAGTGGCTCGTGCCTGTAATCCCAGCATTTTGGGAGGCCAAGGTGAGAGAGCTGCTTGAGGCCAGGAGTGCGAGACCAGCCTGGGCAATATAGCAAGACACTGTTTTTACAGAAAATTTAAAAATTAGCCACACGTGTTAGCATCTTCCTATGCTACCAGCTACTTAAGAGGCTAAGGTGGGAGGATCACTTGAGCCCAGAAGTTTGAGGCTGCAGCAAGCTATGATCACACCACTGCACTGGGCAACAGAGCAAGACCGTATCTGAAAAGGAAAACAAAAAATGTCTTTTTCAGACAGATATTTTCAAGGGACATACTTACGGTACATCAGACTTAGCTGTGTTTGGAGAGCTGTTTCCTAAATAATATTAGTGGTTAAAGTCAGTTGCGGCAGAATTCAGTTATTTTGGTGGTATTGAGGATTTGGTGACCAGTGCACATTAAGTGCCCAGCACAGTGCCTGATAGTGAAAAGCCCCCTGGGAGAGCTGGCCATTGTGGTGTTAGTGGTGATTTGAACTTGGCAAACATAAGACATTGCAGTTTATTGAGTTATAAAACAGGGCCTCTGTCCTGATGGAGGTTGTCATCACTTGCAAACTCTTAACTGTTTGCTTTCCATGACCTTCTTCACATTTGAGTCATGGAATTTGAATCCAGAGGGATATTAGAAAGAATGTATTCAACACCCCCATTTTACAAATGAGGCCCCAGGAGAGTAGCACCTTGCTCAGAGCCTTTCAGCTGGATAGCTGACACACATACTTTGGAAAGTGATTCCACACATCTGTTTCTGGTAAGTGTTATTTTCAGTAGTTAATTGGACAAGTGCAAAAGGTGAGTAAATTTGGCCGGGCACTGTGGCTCACACCTGTAATCCCAGCACTTTGGGAGGCCAAGGGAGGCGGATCACCTGAGGTCAGGAGTTTAAGACCAGCCTGGCCAACATGGTGAAACCCTGTCTCTACTAAAAATACAAAAATTAGCCAGACATGGTGACAGGCGCCTCAGCTACTCAGGAGGCTGAGGCAGGAGAATGGCTTGAACCCGGGAGGCAGAGGTTGCAGTGAGCTGAGATCGCACCACTGCACTCCAGCCTGGGTGACAGGGCCAGACCCTGTCTCAAAAAACAAAAGGATGAGTAAATTTGACATATAAGTTGTAGTCCCTTCAATGTGTATCAGAAATTGTGGATTATGGTACTATTAATAACCTTGTACTTAATGCATTTTTATTAATTTATTCATAAGTGAAATGACACTCTAGGTTGTATAGTCAAGCACCCCTAAATTCATTTCCCTTGCCCCATACTCAAAATTACACTACATGTTTTGCAAGATTCCAGATTTTCTGGCAGTAGAATCATGGAAGTGCTCCTGCCTGTGTTTGCTGTCACTGTCATTGTAGTCAGATCCTTTGGCTGTGTTTTGTCTTTTACCCTTACTCTCATTCTGATCCTAAGGACTTATCTGAGCCCCAAAGAAAAGCAGAAAGTGGGCTGGGAGGGTGTAGGGCAGCTCCATAGTGTTGTTAGAAGTAGCAGGGATGGGAGGTGCTGGTGCACTCTGCACTCAAGGAGCCCACCCCACATCTAACTAATGAAGAAGCAGTGCATGTTTCACTTACTTCTGAGTCTTTGGACCTGAAGGAAAGCCACTTAAATAAACCTCGAGCCCTAGTTTTCATGTCTGAAAAGACCTCCTCCTGGTAAGCATTTGGACACCCTCTTTGGCTGAATGTGGACACATTTTTAAAATAATCACTTTGCTGCAGAGTGTACATGCAAGCAGGCAGGTTACAGGTTAGAAACTCAGCAAATGCTTTTTGCAAAGATGCCCATGCATGCTGTATCTGTGATTTTGACTGCCAGTTAAGAAGCAGACCTGTAGCAGAAACATCCAAGGCTGAGAACTCCCAGGAGGCAAAGATCAGGGGTTGCCTTGCAAACTGGGGGCATTGTGGGAATATCCAAGTCTCTGGCTCCAAAGAAAGAGGTGGAGTGTGCATACTCCTCCTCAACCTTTAGAGGCTGGTAAAGAGTGGCCTTGATGATTTTCAGTGGAGATTCTTTCTCCTCTGTGGGATGGAAAATAGAGGATTTTACAGAGGGTCTTAAGAGTGGATAAGGTGGGTAACTGTTATCCACAGGTCTCAATTATTTCTGAGCCCTGGTTTGCTGCCCGTGTGTCATAACAATGGGAATTATCCAGTGCTTTGTGACACAGTAGAGATCCATATGCCTACATGTGCATCTTAGTCATTTAAAATTGAACTCTTTGGATGATTTCAGTTTTCACTTTTTGTGGCTTCTGTTTCGGTATCACAGGAAAGCGCCCCACTCCCTTTCAGTATTCTACCAGCATTTCATTCTCTGCCTCAGAACCTCCTTTGCCTTCTGTGGCTTGAACAGCATCTTCCTCTGTTGGCGTTTGTTTCACCAAACTTACTGTGAGGCCACTTTATTCATTTTGTCCCATGGCTGCATGACAGCTAACGCTCACTCTCCATGTTTACGCTTATCACAGGTTTGAATATTGGCAGCGGTGCATTCGAGACAAAGACAGCTAACAAAATTGCTTCGGAAGCTAGTTTTTCATCTAGTGAAGGAAGTCCTTTGTCAAGGTAAAGTTGTGAAAGCCTTTCTGAATAGCAGCAACAAGATGAGAAATGTCACAACGCAATGAATTAAACTCTGGCTGCATATTATTTTGTTGTATGACTTGGAGGGTTATGGTTTGGGTTTTTGTTTATCTAAAATAACAGTTGAAACTTTAGTCTACCTTTGAAAATATTTGCACCAGAGCCAAGTATTGTTTTGCAGCTGTTGTTTCCTTGGTTTAAGACTCAATTGACACCTCAGTGAACCACAAATTAGCCTCTACAGCTGCTCGCAGTAGGACTGCTTAGAGACCACACAATGGAGGTTGTCAGAAAAAGGGCAGAGAGAAAACATCAGGCCTTAAAAGAAATAAAGTGGCATGTTTCTTCTTTTTGTGATGGCTAATACATAAACTAGTAATTGCTGGATATTCATTTTTATTTTCCTCTTTTTTTTTTAACCAAGTGTTTAGGCTAGATTATTCTTTCCTTTTCTAATACTTTCTTGCTTATTTTCCATAAAGAACAAAATTTATCTTTTCACATTTGTCAAACTGTAGCACTCGCTTCTTGTAAGTTTTTTGAGCAGTGATAAGAGAGTTGTGTGCTGAATTTGTCATTAACATAAAATACTAATCATAGTAGCTTCAGGTCACTTAGAATTTATAGATGGGAATATAAGCCATCATCTGATGAAATACCCTACTCTTTTGCTTTGAGCTAAATATTGTTTAAAATGGCATAGCAACTTTCCTTTTGGAACAGCATTGCTCAGTAAAAAGGTGTCCTTCAGATGATTATATTACATTTGAATTAACTGCTTGTCTCTGATGAAATTTTAGAACAGGAACTTTACATTTTTAGTATAACATGTAATGTTCCATAAGAGAAAATGATTTGAGCCAGAAATGTTGAATTTTTTAAATGAAAAAAACCCTATTTTTATTCATATTTTATAAACAATACAATGTTTTTAGAACCTGGAGTATATTAAAATGAGATTGAATTTCTAAAATTATGGGTTTTAGAAACTTGACAAGTTCAGTTTTAGGGAAATAACTCATTTAATTTTCAGAAGTTATTATTTTTAATGCCTGAGTTTTCATCCATATTTTTGAAGGAAGTGGGAGGTAAACGGGACAGGAAGAGTGTTAAAGTTTTATGTTATTATGATTATATTATAAATTCAAGTACTAGGTCTCCTAAAAGAAATTTTAAAAGACAATAAATTCTACAGATAGTTTTCAGGGCTGAATGTTACCATTTGGCTTAATAATATATAGAGGCACTAAAAAACCCAGTTCTTCCTAAACAGTCTTTACATAGGTTCTTTGGGAAATTTTTAAAGACATTGAGAAAGCAATTGGCTTTTGTAGAACATTTCTGAGTCTAATAATTTCACACTTTGTCTATATTTTACTAAACTAAAATCAAACATTTTCCTCCTTCAAATTGAGGCAGAGGCCTTTTGTTATTAGTATTGTTTCTGTATGAAATTAATTTCCTAATAAATTACAAGTAATCTCATCATCCCCTTTAAGAAAACAAAACAAAAAAAAAACACAAAAAGGCCTTGAAGGAACTC
The DNA here is from genome assembly GCF_028885655.2 of Pongo abelii. NCBI lineage: Eukaryota > Metazoa > Chordata > Mammalia > Primates > Hominidae > Pongo > Pongo abelii. The sequence goes on from NC_072006.2 coordinate 15,962,560, forward strand.
TTGGTTCTAGGCACTTGATAATAATCCAGTGATGAAAAGGTCTGGGCCCAGAGTGCGTGGGTTTGGCGTGCTGTTTGTCACGGTTTGGTTCTTGTGCTGGGCTTGGTGTTGTTCATACGCCACCCTGGGCTTTGGAGAACTCCAGTTTTGCTGTTTGTGCTGGATTCACTGAAATTTCTTAGAGGCTTACATTTAAGGATCCCACTTACTGCAGTCACTCCTTGTGCTTTATTGCTTTTACAAGTGGTCTCGAAACCCGGTACTTGAGAATAAACATAACAGTGCAGTGCTGCTGTAGCACTTTTAAAATTCTTCTTTGCTCTATTTTGTCAGTGAGCTGATGAGCAACCTCAAAAAAAAAAAAAAAAACTCCGCTGGACCTAAAAAAAAAAAAAAAAAAAAAAAAAAAATGGCTTCCTCTGATGTCCTAGAGGCAATAATTATGATGTGCTAGTTAAGCCCAAACTACAGCTGAGGGATTTTACTTTAAAGCAGCGGCTTGGGCGCAAAAATGCATTTATAGCTCTTTGTCTGCACCTCATTATGTGTGGGCCTGATTCATTAAGTAATTGGTTTGCAGTTGTTTACATGAGTATTAAGGCCTTCTTTTCAGCCGCCTTTGAGAGATACATTGTGCAAATGTTGCCTGTGATGAATGCAGAATGAGGGCCAGAGGGTCCGTCCTATTGGCTAAACAGTGCACTCCTGTTGAAAAGCCAGAGAAAGGGATTGGGTGCTGCTTTGCATAGCAATGACTTTCTTAATAAGCGTTACAGATTAATACACACAAGCTATAAAAGATGCAAAGAGATACTCTTAGCACATTTATACATGCTCATTTCATTGTGATGGTGGTGGGGTTCGGGTGCTTTCATATTCCGTTTTTCAGAGCAGCAGCTTCAGTGCATGAGCCGTAATAGAATCCGATGTTTATTGTATTATAAACCACGGGCAAGTAGGCAGATTGGCAACAGTTTATTATTAAAGATTCTTTCAGTGTAAATCTTTTTCTACCATTGTATTTGCTTCAGCAAAATCATTTTGTGGTTGAGTGGGGATGAAAGGCATAATGTACGAAGGAGTGAGTCCTAATAGGAAGCCGTTCTCCAAGTAAAGACCACTTGTTCCCTTTTGTTCAGGGGTGCATGCCAGAGCTTCCTCTCCTCTGCAAACATTGTCTCGCTTTACCTTCCCCAGCAAGCGGTTTTCACTCTCCCGGATCCATTTGTTCAATGGAGAGCATATTTTAAAAGCCTGCCCTTAGCTTACTGGTTCCTGCCTTGTAACTTCAGCTTACTGGTTGGACCAGATAATGTTTTACCAAAAGGAAAGGGTGTGTGCTTGCAACATAATTGCCTGGGGGAAAGGTAGCAGAAGTCACCCAGCCACTGTACTCTGGCAGGGCCACCATGGGTGGCATTCTGTGCCAGCTGCCAGCCTTGCAGCCATCAGAGAGGCCAGTGGAGGGCGCCAGCCTGCAGCTGATGCTCTGATGGGGGTGGTGGCATTTTCTGTCTTTGCCTGGTCACTGTGCCATTTTCCCCAGGATAACATAAAGATTATAAGGAACCAATAGTCCAGTGAAATAAAAATGAGTTTTTCCTGAAAGTCCTTTAGGTTCTTATATAAAAGCACTCTTCTCTGTCTTGGGTTTGGCACATCTCCCTTCTTAAATTCCACTGAATTAGCAGCTTCCTAAATATGTCACGTTTCTTATCACAAGCCTACATACGCTGTTTTTTCTGCACAAAGCAAACAAGAACAATCGCTTGATTATTTGAAGAGAAAAAGTTAACAAGTTGACCTCAGGCAGCTGAAAGTGGCATCTTCTGTAGGACCCCTGATTAACCATCAGGGGGCGCTCAGACTTTGTTAAATTACTGGTAGGCCTTTAAAACCTAAAATTAGTGTTTACAGAGATTTGTTGGCATAGTCATTGGGATTTTTTTCTTTCTGGATTATTTTTTGCCTTCTGTTTTTCAGAAACATATGTCTTGTTTTGAGGAACATTCCAGCTGAAATTGCTCCTTTAGAAATTGTAACACTGATTTCCGCTAGCAGTCAAAAATTATTACAAATTTTAGAATTTGGAGTCTAAAGACCAGGTCTTCTAATAAATTAGCTATTTTCAGCCTTCTAATAAGACTCCAGAACTGGAAGGACACGTCCTGCTGGGAGCCATTCCTCCTTATCCTGGACATCATAGACAGTGCTCCTGGCAGGACCCTCTGAGTCTCATTGCCACACTCAATTGCTGAAGCCTCAAAGTCACAATAACTTGGGTATATTTGTTAATGGACCATGGCTATTTTTTCTTTTTTAAAAAAATGATATGACAGGCCAGGTGCAGTGGCTCATGCCTGTAATCCCAGCACTTTGGGAGGCCGAGGCAGGCAGATCACTTGAGGTCAGGAGTTCGAGACCAGCCTGGCCAACATGGTGAATCCCTATCTTTACTAAAAATTAGCCAGGTGTGGTGGTGTGCACCTGTAATCCCAGCTACTTGGTAGGCTGAGGCAGGAGAATCGCATGAACCTGGGAGGCAGAACTTGCAGTGAGCTGAAATTGCACCACTGCACTCATCCGGGCAATGGAGCAAGACTCTGTTTCAAAAAAAGAAAAAAAAAGAAATGATGGCTGGGTGCAGTGGCTCACACCTGTAATCCCAGCACTTTGGGAGGCCAAGGTGGGTGAACCGCCTGCAGTCAGGAGTTCAAAACCAGCATGGCCAACATGGCAAAACCCCATCTCTATTAAAAATACAAAAATTAGCTAGACATGGTGGCAGGCGCCTATAATCCCAGCCACTCGGGAGGCTGAGGCAGGAGAATCGTTTGAACCCAGGAGGCAGAGGTTGCAGTGCATCGAGATCGTGCCACTACACTCCAGCCTGGGTGACAGAGCAAAACTCCGTCTCAAAAAAAAAAAAGTAGATATTGACCATGAAATTGAGTCAATGTGTTACTAACATTAGGCTTTCCCTCTGTTCTTTTCTCCAAATTCCACCCCCTGCTCCCACCCTGGGCCAGGAATGAGTATCTGACACCCACCTCTGCTGCCACAAATCTCTCAGGAGACCCTTGTTGCCTGCACCCCTGTCAAGCACGGGTAGTCTGCACACTGCACACCCTTCCCAGCCAGCTCGCCTTGTCCCCCTGCTCAAGAACAGTTAACAACTAGACCGCATGTCATGCCCACATACGACCCACTATTTCATGTCCCTGGATTTTATTGGAATGCTCCTGCCCTACTCTTTTACTTGGTTAAGGCCTTCTAGATTTTTCAAGGCTTAACCTTCTGAACGTTTCCTAAGCAGAGACCTGGCTGCACAGCATGCCCCTCCTGTGGTCCCCCTAGCTATTTCTGTTATCATCTGTAGTCAGGGATAGAAGCCATTTCACAGTACCCTCTCTCCTGCAGTGGGGCTGGCTTCATTTCATTTATTTATTTATTTAGAGACAGGGTCTCGCTCTGTCACCCAGGATGGAATACAGTGACACGATCTCCGCTCACTGCAACCTTTGCCTCCCAGGCTCAAGCAACCCTCCCACCTCAGCCTCCCAAGTAGCTGAGACCACAGGCACATGCCACCATGCCTGGCTAATTTTTTGTGTTTTTGGTAGAGACGACGTTTTGCTATGTTGGCCAGGCTGGTCTTGAACTCCTGAGCTCAGGTGATCCACTCTCCTCGGCCTCCCAGAGCGCTGGGATTATAGGCAAGCCACCGTGCCCGGTGGCAGATTTCTTAATCGCCAGCACTGGATAGTCATTGCGCTTCCTGAGTGAGTAAACATGGATATATAGCTCCACCATTCGCTCCAGTTTTTTTTTTTATAAAAGTCAGTTTGTACAAGTTCCCTCACTTCTGTATGGCATCATGTACTTGAGCTGCAGGGAATCATGCATTTCATACAGTTATCTGCATAAGTATGTGTGAGAGAGAGAGTGTGTGTGTGAGAGGGTGTGAGTGTGTGTGTGTGAATGTGTGTGTGTGTGGACACATACATTTTCAAAGGGAGACTGGTGATGACTGAATATGCCCTCTGCTCATGCATCCCCAGTTTCAGGAAGCAGGACCTGGGTGAACACACTTGCAGAGAGCCTCACTGGGGTTCTTTCCTGGCTGCTGTCTTGTCTGCTGATGGAAAGGTGTCTGGCTTCGGGCTCTGACCTTGATGAGAGCTCTTGGCACATGCTGGAAGCCTGGAACGTCATCCCCCAATTCCACTGTCATCAGTTCTCAGCCAACCCCACTGTTGCCCTTTCAGCCAATTTCATGGTGTTTATTCCGGTGTCAGTCTCCTCACCGGAGCACAAGCACCTCAAGGGCATCAAGCGAGTCTGTCTTGTTTGCTGCTGCAGCCCCAGCACAGAGTCTGATGTCTTGCTCTGCCCCTGCTCTTGGAAGGCCTGGTTGAGGCAGTTTCCCTGTCTCTTCCCATTTCAAGGGCACCCACCCATCAGGTTCCTCGAGGAAGAAACTTCACGCATCTCAGGCCTGCCTTCTCTCCGTCTGTCCCCAAACCTCCCATTCCTTGGCCCCTGTGCCTAAGTACTCATCACCTCCACTTAGAACCCACAGCTGCACATCAGCAAACTGAGCACATGCTTTTGTTGATCCAAGTGTGCTGACAGTGCGGTGACACTGCTTACTGAAGTCTGCTGTCTGCAGGCTCTCACACAGGATTGTCTGTAAATTTATCACAATACTTCCAGGAAGGCATTACTGTCCCCACTCTACAGACAAGAAAACTAGTGCTTGGAGAGGTAGGGAACTTGCCCAGGATCACGCAGTGAGCAGAGTCTGTCTGGCCCCAGAGCTGATTCTGTCTCAGCTTCTGAAAGCAGCTCACATAGCCTGGCACATGCTGTGGCAGGGTTCTCCCTGCCCTACTGTTTTACTGCTTCTCAGGAGGCCCTGTGGGGCGGGTGTCTACAACGTGTGCATTTGAAGGAGTGTCCCAGGAGGAGCATTTTGTTCTACTTCTGCTCTACTGCTAGCTCGCTCTGTGTGTCTTAGGACACATCTCTCAACCTCTCTGGGGTCAACCACTGTACAGTGAAGGCTCTGGATTGATCATCTGTGAATGCTGTGTTCTAATTGAATAGTGGGTTTCTTGGCCTTGGGTATTCTGTGTCTCATTTTTGTCTTTACTTGTTGGCTCCACAAAGCAAAACCTATTGTCAGTAATCCTTACTATCTAACTTTATATTGATGTTGACTGTGTAGAGCAGTTCTAGCTACGTTAGCCTTTTATTCATATAAAATGAACAACTGACACGTAATTGTTACTGTTTTCCATAGCGCACTGTGTCATCCTGACTCCATGTGTAGAGTGTTCACTGTGTGCCGGGGCTGCTCTCAGATAAAACCTGTTCTGTTGGAAGTCCTGGCTGGCCCTAACTTTTTAAGTTTAACAAGGTTGAGAACAAAAGTGACTTTGATTAGCATTGTCCTAATCTGGTTTATCAATAGCAGGGGAATTTATAAGCAGTTACCAAAATGCATCCAAAATAAGATGGCTTAATGGCTAGGCAGAGGGGAGAGATGTGATGAAGTCAGTACAGCAGAATGGTAACAAGTGAGCGTCTCCCTAATGAGAATGGGACATTCCTGGTACAGCTGGGAGAAAAAAATGACCAAAGCTACTGGGAAATTCTGCAGAGATAATTATCCCATTATTTTTTAATTAATTAAAACTAATTAATTAACTTTTTTTTTTTTTTGAGACGGTGTCTCGCTCTGTCACCCAGGCTGGAGTGCAATGGTGCAATCTCAGCTCACTGTAACCTCCGCCTCCCAGGTTCAAGCGATTCTTCTGCCTCAGCCTTCCGAGTAGCTGGGATTACAGGCGCGTACCACCATGCCTGGCTAATTTTTGTATTATTAGTAGAGACAGGGTTTCACCATATTGGCCAGGCTGATCTCGAACTCCTGACCTCAGGTGATCACCCGCCTCAGCCTTCCAAAGTGCTGGGCTTATGCCACCACACCCAGCCGATTGTGCCGTTCAAATGAGACCAGCGGAACATGGTTATATTTTAATTTACTCAGTTAATCGTCTGCAGTGTCTTGCCTGAAAATGGCTTATTTTGAAGTAGGACCTCCAGTCCGGTTGTAAACTTCTAGGAAAAAAATACCAAGTCTGCCCTCTGGGATTCCAAGAGTCGCCCCTGAGCCACGGTGCAGGGGAAAGGCAGGCTCTCTGGCTTGCAGCGTGGGCCTCATGTGAGGCAGTTCTTTACAACAGTAGTGGCCCTTGGGCCAGGCCCAGGCCACTGCCTGGGTCCATACAGCCCGCAAGCTAAGAGTGGTTTTCACATTTTTAAATGGTTGGAAGAAAATTAAAAGAATAATGTTTCATGACACGTGAAAGTTATATGAAATTCAAATTTCAGTGTCTATACATGAAGTTTAATTGGAATACAGCCACATATTTTAGTTTACAAATTGTCCATGGCTGTTTTTGTGCTAGAAACACAGTTGAGTAGTTGCAGCAGACCATATGGCCCACAAAGCCTGAACTATTTACTCTCTGGTTCTTTACAGAAAACCTTTGCCAACGTCTGCCTTACAAGATGGAAACATTACTTCTACACTCTCAGCAAAGATTACACAGTTAGATTCCGAGCACATAAGACCACATGGTGACCATATCCCATGGCCTACAACCTTAACTCTTTAATTTCCTTTACTTTCTGAAATGCAGTTTTGTTTTTCTTTCATCTCCTCTAGTAGCCAAAGTAGTTGGCTCTATCCAGCACACCATAGAAAGTTCTCAGGCTTCTCCATCAGCCTTGCCTTAGCTTTACATATTAGGTATGACCTAGAGAAAAAAATGTTGGCCCTAAGAATTCTGTATAATAAAAAATCAACTATGAATTTTAGGGTCACACTGACTTTCAGAGATTTTCCCAAAAGGAAAAATAATTGCCCCTTAGATATGAGAGTGGAGAACAAAACACTGGAAAGCACGCTCTGCCCTTCTCCGTGGGTAGACCACGCACCACGCACATTTAGCTCTGAAACATGTTTCCAGTGAGAAAACCAATCACACAGACAATTAAGAACCATTACACAATTAATTCACATTTCACTGGGATGTTTACTGGCTCCCTGTGGCTTAAATGTTCTCAAAGCCACACTGTGTAACCACAGGACAAACAGAAAAAGCAAGTTCAAGTGGCCTCATAGAGACATGGCTTCAGGAAATCATTTTTTCCTAGAGTGCCACATGCAGAAGTGAGGTCCCTGAAATGCTCAGTGGGTCACCTCCGTGGTGGGACTCAGCGTTGCTGGTTGATTGCTTTTGATGAGTTAAGTGACGACTAACACACACTCGCATAGATGTTCTCATGTGTCTGTGTTTACAGCCTTGTGCATGACTTTTTCTTTTTTTTTTCCGCTTCAGCTTTTCTGGGTTTTTATTTTTTTCTTTGCCAGCAGGGAAGCCAAAGAAACTTGAACTTGATCTGAAGTGCAATATTGAATAGAAATATGTAAATCAAGTATTGTATAATTGAATATTGATCAAATGCCTTTAAGCAGGGCCCTATGCTTAGTGAGGTTCACTTGTTCATTCCAAGTGAACATACTCATTAAGCACCTGTTAAGTGCTGTGCACCGCGTTACCCAGGTGAGCTGAAACAGGTGTGGTCACTACCCACATGGATCTTGCAGTTCAGAGAGGGAAGAGTGGCACATCAGTTGGCTGCACAAGTGGATGTGAAACAGCAACTTGACAAGGACTCAGTGGTAAAGATATGGAGTCAGAAGTGGGAAGGCTCCAGCAGGACAGCATGACACTCCTGGGGGATCCACCTTGGAGGCACTGCTTGAGATTTAGGTCTTTGTGCAGAAATCAATGGAAAGGCATTGAAGAATTTTAAGCGAGGAAGTGGAATGACCAGATTTGCATTTCAGAAAGCTCACTCTCATTGCCTAGTGGAAAATGGATAGTAGGGGACAAGATGAGTGTGTATCATCAGTTAGGAGGTTGTTGCAGAGATAGAAGCAAGAGCTGATAGTTTTGTTGACCAGTGTGCTGGCAGTGCCCAGGGAACTGGTGAGGACTGCAGGAAGTATTGTGGGTGGGGGGGTGGGGGTGGAATTGGCAGGACCAAGGGCCAGATTGGGTGTGAAGGAAAGAGGAGACTGGAGAGGGGCTTGGGGAGACTAGTGGGTCGGGGGTGCCATTTGCTGAGACGGGAGGAGCTGAGCTCACCACCACTGTGTCCTTTCTCCCATGTCAGGGGCTCCCTGCTGCCCCACCCCACCACACCTTGTTCCTCAGTCCTGGCCTGTGAAGGCCTCTGCCTTTGGAGGTGCCTGGCTTCCTCTGTGGTCCTGCAGCTCCCCCGATCACCTGCCACAGTGCTGTCCATCCTCTCCTGCTCCCGCCGTGGCTCTTCTTGTATGGACCATGGCTGGCAAATTAGCCTCTTTCCACCCATCCTAGCATTTTTGTAATCCACCCTCCCCTGCAGCACCTAGCCCAGTGTCCTCAGGTAGGGGGAGATGGGGAAATAATAGACATCCCTGCAATTGCATTTAGTGTGTGTGTGATGTGTGTGTCACTTTCTGTAAAATGGGTTCCTGCAGGCTCACCTCACTGTCAGGTCCCCACAATCCTGGCAGCTCCAGGACTGTCAGTCAGCTGCTGGCCTTTCCAGATGCTCGTAGGGGTCTTCCATGCTTCATGGAGAAATGGCTGTGAGCACTACTCAGTCATGGCAATTAAAGAAACAGGTACTAAATTTAAAGGGAGCACTGAAAGCCTAGAAAACGATACCTTAGCGGAGCATGTTTTTCTGAAAAAAAAAAGTAAATTATAGCAAAATGTAGATTTTTAAGCCAACAGTCAACCAGACTTGGCCCAAAGGGAAGGAAAAGATATATTTGCAGGGTTTCCTGTGTCCAGCAGAGCAAGGCCCTGGCCATGAGAAGGGTGGTGGCGGTGCATGGGGTAGGGCAAAGTGTGGAGCCATGCACCAAGAATGGTTTCTCTCCCAGTGTCTCCTGTGACCATTCAGGCAATTCTGAAAGAATCTCAGCATCATAAAACATTCGAGTGACGCTCCCTGGGGAGACTTTTAAATTCATTAAAATTGCAAAAGCTCCTGAAAAGGCACACAGAGAAATCGTGTCCCGTGGAGCCAGTTTTCTTGCCATATTGGCCTCAGTCGAGACGGTCCTGGATGCCACAGACAGTAGCATTTATATGACACTTGCAGGGCGCTCTGCCAGGTGTTTGTTTTGAATTCCTTTCTTAAGCTGTTAGTATTGCTGCCACTGGTTTGACTAAGTATTTTAACTTCCTTACCAACATCTTGAATTCCCTACTGCAAGTGTTTGATTTTTAGCTTGCCTGAAAGCACTGAAGTTTGACGCATCACTGTCTTCCAGAAGACTGTTGAGGGAAACCGGTCCTCTGCCTCAGGGGCCCATGCGATCATCGTCCCCCAAGAACACATGGCCCCACACAGGCACAGCTCAGCAGGGAGGGGTGGGCCATGCAGACCTGCCGAGGGGACACACACAGGACGGGAGTGATGCTGTTAGTAGCGACCCTCCCAACAAGGCCACGCTGCATCCCGATATTTTCCCTTTACTTTTAAACTCTGGGAAGTAAGCGTAAAGTTCTGGCCTCCAGTGAATCAAAGTGCTTCTTCTCTAATGCGTTAATTATGAAAATATTAGTCTCATTGTCTTTTTCAGAACTTAGACTGTTTCTTTATTTTGCAGGCCTGAAAACAAAAAGAAACCCGTGATCAATTTAAAATCTAATGGTAAGAGAGTTAATCGGACACTAGATTTTCTTTTTATGTTTTAACCAAAAAACTCTGTGACATGCATTTGTTGTTTACACCCTCATGTGAGTCCTGAAGCGGGCGTGCTCACAGGGACTGCCATTGCAGCTCTCCCTGGGGTGGAACCTGAGGGCTTCTGGAGGCTCAGTTCTTCACAGACAGGACCACACAGGTGCCATGGACCACAGGGGCAGAGCATTGTAATTTCCAAGTATGAATTTGCAGGGGATCCTGGCCTCCATGTCTAATTAATTATCAGCACCATATATTTTACCAATAAAATGTTTCTTGCCTCTCTCCTCATCCTCAGAAGCACCCATTGCTCATGACCGGACAGGCTCTTGAAGTAATTCTAACTGGTTTCCTCATACCCAGTTCCTCCCAGCTCCTGACTCTCTTCCACCTGGCCACCAGCCTCCAAACCCTGGTTTCCCCCGACCTTCCTGTATAAGGACGGCCAATGCCTCCCCGTGCCTGCAGGGTAGAGTCTGAGCTTTCTCCATTCCTGGGAGGCCCCAGCCCTGCTCTCCAGCTTATTCCTCCCAAGGTCACCTCTTTGGGTCAAGCCACAGTCAGCTTTTTTCAGCTGTAGCACACCTATGCCTCTGTACCTTTGCCCATGTTGTTCCTTCTGTAGGGAGTTCCTTTTCCTTCTCCTCAGCCCAGTGAGCGCCTATTCATCCTTCAACACCCAGCTCACAGGAAAAATCTAGCCCTCCTACCATAACACTGTGGCATATCCCCTGCCCCGCTTGGGCTCTATCAGCTTCTGTCTCCTTAAACCCCTTATACCTTGAATTAAAGGTATAATTTGATTAATAGTTTTACTGACAATAACAAAAATATCTGCTATTTATTTAGCCCCAGTATGTCCCACTTTGCTAACCCAGCATGGAAACTAATTCAGAGCTGCTATAGAACCTAGGCTTAGGAATCTGCCTTTTTAGCAAGCACCCCAGTGTGAATCACTCTTCTAGAAGGACAGCTACCTACTGTGGGGGAGACAAGTACCCAGTGGGTTGTGATGGAGAGTATGGGCTTGAGTCAGATGACTTGGGTGGGACTCCCAGCTTGGCCACTCACTGGCATTGTGATTGTGGCCAATTTCTTAACCCCCTTCAGCGTCCATTTGTTTGCTCAGTGAAATGAAAACATTAATACTTACCTTGCCAGGCTGGTGCGAGGATGAGATGGGGTTGCTTATGAGAAGTCAGCACAGAGCTGGCACGTGGTGCCATGCAGGTGTTAGCAGAGTTAAGGGATTGTTGATGTAGTAGACGTGGTCCGCTCCACCACATCTTGCCAGACCACCCGCAGGGCACCTCAGCTCCAATTCACAGACGTGCCTACAGCTTCCTGCACCAAGCAGCTGTGTCGCTCTGCCTGAGGGCTTTCTCTGGCTGCAGGAGCATGCTCAGCCCTCACAAGGCAGCTCAAAGTACCAGGGAGTTGATGCCCTGCGTTGAGAGCAACCCTCAACCAACAGAGGCAAGTTGGTGGATCTGTAACCCCACTCCCTTACTCTTCACTGAGACAATCTGGGGAGAGTTCTGCAGTCTCTCAGGGGGCCCCCGCAGGCTGAGCCTTGCCTGTCCACTCACTGCCAGGCACCCACTCATCATCATACCCTTCATTGGCTTTCTGTCTTCCTTGTGTCACTGTCCCCATGGTTCCTGGGATCACCTCTCAAGTAAACGATGTGGACCAAAGTCCTGTCTCAGGGTAAACATCTCTGCTTATTCCCCTGCCACGTCTTTCCCTTCTCCTCTCTGCTCTCATAAAGAAGAGTGGGAGATGAAAGTGGAGGGGCAGCTGAGGTGGGGTGGCATCAGGCTGATACAACACCCCAGGGAACCCTGCTTCCATGTAACCCTGACCTTAAATCCCTATCCTACAATAAAGAGTTGGGCACAACAGAAGGGAAAAGGAAGTATTCTGCAAATTGTTTTCCATAACAGTGCAGAGGACACACTTTGAAATGTGTAATTTGTGCAGTATGACCTGCATTTGGGTGTGTCTGGTCAGGTACATCATGTGGTGTCCCTGTTAGGCATTTTGCAGACCAACACTCCGCTTAACCAGTCCTTCCGTGCTGTGCTGTTTTGTAAGCTCTTACCAGAGTGCAAAAATGTTAAATGACTGGTTTTATTTTCCAGCCCTCTGGGATGAGTCTGACGACAGTAACTCAGAAATTGAGGCTGCTTTACGCCCTAGAAACCATAACACCGACGATTCTGATGATTTTTATGACTAACATGCTGTGACATCTGTTCCAAATAAAGTCTTTAAACAAACTGAAACCCTGTGTTCATATGTGATGTCCAAAATAAATATGTTCTTTTAAGTTTTCTCATTGTTTTATAGGAAAACTTAGGACTACATTGCTATTCAAGTGAAATTTTATGACATAAATATGAACTTGCATATTCATTTTTAAGTGTCATCATGAAGCAAAGTGATGAATGCAATGCCCATCAAAATTCAAGGTAGTTTCTATGTTAGGAATTAGCCAGCTGATCTTAAATTCATATGGAAATTCAAGAGACCCAGAATAGCCAAAACAATCTTGAAAAAGAAATACAGTTGGGAGGCTGAGGCAGGTGGATCACTTGAGGTCAGGAGTTCAAGACCAGCCTGGCCAACATGGTGAAACCCCATCTCTGTAATTTTTGTAAAACTACAAAAATTAGCTGGGTGTGGTGGCATGCACCTGTAATCCCAGCTGCTCGATCCCGGCTGCTCGGGAGGCTGAGGCAGGAGAATTGCCTGAACCTGGGAGGCAGAGGTTGCAATGAGCCATGATCACGCCATAGCACTCCATCCTGGGTGACAGAGCAAGACTCCTTCTCAAAAAAAAAAAAAAAAAAAAAAAAAAACAGAGTTGGATTTCTCACATTTCCTTATTTCAAAACTTACTGAAAAGCTACAGTAATTGAGATACTGTGGTACTAGATAAACAGAAATCAATGGAATATTGACTCTCTTGATTCATATGTGTCTACAATTGAGAATACAAAAACACTGTCACATTTAGGTCAATTAATTTTTGACAAGGGTGACAATTTCTGCTACTCAATGGGGTAAAGAATAGCCTTTTCAACAAATGATGCTGGGACAAATGGATAGCCACATGGCAAAAGAATGATCTTGGATCCCTACCTCACACTATATACAAAAATTAACCAAAATGGATCAAGAACCTAAATGTAAGAGCTAAAATTATAAAACTGTTAGAAGTAAACATAGGTGGCCAGGCACAGTGGCTCATGCCTGTAATCCCAACACTTTTGGAGGCTGAGGCAGGCAGATTGCCTGAGGTCAGGAGTTTGAGACCAGCCTGGCCAACATGGTGAAACCCTGCCTCTACTAAAAATACAAAAATTAGCCAGGCATGGTGGCAGGCACCTGTAATTCCAGCTACTTGAGAGGCTGAGGCAGGAGAATCGGTTGAACCCGGGAGACGGAGGTTGTAGTGAGCCAAGATCGCACCATTGCACTCCAACCTGGGCAAACCCGGGAGACGGAGGTTGTGGTGAGTCAAGATTGCACCATTGCACTCCAACCTGGGCGACAAGAACAAGACTTGGTCTCAAAAAAAAAAAAAAGTAAACATAGGTGTAAATTTCCCTAACCTTGGATTAGGCAACAGTTTCTTAGATATGACCGCAAAGGCTTAGATGTAGTTGCAAAAGATACCACCAGGAAAGTTAAGGCCAGGTGCAATGGCTCATGCCTGTAATCCCAGCACTTTGGGTGGTCAAGGTGGGTGGATCATTTGAGGTCAGGAGTTCAAGACCAGCTTGACCAACATGGTGAAACCCCATCTGTACTAAAAATACAAAAAGTCAGGCGTGGTGGCACGCACCTGTAGTCCCAGCAACTCAGGAGTCTGAGGCAGGAGAATCACTTGAACCCAGGAGGCAGAGGTTGCAGTGAGCCAAGAGAGCGCCATTGCACTCCAGCCTGGGTGACAGAGTAAGACTCCATTTCAAAAAAAAAAAGAAAATGAAAAGACAATCTATAGAATGAGAAAATATTTGCAAATTATACATCTAAAAATGGACTTGTATCCAGAAATACATAAATAACTTATAACTCAATAATTTAAAAAACCCAATTTTTAAAATGGGCAAAGGATCTGAATAGATACTTCTCCAAAGAAGATATACAAATGGCCAATAAGATGCATAGCATCATTGGTCTTCAAAGAAATGCAAATCAAAACCACAGTGAGGTACCCCTTCATGCCCTCTAGCATGACTGGAATCAAAAAGTCAGGTAACAGAAGTGGTGAGGAGGTGGAGAAATCGCTGGCAGGTATGTGAAATGGTGCAGCAACTTTGATAAACACTCTAGTAGTTCCTGAAAAGGTTAAACATAGAGGGATTATGACCTAATGATTCTACTCCAAGAGAAACGAAAACATATCTACACAAAAACTTGTACAGGAATGTTTATAGAGGAATTATTCATAAGAGCCAAAGAGTGGAAACAACCCAAATGTCCATCACTTATAAATGGATAAGCAGAATATCCATACAGTAGAATATCATTCCTCAGTAAAAAGGCATGGAGTACTAATTCATGCTACAACATGGGTGAACCTTGAAAACATTATTCTAAGTGAAAGAAGTCACTCACAAAAGACCACATAATGTCAGATTCATTTCTACGCAGTGTCTAGGATAGGAAAGTCCATAGACAGATGAGTGGTTGTCTAGGCCTGGAGTCAGGAGAGGAGTGACTGCTGATATGAGGGATTTTGGCAGGGATAATGAAAATGTCCTAAAATTCATTGTGCTGATGATTGTATAATTCTGTGGATACACTGAAAACCATTGAATTGTACACTTTAAATAGGTGAATTATATGCTATGTAAATTGCATGTCAATACAGTTTAGAAAAAGGAAATTGGTAATTCATACGTCTTGGGGTCTAGTGACTCGAGTGACTACAGGCAACTCTTGGTGCAACACTTTCTCACTTTTAAATGGTCACTTTAGTCAATGTCAGAAGTTAATTGTGCAACTCAGGAGCCCAGGGCTCATGGTGGGTCATGTGACTACTCTGGCTTCCTTTGAGCCCTCAGAATCTCTGAAATTGATTAAAGCATTGTGTGTATTTTGTTTTTAAATCACCTCCTGCTTGTCACTTACCCTGCTCAAGAACTTGGGAGTTGTCTTTGATTCACTCCTTTATTCATCTTTTCACTCAAATTACCAAGGCCTTTCCTGTGTCTTCCCTGCCATCCTCACCATCCCCATCTGAGCCTTCACACCTGAGTTTCTGCAGCAGATGTCTTGATATTGCCCTTGGCAACTAAGGAAAATCCTGCCATGGGTTTCCTTTTTCTTCTTAAAAAGGTATAACTTGGGTATTATCAATTTGCTAATAATAAAATAGCTGCTATTTATTGAGCACCCTATCATATCCCAGGCACTTTGCTTGCTTAGCATAGAAACCAACTCAGGGCTGATGTAGAGACTAGGAATCTGCATTTTTAGCAGGCACCCCTGTGGGAATCACTGTTCTAGAAAGACAACTATCTACTATGGGGAAATAAATCCATCTCTGAAATCCATGTTTTTATCCATTTGATGAGAGGCAAGGAATGTTGGCTGTTTGGTTTTTTTGTTGTTGTTGGTTTTTGTTTTGTTTTGTTTTTTGTTTTTCTTCATTATGTTGTTCTGACTTAGTTGTTTGTTCTAATAAGAAAATATTTCATTCTTTGGTTTTTAAAACTTTTAAGCTTTATACTACAGCATTGTTTTTCTATATTCTCTCTTCCCTATCCACAATTATTAAATAATGGGAGTTGACTCTAATGGTAATTCTCCACATAGATAAGGGGATACATTATGGCTCGAAGCACACGATGGAAAGATTTAGAATCATGCTATTTTAGGACTGGAGAAGCTTTTAGAGATCACATGGTCTTTGAATTTTAGAGTCGAAAAGGACATTATTCATCAAAACTCATTTTAGAAAACTTGGTCAAAAATGATAAATATGACAGCAAAGTGAAGAGCAATATAGATACTAACCTGTCAGTAGACACTAAGAAGACAAGGAAAGAGAAGCGTGCCTGGCAAGGATTGAAGTTAAATGGAAAAATGTGACTTGCTTTGGCCAATGCAACGTGAACACAAGTAACCAATGCCACTTCTGGTTAGAAGCTTTAGTGCTATGTGTGATTCTCTGTGTCCTCTTTCCTGGGTCAGCAGCCATGGCAGCATGGGACAAGTGGAGCCTCCATCAGCCTGGCTGCCTCAGTGACTAGGAAGAGCAGACCTCCCCTGCTAATCATGTTTGCACCACTGGAATTGGCAGGTTGTTACCACAGGAAAATTCTGGCCTATCCTGACCAATATACTATTCTTCCATTTACATACCATCTACGTATGCTCTTTTTTTTTTTTTTTTTTTTTTTTTTTTGTGAGACAGAGTCTCACTCAGTGGCCCAGGCTGGAGTGCAGTGGCAAGGTCTCAGCTCACTGCAACCTCCACCTCCCAAGCGATTCTCCTGCCTCAGCCTCCCGAGTAGCTGGGATCACAGGCATGCGCCACCATGCCTGACTAATTTATATATTTTTAGTAGAGAGGGTTTCACCATGTTGGCCAAGCTATTCTCGAACTCCTGACCTCAAGTGTTCTGCCCGCCTCTGCGTCCCAAAATGCTGGGATTACAGGCATGAGCCACACCACGCCCAGCCATTTATGTATATTCTGATTAGGCCACGTGTAATTTAATTTTGGAGTGGTGAGACTTGCAAGGTTTCCTAAATGCTCACTGAATAAACATTACACCTTTGAGGTTTTTTTAAAGAAAATTTGATTCTGAATAAAGAACATCTTTTTTCCTTTTCAGTTGAGAACCCCAAGTATCTGTGGTTAGACTATTTCTAAATGAAGTGGTAACAATTACAGTTGCAGAAGGTGAGGAACAAGTTGCACACCTTGGGGCAGGGATTGGGGGACATTTTTAGAACTGAGCTGTGGTAGTCAATAAATGGGAGCCTGTTGACAGGAAAACCTCCAGAAACCACAGCCTGCGGGGAAGCCCTCTGTGGTCTCTGGAAAGCAGGCACAGCATCTGGAGCATTTCCCTGGGTATTTGTATATATCTCCACTGGAAAATAGCAAATGAACTGGGTTCCTCCAACTATCTGACCCAAGAGGTAGAACTGAATTCTCCCTCCTCCCCCCATTTCTAATGTGGGCTGGACTTAGTGAGTCACTTCCACAGAACAGAGATGGGAAGGGGGAAATAGTAATGGTACAGTGGAGAAACCTGCCTGACACCACCTTACGTGATGAAGGTTAACACCCATGAGTCATGACTCGTGTGGATATCTGGAACCCTGACATGCTGCCAGGAGACGGGCACTTCTCCTCTATAGTGTTCTTTCTGAAAAATCTGAACCACAGCCTAATCATGAAAAATATCAGATAACCTTGGCACATTTGACAAAACACCCAGCCATTACTCCTCAAAACAGACGGTGTCATGAAAAGCAAGGAAAGACTAAGAAACTTTCACAGACCAGAGGAGAAAGAGACATGACAACTAAAATGCATTGTGGGGCCCTGGTGGGATCCTCGAACCAAAAAAAGGACACTCATGGAAAATCTGGTGAAATGTGAGTAAAGTCTGGAGTTTAATATTAATGTACCATGTTGGTTTCTTAGTTTTGACAAATGTGCCACAGCAATGTAAGATGATAATATTAAAGGCAACTGAAACTGGGCTAGGGGTATATAAGAACTCTGCATTGTCTTTGCAACAAATCTAAAATTATTCCACATAAACTAACCTCCATCAATAAGTATTATTGACACTTGGGTGATACCCTTTCACACTTTTTCTATGCACATATGCTTTTTCATTCTCTTAAACGTTTCTATTTTTAATCTAAATCTTACCAGGCTTAAAAGATTGATACCCACTAAGAAAACAAAACAGGCCTTCAACCAGGGCACTAACTTGCTATTTGTCAGCAGTGCTGATGGGGTATACAGAGTCCTACATCTTAACATCTTTTACCTAGAGATCACATGCTGCACTGATGATAGTCCAGAAGAACGCCTAGGTTTGGTGCTAGTCTTTAAAACTTTGCTAACCATTTTCTTACTTTGTAGCAATAGAGTAGGCCTAGGGCCCCACACTAGTAGCAAGCAAAATTTTCCAGCTAAAATGTAACCTTTTTTTTTCTTTTTAGTTACTATTTATCTCAAATGGCTCTGGTTTAAAATGTATAGAAGCGGCCAGGCACAGTGGCTCATGCCTGTAATTCCAGCTACACAGGAGGCTGAGGTGGAAGGATCACTGAGTCCAGGGAGATCGAGGCTGCAGTGAGCCATGATCGTGCCACTGCACTCCAGCCTAAGCAACAGAATGAGGCCCTGACAAAATAAAAATAAATAAAATAAAATGGACAGCAGTGATATAAAGTTCCCTTTTAAAATACATTTTAGGGAAAAAAAAAAACTGACCTTCAAAAATAAGCTTAAAAAAAAAATAGAACAAGTGCTAGGAGGCATGGCCAAGTGGAAGGAGGGGAAAGTTGCTCTGTTACCCTCACCAAATACCTCTCTGATGTATTTTGGGGTTTCCAGAGGATGAAGCTTCATGGGGAGGTCACATATGGGGCCCATGGCTGGTCCTGTTTCCCAGGTGAAAGCACTATCACTATCACAGCATAAGTTAATAACCCGATCTTCCCATTTATAAATCAAACTTTTGTGAGTTTGATTAACATGTGGATGCTGTGAACTGGTGAAATCAAGCACAAGGACTCACAGAGTTAAGGACTCAGCTCTAGATCTGGGGTAGCCACTCCCCACCAACTCCCGACTGAAGTTCAGATACAGCTTTATTATTTGGTCATTCCGCAGTCCTTTCCCCCCTCCCCCCCAAGTAAAGGAGATTTTTGTTTTGTTTTGTTTTTTTTAATTATACTTTAGGTTCTGGGGTACATGTGCAGAACCTGCAGTTTTGTTACATAGATATACACGTGCCATGGTGGTTTGCTGCACCCATCAACCTGTCATCTATATTAGGTATTTCTCCTAATGCTCTCCCTCCCCTAGTCCCCCACCCCCCAACAGGCCCTGTTGTGTGATGTTCCCCTCCCTGTGTCCATGTGTTCCCATTGTTCAACTCCCACTTATGAATGAGAACATGCAGTGTTTGGTTTTCTGTCCTTGCGATAGTTTGCTGAGAATGATGGTTTCCAGCCTCATCCATGTCCCTGCAAAGGACATGAACTCATTTTTTTTTATGGCTGCATAGTATTCCATGGTGTATATGTGCCACATTTTCTTTATCCAGTCTATCATTGATGGACATTTGGGTTGGTTCCAAGTCTTTGCTATTGTGAATCATGTCACAATAAACATACGTGTTCATGTGTCTTTATAGCAGACAGTGTGGCAATTCCTCAAGGATCTAGAACTAGAAATACCATTTGACCCAGCAATCTCATTACTGGGTATATACCCAAAGTATTAGAAATCCTCAGCCCTTTTCTGACACTCCTTGTGTGTGGGGCCTTGTTATGCTAGTCACTTGGAATGCAGAGATGAATGTAGCACAGTCACTGACCTCGGGATACTCAAACTCCAAGAAAGGAGAAAAAAATGCACCTGAAGCATGGTGCGTTATGTACATGATGGTGGGAAAGATAACCCCGACTTACGATGCAATGCATCCTGACAACCTTATCATGAGCCAAAAATAGTGTTAAGTTGAAATGCATTAAGTAAACCCATCATGAGGTCAAAAATTTTAAATCAAACCATTGTAAGTCAGGGACCACATGTCCCCAAAGCTGAGAGGAGTGAATAATAATTTCTCCTAAGGTAGACTTAAGAAAGTTTCACATGAGAAGTGGCATTTATACAAGACGGGGTGAACCTGGAGGCATAAGGGGACATAGGCAGAGAAATGGCACCTGCAAGGCTCAATGGCACAAAAGAATGTGTGTAAATTAAACATGATTAATTGTCGCATGTAGCAGCATAGGGAACATGTGCAGCAAGGTGAGGGCTGAGTCCGTGAGGGTAGGTGGAAGTAACTGAGAAAGGAGTAACTGCAGATTGGAAGGGCGGAGACAGAGTATTCATTATTCACAGACAATATGGTTGTTAACAAAGAAAATCAAGAGACTTTGAGGGCTAAGCCTTAGAACCAGTGAGAGGTCGGCAAGATGGGTAGATATATGGGAGTGTTAGGGTGGTTTTGTAATGGTAGTTGCCTGTAAGTAATCCCAGCTACTCGGGAGGCTGAGGCAGGAGAATCGCTTGAACCCAGGAGGTGGAGCTTGCAGTGAGCCAAGATTGCACCACTGCACTCCAGTCTGGGCGACAGAGCAAGACTCCATCTCAAAAAAAAAAAAAAAAAAAAAAAAAAAAAGAATCATAGTTACCTCCTAATTGATCCAAAAGCCAATGCGATTTCAGTCAAAATCCCAACAGGTCTTCCAGGTACTTAACAAAGCTGGTCATAAAACTCAGAAGGAATTTAAAAGGCCAAAATGTTGAAGGCAATTTTGAAGAATAAAGAGAAGGGGTCTTGCTGTAGCAGACATCAAGATTTATTATAAAGAGCAGTAATTAGGCCATGTGGTATTGGCTCGGGGATAGAAATATGGAGCAGAACACAGGCTCTAGAAATATTTCCAGGCATGAGAACTGAGTGTGGGACCCACGTAGTATTAGAAATCAGTGAGGTGATCCACCTTCCAATCAGGGCTGGACCAACTGGCAAGCCACATGGCAAAACAGAAAATTAAATTTCGACTTCATCCCTAACACGAAAGAAATTTGTGCTGGAATAAAGAACTAAATATGAAAAAGAAAACTTTAAAACTTTTAAAGAAAAAAATAGGTCTCTTTATGACTTTGAAGCAAGGAAGAATTTCTTAGCCAAGACAGAAGAAGCAAAAACTCATAAAAATATTGATAAATATCACAACATGAAAATTTAAAACTTCTGTGGCTGAGCACAGTGGCTTATGCCTATAATCCCAGCACTTTGGGAGGCTGAGGCAGATAGGTGGCTTGAGCCCAGGAGTTTGACACCAGCCTAGGCAACATGGCGAAACCCCGTCTCTACCAAAAATAGAAAAATTAGTCGGTGGTGGTGGTGTGCTCCTGTAGTCTCAGCTACTAGGGAGTCTGAGGCGGGAGGATCAATTGAGCCTGGGAGGTCAAGGCTGCAGTGAGGTGAGATCACTGTCTGCCATCCTGGGTGACAAAAAAGAGAGAGAGAGAGAATGAAGGAAAGAAGGAGGGAAGGAAGGAAGGAAGGGAGGGAGGCAGGGAGGGAGGGAGGGAAAAAAAGAAAAGAAAAAGAAAGAGAGAGAAAGAAAGGAAAGAAAGAAAGGAAAGAGAAAGAAAGAAAGAAGAAAGAGAAAGAAAGAAAAAGAAAGGGAAAGAAAAGAGACAGAAAAAAGAAAGAAAAGGAAGTTTTTAAACGACAAAAATACCAACCAAAAAAGACAAATCATTGGCTGGAAGGTGACATTTCTAGGATATATATCCATCAAAGACCTGTATCTGGAATACATAAAGAAACACATATTGAGGGCCGGGCGGTGGCTCACGCCTGTAATCCCAGCACTTTGGGATGCCCAGGCAGGCAGATCACGAGGTCAGGAGATCGAGACCATCCTGGCTAACATGGTGAAACCCCGTCTGTACTAAAAATACAAAAAATTAGCCAGGTGTGGTGGCAGGCGCCTGTAGTCCCAGCTACTCCGGAGGCTGAGGCAGGAGAATGGCATGAACCCGGGAGGCAGAGCTTGCAGTGAGCCGAGATCGCACCACTGCACTCCAGCCTGGGCGACAGAGCAACACTCTGTCTAAAAAAAAAAAAAAAAGAAATACGTATTGAGAAAAATACAACTCAGTAGAAAAACACAAAGGATCGGAATGAGAAGTTAATAGAAAATGAAATCCGGATGATCAGTAAATGTAAAATGTTCTTGAACTCACTAGCATAAACTGTGAAAGTGACATAGGATAAGATGCCATTCCATACCCAACAGACTGGCAGAGAGTGAGAGGCAGATCACGCTGACAATCGGGAAGGACTTCAGGGAAGAGGGACTTTGACACAGTGTGAAGAGCCCATTTGCAACATCAAGTGAAGTTACAGACGGGCATGTCCTGACTCAGCAACTCCATTTCTAAATGTATACTCTAGAGCCACGCTACCCAGCACAGTCAACACCAGCCACATATAACCTGAGCACTTGAAACATGGCCAGTCCAAATTATGAGACAGACACTGGATTTGAAGACTTGGTCTGCAAGAAATAATGTAAACTATTTTATTAATTTTTATATTGTTCATATCTTGAAATGGATATATTTGATATATTGGGTTAAATGTAGCATCAAAGTTAATTTCAACAGTTTCTTTTTTACCAGTTTCTTTTTGCTTTTTTTTTTTTGAGACGGAGTTTCACTCTTGTTGCCCAGGCTGGAGTGCAATGGTGCCATCTCGGCTCACTGCAACCTACGCCTCCTGGGTTCAAGCGATTCTCCTGTCTCAGCCTCCCGAGTAGCTGGGATTACAGGCATGCGCCACAACACCAGCTAATTTTGTATTTTTAGTAGAGACGGGGTTTCTCCATGTTGGTCAGGCTGGTCTTGAACTCCCGACTTCAGGCGATCCGCCTATCTCGGCCTCCCAAAGTACTGGGATTACAGACGTGAGCCACCACACTTGGCCTCTTTTTGCATTTTCTAATGTAGCTGCTAGAAAATTTAAAATTACATATGTGATTTGCATTTGTGATTTTATTATATTTCTATTGGCCGAAGCTGCTATAGAGAATTCTGGCCATTGTACACAAAGACATGTCCAAAATTTGATTGTGGATTGTTTGAAATAGGAAAAATTTAGAAGCATTTGGGCCCATGGACAGGAAAATGATAAGAAACACATTGCTAGAGGATTTATACAGCTAATGAAACATATGTAAAAGTGAAAAGAGAAAAACAAAAATAATGTGTACAATTAAAAACAAAGTAATTCAATGAGTCACTTAAAGATAGAGAGGAAAGGACTCATATAGAATAAAAGTAGAAAAACATGGAAGGGATTTGTGAGCGCTTCAAGAAAGTGATTAGCTCTGGGGAAGAAAAAAGATTAGGGTGGGTGGTACACAGAGAACTTCAATGCATCAGTAGTGGCTTATTTTTTTAAGCAACTTGGCCGGGCACAGTGGCTCACACCTGTAATCTCAGCACTTTGGGAAGCTGACGCAGGCAGATCCCTTGAGCCCAGGAGTTCAAGAGCAGCCTGGCAAACATGCCAAAACCCAGTCTCTACAAAAAAAAAAAAAAAAAAACAAAAAAATACAAAAACTAGCCAGGCGTGGTGGCACAGGCCTGTAGTCCCAGCTACTCCAGAGACTGAGGTGGGAGGATCGCTTGAGTCTGGGAAGCAGAGGTTGCAGTGAGGCGACATCGCGCCACTACATTCCAACCTGGGCAATAGAATGAGACCCTGTCTCAAAAACAACAACAACAACAACAAAAACCCAAATACTCTCTCAACTTCATGTACTTGTGAGTGTAGAAAGACATAAGACATAGATATTCTTCAGTTATATCATCGATAACCACTAATTTTTAAACAATTTTCCTATGATTGCTTGCTATAAAAATGTAAAATGGTATATATGTTATTCACCCTGTAATTTTGGTTTATTTTCTTTTAGACTTTTTTCCAATGTATATTTTTTGGAACAGTTTTAATGTGTTTACTTATCATTTACCCTGACTTTTTGAAACCTAGTGTTGTAAATGTGACTTATGTTTACATAGCAAAAAAAAAAAAAAAAAATCTATATGGTCTAGGCAAATACGGCAAAGCATCAACATTTATCAAATATTTGTCAAATATGGGTGGTGGCTACATGTTATTTGTTATGTTTTTCTCTGAATTTTTGTGTGCTTAAAACAGTTCATAATTTTAAAAAAGAAACAGGTCATGAAGAGTGCTATATTGATGCTAAGGAATTTGAACTTTATTCTATTGGCCAATATTTGGAAGCCATTGAAGAATTTTAAACAGGGGATGAGATTTCCATGTTGAGAGAGCATTTGTATTCTGACAGTCTCATTTTAGGCTCATCAAGTCCACCAGCTAATAAAAGTCAAGAACAGAAATCACCATATTTGATTGCTTCTGGCACACTTTTTTTCACATTTTAACAATTCTGAAATAGGAATGCGTCTCGTCGGCCGCACAACAGTCGTGGTATTGTTGTCATTGCAGAATGGGTGTCAGCTGCTTCGATAGAAGTCCTGGGGACAATAGTGGAGAACTCGGACATGCCGCATCACCAGTGTGCTTCATGGCACCGTGGATGACATCACGTGGGGAAAGTGACATCTGCCACTCAGAATCAAAAAGTGATTTGGAAGAGGCAAGTTTGATACGTGAAGGAGTTTTGGAAAAGCATTAACTCATTTGGTTGGCCTGTATTTTCTTTTATATACATGCATAAGAGTGAAAAATTTTTTCTTAATTTTTTAAAATTATGGTAAAATACATAGAAACTGTACCATCTTAACCATTACCAAGTGTACAGTTCAGTGGCATTAAGTATAGTAACACTGTTGTGTAACCATCACCACTATCCAGCTCCAGATCTTTCTCATCTTGTAAAACTAAACCTCTGTATCCATTAAACAATAACTGCCCATTCCCCTCTTCCTCCAGTCCCTGGCAACCACATTCTAACTTTCCTTTATTTTTTTTTTCTTTGAGACGGAGTCTCACTCTATTGCCCAGGCTGGAGTGCAATGACACTGTGTCAGCTCACTGCAACCTTCATCTCCTGAGTTCAAGCAATTCTGCCTCAGCCTCCCTAGTAGCTGGGATTACAGGCACCCACCACCATACCTGGCGAATTTTTTTTTTTTCCAATTTGGATAACTTTAATTTTTATTTTATTTTTTATTTTATTATTATTAGACTTGAAGTTTTAGGGTACATGTGCACAATGTGCAGGTTACTTACATACGTATACATGTGCCATGCTGGTGTGCTGCACCCATTAACTCGTCATTTAGCATTAGGTATATCTCCTAAAGCTCTCCCTCCCCCCTCCCCCAACCCCACAACAGTCCTCAGAGTGTGATGTTCCCCTTCCTGTGTCCATGTGTTCTCATTGTTCAGTTCCCACCTATGAGTGAGAATATGCGGTGTTTGGTTTTTTGTCCTTGCGATAGTTTACTGAGAATGATGATTTCCAATTTCATCCATGTCCCTACAAAGGACATGAACTCATCATTTTTTATGGCTGCATAGTATTCCATGGTGTATATGTGCCACATTTTCTTAATCCAGTCTATCATTGTTGGACATTTGGGTTGGTTCCAAGTCTTTGCTATTGTGAATAGTGCCGCAATAAACATACGTGTGCATGTGTCTTTATAGCAGCATGATTTATAGTCCTTTGGGTATATACCCAGTAATGGGATGACTGGGTCAAATGGTATTTCTAGTTCTAGATCCCTGAGGAATCGCCACACTGACTTCCACAATGGTTGAACTAGTTTACAGTCCCACCAACAGTGTCAAAGTGTTCCTATTTCTCCACATCCTCCCCAGCACCTGTTGCTTCCTGACTTTTTAATGATTGTCATTCTAACTGGTGTGAGATGGTATCTCACTGTGGTTTTGATTTGCATTTCTCTGATGGCCAGTGATGGTGAGCATTTTTTCATGTGTTTTTTGGCTGCATAAATGTCTTCTTTTGAGAAGTGTCTGTTCATATCCTTTGCCCACTTTTTGATGGGGTTGTTTGTTTTTTTTCTTGTAAATTTGTTGGAGTTCATTGTAGATTCTGGATATTAGCCCTTTGTCAGATGAGTAGGTTGCAAAAATTTTCTCCCGTTTTGTAGGTTGCCTGTTCACTCTGATGGTAGTTTCTTTAGTTTAATTAGATCCCATTTGTCAATTTTGGCTTTTGTTGACATTGCTGTTGGTGTTTTAGACATGAAGTCCTTGCCCATGCCTGTGTCCTGAATGGTAATGCCTAGGTTTTCTTCTAGGGTTTTTATGGTCTTAGGTCTAACGTTTAAGTCTTTAATCCATCTTGAATTAATTTTTGTATAAGGTGTAAGGAAGGGATCCAGTTTCAGCTTTCTACATATGGCTAGCCAGTTTTCCCAGCACCATTTATTAAATAGGGAATCCTTTCCCCATTTCTTGTTTTTGTCAGGTTTGTTAAAGATCAGATGGTTGTAGATATGCGGCATTATTTCTGAGGGCTCTGTTCTGTTCCATTGATCTATATCTCTGGTTTGGTACCAGTACCATGCTGTTTTGGTTACTGTAGCCTTGTAGTATAGTTTGAAGTCAGGTAGTGTGATGCCTCCAGCTTTGTTCTTTTGGCTTAGGATTGACTTGGCGATGCGGGCTCTTTTTTGGTTCCATATGAACTTTAAAGTAGTTTTTTCCAATTCTGTGAAGAAAGTCATTGGTAGCTTGATGGGGATGGCATTGAATCTATAAATTACCTTGGGAAGTATGGCCATTTTCACAATATTGATTCTTCCTACCCATGAGCATGGAATGTTCTTCCATTTGTTTGTATCCTCTTTTATTTCGTTGAGCAGTGGTTTGTAGTTCTCCTTGAAGAGGTCCTTCACGTCCCTTGTAAGTTGGATTCCTAGGTATTTTATTCTCTTTGAAGCAATTGTGAATGGGAGTTCACTCATGATTTGGCTCTCTGTTTGTCTGTTATTGGTGTAGAAGAATGCTTGTGATTTTTGTACATTGATTTTGTATCCTGAGACTTTGCTGAAGTTGCTTATCAGCTTAAGGAGATTTTGGGCTGAGACAATGGGGTTTTCTAGATATACAATCATGTCATCTGCAAACAGGGACAATTTGACTTCCTCTTTTCCTAATTGAATGCCCTTTATTTCCTTCTCCTGCCTAATTGCCCTGGCCAGAACTTCCAACACTATATTGAATAGGAGTGGTGACAGAGGGCATCCCTGTCTTGTGCCAGTTTTCAAAGGGAATGCTTCCAGTTTTTGCCCATTCAGTATGATATTGGCTGTGGGTTTGTCATAGATAGCTCTTATTATTTTGAGATACGTCCCATCAATACCTAATTTATTGAGAGTTTTTAGCATGAAGGTTGTTGAATTTTGTCAAAGGCCTTTTCTGCATCTATTGAGATAATCATGTGGTTTTTGTCTTTGGTTCTGTTTATATGCTGGATTACATTTATTGATTTGCATATATTGAACCAGCCTTGCATCCCAGGGATGAAGCCCACTTGATTATGGTGGATAAGCTTTTTGATGTGCTGCTGGATTCTGTTTGCCAGTATTTTATTGAGGATTTTTGCATCAATGTTCATCAAGGATATTGGTCTAAAATTCTCTTTTTTGGTTGTGTCTCTGCCCGGCTTTGGTATCAGGATGATGCTGGCCTCATAAAATGAGTTAGGGAGGATTCCCTCTTTTTCTATTGATTGGAATAGTTTCAGAAGGAATGGTACCAGTTCCTCCTTGTACCTCTGGTAGAATTCGGCTGTGAATCCATCTGGTCCTGGACTCTTTTTGGTTGGTAAGCTATTGATTATTGCCACAATTTCAGAGCCTGTTATTGGTCTATTCAGAGAGTCAACTTCTTCCTGGTTTAGTCTTGGGAGGGTGTATGTGTTGAGGAATTTATCCATTTCTTCTAGATTTTCTAGTTTATTTGTGTAGAGGTGTTTGTAGTATTCTCTGATGGTAGTTTGTATTTCTGTGGGATCGGTGATGATATCCCCTTTATCATTTTTTATTGCGTCTATTTGATTCTTCTCTCTTTTCTTCTTTATTAGTCTTGCTAGCGGTCTATCAATTTTGTTGATCCTTTCAAAAAACCAGCTCCCGGATTCATTAATTTTTGAAGGGTTTTTTGTGTCTCTATTTCCTTCAGTTCTGCTCTGATTTTAGTTATTTCTTGCCTTCTGCTAGCTTTTGAATGTGTTTGCTCTTGCTTTTCTAGTTCTTTTCATTGTGATGTTAGGTTGTCAATTTTGGATCTTTCCTGCTTTCTCTTGTGGGCATTTAGTGCTATAAATTTCCCTCTACACACTGCTTTGAATGTGTCCCAGAGATTCTGGTATGTTGTGTCTTTGTTCTCGTTGGTTTCAAAGAACATCTTTATTTCTGCCTTCATTTCGTTATGTACCCAGTAGTCATTCGGGAGCAGGTTGTTCAGTTTCCATGTAGCTGAGCGGTTTTGAGTGAGTTTCTTAATCCTGAGTTCTAGTTTGATTGCACTGCTGGCTAATTTTTTAAAAATATTTTTAGTAGAGATGGGGTTTCACCATGTTGGCCAGGCTGGTCTCGAACTCCTGACCTCAGTGTGATCTGCCCGCCTCGGCCTCCCAAAGTGCTGTTATTACAGGCGTGAGCCACTGCACCCGGCCCCCTAACTTTCTATCTCTATGAATTTGCCTACTCTAGGTACCTCAGTTAGGTGGAATCATACAGTAGCTGTTCCTCTGTGCCTGTCTTATTTCACTTAGCATCGTGTTCTCAAGGTTCATGTACACTGTAGCATGTGTCAGAATTTCTTTCCTTTGTAAGGCTGAAAAATACTTGAATGTATGTACCACATTTTGCTTATCCATTTATCCATGAATAAACACCTGGGTTTGATTCTGCCTTTTGGCTCTTGTGAATAATGCTGCTATGAATATGGGTGTACAAATATCTCTTTGAGACCCTGGTTTCAATTCTTTTGGGTACATACCCAGAAGGGGAATTGCAGGATCATATGAATCATATCTATTTTTAATTTTTGAGAAATTGTCAGACTGTTTTTCATCATGGCTGTGCCATTTTACATTCCCCCCAACAATGCACAGATCCCAATTTCTCCATATCCTCACCAACACTTTTTTCTTTTTTTAAAAAAAAATAGTATCCATCTGTATTAGTCTGTTCTCACTTTGCTAATAAAGACATACCAGAGAGTGGGTAATTGATAAAGGAAAGAGGTTTAATGGACTCACAGTTCCACATGGCTGAGGAGGCCTCACAATCATGGCAGAAGGAGAGCAAAGTCACGTCTCACATGGCAGCAGGCAAGAGAGCTTGTGCAGGGCAACTCCCATTTATAAAACCATGGAATATCGTGAGACTTATTCACTACCACCAGAACAGTATGGAAGAAACCTCCCCCATGATTCTATTATCTCCACCTGGCCCCACCCTTGACACCTGGGGATTATTACAATTCCAGGTGAGATTTGGGTGGGGACACAGCCAAACCATATTATTATCTTAATGGGCATGAGGTGATATTTCACTGTGGTTTTGATTTACATTTCCTTAATGGTTAATGATGTTGAATATTTTTTCATGTGCTTATTAGTCATTTGTATATCCTCTTTGGAGAAATGTTTATTCAAGTCTTTTGCCCATTTTTAAAATCAAGATGTTTGGTTTTTTGTGGAATGATTTTTTAAATCTATGTTTAAGCCTAAAAGAGTGTTTTCAACAAATATAAAACAAATATTCTAAGAGAAAAGGAAACATTATATCACAGGTTAAGTGGAAGGTTTTTTTTTCCTTCTTAGTGGTACATAAAATAACATTAAACCTTACAATTAATAGCATTTTATTTTATTTTATTTTATTTTTTGAGATGGAGTCTCGCTCTGTCGCCCAGGCTGGAGTGCAGTGGCGTGATCTCAGCTCGCTGCAACCTCCACCTCCCAGATTCAAGCAAGTCTCCTGCCTCAGCCTCCCTAGTAGCTGGCACTACAGGCACATGCTACCACACCTGGCTAATTTTTGTGTTTTTAGTAGAGATGGGGTTTCACCATGTTGGCCAGGCCAGTCTTGAACTCCTGACCTCAAGTGATCTGTCTACCTCAGCCTCCCAAAGTGCTGGGATTACAGGCGTGAGCCACCATGCCTGGTCATTAATAGCATTTTAGATTCAATTAAATAATGGTTATAATGAGAGGATGATTTAATGAACTATTGTCAAATGGACTGAAATAATTTTTAAATATTTATATAAATGAAAGAATGTCAAACATATAAGAATGTAAGACTTAAAATATATTTAAATAAGAAATTATTTTGAATCTAAATATGGTATCAAATGAATTAAAATAGTTGAAATTTAGGTAGGAATAAACAGTTATAATTTCACTTCAGCAAGTAGAAGTTTGGGATGTCAAAAACTGAAGCAAAAAGGAGACAGTGCATCAGTATGCATTTGCTCTAAAGATTTTTTAAAATTCTATCATCCTTCCTAGGAAAAAAAGGAGGGGGTTCACTACCTCTTTAGTGAAAGAAGACCACATACAGTCCCAATTGATTCTTCACTTTTCACCCCAAATAGTCAAATTATATCTAGTAGACTTAGCCTATTTTGTTGTTGTTGTTTTTTGTTTGTCTTTCTTTCTTTCTTTCTTTTTTTTTTTTTTTTTTTTTGAGACAGAGTCTTACTCTGTTACCCAGGCTGGAGTGCAGTGGCACCATCTCAGCTCACTACAACCTCTGCCTCCCGGGTTCAAGTGATTCTCCTGGCTCAGCCTCCCAAGTTGTAGCTGGGATTACAGGTGTATGCCACCACACCCAGCTAATTTTTGTATTTTTAGTAGAGACGAGTTTTCACCATGTTGGCCAGGCTGGTCTTCTGACCTCAAGTGATCTACCTGCCTCAGCCTCCCAAAGTGCTGGGATTACAGGCATAAGTCACCATGCCCAGCCCTAGCCTATTGTTATTGCAGAAAATTGTTAGACTGACCCCATGTATTTTTCTACTCCTTTGTCACAGATGCCTGAAATTTCTTTCACTGAATAAAAAGGTTCTTGGTTCATGATAAGAGATAACACTTAAAATACAATTGCCTGGTCACCGTCATCACTTATAATGGTCAGAGTCCTTAGCTGCAGACAACAGTGTCCACTCTAGCTTAGATTAGGCAGAAAGGGATTTATTGAAAAATATTTGACAACACCAGAATCTCCAGGAGAACTAGCCAACTAGGCTGTGTGTTCATATAGTCACTACAATGAAACCAGAAAAAAATGCCTAGTTCCCGTTCTAGTGAAAATGCTGCTGTCTCCACTGCCTGCCAACTGTGATGTCACAAACTCGGCCTTGACTGCTTGGGAAGACCTGACTCCTCTGCTGCTGTGCTTGCTGGAAGGCCCAGTTCTTCTACAGAGGAATCGTCCTGTAGTTTGCTTCTACATCCAGGTCTTACAGGGGTGCATATGATTGGGAGGTTCGAGGTCACATGTTTGCATCATAGCTGCATAGGAGTCTAGAAGAGATCCTATTACATACTCTCACCCCTATGACATAGGCAGGCAAACCCTATAGGGATTGAAATAGGAATGTGAGCTGAGTTGGCAAACTTAACAATAGCTGCCAAACTCCTGGACTGAAACACAAGCTAAAATATAAACAATGAATCAAGAAGTATAAATAGGCTGGGCACGATGGCTCACGCCTGTAATCCCAACACTTTGGGAGGCTGAGGTGGGAGGTTCACTTGAGCCCCGGAGTTTGAGACTAGCCTGGGCAAAATAGTGAGACCCTGTCTCTACAAAAATAAATTAGCTGGGTGTGGTGGTCCCGGCTACTAGGGAGGCCGAGGTAGGAGGATCACTTGGACCCGGGAGGTTAAGGCTGCAACCATGGCACTCCAGTCTTCACAATAGAGCAAGACTCCGTCTCAAATAAAAATAAAAAAGAAGAAGAGGAAGAAGAAAAGGAAGAGGAAGAAGAAGAAGGAGGAGGAGGAGAGGGGGGAGGGGGGAGGGGGAGGGGGAGGAAGAGGAGGGGGGGAAGGAGGAGAAGGAGGAAAAGAGAAGGAGGAGAAGGAGGAGGAGAAGGAGAAGAAGAAGGAGAAGAGGAAGGCAAAAATAATAATAGTGAACTTTGTATCTTTCTCAACTTCAATAAGACAGGGTCCCAAGAAGAGACTAGGGTTTCTTGGATATCTGAAGTGAAGGAAGCATCAACCTTAGAGGAAGAAAAGGAACCATACAAAGCAGGGGACTAAGGCTGGAATAGACAAAACCTCCCCATTCATCATTTGTTACAGGAGAGCCTGTTACCTTTAGCAAGATAGGACAAATAGGAGTTGTCATCCATTCTAAATCCAAGCTGGGCCGGGTCTGCATTATGAAGTTTTCCCCCAGTTTTTAAGGGAGAAAGTTTACTTATACATTGACTTCATTCCCAAAGGATTCATTGAATGAATCACACAAGGAGTACAGTATATAATCTTGTTATTAGGTTAGTGTAAAAGTAATTGTGGTTTTTGGCAATAAAAATGGCAAAAACCACAATTACTTTTGCTCCAACCTAATACATTAGACACTTGTAGCTCAAGAGATGTTTTTTCCCTAAAGATCTCTGATAATTTACAATATTCGGGCTCCACGAATCCAGGTATCAAAGACATTTGTAGATGTCACCACACACCCCACCACCTTCAAGACCTGTGGCATGACGTGGCCTCCAGAGAGATAGCTGACAACTTTAAGGCAAATTCAAAGCGGCACAATTTACATGTAATAAAATGCTCCATGTTAAGTGTACAGTTTTGATAAATGCATACACCCATGTGATCACCACCACACATAAGAACAGTCAGCATAGGCTCTTAAAAAGAGGAGCCTAGGGCAACCCGCTTGGGTCCCCCTTCCATGCTGTGGAAGCTTTGTTCTTCGCCTTTCACAATAAATCTTGCTGCTGCTCACTCTTTGGATCCGCGCCGCCTTTAAGGCTGAAAGAAAAAAACATGAGCCTAACAAGCAAGTATTTGTAATGTGTCTTCTCCATGTTCCCAGCCAGCGTATAAAATAGATTCATTTGGCATGGATATTAGGTTTAGTGGGGAGGAATGCACAAGGCCATCACAAAAATGCCACCCACTCATTCCCGTTGCTCCATTCTTGCTTGGCAAGTTATCTCCTGACTGCGGTTGGCTTCCCTTATGGCCATCTTGGACTTCCTCAAAGCATGGTGGCTTCAAGGCAGCAAGACTTTCCGTGTGGTAGCTCAGTCTTCCCAGAGCGAGAATTCCAAGAGGCCCAACCAGAGCTGCCATGCTTCTTATGACCAAGCCTTGAAAGTCACTTCCGCTGTATTCTGCAGGTCAAGAAAGTCACTGGGACCAGCAAGGGGAGGGGTATGAGACCTCACCTCTTAATGGGTAGAGTTGCATGTGTATGCAACAGAAACTATCACGGAGCTGTATTTGGAGATTCTCTACAACAATAGGCCATAAAATGGCTTAAAGACTTTTTGGACAGAGCAGTGAACAGACGCTAAGGATATAGGGTTCAGGCTCTGCCAGGCTTGCTCAGGTGACACTCGCTGATCCCATAGAACATATCGGGGTTTCCTCTCTCCAGTCGCTTGGGGTCAGATGTGAATGAGGTGCATACAAATGGGGAGAGCCCTGTGAGCCTGAAGGAGGAGCCCCGGGCCTCACCACTGTTCTTAATTGTGGTGGTGATCACATGGGTGTATGCATTTATCAAAACTGTACACTTAACACAGAGCATTTTCTGACATGTAAACTGTGCCTCTATGAAGTTGACTTAAAGGGGTCAGCTCCCCCACCAAAGCAGTGTGGGCATTTCCCACAGGAACTTGGTGTGCCACAGCAGAAAGTCTCAGAACTGGTCTGGCGACAGCAGCATGAGCTCTGGATGAGAAGTCCACCATGACAGCAGGGCCTGGGCTTCCTCTGACTTCAGCCCTCTGAGGCCACCTGCTGCCTGGGACCCATCTGTTCCCTGCCCTGAGGGCTACTGTTGGGACGTTCTGCTAAGGCTGAGTAGAGAGGCTTCAGCCAGGCTGGATATTGAGACTAAAGTTGAAAAGGAAGATTTGATTCTGGAATAAACAAATCGGAAAGAAGAATTCTCTGGAAGACTCCAGGGTGAGATTCCAGAGGCCTGTGTATTTGGGGAAGCCCGAGAAGCAGGGAACAGAGGAGCAGAGCTGTTGGAACAGCCTGAAGGTGAGCAAATGGGGAGAAATGAAAAGACCCCAGGCAGACCCCAGTAAAAGAAAAGAAATGTCTCCCAGAAGAGAGGCCAGAACCATCTGGAGCTTGGGGAAGTAGTCTGCCACAGCCCCAGCCTGGCCGCCACAGCAGGAATCTCTATGCACGTGCCGAAAGTGGCACCAGGGGCTGCACATGGGGAAGGAGCCCTTCATCTGCAGCACGTGCGGCAAGGCCTTCAGTCAGGGCTCCAGCCTCACTGTGCACCAGGTGTGCACACAGTGTGAAGCCATCCATGCGCCCTGAGTGCAGCAAGACCTCAGCCACAGACAGCTCTTGCCTCCTGATGCACCAGAGGAGCCACACAGGCAAGAGGCCCTATGAGTGCTCTGAATGCGGCAAGGCTTTCACCTGCAACTCTGAGCTCCTGGTGCCCCAGGGGACGGATGGTGGGGAGAAACCCCATCGCTGCACCCAGTGCTCAGTGTGGGAAGGCCTTTGGCCAGAGCTCTCACTCATCTTTCACCAGACCACTCATGCCCGGAGGAAACACCGGCTGGTTTTCCTGATCAGATCCCAGTGTTGATGCCCCAGGGCTTCAGGTCCAACACTGAATCCAAGTAAGAGCAAGCTGAGCCTTTGTCAGCAAACTAGCTCCGTGCCAGGAGCTGCGGAACAAGGCTGGGGCAGGCTCCCCCAGGGTCTTTGGAGAGACAAGATACACACACGTGTAAACATATACAAGTGACCAAATGCACCAGGTGACAAGACAGGATAAAGTGCTGAAGCATGTGAGAGATGGCAAGATTGGCCTGGAGGGGGTGCTGAGGTGAGGCAACCTGGGGAGGGGACCAAGCTAAGCACAAGGATGACTCCATGTGGGCCCCAGTGAAAGGAGAGACTGAATAAGGGAGTCTCAAATCAGGCTTGAGATGCACATAGGGAAGTGGAGGTTTCAGGTCCGAAGCCCTGGTGTGTGAGGGCTACAACCAAATCCACAGTCCCGCCCACACTACTGGGCTTCCTGTGCCAGGGTGACCCGAGGTGAGCCATTGAGCATCACTGTCACAGCTGTCCAGGGCAAAACGGATGTTGTGTGCTCTGATTCAATGCCCTGGGTCCTCCACTGACACTGCCACAAGCAAGCTTGAAGCCCCAGGAGCAGCGGCACGGCTCTGCCTGCTTCCCACTCTCCAAATCTCTTAGAAGCACATCTGATTAGTAGGACCTACTTAGAGCACACCAGAACCCTAGCTGCAAGGGAGTCTAGGAAATGTAGTGATTTGCTTTCCATGCTCTGCAGTATAGCTAGACATACCAGAAGGGGCTGGAATGGATGTGGAGTACCATTCTACCATATCCACCACAGAAATCTACAGTACTAGTCCTGGAATACACTTGAGGAGGGTTGTTCTCGACAGAGAATGAGGGGTAAATTCTGTGACTTTGAAGCACTAAAATCGACCTCACTGAATCCTGTCCTTAGGGACCCATCCCTTCAACTCCCCAGCAGAGGCCAATCCAGGGTCTTCCATTAACATGGGAAAGCACACTTTCTGCAGGCATAAACACACCAAGGCAAATCTCAGTGGGTTTACTTTACCTTACAAAGATAAGGCCCATAAAATCTCCTGCATTTGCTACCACTGGGACTTGGCTATCCTTGAACTTTTCATTTCAATGAATTGCTTTTCTAAACGTGCTATATGTGCTGCTCAAGTGAGCACAAGGAATTTTTTTCCTAATTTTGCCTCCTTTTTAAAGGGTCACCATGCCCCTCTGTCCTCCTGACTTTCTCCATTACCATGTGGTTTAATAGCTCAGCATGTACGTGCGTTACCAACACAAGATTTATTCAGGCCCCAGTTCTTTATTTGTAACAGCTTGTAAACCTCCTTCTCCTTTTCCTCAGCAAAAAAAAACAAGGAAACCAAACAGCTACCAATCCTTACAGCTTTTATCCAATACTCAAGCTTTCATCCACTCTCGATATTCCTGTCACTAACGGCTGTGTCATCGGCAGACTTCTTCGGCGACAATCAGATCTTGATGGATCACACTGGCAAAAACACATTAAAGAAGATTGCATTAATTCCAGCCCCAAATCCAAGCAGATAAGGATGATATGACTCAAGAACTTACCCTAAGTGACAGAAACTGAACTCCTCCTGAGGAAAGACTCTTTAGCATTCAGCAGCCGAGATTTCAAGTCTAACTGCTTTTGGTGGTGGTTTCATATGTGTATTTCAAAAATCACCTGGAAATCTCCAGCTCCTTAAGGCGGCTCCCTTTAAATCTTTTTGAATGACATGGTGTTGTCAATTGCCTCCTTCCACTGACATCTTCCGTGTCCTCAGGCCAGTCCAGCCACTGACACAGACTAATATTTGGTGACAGATGGTTCCATGAGCTTCTGGGAAGGCCATATCTCACTTTTGGAGTGCGAGTGATAGCCGAGTTCCTCCAGAGCCTTATTTATTATACTATTACTGCACAAACTCATTAGATGTAAAACCCTCTGCCAGTCAACCTGATCCTGCTCTTCCCCAGCTGTCCCACTGGCAGCCCAAAGATGATGACAGATGATGACACTGACAGACAGCCCGACTGCCATCTTCTGCCTTCCCAAATTTAAAGCCGGGCATTATTCAAGTGAGGGGATGTGCCAGGGAAAAAAGCTAGAAAGCCTCTCTGGAGCACCCTGCAGTTTAATCACCACAGTAGTTCATGAAATGGTGTTCACAGGGTGCCACTGGCCAAGCCTTCCTGGCATTTGTGAGCACACTCATTGCCACTGTATGAAATCAACTGAAATCGGATGCATCTCTCCCTCCAGTCCCCTGGGAATGCTGTCAGTCTTGCCTCCTGGTCCCAATTCTCACCGAGGACCAGTCTTTCTCTCTGTTCAGATATACCTGCATCTAGTCGCAATACACACACATTTCTCATTGGCATTTTTGCAGCAATATAAGAAGTAGCACTTTATTTATTCACACATTCAACAGGAGCATCACTGGGGAATACTTGCTGTGCCCCAGGCACCATGTCAGGCTGGATACATGGAGAAATGAGTTTGGCATGATCCCTGACTTCAAGGACTTCATTGTCTTGTAGGGAAAGACCAGATCATCTCAAGGTGAATTGTTTAGGGCAATGTCTCAGCTGCTGTGACAAACAGGCCCCGAAATACAGTGGCTCAGAGAACAGGGATGTTCATTTTGCTCTCATTCATTAACAGCCTCCAGTTTGGCAGGTGGCTTTGCTCTGCACGTTCTGAAGCCCTTCCATTTCGTTCCATTTCATCCCTCCACCATCCTGGTCTGCATGGCCAAGTGAGTTCCAGGCACTGGAGAAGGGAGAGGGAGTGGGAGTCCTAGGAAAGAGATGTCCTTTTAAGGAGGACCATGGGAATTTCTCCAGTTCCACTGGTGAATGCTTGGCTACTTGGCCACATCTAGCCATGTGGGTCAGGAAACATTCACCACCTGGGCAGCCATATTCTCAGGAAGAAGAGCAATGTGAATTTTGGTGGAAAACTGGCAGTCTTTGTCACACAATGCT
The DNA here is from genome assembly GCF_028885655.2 of Pongo abelii. Taxonomy (NCBI): domain Eukaryota; kingdom Metazoa; phylum Chordata; class Mammalia; order Primates; family Hominidae; genus Pongo; species Pongo abelii. The sequence goes on from NC_072006.2 coordinate 15,999,958, forward strand.
ATGTGCTAAATACTGACAGGGGAACAGCTCAGGAGAGGCCAGACCTTGCAATGGTTAAACAGTCTGGTTCAGGAGTTGGACAAATCTACATTCAAATCCCAGTACTCAACACAGTGTCATATACATAGTAAGTACCCAACAATTATTAGCTGACAGCATTGTTATTTACTATTCCATGGAAATGCACTTGGATCGGATAGACTGCCTGCGAGTGGCTCCTGTTAGGCTTAGATAAGGAAGCAAGCTTTGGGCTGAGTCTCGAAGGTCCAGTAAGAGTTCAGCTCGTGCACAATTGGGGGTTCAGTCATTCTGGGCATGAGTGTGCCAAGGGAAGTGTGTGAGCAGTGAGAATTTTCTCATACCAAGGGAGCTCATATTAGGCTCCTGAGGTTCACATTCTCACCCTGTAATAACATTGAACCTCAGCAAATCCCCTTGGGAGGATGAAAGAGAAGAGAGACTATCAACATACATCATGAGAATCAGTGAACAGGAACGTGCTGAAACTGAGGACAGACAGTAGAAAACCCAGGACTATGATCTAATGAGAAACTCACCCTCCATGTCTTGGAGGATAAGAATCCTAACTGGAGTCTTTATAATCTTAAAGTCTCAAATGATAGTCTTTTTTAAAAAGTGTGCACTGCGGTCAGATAGATTTGGCAAATGCTTTATTTTTTTAACTTTTATTTTAGAATTAAGATATTTTATTTTAGAATTTAGAATTAAAATATTTTATTTTAGAATTAAAATACATGGGTAAATTGCATGTCCTGGGGGTTTGGTGTACGGATTATTTTGTCACCGAGGTAACAAGCATAGTACCCAATAGGTAGTTTTTCAATCCTCTCCCTCCTCCCACCCTCCACCATCAAGTAGGCCCTAGTATCTGTTGTTCCCTTCTTTGTTACCATGTGTACTCAACATTTAGCTCCCACTTATAAGTGAGAACGTGCAGTATTTGGTTTTCTGTTCCTGCATTTGTTTTTTTGGGATAATGGCTTCCAGCTCCATCCATGTTGCTTCAAAGGACATGATCTTGTTCTTTGCTATTGTGAATAGTGCTGCGATGAACATACGTGTTCATGTGTCTTTATGGTAGAATGATTTATATTCCTTTGGGTATATATCCAATAATGGAATTGCTGGGTCGAATGGCAGTTCTAAGTTCTTTGAGAAATTGCCACACTGCTTTCCACATGGCTGAACTAATTTACATTTCCACCAGCAGTGTCTAAGTATTCCCTTTTCTCCACAACCTCTCCATTTTTTGACTTTCTAATAATCGTCATTTTGACTGGTGTGAGATGGTATCACGTTGTGGTTTTGATTTGAATTTCTCTAATGATTAGTGGTGTAGAGCATTTTTTCATATGCTCGTTGTCTGCATGTACATCTTCTTTTGAAAAGTATTCATGTCCTTTGCCCAGTTTTTGATGGAGTTCTTTGTTTTCTGATTGTTAATAAGTTCCCTATAGATGCTGGATAATAGGCTTTTGTTGGATGCATAGTTTGCAAATACTGTCTCCCATTCTGTAGGTTGTCTGTTTACTCTGTTGATAGTTCTTTTGGCTGCGCAGATGCTCTTTAGTTTAATTAAGTCCCAGTTGTCAATTTTTGTTTTTGTTGCAATTGCTTTTGGCATTTTCATCAGGAAATTTTTGCCGGGGCCTATGTTCACAATGATATTTTCTGGGATATCTTCCAGAGTGTTTATAGATTTAGGTTTTACATTTAACTCTTTAATCCATCTTGAGTTGATTTTTGTTTATGGTGTAAGGAAGGAATCCAGTTTCAATCTTCTGCATGTGACCAGCCAGTTATCCCAGCATTATTTATTGAATAGGGAGTCCTTTCTTTATTATATCCCCCATGTGTGTGAGCTTCTTAAATTCTTGGAGTAGTCCTGTAATAAGGAAACTCTTGTTTTCCCCATTTTTCATTGAACGGTTTGATCACTGCATTCAACTGAGGTGCCTTGATATGGCCAATGAGCAAATAATTTTGAGACACGGTCTTATCAAGTACCCTGTTCCTGTGGATGTTGGCCTATGGTAAATTTCCACTAACCATAGCTCCTTATCCCTATGTGTGGTAAACTGTCTGTTTAGTGAGCCCCAACCCCCATAAGGCTCTCCTTGTATCTAATTCCTTTGAAGCTGGCTCGGCTCTGTGACTGTGGCAGAAGTGACATAGTGCTGGTTCTAGGCCTAAGCCCTGTGAAGTTCTGGCAGCTTCTATTTTTGCACTTTAGGGGAAGCCAGCTGTCACGTAAGAAGTCCAACTACTCCGAGACCACCATGCTGTGAGGAAGCCCAAGCTCACCACATGGAGAGGACATGTGGAGAGAACCCAGGAACCCAGGCAACAGCAAGTGACTCCTTTCAGCCCCCAGCACTGGAGCACCAGAGGTGATGCCACAGGACCAGAGAGGAGCACCTGCCCGAAGTGCAGACTTGGAGCAAAGAAGCAATTGTTGTTTTTTATGCCATGTTCTGGGCTGGTCTATTACACAGCAATAGATATTCAGAACTGCATTTTCCATCTGGCTGAGTAGACTCCTGAGCAGACCAGCTAGGTCCCCTGATGCCTTCACTCTCCTTTCCTCTGTGGTCACTTCTTTCCTTATGGCCTACGTCCCCAAGCCAGCATCTCCAAAGAACAAGGATGGCCCTTCCCTAGTCACAACACTATCATCGCATGAAGACCATTGACACTAATTCAAGAATGCCATCCAATATATAGTCCATTCACATTTCCCAGTTTGTACAAACATCTATTCTAGCATATTTTTTTTTAACTCGAGGAGCTACTTAAGGCTTCCTCATTGCATTTGGCTTTCATGAATGTGAAGAATTCCTGAAAGGCATTTATTTCACTAAAGAAAAAAGATCCTCACTAGAAGTCAGCTGGGAGTAGTGACTCATACCTGTAATTTCAGCACTTTAGGAGGCAGAAGTGGGAGGACTGCTTGAGCCCAGGAGTTTCAGACCAGCTTGGCCAACATGGTGAAACCCCATCTCTACTAAAAATACAAAAATTAGCCAGGCATGGTGTCATGTGCCTGTAATCCCAGCTACTCAGGAGGCTGAAGTGGGAGGATTGCTTGGGCCCAGGAGGTTGAGGCTGCAGTGGCTGTGATAGTGCCACTGCACTCCAGCCGGGGTGACAGAGCCAGACCTTGTCTCATGGTGTGATTATTACCTGGGCAACTCTTTGCTCCTTTCTGAACTAGGAACAACACCTGTTCTACCTATTCCTCAGGTTATAAGTTTCAGTAAAAGTCACTTACTTGTGGCGAACACTATTCTAACTGTTCTTGTCTATTTTAAAATGTGCTTTCACAGAAACTGTTTTCATTTCTGGTGACACATACAAACCTGGTGTGCTCACTGTTTGGCATATTGGCTTCTTCATGGGCCTCATCCACGTTCTCACTTTATTTTTTGACGGCTCAAGTATTTCTCTGTATAGTAATTCCATGCTGTGCCTTTCTCCTATGGAAACGTCTGGTTCCTTCAGTGGACCTTTTCTGGGTAGAGATGTATCACTCTGCAGGGTGTTGCTTAGAAGGAGTGAGACCTGGAGTGGGAGAAGGGAAGAGGAAGGTAAAACAGTTTTTGCAGCCCAGTATCAGGAGAGAGGGATAGTAACTCAACACAGGGCTTTCCTGCCCCTGTTGGTGGAAGAGGCAGTAGGACATTTCCAGAAACCCAGAGGAGTCCAGGATACGTGAGTCTAGAAACGCTAGTCATGGCATTGAAATCAATTTTTTGTTTGCATGAAGAACCCGGCATACACACACTAATTCTCCTTGGTTTGTGCATTATCTGCTCCCAAGCTGAGTAAATTCACAAGCTTCTTATTGACATCGCAGGGGAGGATGCTGAAGGTTACTGGTGAGTTTATACTGCCTTTACATGGTGTGGAAGTCATTATTTTACTGTAATAAATGTTAAACTGTTCACAAAGATATGCAAAGGTTGACTGGTGATCTCAATCCTTTTATGTTGTGAGTCCCCATTCTGCCAGTCCTCTAAGGAGGGAGAGGAACTATGACCCTTGCTTTAGATGGCTCCCCTCCTCCATGCTCTCCCCCAGGAGACCATAAGAAAACAGAAGGCTGTGGGACCCCACTGGCTATAACTAGGACCTTGGGAGTCTGATGTAAATGTTTACCTATTTTTTCCCAAGGAAACAGCATTGTCAGAACTGGGAAAGGACTTAGAAAAAAGAAGGCGAAAGGACAGATTGCAGTCTCCATCTTCTGTGTGGCCTCAGGGGACGAACCATTGATTAAAAACGGAAGGTCAATATCATCTCTGCTGGGTAAACTTGAGATCCTTGAAGAGCCTCTCAGCCCAGTAGGACTCTCAAGCCCTGCTCTGGAGTGAGCAGAAAGGAGACGCAGTGGTTTCCCCTTGAAGGCTGATCTTGGCCTGAGCTCATCATTAAATAAGAAGCACGTAGATCTTTACGCTGCCTGTGCTGCCCTGGTCAGAAAGGCATTCGTCACAGCTCCAGGCTTTAATTTCCTAAAGAGGCTAAGGTGAAAGTCACTCCAAGGCTCTCTTTTCAGAAAATGGGAAATGATGTTGGCCCTGAGTCCAGAATAGCACATGGGTGCCTATTTGCATAGCTTGATCACAAGGCTTGTCTGTGACCACTCCTGACCCCTCCATGCTAACTCAGCCTCCGTCTGCTGAACACAGCCAGTCCCTTTTCTAGGGCAGCCAAAGCTTTGTTCTGAGATTTCAAAATAGATGTCAAATATTATTATAGCTGCAGTTTGGGATCATGGCCATCTTAGTGGTTATAAACAGAGGTTCTGAGGTGGCCACATTCCCACTGTGGGGTGGGGGTCCAGGAGAAGCTCCTCCCTCTTTGCCCCCACCCACCATCCCTGAGCCCCTGACCCTCTCCCCATAAGGATGTTCTGCGGGGCTTTGCATAGTTGTTTGCTTGGAATTCCCTGCCTCCTCACCTGTCAGATGAGACATAATCAGGTGAAGAACCAATATCCCAAGAAGATGGCTCTGAAAACAGAATCAGGTGTAGCATGGGGAACCACTGGAGACAGCAGATAGCCATGAATCTTGGCTCGCCCCATCTAGCGTGAATTTTCTGTGAACATAACCTCTTCTTGGTGATTTCTCCTGCAGGTCCTGGGTCACCTGAACACTTGGCTCTGGGCAAACCTGGGAGTGGCCAAGACCTGAAGCAGGAACAGTCCCCATCCCCATGGTAGAAGATGCTTCCCTTTCCAAATCCCTGGCTGGCTGCTTGGTGGGACGCCGGCCGGCTTGTTAGAGGGTGCAGCCCCGACTCTGCCACAATTTTTTGAGCAGCAGTTCCCAAACTTGAGTGACATTGGGATCTCCTGGAGAGCGTATTAAAACCTGGATCCCTGGGATCCACCCCAGAGATTCACATCCAGAAGTCTGGTTTGGGGCCTGAGAATATGAATATTTCCTAAAAGTTCCCAGGAAATACTAATGCTGGACCAGGGACCACACTTTGACAACCACTGCCTTAGATCTCTGTGGTATCTAGTAATTACCCTCTGTCTCCTTGTTTTCTGAGCACATCCTCACACTGTGAGCAAACTATGATCCCAAACCATGGGACTCTTTTCTCTCCAGAGTTCATTTCACAGGTATTTTCTGAATTGACTCCTGGTGGAATGTGGAAAGGAATACAAGTGCTGAGTTGTGTGCTATAATAACACTTGCCACCAACCGCAGGAGTTGAGCTTTGAATTGGTTTCTGGTCAAAGGTAATCATAGATGAACGGAAGCAAAAGAATTTTATAGGCCGGGTGCGGTGGCTCATGCCTGTAATCCCAGCACTTTGGGAGGCCAAGGCGGGCAGATCATGAGGTCAGGAGATTGAGACCATCCTGGCTAACACGGTGAAACCCCGTCTCTACTAAAAATACAAACAATTACCCGGGTGTGGTGGCAGGCGCCTGTAGTCCCAGCTACTTGGGAGACTGAGGCAGGAGAATGGCGTAAGTAAACCTGGGAGGTGGAACTTGCAGTGAGCCAAGATGGTGCCACTGCACACTCTAGCCTGGATGACAGAGCGAGACTCCGTCTCAAAAAAAAAAAAAAAAAAGGAATTTTATGGCCGGGCGTGGTGGCTCACACCTACAATCCCAGCACTTTGAGAAGCCAAGGCAGGCAGATCACTTGAGGTCAGGACCAGCCTGGCCAACATGGTGAAAACCCATCTCTACTAAAAATACAAAAACTAGCTGAGAGTGGTGGTGCATGCCTGTAATTCCAGCTGCTTGGGAAGGTGAGGCAGGAGAATCACTTGAACCTGGCAGGCAGAGGTTGCAGTGAGCCAATATCACACCACTGCAAAACAGAGCAAGACTATGTTTCCAAAAAAAAAAAAAAAGAATTTTAGGAATGAAGGAGAATTTAAACTTCAGTGTCTAGTTTAACTACCTGTGAACTCATCTTATAAATATCCCATCTCCCAAAGTCCATTTATAAATTGGTTGTTTCATTCTCAGAACTCATCTCATGCAATCAGCGTTCTACATGATGGCTAATGGAATGTTTAGATCAGTTCACAAAAGCTTAGTCACCCCATAACATGGCTGCAATTACTAATTTTGCGCAAAAACAAAAAGTAGGAAACTAAATTTTATTCTAACTTTCATAAGATGTTTAAACATATAGAGTAAATCAAAAGTTTATCTTCTAGGCCGGGCATGGTGGCTCACACCTGTAATCCTAGCACTTTGGGAGGCCGAGGCAGGTGGATCACCTGAGGTCAGGAGTTCGTGACCAGCCTGACCAATATGGTAAAACACCTTCTCTACTAAAAGTACAAAAAACAAAAAATTAGCTGGACATGGTGGTAGATGCGTGTAATCCCAGCTATTCGTGAGGCTGAGGCAGGAGAATCGCTTGAACACAGGAGACGTAGTTTGCAGTGAGCCAAGATTGCGCCATTGCACTCTAGCCTGGGTGACAGAGCGAGACTCCACCTCAAAAAAAGAAAGAGAAAAAGAAAAAAGTTTCTCTTTTAATAAACAATCATTTTACAATGTGTTGTATTACAAATAATTAAGATAAAATAAAATTAAATGAGATAAAATGTAATTTGATATGGCATGTTAGTGGGGAGCTTAGTGGATATCTCACCAGAGCAGCCAGAACACTTTTGAGAGCTTTAGACAGGGACTAATTTCATTTCTGAACATGTAGACTTCTAGGGCAACTTGGAGAAATGGCTGATTCCAGAGCTGGCACAGGGAAAGTTCAAGATGAGCCTGGAACATCTTACTGTGCCATAAGAAAAGGACAAACTCTAAAAAGGTTGGAAACATCAAAAGGATGCAGGAGCTAATTTGAAGGGGCTTCCAGTGACCACATTGAGACAATATGAACATTAACATAAGCCAAAATAAGGCCAGGCTCAGTGGGTCATGCCTATAATCCCAGTACTTTGAGAGGCTGAGGTGGGAGGATCCCTTAAGGCCAGGAGTTTGAGACCAGCCTGGGCAACACAGACTCCATCTCTACAAAAGAAAAATTTTTTTAATTAGCTGGGCATGGTGGTGCATGCCTATAGTCCCAGCTACTCAGGAAGCTGAGGTGGGAAGATCTCTTGAGCTTAGGAGTTGGAGGCTGCAGTGAGCTATGACTGCGCCACTGCACTCCAGCCTGGATGGCAGAGCGAGACCCTGTCTCTGTTAAAAAATAAATAAATTAAAAAAAATAAAAATAATGACAGCAAAGGATTATAACCCATAAATAAAAGAAGAATCCATCTGTCCCTGGTTATTATACACACATACACTCTTCGTGTGTGTGTGTGTGTGTGTGTATATATGGCAACTAATAACAAATATATATAAAGTATACATACATATACATTATTAGTATATTGTGTATATTATTTATGTGTGTATAGTAGTATACATTAACATACTGCATTATACTACATAGTATAATGTATTCTATAATAAATGGTAAATATAAATATACATTTTTAGTATGTTATATATGTGTGTATAGTATTATACTACATAGTATAATGTATTTAGTATATTATGAATATACTAAATTCGTATTTTAATATATTATGAATGTATATTATGAATATGTATACATGTGTTATTTTAGTATATTATGAATATGTATATATGTGTATTTGTATATAGCAGTTATACATTATTAGTTGGCATTCTCCTATGAAGAGCTTTCCCTTCTGGCCAGGTGCAGTGCCTCAAGCCTGTAATTCCAGCTCTTTAGGAGGCCAAGGCAGGTGGATCACTTGAGGTCAGGAGTTCGAGACCAGCCTGGCCAATATGGTGAAGCCCTGTCTCTACTAAAAATACAAAAATTAGTCAGGCTTGGTGGCACACACCTGTAATCCCAGCTACATGGGAGGCTGAGGCAGGAGAATCACTTGAACTCGGGAGGCAGAGGTTGTGGTGAGCCAAGATAGGACCACTGCAGTCCAGCCTGGGCGACAGAGCAAGATTCCATCTCAGAAAAACAAAACAAAACAAAACAAAGCTTTCCTTTCTCTCCTATTTAAGTAAAAAATGTAGAAGGAATGATGAAGTTAGAAACATCACCATTTGGGGCTGGGTGCAGTGGCTCACGCCTATAATCCCAGCACTTTGGAAGGCTAAGTCAGGCAGATCACTTCAGGCCAGGAGTTCGAGACCAGTCTGGCCAACATAGCAAAATCCCGTCTCTACTGAAAAATACAAAAATTAGCCAGGCATGGTGGTGCACACCTGTAATCCCAGCTACCTGGGAGACGGAGGCAGGAGACTCACTTGAACCCGGGAGGTGGAGGTCGCAGTGAGCTGAGATCTCACCACTGCACTCCAGCCTGGGTGACAGAGCAAGACTCTGTCTCAAAAAAAAAAGAAAGAAAAAGAAAAAAGAAAAAAAAAGAAAGAGAAAGAAAAAGAAAAAAGAAAAAATAGAAAGGGAAAGAAAAGGAAAGAAAGAAAGAGAGAGAAAGGAAGGAAGGAGGGGAGAGAGAGAGAAAGAAAGAAAGAAGAAAGAAAGAGAAAAGAAACATCACCATTTTGCAACCATAATGATATTGGGTCACACAGGAATCATCAATGGATGTTAGAAGTAGTACATGAACATATGATTAAGAAGAGGGCATTTACATATTCTCAAAATATTCACTCTCAAATTACTTATTAGTTACAAAGAGAAAAATAATGACTTTCCGGTGGAGAAACCTGGTGGTCACCACCTTACCCAAGAGATCAAGGTCAGTGCTGCCAGCAATGGGACATATCGACCTTCAACGCACTATACAGAGAAAAGTGTACTGCTGTCCTGTTCCTCCCCAAAATGCACGATCTAAAACTAATCATGAGGAAATATCAGACAAGCTCACATTGAGGAACAGCCTACAAAAGAACTGTTCTGCACTTTTAAAAAACATTAAGGTCAAGAAAGGCAAAGAAGGAAGAAAGAACAGCCCCAGATGGAGGCCGGGTAAAGAGTCCCAACAGCTCAGTGTAAATGTGTGACCCTGAGGTCCCAGACTGGAAACATTGCTGTAGAGGACATTATTAGGGTACAAAGGACAAAAAATGAACAATGGACTGTTTAGTAATAACAACGTATCAATAGTTTTCCTGATTTTGATAACTGAGCAGAGGTTTTGTAAGTGAATTTATTTGTTCTTAGAAAATGCTGTCAGATATTCAGGGATAAAGGCGAACATGATCTGTCTGTCTTGGTCTGTTTAGAGTTGCTATAAAGGAATATTTGAGGCCAGGTAATTTTTTTTTGAGATGAGGTCTCACTCTGTCACCCAGGATGGTGCAATTTCGGCTCACTGCAACCTCTGCCTCCTGGGCTCAAGTGATCCTCCCACCTCAGTCTCCTGAGTAGCTGGGACTACAGGTGTGTGCCACCACACCGGGTTTTTTTGTTGTTTTTTTTTGTTATTTATAGTAGCGACAGTCTTACCATGTTGCCCAGGCTGGTCTCAAACTCCTGAGCTCAAGCAATCACCCACCTCAGCCTACCAAAGTGCTAGGATTACAGCTGTGAGCTACTGCACCTGAGCAAGGCTGGGTCATTTATAAAGAAAAAAGGTTTATTTGAATCTGTTCTGCCGGCTGTAGAAGAAGCATGGCACCAGCATCTGCTCAGCTTCTGGGAGGATCTCAAGCTGCTTCCGCTCATGGCAGAAGGCAAAGGGGAGCTGGCTGTGTAGAGATCACCTGGCGGGAGAGGAAGCAAGAGAGAGTGAGAAGGGGAGAGACCAGCTCTTTTTAGCAACCAGTGCTTGTGGAAACTAACAGTGAGAACTCACTCACCCCGCTCCCAGGACGTTAATCTATTCATGAGGGAGTCTCCCTCTTGCATGACCCAAACACCTCCTGTTTAGTCCCACCTCCAACACTGGGGATCAAATTTTAACATGAAGTCTGGAGGGAAAACATCCAAACTATAGCACTAACTTCACTCAAATGGTTCAGAAAACATGTGCGTGTGTGTGTGAGAGAGAATGACAAAACAAATGTGGCAAAGTGTTTACACGTTCAGTTTATTCAGACTGAATAAAGAGTGTATGGGCATTCTGTGCACCATTCTTGCAATTTTTCTGAGAGTGAAATTATTTCAAAATAAACAAGTTTTTCAAAGCACAGGTTTTCTTTTTTCCTGATGTGGGACACCGCTAACCCTCTTTTGTGCTCAGAGGTCACTGTCAGTATCTTCTCACTCCCAAATAAAATCAATGTGCAAACTATTTTATTCAGACGGCAAAGCAATTTCTTTGCCTCCCCCAGGGCACTGTTTGTGCTCCTTCCACCCTGAATCTTTCTAGCTTTGAGTGCAAGCTCTCTTTTAATTCAGGATTTCTTTCTTTCGGTCCCATCCAGGATCTTTGGCTTGGATTGGAAACCAGGTCTTAACAAATGGGTGTTAATGCTCAGATCTCACTTTCTGTTTACACTGTCCAGACACACCCCATAGTCTTGCACTGTCACCTTTGAGCGCTACCAGGGTCCAAGGCCATTGGTTAATTAATGTGTAACCAGGACCATTAGAATCCAGAGGATGAGGAAACTAGAGATGGGAATGTGGAGGCCTGGACCTCAAACTAGTGCTAGTGAAAAAGTGGGCAGCCCTCACTCAAGGGAGGACATGGCCTTACTTCTCCTGATCTCAGAAGATCAGCATTACAAGAAGGGAACAGAGAGGGACAGAGCATGTCATCCCTGTGCAAGGGCAGGCAGTTCGCTGGCTTGCATAGCAACTCTGCCTGCTGAGCAGACAGGCAGGAGTAGAAGCAGAGGGAGAAGGAAGGGAAACCTTAGCAGCCTGGCAGTGGGCGGAGGTGCAACTCCATCCACCCACAATGAGGTGGTGTTGATCAGTCCTCCCTGTGGCCAACAGCTTTGCACTGAAGCAAGGCTGGTCCTAGCTACACAGTTTGTTGTCTGTGGAATCTGTTTTCTCTCTGGATCAAGACAACTGGTCCCACAGAGATGTTCCTACCACCTGGCCGTAATGGGCTACTGTTCCAATTCTGGGTCCACAAAGAACAATGATTTCAGAGGCCCCCTAGACCCTTTTCCACCCCTGCTGCCATATACAAACTCTCTGGGAAAGATTTATACTTAACGAGGAGAAGAGTCTAAAACATGCTCAGGAACTCTCACTGCGCAATGAGCACTGCGCAATGAGCTCTCTCCTTTAATGAGCACATCTCTCTTTTTTTTTTTTTTTTTTTTTTTGGTGGTTTTGTTTCTTGACTCATTGTTTTTTCACCGCTGTCTTTTTTCCCATATAGATAATCATTCTGAAAATGTACTCAGTGAAAAAATAAAAACACAGGGGACAATGAACACAAAAGTCTTACCTTTCCAAGCAGGTGCTATAAATATTTGGCTTCATTTTCTTCTAGTTTCTCTACCAAATTTTGTTTTAAATGCTCACATATTAGATGAATAGATTCTTGTTCTATAATATTGAAATGATAAATAGCTAAGTATCCTTAGGATGTTTTGGTGTGCATTTACAAACATATGCTTACATTTAGGAATTTAAAGTTTCATGGTTTGTTACAAAAGTGCTACAAATTACAAAATATTACTATCTATAGATCTACCTTGGTCTTTAAAAATTGCTAAAGTATTTCCATATTAACATGCCATGTTGACCTAACCATTCCTCCTTTTTTTTTTTTTGAGATGGAGTTTTATTCTGTTGCCCAGGCTGGAGTGCAGTGGTGCAATCAAAGCTCACTGCAGCCTTGAACTCCTGGGCTCAAGCGATCCTCCCACCTCAGCCTCCCTGAGTAGCTGGGATTACAGGTACACACCACCAAGCCTGGCTAATTTTTTTTTAAATTATACTTTAAGTTCTAGGGTACATGTGCACAATGTGCAGGTTTGTTACATATGTATCCATGTGCCACGTTGGTGTGCTGCATCCATTAACTCATCATTTACATTAGGTATATCTCCTAATGCTATCCCTCCCCCCTCCCCCCACCCCACAACAGGCCCCGGTGTGTGATGTTCCCCTTCCTGTGTCCAGATGTTCTCATTGTTCAATTCCCACTTATGAGTGAGAACATGTGGTGTTTGGTTTTCTGTCCTTGTGATAGTTTGCTGAGAATGATGGTTTCCAGCTTCATCCATGTCCCTACAAAGGACATGAACTCATCCTTTTTTATGGCTGCATAGTATTCCATGGTGTACATGTGCCACATTTTCTTAATCCAGTCTATCACTGATGGAAATTTGGATTGGTTCCAAGTCTTTGCTATTGTGAATAGTGCCACAATAAACATATGTGTGCATGTGTCTTTATAGCAGCATGATTTATAATCCTTTGGGTATATACCCAGTAATGGGATTGCTGGGTCAAATGGTATTTCTAGTTCTAGATCCTTGAGAAATCGCCACACTCTCTTCCACAGTGGTTGAACTGGTTTACAGTCCCAACAACAGTGTAAAAGTGTTCCTATTTCTCCACATCCTCTCCAGCACCTGTTGTTTCCTGACTTTTTAATGATTGTCATTCTAACTGGTGTGAGATGGTATCTCATTGTGGTTTTGATTTGCATTTCTCTGATGGCCAGTGATGAAGAGCATTTTCTCATGTGTCTGTTGGCTGCATAAATGTCTTCTTTTGAGAAGTGTCTGTTCATATCCTTCACCCACTTTTTGATAGGGTTGTTTGATTTTTCCTTGTAAATGTGTTTAAGTTCTTTGTAGATTCTGCATATCAGCCCTTTGTCAGATGGGTAGATTGCAAAAATTTTCTCCCATTCTGTAGGTTGCCTTTTTACTCTGATGGTAATTTCTTTTGCTGTGCAGAAGCTCTTTAGTTTAATTGGATCCCATTTGTCAATTTTGGCTTTTGTTGCCATTACTTTTGGTATTTTAGACATGAAATCCTTGCCCAAGCCTATGTCCTGAATGGTAATGCCTAGGTTTTCTTCTAGGATTTTTATGGTTTTAGGTCTAACATTTAAGTCTTTAATCCATCTTGAATTAATTTTTGTATAAGGTGTAAGGAAGGGATCCAGTTTCAGCTTTCTACATATGGCTAGCCAGTTTTCCCATCACCATTAAATAGGGAATCCTTTCTCCATTTGTTGTTTTTGTCAGGTTTGTCAAAGATCAGATGGTTGTAGATGTGTGGTATTATTTCTGAGGCCTCTATTCTGTTCCATTGGTCTATATCTCTGTTTTGGTACCAGTACCATGATGTTTTGGTTACTGTAGCCTTGTAGTATAGTTTGAAGTCAGGCAGCGTGATGCCTCCAGCTTTGCTCTTTTGGCCTAGGATTGTCTTGGCAATGTGAGCTCTTTTTTGGTTCCATATGAAGTTTAAAGTAGTTTTTTCCAATTCTGTGAAGAAAGTCATTGGTAGCTTGATGGGGATGGCATTGAATCTATAAATTACCTTGGGCAGTATAGCCATTTTCACAATATTGATTCTTCCTATCCATGAGCATGGAATGTTCTTCCATTTGTTTGTGTCCTCTTTTATTTTGTTGAGCAGTGGTTTGTAGTTCTCCTTGAAGAAGTCCTTCACATCCCTTGTAAGTTGGATTCCTAGGTATTTCTCTTTGAAGCAATTGTGAATGGGAGTTCACTCATGATTTGGCTCTCTGTTTGTCTGTTATTGGTGAATAGGAATGCCTGTGATTTTTGCACATTGATTTTGTATCCTGAGACTGTGCTGAAGTTGCTTATCAGCTTAAGGAGATTTGGGGCTGAGATGATGGGGTTTTCTAAATATACAATCATGTCATCTGCAAACAGGGACAATTTGACTTCCTCTTTTCCTAACTGAATACCCTTTATTTATTTCTCCTGCCTGATTGCCCTGGCCAGAACTTCCAACATTATGTTGAATAGGAATGGTGAGAGAGGGCATCCCTGTTTTGTGAAGCCTGGCTAATTTTAATTTTTTAATATTTATTTATTTATTTATTTAGATAGAGTCTTGTTCTGTTGCCCCTAGGCTGGAAAGCAGTGGCACAATCTCCGCTCACCACAACCTGTTTCCTGATTTCAAGCGATTCTCCTGCCTCAGCCTCCCAAGTAGTTGGGATTACAGGCACGTGCCACAGCGCCCAGCTAATTTTTTTTTTTTTTTTGTATTTTTATTAGAGACCGGGTTTCACCACGTTGGCCAGGCTGGTCTTGAACTCCTGACCTCAGGTGATCTGCCTGCCTTGGTCTCCCAAAGTTTTGGGATTACAGGCGTGAGCCACTGTGCCCGGCCTATTTTTAAATTTTTTAAATAGAAACTGGGTCTCCCTATATTGGCCAGGCTGGTGTTGAATTCCTGACCTCAGGTGATCCTCCTGCCTCGACCTCCAAAAGTCCTGGGATTATAGACATGAGCTATCACACCCAGCCTACTCTCTTCTTGAAACATGTTCTTCTCTTGGCCTCCAGGACATGCTCTTGATTTCCCTCCCATCTCACAGGCTATCCTTCTTCATCTCCTCTGAGATTTCTCCTTATCCTTTTTTTTTTTTTTTTTTTGACATAGAGTTTCACTCTTGTTGCCCAGGCTGGAGTGCAATGGCGCAATCTCGGCTCACTGCAATCTCTGCCTCCCAGGTTCAAGCAATTCTCCTGCCTCAGCCTCCTGAGCAGCTGGGATTATAGGCATGGGCCACCATGCCCGGCTCATTTTGTATTTTTAGTAGAGACAGGGTTTCTCCATGTTGGTCAGGCTAGTCTCGAACTCCCGATCTAAGACTCCAGACTCAAAGAGTGAGCCACGTACTGATCAAAATGAATCTGAATTTAAAATAACGTCTATACCTAGATACCTAATAATGAAACTTTACACTATCAAGAAAAAGATCTTTTTAAAATCTAGGAAGGAAAACTGATCACAGAAGAATGAAAGCATACGAGCATAAAAATTAAGTCCTTCTGGTTTCCACACTAGCTCTGACATTTATCAGCTGAGTGACCTTGGGTATGATACTCCATCCTGCTGTGTTTCCATTTTCTCATCTGTAATAATAATAAACATAACAATAATCATTATTTTTCTGAGACAGAGTCTCGTTCTGTCACCAGGCTGGAGTGCAGTGGTGCGATCTCAGCTCACTGCAACGTCCGCCTCCCGGGTTCAAGTGATTCTCCTGCCTCAGCCTCCCAAGTAGCTGGGACTACAGGCGCACCACCACGTGCAGCTAATTTTTGTATTTTTAGTAGAGATGGGGTTTCACCATGTTAGCCAGGATGGTCTGGATCTCTTGACCTCGTGATCCACCCACCTCAGCCTCCCAAAGTGCTGGGATGACAGGCATGAGCCACCGCACCCCGCCTCTCCTTATCCTTTAGAGTTCACAATACTGGAATACCTTGGGGCTCAGTCTCCAGAACTCTTCTCTTCCTTTTTAACGTGAAACCAAAGTAATTGCATCCGTATTTGTAGCTTTAAATCCACCTATATGCTGCTGACTTCCAAATTTAAGTGTCCAGCCCAGATTCCTCCCATGGATTTCAGATTCACCGATCCACATGCCTACTCAGCATCTCCACTTGGAAGTTTAATTTAAATATCAGATTTAACAAGTCCCATTTTGAATCCCTGATTTCTCCCCCAAGCCTGTCCCTCTGTCATTCTTCATGTCTTAGTAAATGACAACTTCATTCCTCCAAGTATCAAGGCCTAAATTGTTGGTTTCATCCCTTTTTCTTTTTTTTCGTACTCCACAGTTACAAATCCTGTCATCTTTTTCCTCACTGCCTCCACCCCTACTAACCTAGTCCAAGCCACCATTATCTCCCACCCAGACTAACAAGTCTCCTCACAGGTTGTTTCAGTTCGCTATTTCTGTGTAACAACTTGAAATTTAGTGGCTCAAAGCAACAGCACTTCATTTATTATTTCCCGTGATTCTGTGGGTTGATCAGGTAGTTACACAGCTTGATGTGATGTCGTTTGGGGTACTAGGATGGCTGGAAGGATGAGTGTGGCCTCACTCTCATGGCTGGGATTTGAGGATGACTATCCAGTAGAAGCTCAGCTATAGCTGTTGGCCAGGGACCTTCTCCACCTGGGTGTCAACTTTCCACATAACTGCTTGGGCTTCCTCACAGCATGGTGGCTAGGTTCTAAGTGGGCACATTCCAGGCACTGAAAGGGAAACTGCATGTTTCTTAAATCACAGACTAGGGAACCACTTCTGCACACTCCTTTAGTCAAAGCAGTCACAGAATCTGTCCAAAGTTAAGTAGTGAGAAATAGTATCCAGCTTTCAATGGAAAGAGGCAAAGAATTTGTGGTCATCATTAGTCCACCACACAGGTCTCTCTGCTTCTACCATTACCCCACATAACTTCTAGACACTTCCTTTTAAAATCATAAATCCCTGGCCAGGTGTGGTGGCTCATGCCTGTAATCTAATCCCAGCACTTGGGGAGGCCAAGGCGGGATGACTGTTTGAGCCTGGAAGTTTGAGACCAGCCTAGGCAACATAGTGAGACCCCATTTCTACAGTTTTTTTTTTTTTTTAATTAGCCAGGCATGGTGGTGTACACCTATTATGCCAGCTACTCTGGAGACTGAGGCAGGAGGATCACTTGAGCCCAGGAGTTTGAGACTGCAGTGAACTCTGATCACACTACTCCACTGCAGCCTGGGTGACAGAGTAAGACCCTGTCTCAAGAAAAAAAAAAACAAAAACCTACAAAAATAAAACATAAATCTTAGAGCTCATCAACAGCTTCTCCTCTCCTGGCTAATTAGACAACTTAATCTGACCCTTGCCCCTTCTCCTGGCCCCTCTCTCCTGCTTCCTCCATGCAGTCCACATTAGTCTCCAGTGTTTCCCAACCTCACCATTCACAGTCCTGTCTGGAGGCCCTGGCAGTGGCTGTTTCCTCTGCCTGAATCCCATGGACCTTGGCACGCATAATCACTTCCTTATTTCCCACAGGCGTCTAATCAAAGAGCATTTCATCCAAAGGGCCTTCCCTCTCTAGAATAAGCAAAACTAATTAATGCCAGTAGGAGAAGAATGCGGTGTCTCTGGGTGGAGGAGAAATTGCCTGGAAGTGGCCTGAGGGAACTTTCTGGGGTAACGAAAATGTTCTACATTTTATTTTGGGTGGCAATTACACGGATTTTTTTCTGTTGTCTATTGCTGTGTAACAAATTGCTCCCAAACTTAGTTGAAGAAAACCATTGTTTTTTACCTCTCGGGATTTCTGCAGTATAGACACCTGGACAGGGCACAGTGGGGACAGAGTGTTCTGTGATGTCTGGGGCCTCAGCTAGAAAACTTGAAGGCTACGAGCTGCGATTATCCAAAGGCTCATGTATTCCCATATTTGGTGGTTGGTGTCGGTTGTTGGTTGACCTCAGCTGTGGCCAGAACACCTACTTACCCATGGCCTGTCTGGGGCCACTTGGCTTCCTCACAGTGCAGTTGGGTGGGTTCTGAGGACAAGCATGAGGTTGGTGGTGGTGCAGGCTGGGGGTGGGGTGGGTGGATGGAGAGAGAGAGAGAGGAAGCACAGGCAAGCATGTGCCAGGTGGAAGCTGTCTTGCTTGTCTAACCTAGTCTTAGAAATCATATCATGTACATTGTATGCATTGACGTCAAGTCGCCAAGGCCAGTCTAAAATCAAGGGATGGGGCCAGGTATAGTGGCTCATGCCTTAATCCCAGCACTATGGGAGACCGAGGCGGGCAGATCACCTGAGGTCAGGAGTTCAAGACCAGCCTGACCAATATGGTGAAACACCATCTCTACTAAAAATACAAAAAAATTAGCCAGGCGTGGTGGTGTGCACCTGTAATCCCAGCTACTCGGGAGACTGAGGCAGGAGAATTGCTTGAACCCGGGAGACAGAGGTTGCAGTGAGCCAAGATTGTGCCACTGCACTCCAGCCTGGGTGACACAGCAAGACCACGTCTCAAAAATAAATAAATAAATAAAAATAAATAAAATCAAGGAATGGGATGAGAATAGTGAGAAAGATGGGAACAGTGTCATAGAATTTTCAGACATGTTTTAAAACCACCACAGGTCTGTACAATTGTCACAGCTTGTCAACTGAACACTTAACTGTGCATCATATGGTAGGTCAGTTACACTCCAATTTAAAAAACAGAAAATGGGGCTGGGTGTGGTGGGTCATGCCTGTAATCCCAGCAATTTGGGAGGCTGAAACAGGTGAATCACTTGAGGTCAGGAGTTTGAGACCAGCTTGGCCAACATGTTGAAACCCCATCTCTACTAAAAATACAAAAATTCGCCGGGCAGGGTAGTGGGCACCTGTAGTCCCAGCTACTCAAGAGGCTGAGGCAGGAGAATCACTTGACCCTGGGATGTGGAGGTTGCAGTGAGCTGAGATTGTGCTACTGCACTCTAGCCTGGGTGATAGCATGAGACTCCATCTCTAAATAAATAAATAAATAAAAATAGAAAAATGGGCCAGGTACAGTGGCTTATACCTGAAATCCCAGCACTTTGGGAGGCTGAGGCAGGAAGATTGCTTGAGCCCAGGAGTTCGAGACCAGCCTGGCAACAAAGCAAGATGTCATCTCTACAAAAAAAAATTTTTTTAATGTAGTCGAGCGTGGTGGTACAAGCCTGTAGTCCCAGCTACACTACAGGATGGCCTGAGCCCAGGAGGTCGAGGCTGCTGTGAGCCGTGATTGCACCACTGCACTTGAGTCCCCAGTTATGGTCACTCCCCATCCCTTTGCCCCGTTTTATTTTAGTTCGTAGCACCTAACAAAACCTGTCACAGCATGATATATTGTCTTTTCCACCTGTTTGCTGTCTCCCTCTCCCCCAACCTGCCACCCCAAGAAGACTGTAAAATCTAGATGAGCAGGCACTTTGTGCTGTCCACCCAGCACCTACAACCACATCTGGTGCACATCAGCTGCTTAGTCAGGAGTTGTTGAAGGTAATTAAATGAATGGAGTAACTCCAGGAAGGGAGGTGGAGCCTACATAGCTGAAAACAAGTGGCAATCAGACCATTGATAAATAACAGTTATCAGTGTGTTAAATGCAGATCACCAATGTCACAGGCATTCAGACAAGGGAGAGAGCATCTCATCCTGACTTATGAGAGCTGGAAGGCTCCTTAGAGGTGACTTGGTTTAGCTCCTCATTTTCTGGGTGAGGGTAGTGGGATCTAAAGGAGATGAGAGGCTCGTTCAAGGACATACAGCAGCAGGCTTAGAAGGCAGGCCACATGACGCGGGTCACTAGCAAGAGCTCCAGGCTCTCGGTCTTCTGCAGCAGGGCTGCCTCCTCCGCCAAGTGCAGCATCTTTTAGGAAAGGAGTGTTCCTAGCCTGGCAGTGCAGTTAGGTAGAAATGAATGAGATGTCAGAAACGGTATTGACTCTGAATTGGATGTTAAAAGTCAGACTCACACTTTGAGGGTTCTCTTTGTACTAGACAGAAGGAAAATGCATTTTCTTTGGAGTTTTAGGTCATTTGTTTTACCTTTTGTGGTGAGATCAGCCACATAAAAATATTCCTCATCTATGGGTGTCATAATATCCCCCTTTTTTTTTTCTAACCATAGGCTAACGTGCTGTCTGTAAAAGGTAGTGATTTCTAAGCTGGTTCTCTTTAAGCAAGTGATTCCATGATAAACAGATAGAAACGTGTTCCTGCCATTCACTGGAAGAAAAGCTTTTTGATCCTTACCTTTGTTACATTTCTGAGAGCACTAATTAATTTAAGGCATTCTTCTATTGTGCTGGACTAAATTCTACACTATAAGCAGCTCCCACATTGTCAACCATAGCCAGATAATGACTCATTTTTGCATAACACAAGTGTCCAATTCCCTATTTTAGTTATTATTCAAGTTTATTGACTGATTCTATTTAAGTAACATGTGTTAGGACAAAGAAACACACTAGTCCAGGTGGAAGATTCATTTCAGAAAAGAGTATGGGGATTCACAGAACAGTGCAAATCAGGTTTTTAAAAAATAGAAGAAATGAGAAATGGTGCTTAAACACGTTGTATACTAAATTCCTAATGTATTTTCTCCTTAAAATTGATATCATTGTCTTACTAAGCAAAATTGGCCATTGGTGATTTAAAAAATGCATTAATTCTTCTCCCCTCACCCCCCCTCCTATCTTGTTTTAATCTTCATGACTAGCATTACCTTGAAGAAACCACAGCTGAGCCCAGGAGACATTATGGAACCAAATCTTGCCCATGACGATACTACTAACAGGCACAGACTTCATTCAAATTCAGCATCACCCAAATAGATGAATTAAGTTGTTTGCTTAAGCAATGAATGAATAATGAGACAGGGTGGGTTGCATTTTTCTTTTTCTTTCTCTTTGTAATTGTCATGAACCATACATTCCAATTTTCCAGTTTGTGCTTCAGTTAAAATCACATCAGTCCACTTAGTTTCTTCAGGCTCTCTAAGAGCCTCTGCTGGTTTCCTCCCTTTTCAAAGGCAGTGACTCTCAGCCATCCTGCAGAGACAGTACATGTTTGTAGCTCCCACAAAGCTTTGCTTACAGTAGATACTCACCAAATGTTTGTTGAATGAATCTTTGAAGAGAGAATGCCCTCTGTACTCCCTTCCTTTCAAAATACAAGATTTCTGGCTGGGTGAGGTGGCTCACACCTGTAATCCTAGCACTTTGGGAGGCCAATGTGGGTGGATCACCTGAGGTCAGGAGTTCAAGACCAGCCTGGCCAACATGGTGAAACCCTGTCTCTACTAAAAACACAAAAATTAGCTGGGCGTAGTAGTGCGCACCTGTAATCCCAGCTACTTGGGAGGCTGAGACAGGAGAATCACTTGAACCCGGGAGGCGGAGGTTGCAGTGAGCTGAGATCACACCACTGTACGCCAGCCTGGGTGACAGAGCGAGACTCCGTCTCAAAAAAAAAAAAAAAAGTAAAAATAAAAATAAATAAAAAGAAAAGGGGTATTTCTAAAATCCTAGAAACATGTTTGGTATGGCTTTCCTTAGAGACAAATAAAATTTCAAGATGGATAATGTCTGTGAAATTTGTCTTAAGAAGGTAGTGAGTCACATATCCATGCTGATGCCTAACCTAGATCTTGTTGATCCTAACCCTGACCTTTTGGTTGGTCATTGTGTGTCATTGGCCACACGGAAAGCCAGGCAAAAAGCAGCACCAGGCCAGCCTAAGTCCATCTGCAGCCCTGGAAGCACTGTCATGTATGGCTCAGTTGTGGATAAGCAAGTGATTCAATGGTGAGTGAGCAAGTGAAGCAAGTATTTACCAGGTCAGTGGAAGGCCAAGTCTGGAAAGTGAAATAAGGGCAGACAGTGGAGAGCCAAGGATGCTAGACTCGGGAGTGTGAATTCCACCCTACAGATAACCAGAGAGGCTTCCACATTTTTAAAAAAATTTTATTATTATTATACTTTAAGTTTTAGGGTACATGTGCACAACGTGCAGGTTTGTTACATATGTATACATGTGCCATGCTGGTGTGCTGCACCCATTACCTCGTCATTTAGCATTAGGTATATCTCCTAATGCTATCCCTTTTTTTTTTTTTTTTTGAGACGGAGTCTTGCTCTGTCGCCCAGGTTGGAGTGCAGTGGCGCAATCTAGGCTCACTGCAAGCTCCGCCTCCTGGGTTCACGCCATTCTCCTGCCTCAGCCTCCCGAATAGCTGGGACTACAGGAGCCTGCCACCATGCCTGGCTAATTTTTTGTATTTTTAGTAGAGACGGGGTTTCACTGTGTTAGCCAGGATGGTCTTGATCTCTTGACCTCGTGATCCGCCTGCCTCGACGTCCCAAAGGGCTAGGATTACAGGCGTGAGCCACTGTGCCCAGCGGCTTCCACAGTTTTTGACAATGGCAATAATGCTCATGGAGGCCATTCCTATAATCACCAAGCAGATATTTAGGAAAAATGGCACAAGTACTTTGGAAAACAGTTTGGTAGTTTTTTACAAAGTCAAATATACACTATTATGCATCCTTTATTCCTATTTGTTCCAAAGAAACGAAAATGTATTTCCACAGAAAGACTTGTGCATGAATATTCATACTAGCTTTATTCCAAAAAATCCAAGAGCCCAAATATCCATCAATGAGTAAATGGGTAAACAAATTGTGTTATATCTATACAATGAGATACCACACAGCAAAAACAAAAACAAAACAAAACCCCAAAACCAAAAAACTACTGATTCACACAACACGGGTGAATCTCAAAAACATTATACTTAATATAGCCAGATATAAGACTATAAATAGTATGACTTCATTTACATGAAACTCTAATGAAACTAATGTATAGGGACAAAAAACAGATCAACGGTCGCCTGAGGCTAGGGCTAGGGAGGTAGTTTCTACCACAAAGAGGCAAAAGAGACCTTTTGGGGTGAAAAAAATTGTTTTATATCGTGATTGTAGTGGTGGTTGCCCAAGTGTATGTATACATTTGTCAAACCTCATTGAACTGTACACTTAAAATGGTTGCATTTAAATATGTGCAAATTATACCACAATAAAGTTGACTGGTTATAAAAAAAAGAGAACTATATTTGGGCATAGCTTTACACAAGGCCAAGGCGAGGAAACAGAAGAGACTTTCCTAGGGTGTTTATGGTTTAGTATGAAGCTGAGGTGCAGATCCATGGCACACTGCCCTGCACTTAGGAACAATGGGTGGCAGAATGGATTAAGTGGCCAAAGAAGCCTATGGACAAGAAATACAGAAGGAGGCAGAGAGAAAGAGACAGAGAGAGAGGTCGGGGAGTAGGTCCACCATGGCCTGGAGTTAAAGAATGATACATCATTTTAGAGAAGGTCTTATTTATTTCACTCTTCCATCAAGGCCTGTTCAAATCCCACTTTCTTTGCAAATTCTTGCTTGAGTCCCTACCCACAGCAAACTTTTCATCTTTCCCTCTTTTGTACTCTTATAGTAAGTTCTGTTTAATTTATGTGTAAATAGCTATGGCCTCTTTTCTCTTCAACTGCTATTCAAATTGCTTAGTGCTAATTAATTTCAAATGTGCTTATGCCTTATCTCATATCTAGAACACAAGTTCCTTAAGAGAGTCCTGTACCTTGGATCTCCCCATAGTTCCTTAACTACAGCAGCTGGGCAGCTTTTGTAGATGTTCGTGATTCATCAATTTTCAGTTCCTAAAACTGGACTGGGTTAACATTTTGGGGTAAGGAAGATAAACCTACAATTCTATTATGATTGTACCTAGGGACTAAGTAGGGAGGTATTCTGCTTTGTGAACCCCTTGGTAATTCATTCCACTCCTCCTTTAATTGACAGACCATACTTTCTATCACAAAGCCAAGACCCTCTTCAGGCAAAGGCTTCTATGAGGCAAACTGAAATTGAGTTGATATAGTTACCCCATCCCATAATTTTATATTTCAATTTTTTGTTTGTTTTGTTTTTCCAATCAGGAATTTCAGCCAGGGCAGTCACATTTGTATTCGAAGCCTGCCAACTCTGACCCGAAATCAGGTCTCCGTTTAAGACACAACTTGACAAGTGGATTACATGTTCTAGTGAAAGGCAGATAAATGTCACTCATGTCACTATAAATAAAAGTCTGGGCCTGCTTATCAGCTTGTAGGGTTGAGGTCTTACCTTCAACACTTCTCAGAGTGCTTTACACTTTATTATCCTTTAAATGAGATCTTTTCCATCCAGCTTCTTCGAGGGAATTATTACTGTTCAGCTCTTTGAAACATATGGCTCCTGTCAACTCCCTGTCTTTTCCTTTAAGGAACAATACAACCTGTGGCCTTAAACAGAAATCTGCCAGAATTTTCTCAAATGTCATATTAGGGAATGAAATGTAGGAAGACTTTTTCATAGTAATGGCTCTAGGACACCTTCCATAGTAATTGATCTAGGATCTTGTACCTGCTTTACGAGCAAATCATGTTCTAGCAGGCTTTGGTTGCTTGGGGTTATGGTTTAGAGCATGGGATTGGTCATCTAAATCCATGTAATAACAAGTATGGTTTGCAAAAAAGGATTTTCATGGTTAGAGAAATTTAGAAATGCACAATCAAAAAGGCTCTAAGATGGCTGCAGAAATGTAGTCTGTTTAGCTCGATTTAATCCAGAATTCTCAAAGATATTTGACCACAGAACCTCCTTTTCACATATTTTTGGATACGCTACTCACAAAAATGTTTTTGAGTGACTTAAGGCATTAACACAGATTGAGACAGTTTAGAATTGAATTAAATAATATTTCCTTTTTTTTTTTTTTAAACTTGAGGCAAGGTCTCGCTCTGTTGCCCAGGCTGGAGTGCAGTGGCACAATCTCAGCTCACTGCAACCTTGACCTCCTGGGCTCAAGCTATCCTCCTGCCTCAGCCTTCCGAGTAGCTGGGACTACAGGCATGTGCCACCATGCCCGGAAATTTCTGCATTTTTTATGGAGACAAGGTTTCACCTGGTCTCAAACTCCTGAGCTCAAGTGATCCACCCACCTTGGCCTCCTGAAGTGCTGGGATTATAGGCGTGAGCCACGGCACCAAGCCAGAGTTAAATAATCTTTCTGTATTTATCAAAGTACACTTATTGAGGCCCTAAAAAGGCACATTTTTGTGTCTATATATCTGTATTACATTTCTGTACATTTCTGAGCTATATTCTAAAGCTCAATGAGGACAGAACTGGATATACACAAAAGTGTTTTGTACATTTGCTCACCAATGTCATGTTCATTTGTACCAGTGAATTACACTTGGTGATAATGATTGCAGACTGTTTTAGGTAACAAGGAACATTTGAGACAAGATCTGAATATAACAAAATCCTGGAAATGTGAAAAATTAGCTTTGGATGGGTTCTGGGAGGAGAAACTCGTAGATCCCACTTCCAGTTTTACATTCTAAGACAGAGGTTCTCAAATTTTTGGTCTCAGGACTCGTTTATACTCTTAAAATCCCAAGGAGCTTTTGTATAAGTGGATTATATCTATTAACTTTTACTATGTTAGAAATCAAACCTGGGAAAATTTAAAAATACAAATTTATTCCCTTAAAAATAAGAAACCCATAAGATCTTACCATAAGCAACATTTTTGTGAAAATAGCTATATGTTTGCAAAAAGATCAGTAAGAATATTGGCATTGTTCTACATTTTTGGAAATCTTTTCAATGTCTGGTTTGGTAGAAGACAACTGGATTGTCACATCTGCTTCTGATTCAATTTGCTGATACTGCATGTCACAGAGTCCCTGAAAAATTTCAGTTACACTTAAGAATGAGAACAAAAAGGGTAAATAACATCCTAATATTATGAAAATAGTTTCGACCTCACAGACCCTCTGAGAGAGTCTCTGAGGCCCTTGGGGTCTCTGAATCACACTTTGAGAGCTACTGCTCTAAGAATTCAATTCAATAAAAGTATTATATTTATTGAGAACCTACTGGATGCCCACCACAAGATAAATACACAGACATGTCCTCGCCTCCAAGGAACCTGCAGTGTCCCCTTCCACACCTCATTTCCAACCAAATCTTAATATTCCAAGACTCAGTGTCATTCCATAATACTTCCTCCTTGTCATTTTTTTATCCCATTAGATGACAAGAGCTCTACTTTTTTCCTAAGAGTCTGTAGCAATTATTATCTGTGCAATTCATTTGGGATTTTAATCATACACCACAGAGGGAGACTTATTATTCATCAAACTGTAACTTATTAGTAGTTTATATTTTGTGGTTATATTTTGTCCTTGCTACTGATGGTAGGCTCTTTCAGAGCAATAACTTATTTTACTTATGGTGCTCAAGGTAAGTAGCGAAGACTGTGGACCTTACACTGGTATTTAGTAGTTTGATTTGCAACTATTCAGTGTGGCAGAGACAAAGCTATGTGCTCACCAATCCTATTTCCTTTTCCTGTTCTTGAGCATTCAGACTCTTTCCCAGTCTCTCCTGCAATTGGGTTAGGGCCATGTGACTGGGTTTGGGCCAGCAGAATATAAGTCACCACGAAGCCTGACCCTTAAAAACACCCAGTGCGGCCCTCCTGCCCTGTCTTCCCTTTTGGTAGTGACTGTGGTGGCCATGTTGAGCTGGCAGAATCCCAGGATGAAAACAGCAGGATGCCCGAGTCATCACATGGAAGACAGCTCTGGAGAGTAGCCTGATACCACATAAACAAAGCTAATGAGGTTTCAGGCATTACTTGTTACTACAGCAAAGCCTACCTTATCCTGGAATATTTGTGGAAAAAGAATGTTCATAAATGAAATAGGAAATAATGTAAGACACAATACTATGTACGAAAAGAGTCAGGAGTGATGTGGAAGATGAGAGTGGGCAAGAGTCAGTTTGGGCTCATGTGCTGGGACAGACTTTATGGAGAAGAGGGGAAGAGATAATTTGAATGAGTAGAATTTGAGCTGTAAAAAAGGTGGTGGGAAGACTACGAGTCTCAGCAAAGTGGGAATGAGCAGGAAATATAAGTGAGGGAAAATGAAGACAGAGTCAATATTAGAAAGTTAACACCATAGCAGTGTGGTGGCATGCCTGTAGTCCAAGCTACTTGGGAGGCTGAGGTGGGAGGATTGCTTGAGTCTGGGAGATGGAGGTTGCATTGCGCCACTACATTTTCACCTGGGTTACAGAGAAAGATCCTGTCTGAAAAAGAAAAAAGAATGAATGAACGAGAGAAAGAAAAAGAAAGAAAGAAGGAAATAGAGAGAGAGGAAGGAAAGAAAGAAGGAAGAAAAGAAAGGTAACACTAGATGGGGAGTGGCAAAATGAGGCCTGTTAGATTATTAAATTGTCCAAAATAAGTGGAACATGCTAATAAAATTGTGAGGCTTCTTCAAAGCAAACAGTGTGGAGCACAACGATCACTTCAATGGAGATCACTTCCTGGTTCTTAGCAAGTTTTGGCCTGTGCACTGGGCATGGTATCACTGAATTTTCACAGAAAACCTATGAAGTCTATGATCCTCATTTTACAGATGAAGAAACTGAAGCTTAGAGAGGTGAAGCATCTTGAAAATGCATTAGTCAGAATTCTCCTGAAAAACAGGACCAATAGGATGTGAGAAAGTTTTATTTGAAGAAATTGGCTCACACAATTGTGGGGGCTTGATGAGTCCAAAATCTGATGGGGTAGGCCAGCAGGCTGGAGACCCAGGGAGGAGGTGCATCTGCTGGCAGAATCCATTCTCGCTCAGGGAAGGTCAGTCTCAGGGGCTGTAGTGCTGCAGTGTCCACTTTCAGGTGGTACCTGCACATCATGCAGAACCACCTGTAAACCAGCCCTGAGATTTCTCTTCTCTACATTAAGTCCTGGCATTTCTCACTCACTCACTGTGGTCTACCTTTTGGTCCATGTTTCAGTCAACCAACCCATCAGTTATAGCACTAACTCCCTGAGTTGCAACATTAAATGCAGAAATCCTGCTCAATCGGCCCCTATCAATACATTCAGCCTGATTCAATTTTATGTTTCTTCCATCTTTATCCCACACCTTTAATTTCCATTCTCACACATATTCCCTGAATTTCTGACTAAATTAGAAAACTCAAGTAGTTCTTTTGGAGTGTAGTATGCCTCGTGGATCACATTTTGTGCCTCACCTTTTGGGACTGCTAGGACTTGAGTCTAGTTATAGTTCTAGAAGCCAAGAGGGGTAATGGGGGTGTGTCCTGAGGAGAATCAGCATTGTCTTGCGAGACAACTGTATCGGGGAGGTCATGATAGATTCCTTAAGCAACGAAAGGTTAGTTCCCTCAGGTGGGGGTGGAGAGGACATCTACTGGGGTGGAGAAAATGCTTCTACGGGCAAAGATGACTCATTGGAATTTACGAACTCAATGTCCCCAGTGCCATCAAGGTCTTTCCATATACCCCCATTCCAATTTTCAGGATCCTATTCATTCCCAATCAATGCCCTCACTTTAGAAGTAGACAACCTACAAAGTCAAGAATTCAATCTGCATTTTAATTCAGCCACTTACAGGATGTGATTCGGAGTTGATTTTTAACAATCTTGGCTCTGCAGCTACAGGAGATAAGGGTCTCTTTCAGGGCAGAAATAGAAAGTTTCAGGTCACTTATGTTATACTTGAGCTGGGAATTTGAATCCCTGAGCTCATCCTTTTCTTTTCCTTCTCTGTCCAGCAACATTAGGGGCAACCAATCTCATTATACTTGTTATTTTGGCAAATATGTTATAAAGTATCATACACATGGTCACCCAGATCCTGCTTCTTTTTAGTTTTGGTAATATTTTGTGTAATTCTACTACTTCATCATACCATAGACTATCAGTGTTTTATTTACTACTGGAAAGTCATTCCTGTTTCTAATCTAATCAGACTAGAGAACCACTTCCAGAAACCTCAGAACCAATTACGAAAATGCATCCCTAAGATTCCGTTCCACTTGAACCACTTCCAGTACCAGAATCTGTAGCTGTCAGCATTTTCTAGAGAGATGGAATCAACATGTGGGCATATACAAAGACATTTATTATAAGGATTTGGCTCACATAACTATACAGATTGGCTAATCCAAATCTGCAGTGTAGGCCAGCAGATTCAGGACTCGGGAGGCAGATTACATCTCAAGGCAGTTGGCTAGAGAATTCCCTCTTGCTTGGGGGCCAGACTTTTTTTTCTATTCAGGCCTTCAACTGATGAAATGAGGTCCACTCACATTATGGAGGGCAATCTGCTTTACTCTACTGATTAAAAATGTTTATCTCAACCCAAAACTGCCACAATTACTGTTTTAAATACATCAGGTTATTCACAATGAATTTTGTAAGGATAAAGAAGGAAAGGAAGCACTTGGTAGAGGGATCAATAGTAGGCAAAAAAAAAAAATTGAGATTTTTTTTCTATGATAATTACAATGTTAATGGGGCTTAAAAATGAGTTGATGAATATTTAAAAACATCCTAGTTTCTAGATATTGTATATTTTCATATTGTTTTTCACATTAATATAATCCAGATACTAGCTGCGGCCTTCCTCTCTCCCGTTGAGATCTAGGCAAAAATGTTTCAAAACCTCTGGGTTCTCTGTCTGCATAAGTCCAAAGTCTGGTTCAGTATTTCTGCTAATTTCTTTTCTTTTCTTTCTTTTTTTTTTTTTTTTTTTAAGATAGCGTCTCGCTCTGTCACCCAGGCTGCAGCGCAGTGGTGCAATCATAGCTCACTGCAGCCTTAAATTCTTGGGCTCAAGTGATCCTCCTGTCTTAGTCTCCCAATTTGCTAGGATTAGAGATGTGAACCATCATACCTGGCTTCCCTGCTAATTTCTAACACTAATAAATTCTCACCTCTTCTGCTTCTAGAGCTCTGCTATGTTGCCCACCCCGTGGTGGTTCCAGACCACAGTGACCCCAACTGGAGACTTTTTATTTGATTTCTACAAGAAAAACCCATACCAAGCCTGAGTCTGACAGGCTTTACTGGACACATTGGGCCAGGGAAAGTGTCACAATACTTAGTCCATATCCTCCTGCCATCTTTCAAGTTTCTTCGCTCTTTTACCTGCCCCTTCTCTGAGTGCCAAAACTCCAATTTTTGTATTTCTATGCAAACCAATTTCACCACCCAGGTGAATTAGCTTGCACTCCCCAAATTTTGTTACTGGACTCTTTCCTTTGCAAGGGATAAGAATTTAGCCAAAGCCAGCTTAGCGAAAAAGGAAACTTTTGGCTGGGAGTGGTGGCTTACGCCTGGGATCCCAGCACTTTGGGAGGCCAAGGCGGGCGGATCACGAGGTCAAGAGATTGAGACCATTCTGGCCAACATGGTAAAATCCCATCTCTACTGAAAATACTAAAATTAGCCAGGCGTGGTGGTGAACATTGGTAGTCCCGGCTACTTGGGAGGCTGAGGCAGGAGAATCGCTTGAACCTGGGAGGTGGAGGTTGCAGTGAACCGAGATGACGCCACTGCACTCCAGCCTGGCAACAGAGTGAGACTCTGTCTAAAAAAAAAAAAAAAAAAACAAACCTTTTTTGGCTCACAGAATCAAAGGACAGACTTACTCAAACTGCAGGAAGAGAGGGATTTAACTGGAACCAGGGAATTAACCCTGCTTCTCTCATTGCCTACTGGCAACAAGTCCCAATTCTTATCTTTTAGCGTTCATGCACTGGAAAGATGCAGTCTTAAATTTCTTATGGTTCAAAGCTCAAAAATGCTGGTAAGGCTGGGCGCAGTGGCTCACACCTGTAATCCCAGCACTCTGGAAGGCCGAGGTGGGCGGATCACCTGAGGTTAGGAGTTCGAGACCAGCCTGGCCAACATGGTGAAACCCCGTCTCAACTAAAAACACAAAAATCAGCGGGGCGTCATGGCAGGCGCCTGTAATCCCAGCTACTTGGGAGGCTGAGGCAGGAGAATCGCTTGAACCCGGGAGGTAGAGGTTGCAGTGAGTCTAGATCTTGCCACTGCACTCCAGCCTGGGTGACTGAGTGAGACTCCGTCTGAAAAAACAAAAACAAAACAATAAACCCTCCCAACCCGCCAAAATGCTGGTTAAGGATTCTAAATGGCTCAACTTGGCCAGCTGTCTATCCCTGAACTGCCTATGGTGTACATGTTCCTATAATAGCACCTCCCAGGGAAACCAGAGGGGCTGTTTCCAGGTAAAAGGAGGAATTTCACCATAGATATAATACTTTGGAATAGTTTTGGCTATCCTTAAGTAAAACACGAGATGACTATTTCTCTAATTTCCACACTAGTAGTTTAAACAAAGTAGTCATCAGACCACAGAGGAGGGGGCAATAAATACTGCCTGACAGGTAACTCGGAGAAATACTTTCAAAGAGGCCTCATGAGGTGAGCATTTAGCATTGTGTGTGATGTGTGTCAAACCAACAGGGGATTCAGGGAGACTTCCAGGCTTCAGCAAACGGACAAATATACCTCCTCTTCCAGACCTCTCCTTTCATATGAAAAAAATTCGTTTGGGACCACCAGAAAACAAAGGATAAAAGTATCGTGTTAGAACAAGGACGGATGAAAAACGACCTTTGCTTGAACTGAAACAGAAGCTATGTGCATAAGTGACTTAACTCCTCTATAACTTGGCTTTCTTATCATTTACACGAGGGTGCTAACAGTACCCTCACAAGGCTCAAGTGAAGATTACATAGGACAATCCCTTAGTCAATGTCTTGGTACACTGTAAAGGCTCAGTAAATGCTGGAAAATCATATTAGCAACTATTTTCTATCCATAATTGTAGCTGGAAGGTTGTATTGGATGCTAAATACCGGCTAGATCCCATTCGGTAACTATTATACTTATTTATTTGCATAACAAGCAAATTATTGGTGCAAAGCAGCCATTATTACTGTAAAATACTTTAAAATGCTCCTTTTGATAGTCCAGGTACGTACTGCGGCACAAAACTGCGAGAAACCAGGAGATGGAAGTAACGAGTGAGTTTGGATGCTTCGATTCTACCCCAGATTGAGATGGGTGAGAATAGAGGCAAAAGAAGACATCTTCTTCCAAACAAGAGGTGACCAAACGGGCAAGGGAGACCTCCTCCCGGGCATGCAGAGCGCAGCGATTCTGTGACCAGGGAGCCGGAGGGCTGGGGCTAGGAGATCCCGGCGGAGCCGCGGTAGAGCAGTCGCCCGTGTGCCCCCGCGACTCAGACGCGCTCGGCCTCGCGCTCCGGCGGTGGGACCACCGAGGGCGAGCTGCAGCCTTCGCCACCCGGTCCGCCGCCGGACTCCGCCTCCCACAAGCAGCCCGGCGAGGCCCTCTTCGGCCGCACCCTCACCCAGCGGAGCCTCCTTCCCAGCTTCCCCGGCGGCGGCACCGTGACGTCACCTCCGGTCTCCAGCGCGCACGTGGGAGGAAGTGCTGGTGCCCTCAGCCGCTGCTCCCGTCTCTTTGGTTACGCTCGTCAGCCGGTCGGCCGCCGCCTCCAGCCGTGTGCCGCTATGGGAGTCCCGGCGTTCTTCCGCTGGCTCAGCCGCAAGTACCCGTCCATCATAGTCAACTGCGTGGAAGAGAAGGTGAGGAGGCGCCAGGCGGCCGCCACACTCGAGCCGGGGCCCCCGGCACGTCTAGGCCGCGGCCCTCGGGCTCTGCCGCCTGCCCCCGGGGAGCCTTGCCGGAGCTCGCGCCCTGCTGCCAGCCTCGCGAGCAGTCGCAGCCCCACACGTGGTGGGACGCGGGCTGTGGGATTCAGCACCCCGGGGGCGAGGAAGTCGGGACTCTCGGCGGGCAAGGGCCTATGGGGTTCCCGAACTCGCAGGAGGGTCGCTCCTCCTTTACCAGCTTTTTCCCGGCACCGGAAGGCCCCGCCCACTGCTTTGTTTCCTCTCGAGACCGCGCATTTTGGGTCTCGGAAGAGGTTCAGAGGCTGTTGTTGAGCAATGCATGCGAGGTCGGCTGAGCTAGTGGGTTATGGATGCACGGATTCGGAGGCCAGCTTTTTGACAACCTTGTAAGGGAATCACTGGCAGCGAGCTTTTCGTTGTTTACCAATCGTGCCTGAAAGGTTTTCTCCCAGTGTTCGGGACCATTTGTTGTTCTGGTTAGATTGGACGCTGAAAGCAGTATGTCAGGTCCAGGATGAGCGCTATAGAATTCTGAGAAGTTACCCTTCTGTATGTGCCCTGAGTACTGGACAGGGTGGGTGCTTGTTGAAATTTTCAAGATTACTGGATGTACTTGAGCAGTACAATTTTTGTTGTTAGTTAATAACGTAAGTAGATTTTTGGCCATTGAGTTTTGTTTTCATTGTTTTCTTCATTCTGTGCGGATTCGTTTTTGTACTCTTAATTAGAATTTCTGGATTGGAAAGGTTCGGAGGCACATCACGCGTACCTCACTCCTTAGTTTTTGAAGGCAGTGCTTGACTGTCACTGTGAACTTATTTCTGCCTTTTTTTTTTTTTTAGACTTTCTTGGCTTCTATCCAAGGAGGAACCAAAAGCCTTGTTTTAGTGACATTCCCACTATTTCTTGTTTTTTTCAAAAAGCAACTGCTAAATTGAATACTTGTTTCCTTTGTAAAATTTTAATCGAACTTCATTGAACTTTATTTGCACGTGGGTTAAACAAAAAGCAACATTTCTTGCTCTACCCCTTCTCATCCCATTTCTCCACCTTTAACTATTTTGGTTCTGTCTCTAAGTATCATACTTATACTTTATCATTTTTAGATCTGTTAAATTCTAGCTGGAATAGGAGAGGATTTAGTCACTTATTCAGCCCTCCCTCTATACTCTTAATGGAGTAAATCACTAGATACATATTTTTATCGGTAAGCTTTATAACTAAGTAATTTGCCTTTTTCATTCTATCGCCTGTGTAAAGTATCCCTTGACTTAATGCTTTCTAAGGTCGATCTTGGCTTTTCTTCCCTTTAACCTCAAGTTTGTCAGCTGTACTTTTGCGTTGTGGGCATCCAAAATTAAATGATCAGGGCTTTGACTATACAGATTTAAAAAGCTGAAAAATCAAATAGGATAGTTGACTGTTGACACTGTGTAGATTCAGATTATGTACTGTGATTCTGTTTTTTGTGCTGCTTTTGTCTTTTTCCCTGGGGGTGCCTTTCTTTTTCCACTTTACATCTTGCCGCGCCCGGACTCTTATTTTACCAGGTAGTCTATCAAGAGTCATCTTTCTTCTTGAATTGTCCTCCTTGGGGTCTTCTTTATTTTTGTTGCTGTCACACCTGGCTATTCTGTAGGCTTGCTGGAAAGCTGCATCTGGGATTTTATTATTATTATTGCTATCATATCTTTCTTCAGTGGGAGGTACTGTTTTCTGGATCATCATCTTTCTTCATTTGTTTATTTATTTAGAGACGGAGTCTCGCTATGTCTCTTAGGCTGGAGTACAGTGGCATAATCTCGGCTCACTGCAACCTCCGGCCTCCTAGGTTCAAGCCATTCTTCTGCCTCAGCCTCCGAAGCAGCTAGGACTACAGGTGTGCGCCGCCATGCCCAGCTAATTTTTTTTTTTAGTAGAGACGGGGTTTTGCCATGTTGGTCAGGCTGGTCTCAAACTCCTGACCTCAGGTGATCCGCCTGCTTCAGACTACAGGCATAAGCCACCACACGTGGCCTTTTTTTTTTTTTTTTTTTTTTTTTGTATTTTTAGTAGAGACGGGGTTTTGCCATGTTGGCTGCGCTGGTCTCTGTCCTGACCTCACGTGATCCGCCTCCCTGGGCCTCCCTTGTGCTGGGATTACAGGCGTGAGCCACGGCGCCCGGCCCATCTTTCTTCCTTTGAATCCTTTTCTTAGTTTTTATTCTTAATTTTTTTTTGAGACGGAGTCTCGCTCTGTCGCCCAGGCTGGAGTGCAGTGGCGCAATCTCGGCCCATTGCAAGCTCCGCCTCCCAGGTTCACGTCATTCTGCTGCCTCAGCCTCCCAAGTAGCTGGGACTACAGGCGCCCGCCACCACGCCCGGCTAATTTTTTTGTACTTTTAGTAGAGACGGGGTTTCACCATGTTAGCCAGGATAGTCTCGATCTCCAGACCTTCTGATCCGCCCGCCTCGGCCTCCTTATTCTTAATTCTTAAGAAATGCTGTGTTGGTTGTGAGATTTCCGAGTCATTGTAGGACCCAAAATAGCTCCATTCTACCCTTATACATGTGAATGATCATTAGCTGGGCATGGAATTCAAGGTTTGCTTTTTTATTTTTTCTTTCTTTGAGACGGAGTGTAGCTCTGTCACCCAGGCGGGAGTGCAGTGGTGTGATCTCGGCTCACTGCAACCTCCACCTCCCGGGTTCAAGCCATTCTCCTGCCTCAGTCTCCCGAGTAGCTGGGACTACAGGCGCGCCACCACGCCCGGCTAATTTTTGTAGTTTTAGTAGAGACGGGGTTTCACCATGTTGGCCAAGCTGATTTTGAACTCCTGGCCTCAGGTGATCCACGAGCCTCTGCCTCTCAAAGTGCTGGGATTACAGGCATGAGCCACCGCACCTGGCCAGGAATTCGAGTTTTAATATTAGGTTCCCTCAAAACTTTGAAAGAAATTGTTCTTTTGTACTCTCTCATCTAGTAGTGTTGATGACAAGTTCGATGTTAATGTGATGTATTTATTTAACCAGCAGTTTTATAGCATTTACCATGTTTTAAGAACTTTATTATAACTTGTTTGATCCTCACAACCACGTGACTCCTACTGTTATAATTATTTTTATTACATACAAATAATAGAAGCACGATATTTAGAGACAACCAATATTGTTATTATGTTAGAATAATTACTATGTTTATTGGCCGGGTGCGGTGGCTCACGCCTGTAATCCCAGCACTTTGGGAGGCTGAGGTGGGTGGATCACGAGGTCAAGAGACCCAGACCATCCTGGCTAACATGGTGAAACCCCATCTCTACTAAAAATACAAAAATTAGCTGCGCGTGGCAGCATGCCTGTAGTCCCAGCTACCTGGGAGGCTGAGGCAGGAGAATCACTTGAACCCGGGAGGCAGAGATTGCAGTGAGCCGAGATCCCGCCACTGCACTCCAGCCTGGTGACAGAGCGAGACTCCATCTCAGAAAAATAATGATTATTGTTATGTTTATTATTATTACAGATGAGAAAATGGAAACACAGCAGGGTCGAGTATCATACCCAAGGTCACTCAGCTGATAAATGTCAGAGCTAGTGTGGAAACCAGAAGAACTTAATTTTTATGCTCGTATGCTTTCATTCTTTTGTGATCAGTTTTCCTTCCTAGATTTTAAAAAGATCTTTTTCTTGATAGTGTAAAGTTTCATTATTAGGTACCTAGGTATAGATGTTATTTTAAATTCAGATTCATTTTGATCAGTACGTGGCTCACTCTTTGAGTCTGGAGTCTTATGTTCTTCGGTTTTAGGGAATGCTGTTTGATGATTTCTTGACCTTTTTCTCTTCCCTTTCCAGACTCAGGATACTGGTCCTCCTAGACTCATGTATTTTTATTTTTATTTTCTCTCTCATTCTCTGGCTTTCCTTGAAACCTCCCCCAACCTTTGGCGTTTTTGCAGCTTTGTTGAGGTATGGTTGGCGTAGAATAAACTGCAGGTAATTAAAGTGTACAATTTTCTTTTAACTTTTTTAGAGATGAGGTCTTGCTCTGTCACCAGGCTGGAATGTAGTATGCAGTCACGGCTCACTGCAGCCTCAAACTCCCGGGCTTAAAGTATATAATTTAATACAGTGCATACATCTGTGAAACCAGCACAACCAAGACAGTGAACGTGACCTCTAAAACATTCCTTCTGCCCTTTTGTAGTTCCTTTCTACCATCCCTCCCTGCCACCTGTCTTTTGTCAACCACTGACTGGTTTGCTTTCTGACCCTATGATAAGTTTTCATTTTCTATAATTTTTTATAAATGAGATTATGTAATATATACTCATTTTTTGCCTCAGTTACTTTCATTCAGTATACTTATTTTGAAATTCTTCCATTGTTGTATGTGTCAGTAGTTTCTTTTTTTTTTTGAGATGGAGTCTTGCTCTGTCACCCAGGCTGGAGTGCAGTAGTGCGATCTCGGCTCACTGCAACCTCCACCTTCCAGGTTCAAGCAATTCTCCTGCCTCAGCCTCCCGAGCAGCTGGGATTACAGGCGCATGCCACCACACCCGGCTAATTTTTGTATTTTTAGTAGAGACGGAGTTTCACCATGTTGGCCAGGCTGGTCTTGAACTCCCGACTTCAAGTATCTGCCTGCCTCGTCTTTTAATTTTTGGATAGTATTCTGTGTGTAGATACACCACATTTTATTTATTTATTCAGATGATTGATGAACATTGGGATTGTTTCCAGTTTTCGGCTTTCAGAAAAAAAAAACCTATGAACATCTGTGTACAAGTCTTTGTGGGGACATATGCTTGCATTTGTTTGGGGGAAAACATTAGGAGTGAAATGGTTGGACTGTATAGTAGGTGTGTGATTACTTAAAAAGAAAAACCTGCCAGACTTCTTTTTTTCAAACTGGTTGTGCCATTTTACATTGGCATCAGCAGCATATCAGGTTCCAGTTGCTCAACTTCCTCACCAACACTTGATATAGTTAGCCCTTTTAGTTTTAGGTAGTCCAGTGTACTGTTACCTTATTGTGGTTTTAACTTGCATTTCCTTCAGATGCTTATTTGCTTTCTGTATATCATCACGGACGGGGTGAAGCATATGTTCAGATCTTTTGCCCATTTTTACCTTCGGTTGTCTTACTTAAATGTAGAGTTTGTTACATGTTCTAGATAGAAATCCTTAGTTTGATATATTTTGCAAATATTTTCTTTTGATCTGTGGCTTGTCTTTTTACTTCTTAACAGTGTCTTGGGAGCAAACATTTAAAAATTTTAATGAAGTCTGATCAGTTTTTTCCCTTTATATTTCTGCTTTTTGTATTTAAGGAATCCTTTGTCAAAGCCAAGGTCTCCTGTGTTTTCTTAGAGAAGTTTTATAGTTTTAGTTCATTCTGTAGTTTCCATTTTTTGGTCTAGTCATATGGTGAATTATCAGTCTTTAAATGCTAAAGCCACCTTGCATTCCTTGGATAAACCGCACTTGATCATGTTGTATTATTTTTATATACTGTTGAATTCAGTTTGCTAAAGTTTTCTTGAGAATTTTTACGTCTCTGTTCACAAAAGATATTTGTAGCATTCTTGTAATGTCTAGTTTAGATGTCAGAATAATGTTGACCTCAAATTGAGTTCCTTCAGTTTTTTGGAAGAGTTTGTATAGAGTTAGTATTGTTTCTTCCTAAAATGTTTGATAGAATTTACCAGTGAGGCCATCTGGACTTGGAGTTTTGTGGGAAGGCTTTAAGCTGCAAATTAAGTTTCTTTGGTAGATCTAGAACTATTGAAGTTACCTATTTATTTATTTATTTTTTGGATGAGCTTTTTTAGTTTGTATCTTTCATAGATTTTGCCCATTTCATCTAAGTCAAGCTTGTCCAACCTGTGGCCTGCAAGCTGCATGCGACCCAGGATGCTTTGAATGCAGCCCAGCACAAATTCGTAAACTTTCTTAAAACATCATGAGATTTATGCACAGACCTTTTCTGTTTTTTCAGCTCATCAGCTATCATTAGTATTAGTGGCCCAAGACAATTCTTCTTCCAAAGTGGCCCAGGGAAGCCAAAAGATTGGACACCCCTGATCTAAGTAGTTGAATTGGCTGACATAAAGTTGTTCATAGTATTTTCTTACTATCCTTTTTTTGTTATTAAAATGTTTTCACTCCTTCTGTTTTTACTTCTCTTTTGTTTTCTTTTTTCTTCCTATTAACTTATTATTATCCTTTTAATATTGTTAGAATCTGTAGTGATGGTACGTCTTTCATTCCTGATACTTGTAATTCTACTTTCTTTGTTTTGTCCCATTATCAGTCTGGCTATACTGTTCTCAGATAACTAGCTTTTGGTTTCATTGATTTTCTTTATTGTTTTTCTGTTTTCTATTTCTTTGATTCTGCTCTTATATTTATTTCTTTGTTATGCTTACTTTGAGTTCGACTTGTTTTTTCTCTTCCTTGTTTATTAAGGTAGAAGCTGAGGTCATTGTTTTGAGACGTTTCTTCCTCTCTGATATAGATCTTGAGTGCCATAAATTGTCTTCTAGATATTGTTTAAACAGTGTGCCACAAATATTAACATGTTGTATTTTCATTTTCATCCACTTAAAAATATATTCTAAAACTCCCTTTGACCCGTTGGTTATTTAAGAGTGTTACTTAATTTTCACACACGGGAGATTTTGCAGGTATTTTTTCCTGTTCGTGATTTTTAATTTAATTCCCTTATCAGAGATCATATTTAATTTGAGGTCTGTTGAAGTTTATCAGACTGGTTCAGAATATGGTCTCTATAAATGTTTTATGTATATTTGAAAAGGATACATTTTCTGCTGCTGTGAAATTTTGACTATATCTTTTGGATTTTTCTGTTTCTCCTTTCAGTTCTATTGGTTTTTGGTCTGTGTATTTTGAAGCTCTTTTATTAGGTACATAAATGCTTAACATTGTTCTAGTTTTTTGATGGATAATACACTTATTATGAAATGACCTTCATTATTCTTGGTTAATATTTGCTCAGAAATCTATTTTATTTGTCATTAATACAGCCAGTTATTCTGACTAGTGTCAGCATGGTGTATTTTTTTCTATCCTTTTATTTTAGCCTGTTTGCATCTTTATGTTT
The DNA here is from genome assembly GCF_028885655.2 of Pongo abelii. NCBI lineage: Eukaryota > Metazoa > Chordata > Mammalia > Primates > Hominidae > Pongo > Pongo abelii. The sequence continues at coordinate 16,039,624 of NC_072006.2, forward strand.
AAAGTGGACGTTTTTGTAGGTAACATAACAGTAGGGTCTGGCTTTTTTTTATTTTTATTTTTATTTTTTTTTGAGATTGAGTCTTACTCTGTCGCCCAGGCTGGAGTGCAGTGGCGCGATCTCGGCTCACTGCAAGCTCCGCCAACTGGTTTCATGCCATTCTCCTGTCTCAGCCTCCCGAGTAGCTGGGACTACAGGCGCCTGCCACCACGCCCGGCTAATTTTTTTGTTTTTTTTTTTAGTAGAGATGGGGTTTCATTCACTGTGTTAGCCAGGATGGTCTTGATCTCCTGACCTTGTGATCCTCCCGCCTCCGCCTCCCAAAGTGCTGGGATTACAGGCGTGAGCCACCGCGCCTGGCCGGGTCTGGCTTTTTTATACAGTTTGAGAATCTCTGCCCCCTCTTTTTATTGGGATAAAACATACATGACATAAAATTACCATTTTGACTGTTTTTAAGTGTACAATTCAGTGGAACCAAGTGTGTTCAAATTGTTGTGCAGTTGTCACCAATGTCTATTTCCAGAACAATTTTATCATCCCAAACAGAAACTCTACCCGTTAAACAGTAACTCCTTGTCCCCCTCCCCACTTTCTATCTTTATAAATTTGCCTATTCTAGTTACCTTATGTAAATGAAATCATAATATTTTTCCTTTTGTGTCTGGCTTATTTCTCTTAATATAGTGTTTTCAAGGTTTGTCCATGTTATTGCATGTCTCAGAATTTCATTCCTTTTTAAAGCTGAATGATACTCCCATTGTATATGGGAGTATATGTCACACTCTGGACACTTTGGCTGGTTCTACTTTTAGTCTATTATGAATAACGCTGCTATGCACATTGGTGTACAAGTATCTTTTTTAGTCCCTGCTTTCAATTCTTTTGAGTGTGTACCTATGAGTGGAATCATTGGATCATGTAATTCTGTGTGTAGCATTTTGAGGAACCACCAAACTGTTTTTCTAGTCTGCTTTGTAATTGGGCCATTTAGAACATTTATATTTAAAACGATTATTGATGGCCAGGCATGTTGGCTCACGCCTACAATCCTAGCACTTTGGGAGGCCAGGGAAGATGGATCATTTGAGGCCAGGAGTTCGAGAGCAGCCTGGACAACATGGTGAAACCTCGTCTCTACTAAAAAAGTAACAAAAAACAAATCAGCTGGGCGTAGTGGTACAACACCTATAAACCTAGCTACTCAGGAGGCTGAGGCACAAAATCACTTGATCCCGGGATACTGAGGTTGTGGTGAGCTGAGATTGTGCCACTGCACTCCAGCCTGGGCGACAGAGCGAGCCTCTGTCTCAAAAGACAAAAAAAGATTATTGATATGGTTAGATTTAAATCTGTCATCTTACTATTTGTTTTCTGTCTCATCTGTTCATTGTTTCAGTTTCTTACGTCTTTTGAGAGGAGTTTCGCTGTGTTGCCCAGGCTGGAGTGCAGTGGCGCGATCTCAGCTCACTGCAAGCTCTGCCTCCCGGGCTTACGCCATTCTTCTGCCTCAGCGTCTTGAGTAGCTGGGACTGCTACAGGCGCCCACCACCAAGCCCGGCTAATTTTTTGTTTTTTTTTTTTTTTTTTTAGTAGAGAGAGGGTTTCACCGTGTTAGCCAGGATGGTCTCTATCTCCTGACTTCCTGGGATTACAGGTGTGAGCCACCGTGCCCGGCCTTAGGTTGTGTTTTTATGATTTCATTTTATTCCCTTTGCTCACTTATTAAGAACTCTTTACTGATTCAATCATAAGCTTCTTCACTTAATATACTTTAACTGCTTGGCTCATGCAGTCCTCCATTTATCAGCTTTCTGACCATCGGAAAATGACTTAAATGCCTAAACTCTAGAGAGCCGGAGCTTCTTGTTAAAACCAAACCCCAAGATAGTTCTTTTTTTTTTTTGGAAGACAGAGTCTTGCTCTGTCGCCCAGGCTGGAGTGCAGTGGTGTGATCTCTGCTCACTGCAACCTCTGTCTCCTGGGTTCAAGCCATTCTCCTTCCTCAGCCTCCCAAGTAGCTGGGACAACCAATGTGCGCCATGACGCCTGGCTAATTTTTGTATTTTTAGTAGAGGTTTCACCACATTGGCTAAGCTGGTCTTGAACTCCTGACCTCAGGTGATCCGCCTGCCTCAGCCTCCCAAAGTGCTGGGATTAGAGGCGTGAGCCACCATGTCCAGGACCTAGATAAATTAAGTAACACAGTTTAATTGAGCAATGAACAATTTGCCAGTTGAGTGGCCCTCAGAACCAGAAGAGGTTTGGGGAGCTCTCAAAAACAGAAGTGAGGTACAGAAACAGCTTGATCTTTTGGCTTATTTGAACATGGCCAGATAAGTTGGCAACCTGTGATTGACTGAAGCTCGACTGCTGTGATTGGCCGAGACTCTGCTTTTTGTTACAAAAGTATGCTCCTAAGTTAGGCTTTTCCTTAATGAACTTTATGTAAGTAACATTGCAGTTCTTCAAGTGAAGAATCAGTAAGGAGCAATCCTCAGGCCAAATTTGGTGTAAGTTAACACATTACGCTACACTGTGCTGCTCCCTACAGTTTCCCCCTGTGGTCGTCTCTGTGCAAGGGCTGAAAGCAGAAGGCTGCGTGTCCTCGTTTGTTACCAGCTGGGAATGTGTGTGTTGGGTGACTCAATTTTTCGCTGCTCTGTGCATGTCCACAAATGACTGCAAAAGTACCATGATTATTAATTTTGGGGTTAAAAATAAATTTCAGTGAGTAGACATATTTGCAAATATGGGATTCATGAATAATGAAGATTGGCTATGTATGTATCACAGAGGGTGGTTGTGTGGATTAGATGTGTTAATACCAGTTACAATCCTGTTACAGAAGCATTTGCTAAATGGCAGCTGTTTGGAAAATCTGATTTCAGAATTTTATTTGGTAAATTAATTTTTAGTGGTTTATGCGTCCAAGTAAAGGCAGAGATGTTTTTGAGTCTAAGTCTTGGTAATACTGCGTTGTAGTGTACAGTGTGGTCTTACTGTTTTCATGTAATGAAATCCAGGTTTCCTCCACTGCCTCTTTTCTCTCTTCCATTCCCTTGAGTACTACTTTTGTGATAGGCATCACTCTGAGGGAAGGGAGGAAAATAATAAGGTGGACATTTATCCTTGACCCTACATTCTATTTTCTCCAATATGATTTTTTTTTGGAGCTGGTTACCACATTCTTTAAACAGCTTTGTTGAGATATGATTTGTATACAATAAAATTCACCCATTTAAAGTGTACAACTCAGTGATTTTTAGTATTTTCACAGATGTGTGTGTCCGTCACCACAGTCAATTTTAGAACATTTTAATCACCTTGAAAAGAAACTTGTACCATTTAGCTGTTGTCCCTCTAACTGCTGTCACCTTTTCTCCAGCCTTAAGCAATAACTAATCTACTTTATGTCTATATAGATTTTTCCTTGTCTGGACTTTCCCATGAGAGGAATCTATAGAATATGGTCATTTCTGGCTGGCTGCTTTCACTTAATATTATGTTTTCAAAGTTCATCCATGTTGTAGCACGTTTCAGTACTTTATTATTTGCTTATGGCCAAATATTGTGCCATTGTATGGATATACCACATTTTGTTCATCCATTTGTCTGTTGATAAACATTTGAACAGTTTCTATCTTTTGGCTATTAGGAATAATGCTGTTTTAAACATTCATGTTACGTTTCTATGTGGATATGTTTTTGTTTTTCTTGGGTATATACCTAGGGGTAGAGTTGCTGGATTATATAGTTTAATCATTTGAAGAACTGCCAGCCACTTTCCGAGGTTCTCACTCTGTTGCCCAGGCTGGAGTGCAATGGCATGATCATAGCTCACTGCAGCCTTGAACTCCTGGGTTCAAGCGATTCTCCTGCCTCAGTCTCCTGAATAGCTAGGACTATAGGCATGTGCCACTATGCTTGGCTAACTTTTTTTTTTTTTTTGGTAAGAGATGGGGTTTCTCTGTGTTTCCTACTGGTCTTGAACTCCTAGCCCCAAGTGATTGCACTATTTTATATTCCCACCAGTAGTGTATGAGGGTTCCAATTTTTCCACATTTTTGCTGTGAAGCAGGTTTACTGTGTGTTGCTTACCAGCTTGTCTGCGTCTGAGGAGACAAGGACATCCATGTACAGTGTTACATGAAGAGGGTTTATTATTTACAAATAGTAAAAGACAACAGAAGCCTAGGGTTCATTCTGAATGGGTCCCCCATGGCTCAGGAAACATGCCCAGGGCAGACAGAGTCTTGACTGCAGGGGCCACACTTGCATGGCGGGGGAGGAACCCTGAAAGGCAGCCCACTCTGGGTTATACACCTCAGGGTTCGTGTGACGCACTGAGCTAATGCTTTAAAAAAACGTCCTGCTTCTAGGGGTGAAGGGAACAAAGCCCACCTTGTCCCGGGCAGTTGCGCCCTTACTCAAGATGTTAAATTCCTGGGAGGGACAGGAGCAAGGCTGGACATTTTCAGGCAGTTCTTCCCTATTTCAGGATATTGCATTCCCATCACATTCTACAGTCACTTTTGAGAACTATGAGCAAGAAAAGGAACTGAGTTGGTGCAAGGCCAGCCAAAGAACTATGCCACACTTGCCAACACTTGTTATCTGACTTGGCTTTAGCCATTCTAGTGGGTGTGTGACGTGGTATCTCCTGTGGTTTTGATTTGCATTTTCTGATGACTGGTTGTGTTGAGCATCTTTTCATGTGCTTACTGGCCATCTGTATCTTTTGGAGAAATGTCTATTTAGGTTCTTTGTCTCCTCTTCCCCCTTTTTTTTGAGGCAGGGTCTCACTCTTGTTACCCAGGCTGGAGGGCAGTGGCACAATCTCAGCTCACTGCAACCTCCATTTCCCAGGGTCAAGTTATCCTCCCACCTCAACCTCCTGAGTAGCTGGGACTACAGGCAGGCACCACCACGCCCAGCTAACTTTTTGTATTTTGGGTTGAGACAGGGTTTTGCCATATTGCCCAGGCTGGTCTCGAACTCCTGAGCTCAGATGATCCACCTGCCTCAGCCTCCCAAAATGTTGGGATTACAGGCGTGAGCCACCATACCTGGCCTCTTTGCCCTTTTAAAATTGGGTTGTCCTATTATTGAATTGTAAGAGTTTTAAAGAATATATTCTGAGTATAAGTCCCTTATGAGATAAATGATTTGCAAATATTTTCCCACATTCTGTGGATTGTCTTTCCACTTTCTTGATGGTGTCCTTTGAAGAATAAAAGTTTAAAATTTTGTCCGGGTGTGGTGACTCACGCTTGTAATCGCAGCACTTTGGGAGGCTGAGGTGGGCAGATCACTTGAGGACAGGAGTTCGAGACCAGCCTGGCCAACATGGTGAAATCCCATCTCTACTGAAAATACAGAAAACTAGCCGGGCGTGGTGGTGGGTGCCTGTAATCCCAGCTACTAAGGAGGCTGAGGCAGGAGAATGGTTTGAACCCAGGAGGCGGAGGTTGCAGTGAGCCAAGATTGCGCCATTGCACTCCAGCCTGGGCAACAAGAGCAAAACTCAGTCTCAAAAAACAAACAAACAAAAAAGTTTAAAATTTTGATGATGAAGTGCAGTTCATCTGCTTTTTTCTTTTATTGTTTGTGCTTTTGATGGCATATCTAAGAATTCCATTGCCAAATTCAAGGTCACAAAGATTTACAGCTGTTTTTTGGAAGAGTTTTATAGCTTTAGCTCTTAAATGTAGGTTTATGATCCATTTTGAGTTGTTAGAGTTGAGTTGAGTTAAGGTGTGAAGTAATAGCCCAGCTTCACCTTGCATTGGCTATCTAGTTGTCCTACGCCATTTGTTGAAGACTGTTCTTTTCCCCATTAAATGATCTTGACACCTTGTCAAAAATCAGCTAATAATAGCTATGTGCATTTATTTCTGGACTCAATTCCATTCCATTGATCTAAATGTTTATCCTTGTCCCAGTACCACACTGTCTTGATTACTGTTGCTTTGTAGTAAGTTTTGAAATCAGGAAATAGAGGATGATTCTTACCTTATTCTTTTCCAGGATTATTTTGGCTATTATGGCGCCTTGCAATTTTATATGAAATTTTAGAAGCAGCTTGTCAGGTTCTACAAATAAATCAGCTGGGATTCTGGTACAGATGACATTGAATTTGTCAATCAGTTTGGGGGGTATTGTCATCTTAATGTTGAGTCTTCTGTTCCATAAATATGGGATGTTATTTATTTAGAACTATTTTGATTTCTGTCTGTCAACAGTATTTTGTAGTTTTCAAAATATAAATTTTGCATTTCTTTGTTAGATTTAGCCCTAGTTTTTTGATACTATTGTGAGAATGTTTTAATTTTATTTTTGGAATACTCATTGCAAGTGTATAGAAATGTAATTGATTTTTATATATTGATTTTGTATCCTATAACCTTACTGAAGTCATATATCCTAATAATTTTCTAGTGGATTCCTTAGGATTTTCTATGTACAAAATCATGTCATGTGCAAATATAGTTTAATTTCTTTTTTTCTAATACCAATATCTTTTCCTTTTCCTGCCTAATTGCTCTGGCTGGAACCTCCAGAATAGAAGTGGCAAGAGCAGGCATCTTTGTCTTGTTCCTGATTTTAGAGGGAAAGCATTTAGGCTTTGACCACCAAGTATGATGTTAACTGTTGGGTTATTTGTTTGTTTGTTTTTGTTTTTGCAGATGGCCTTTATGTTGAGAATTTCCCTTCTATTTCAAGTTGAGTTTTTTTTTTAATCATGAAAGTGTTGGATTTTTCTAATGCTTTTTCTGTATGAAGATGATCGTGTCATTTTGCTTTGCAGTCTGTTAATATGATGTGTTTAATTGATTGGTTTTTGGATGTTCAACCAACTTTGCATTTCTAGGATAAATCCTACTTGGTCATGGTGTATAATATTTTAATACATTGCTGGCTTCTGTTTGCTAGTCCAGTCGTCTTGCAGTATCTGTGAGGGATTGGTTCCAGGACCTCCTGTGGATGCCAAAATCAATGGAGGCTCAAATCTCTGATATATAATGGTGTAGTATTTGCATATAATCTATGCATATCTTCTCGTATATTTTAAATAATTTCTAGATTACTTAAATACCTGGTACAATGTAAATGCTGTGTGAATAGTTGTTATACTGTATTGTTTAGGGAATAATGACAAGAAAAGGTCTGCACATGTTGAGTACCAACGCAACTGTCCATTTTTTTTCCTGAATATTTTTGATCCATGGTTGGTCTATTCCACAGATGTAGAATTGACAGATATGGAGGGCTGACTGTATTTTGTTGAGGATTTTTGCATCCATGCTCATAAGAGATGCTGGTCTGCAGTTTTTTCTTTTATGTTTTTGTGTGGTCTTGGTATTGGTCATATTGGCCCAATAAAATGTGTTCGGAATTGTTGGGAAGAGTTCATGAAGAATTCGTACAAATTCTTCTTTTGAATGTCTGATGTAATTCAGCAGTGAAGTCATTTAGGCTTGACTTTTCTTTGTGGGTAGTTTGTGGATTACTGATTTAATCTCTTTAACTTGTTACGGATTTATGCAGTTTATGTCTTTCTTGAATCATTTTTGGTAGTTTGTGTCTTTCTAGTAATTTGTCCATTTCATCTAAGTTATCTAATTTGTTGGTGTATGACTATTCATGGTATTTCTTTATAATCTTTTTTGTTTTTATAAAGTTAGCAGTAATGTCCTGTCTCTCGTCTCTGATTCTAGTAACTTGAGTCTTCCCTCTTTTTTCTTTCATCAAACTAGCTGAAGGTTTGTCATTTTTTGTTGATCTTTTTAAACAACTAGCTTTGTTGGTTTCATTGATTTTTCTCTATTTTTAAATTTTCGTTTCATTAATTACTGCTCTCATCTTTTATTCTTTCTGCTTGCTTTAGGTTTAGTTTACTGTCTTTTGGTATCTTAAGGTGGAAAGTTAAGTAATTGATTTGAGATTTTTTTTTAATTAACTTTTTCAGAACCAAATACTTCTGAAGAGATATTTCTTAATCTAAGCATTTACAACTATAAATTTCCATCTGAACACTGCTTTATATGTATTCCATAACATTTTGTATATTGCGTCTTCATTTGTATTGATCCCAAAGTATTTTCTGGTTTCTCATTTGATTTCTTCCTAGATCCCTTGGTTATTTTGGACTGTGTTGTTTAATTTCCACGTATTTGTGAATTTGCCAATTTTTTTTTCTGTTAATGGTTTCTAATTTTATTTCATTGTGGTCAGAGTATATACTTTGTGTTATTTCTATGCTTTTACTTTTTTTAAGAGCATATTTCATGTACACCTGAGAATGTATATTCTGGTTTTAGGTGTAATGTGCTAGAAACATCTGTTAGGTCTCTGTTGATAGTGTTGTTCAAGTTATCTGTTTTTATGTTGATCTTCTGTTTTGTTCTATTATTGAAGGTGGAGTATTGAAGTCTCCAACTATCATTGTTGAATTGCCATATGTCTTGTTTTGGGTATTTTGGTGCTGTTATTAGGTGCACCTGTATTTTTAATTGTTATATCTTTTTCTTGATGGATTTACTTTTTATCATTATAAAATGACCCTCTTTACCTCCAGTAACATTTTTTTATTTGTTTTAGTCTGTTTTATCTGATATCAGTATGGCCACTCCAGTTTTCTTGTGGTTGCTGTCTGCATGATTATCTTTTCTCATCCATTTACTTTTACTCTTTTGGGTCTTTGAATCTCAAGTGTATCTCCTGTAGATAACACATAGTTAGATCATGTTTTTAAAATCCACTTTGACAAGCTACCTTTTTGTTGGATTGTTTGATCCATTCACATTTTAATGTAATTATTGATAGAGTTACATTTTACTTTTTTTTTGTATGTCTCATGTCATTTTTCTCTATTTCTCCTTTGTGCTTTCTTTTGCAATGAGAGGATATTTTCTAATATAGCATTCAAATTTTTTTATTTTCTTATTCAGTGGCCAGTTACTAGAAGGATTCTAAATTCATTAGTAATTTTTTTCCACTATATATTTTTTTCAAAGTCATTGTTCTAGAGCTTACCCTATGTATCTTATCAGAATCAGATTCAGATTTATACTTGCTTAGTTTCAGTAATACATGCTAAAATTTATTGAACTTTACTGCTATATAGTTCAATTCCCATCCCCCCTTTGCATATTATTGTTATATATGTTACATACATTGACATAACCCAACAATACATTTTTTTAAGAGTTACTTTACCGTCTGTAGCCATTTCCTTAGCCCACTGCAACTTTGTTTCCATCCACCCCTTTTGTGCTATTAGGGCAAATATATTACACATACATTACATTCTACCTTATAAGCTCAACATTATACTATGTAATATTTATACAATTGCTTTTTAATTCAATTAAGAGAAGAAAGGAGGGAAAATATACTTGTGCTTATTGTTTGCGTGGACTTGAATTACCATCTAGAGTCACTTGCTTTAGTAACTTTAGTAAACTTTTTGTAACTTTATAGCTTGAAGAACTTCCTTTAGTAGTTTTTGACAGTGTGGTCTGTTAGCAATAGTTCTCTCAGCTTTTTATTCATCTGAGTCTTTATGTCACCCCAATTTTGAACCATAGCTTTCCTGGACTGAGAATTCTTGGTTGACAGGGTTCTTTTGTTGTTGTTTGTTTCCACTTCTTTACTGCTTTTTATGTTATCCCACTACCTATTGGCTTGCTTGCTTTATTTATTCATTTATTTATTTATTTATTTATTTATTTATTTATTTTGAGATGGAGTCTCACTGTGTCGCCCAGGCTGGAGTGCAGTGGCACGATCTCTCGGCTTACAGCAAGCTCCACCTCCTGGGTTCACGCCATTCTCCTGCCTCAGCCTCCCGAGTAGCTGACACTACAGGCGCCTGCCACCATGCCCGGCTAATTTTTTGTATTTTTAGTACAGACAGGGTTTCAGCATGTTAGCCAGGATGGTCTCGATCTCCTGACCTTGTGATCGGCCCGACTTGGCCTCCCAAAGTGCTGGCATTACAGGTGTGAGCAACCACGCCCGGCCTTATTTATTTGTTTTTGAGACGGAGTCTTGCTGTCACCCAGGTTGGAGTGCAGTGGCGTGATCTTGGCTCACTGCAACCTCCATCTCCCGGGTTCAAGTGATTCTCCTGCTTCAGCCTCCCGAGTAGCTGGGGCTACAGGCATGCACCACCACACCTGGCTAATTTTTTGTATTTTTAATAGAGACGGGGTTTCATCATGTTGGCCAGGCTGATCTCGAACTCCTAAATTGTAGATCTTTCCAGGGATTAGTTTCTGACGTCAGTGTTTGGTATTTGTGCCAACCCCAGGAGGGCTCCTCCCAGCCATCTTAATCCCTAGTTTTCTTCTGCAAACTAGCCTGTAGTCCAGGCCTGTATCTTCATTAGATCTATTAGTCTCCTCCCAATTGCTCTTCACCATAGTTTGCACTGTTTTGGTTTGTTCCTTTGTATTTGAGACAGGGTCTCTGTTGCCCAGGCTGGAGTGCAATAGTGCGATCTTGGCCCACTGCATCCTCGACTTCCTGGGCTCAGGTGATTCTCCCACCTGAGCCTCCTGAATAAGCTGGGATTCCAGGTGTGCCATCACACCTGGCTAATTTTTTTTTAGAGATGAGGTTTCATCATATTGCCTAGGCTGGTCTCGAACTCCTGGGCTCAAGTGCTCTGTCTTGGTGTCTCAAAGTGCTTGGATTATAGTTATGAGCCACTGTGCCTGGCTCTGTGTGTGTGTGTGTGTGTGTGTGTGTGTGTGTGTGTGTGTGTGTGTGTAGGGTCTCATTTTGTCACCTAGGCTATATAGTGCAGTAGTGGCACAATCAGCTCACTGTAGTTTCCAACTCCGGGGCTCATGCAGCCCTCTGCCTTAATATCCTAGGTAGCTGGGACTACAGGTACATGCACTGTACCTTCCTGATTCTTGATGGGGCTCCTGGACTCTATGTTCCCCAGGCTGGCCTTGAACTCCTGGGTGCAAGTGATTCTCCCACTTCAGCCTCCCAAAATGCTGATTACAGGCATGAGCCACTGGGCCTCACTCTACTTTCACTGTTCTTGAGAACAACTTTTTTTTTTTTTTTTTAAACTTTACTGTGCATTTTTGCAAATGAATTTTGTTCTAAAATTTTTACAGATTTTCTTGATTTGCTTGCTGTTTGCCCTCAGGATCATTTCCAAAGGCTTTAAATGTTTTTGTTTTAAAAGTAATATTTACCAGTTTCACTGGGGTGCAGGTCGTTGAAGCTCTTCATGCTGTCATGTTAGAATAAAATCTTCTGATAAGACTTTATGTAGCAAATGATGATCAATGTCACACACCTTGCCTATTTTGTATCCTCTGTAGTACTTGATATAGACCTTGGCACACATCACTTTGAATCTAGTGAAATTACAATTAATTAGTCTAACATACTGGTTAAGGTACCATCTCTGAGTCATGGTTTTAAATCCTAGTTCCTGAACCTGTAGTAGTGTGACTTTGGAAAAGCCACTTAACCTCTCTAAGCATTTGTGTTCTTAATTGTAAGTGGGATACTCCAGACCTCACAAGGTTGTTGTGAGGTTAGAATGGAATAATCCATGAGTAAAAGCCATTGTAACAGTGCTTATCACATGTTAAGTGCTCCGTAAATGCTAGTGGTAATTATTAGTCCTCATTCACTAACATCGTATAAAAATGAAGATCTAACACACGTACAACTTGAAAAAATACTAATCACCCACAAGTGTTAAAATGTCTTATTATAGGTTGAATTTTTAAGCCAAAATACTGTAATTTAAATTTTTCATTAGCCCTTTGGCCATTTCTCTCTAAAATATCACCCATGTTTTGAATTTCTTTTCATAGTTCCAAGCTTCTTTAAGGGAAATCTAAAACTGAGTTGTATGGTTTGGCATATGACTTCCATCAGTGGGATACTCCTATTGCCCTGGAACCTCAGACATGATTCATAGTTTTTCTAATGTTCCTGTTAAATCCTTTGTAGGTTTAAACAAAAACAATGCATCTACTGAGCTATTGGTGGTGGTTTCTCCTCATAAGGTTGACTGGAACAGTGGGTTGGCGTGAAATTCATTTTAGGGATTTACTTCAAAACCTATGTAATGTATATTTATACAAACATTATTTGTATATTTGTATTATCTTTACTTCTTTAAATACCTTCTTTATCTTGATTTCTTGGCATTTTCACGCACAAATATAATGATGTCCCACCTGCCTATTTGGAATAAATATATCCCCTGCTTTATCCATGAAGTCACGAAGGAGCAGGCTTCCTACCAGGCAGAGCTACCTTGACTGCCAGCCTTCTGGTAGGGGTGCTCTCTGTTCCTTCCTGGGAATTGTTGCTCAGCCAGGGCACTGCACTGCCTTTCTAACCTAAGCCTTCACATTCTCTGGGGAGCTCCTTTCTCAAGTTGCCTGGTTCACATGGGACCTGGGTGGGTGAAGGGAGAGGAGAGGGCAGGAGTTGACCCACCTGCCTGTTGCTGTGACTGGCGCTGATGAATTATCCAGAAGCTGTCCCTTTGAGCCTCCTCTCTGGGCCTAGAGCCCTCTTGTGTTAGCCCACCTTTGGCAGCATATCTCTTCTCACATGTTGGAGGTACTGCACTCCATCTTCAGTTAGGGCTATTGGTTCCCCATATTTTAGGTATCCCTCATCATTCTCAGCCACAGAAATTCTGGTTTTCTGCCGTAGTTATACAGTAGATTTGTTTGTTTGGTCTTTCATGTGGTCTCGGGGTAGAAAGGGAAGACTGCAGTGTGTGTTCAGTCTGTCATCTGGGGAATCTAAAAAAATAATTAAAAGTCATTACTTGAAATACATTGGTTTTAGGGTTCAGAGTGGCTCTCCTTTTAGCTGCCCTTTGATTAAGGATCTCTCTTTAACTGAACAGGAAACATGTTGGTATAGCATTGGACAAGGTTCTTGAGGAGTCAGTTCTTTGTTGAGCATCAGAGTCTTCTCTTGATGAAAGGAATTCTAAAGTTACATAATAAGCGTGTTGAACATGTCTACAGTACTCTTGAGGGGAAAATATATTCAGTTTTCTTACTGGGAATACCTGGAGCTCTTTTCTCAAAATTAGGACCCACCTATTCCATACTTTATTTTTTTCCTAGGTGGTAGAAGTAGATCGTGTAGCTCCACTCCATATGAAGAGCTGTGCCTTTTCTTGTGCTAGGCACTAGGGCAGGGATTAGCCTGCTAGTGACGTCCTGTTTTTGTGAGTCAGGTTTTATTGGAATACAGCCATATCCATTCATGTTGTGTTGTTTATGGTTGCTTTCACTCTTCAAAGGCAGATATTAGTTGTTGCAGCTGAGATCATATGGCCAGCAGGTCTGAAATATTTACTGTTTGTTTTCCTGGGGGGCACAAAGAATGAGTTTTGATTTTCCTGAGTGTGGTGGGCCCTTGGACAGGATGAAGGTAGATGTGGACTTTGGGGTATAGAGGTTAGATGAAGAGGCAGAGAGCCTCTTGACATCATAGATTTTAATTTTGGGGTCATCAAATTATCTTTTTCTATAGACTCCACCCTGCCAAGAATTGACCTGCTTTTTTCTTTACCACTTATTCCACTCACTGTTCCTTATCAAGCCTTTTTTTCTTGATTCACAGCATGTATGTACAGAAGATTGCCTAATAGCTTCTTCTCTGTTCTGCCTTAAATCCCTTTTGTTATTCTTTCCCTCCAATTCTAAATGCAACTTGAAGCCCAGTTGCATTCCCGTGATTCCTTCTCAAAGATAGTCAATATCCTGAAGTTGGTGTTTATCATTCCTTTGCTTTTCACTATGCTTTCATTGCATATGTATTCATCCGTGAGCAATATTGAATGCTGTTTTATTTATTCATAACTTTCTGTAAGTGGTATACTGTATATGTTTTTTTTTTTTTTTTTTTTTGGCTTAGCAGTATGTTTGTGACCATCTAGCTCTAGCTCTTCCAATCTCACTTGCATCTCACAAGTATATGGATGTTATATGAGTTTATTCTTTTCCTCATGGGCTTGTTTCCTTTCCTCTAAGTTGATCTGTTTACTTGTTTAAGAGATGAGATCTTACTCTGTCGCCCAGGCTGGCGTACAGTGGTGTGATCATAGCTCACGGCAGCCTTGAACTCCTGGCCTCAAGCAGTCCTCCCACCTCAGCCTCCGAAGTAGCTGAGACTACAGGCACATACCACCATACCTGATTTTAAATTTCTATTTCTAACAGCTTTATTGAGATATAATTTGTATATCATGAAATTGACCTGCTGAAAGTGTATGATTCAGTGGTTTTTAGTATATTTACAGAGCTGTGCAATCATCACTATTGTCTGATTTTAGAGGGTCTTCATTCTCAAAAGTAATTAGCAGTTGCTACCCATCTCCCTCGCCTGTCTCCACCCTCACCTGAAGCAACCATTAATCTACTTTTTATATTTGCAAACATGTCTATTTTAGACTTTTCATATAAATGGGATTGTATAGTACTTGGTACTTTATGACTGGCTTCTTTCACTTAACGTAATGTTTTTGAGCTTCATCCACGATGTAGTATGTACATGATGGGCTTTTAAATTTCTTACAGTTTTTGCTGTTACAAGTGATGTTTTATATGTGTTTGAGGAACTGTTATTTTTTTAAGTGACTTTTATTGTTCATAGTAAAAATTAGATCTCATAGTCTTAATCTCTTGCTGAGGCTCTGGAAGAGAAAAACAAAGGAAGTAACATTTACAAAAACATAATTGAGTATCTCTGGCAGTGGGTAAGCCCTTACCTTTAGAGGAACTCAATGTAGCTGGGGTAGATTGACTAATTGTAAAACAGTGGAAGTGCTACAAGTGAATAAGCAAAATTATGAGGAAATTCAGAAGGAACAGTTAATTTCTTGGGAGATATGTACAAGGTGTTATAAAGTGAGTGACATTTGATTTGAGTGTAGACCCTGGAAATTAGTAATTTTTCAGGAAGTGGGTGTTGGCAAGGGAGGAAGAAGGAGTTCTGAAAGAAGCATCATGTGACGGCATTGAGAGATCAAAAGGCATTTTCCAGGAATTTACAAGAGAGTGAGTGGGCCTCAACAATAGTACGGCAGAATAGGAGACTAGGTAGGCTCCAGGCTCATTGGTAAACACCTGCCGTGAGAATCGTTAGAAAAATTAGGTAAGATTAAGATGTACATTTTTATGTTTTAGAAAGAGAACTCTGACAATGCAGAAAGTGAGCTGGAGAACAGAGAGTCTAGAGGTGGGGCAGACTAGATGAAGGTTATCGTGCTCTTTTAGGTTAGAGATGGTAACTTCTTGGTGTTCATGGTGGTGGGAATGAAAGGAGATGAAGTAGGTGAGCATTTTTTACGTTACTTTGACAGGACTTAGTGATGTGAGTGGTGAGGGAAATGAATTTTAAGATGACTCCTATGATTTCTCACTTGAACAACCTGAATGATTTGGGAATTTTCTAAACATCTCCTACATTGTCAAAAATAACTTGTGTTAGAAGCCCTCTACTTCCTACAGATAAAATATCTGCTTCAGTTTGCTTTAAGGAATAAAATAACTTATTATAATTTAAAGGTTACTTGAAGCGTTTTATTTCCAGTTCAGAAATGAAACACAAGTTCATACTGAGCCTAGGATCTGTCATTTTTAGACTTGAACAATCAAACTACTATTAATTATCACTTCCTCATAGCCAAAAGAATGCAATGGTGTAAAGATTCCAGTTGATGCCAGTAAACCTAATCCAAATGATGTGGAGTTTGATAATCTGTATTTGGATATGAATGGAATCATCCATCCCTGTACTCATCCTGAAGACAAGTACGTAACCCATTTTTGTCACTGATATAGCAAATCACAGAGGAAACACTATATTATATTACATTGTTTGGTTGTCATTATAGACCAGCACCAAAAAATGAAGATGAAATGATGGTTGCAATTTTTGAGTACATTGACAGACTTTTCAGTATTGTAAGACCAAGACGACTTCTCTACATGGCAATAGATGGAGTGGTAAGTGCTAAAATAATTAACTTAGAAGCCTCCATTTTGGTTTTTGCTGTGTTACCAGTGTCTAGAATGAAAATCAGCTAAATAATGAAAAATGTTGACAGTGATGAACTTGAGAAAGCAAGCCTCATCCTTCAGTCATTCATTCAGATGTTTTTGTGTGTGTGTTGTTTTGTGCTTATTTTGTGCCCAGTACTGTGAAATACTGGGGATGTTGGCGACTGCCCTTGCTTTTGAACTTTTGGCTTACCGTCAAAGAGAAGGAGGCATAGATAAATGGGTGAGCTTAGTTATTTATAGGCATTATAAGCACTAGATAATACATGCAGGGTGTTGAGGGAAGAGGAAGTCAGTGCTACTAAGGAAGTTAGGATATGGAGAAGAGGTGACTTTTGTTCCATTTCTTTAACAATGAAGAATAATTGGGAGATTGGTGGGTGGTGGTGGGAGATGGATGGGACAGGGTTTGGGGAGGGAGGACCTTCCAGATTTCTCAAATGTGGCAGGTAAACACACTTTCCATGTCTTTGACCACACTGACATGTTTTGGCAACTACAGGTGGTTTGAATTGAGAAGGGAAGTGTAGCAAAAGCTTAAGAAAACCTTACCATCTGGAGTTTGGATTGTATCCTTTAGGCAATGAGTAGTCATGAAAATGATTTGAGAGGAGTAAGTTACTGACCTATGATGATAATACCAAGTAACTCCTTTTATAAATGACCAGCAAACTCTATCAGGGGGGTAAGGTAAGATATAACTCTAAATTTATTTAGCTATGTGCAAGTAGATTCTTTTAATTTTAGTGCATCCCAGCGGCTAATGGAATGATTTTGGAAATCCAGAGAACTTTGAATCCAAGAAGATTAACTTTTCTGTGAGATTCATCTTACTCAGTGAAAAACCTTAGCTACCTGATAACTTGCTAAGTTGCAGTTAGAATGGAGTAAAGAGTAAAAAGAAAAGGAATATGTCTTGTTTAGAGCACATTTCAGTTTATATTCAGCTAATTTTTTTTTAAGAAATCTTTAGCTTTACTCCAGTGTGTTCTTTCTGCTACATCAAGTATAAAATATGTACACATTTATATGCATATGTATATGTACATGTTTATACACATTTTTTTGTTTATATATAAATGTAGATATAGATCTTTGTACTTGAGAGGGCTTCATTAGATGGTCTCGTTCTACAGTAAAGGGAATTGTTTAAAGAGAATATTAAATAACTTACATTTAGATGTAAACAGGATATTTCACAGTTTCTTCCCACCCCAAAACTCAGTTCAGTAACTTCCAAAATCTTACAATCTAGTTCACTTTATTTGGGCTTTTCCAGTGAAATTGCATTTGGTTAGAGTGATTTAAAAGTACTTCTGGTTAAAACATTATTTCTTTTCTAACTGCTATGCCTTATTGAAAAGACAGAGTAATAATTACAAAGCTTATTGTGGGAAATAGAAGTGCACTGAGATTCTTCACATAAAGAAGTAGTTTTCTGTTGCTTTTATGAGACATTGTGGATCCCATTTGGAGACCATTCTTCCTTTTAGGTGTGGACATAGAGAAGGTCTTCCTGATCTTAGTTCAGTAGTAACTACTCATCAAATGCTGGCTGGGTCTTTTGAGTAAAGTGAGCTTTCTTTCTTGGGTGCCCTGAATCAAGCACCCTAACCGAGGGGAACTGGTGTTAGACTGGGAGGACTTGCAGTATAAGTGCTAGGGCTTCATAGGATGTTTGTCCATTTGACATGGCACTCATTCACCTGATTGAGCTCAGCTTTTAGGTTCTCAGTCCAAATTTAAGTTCTCAGGATCTGGTATCTGTCATGAAAGGATTATTAGACACATTACTTACCTTTCTTCCGTTTTAGTGTACTACTTTTATAAGAACAACTGATTCAAAATAATGTACAGATTTATTTGTGAATATTTTGATTAGTGTTATGGAATATGAAATACATTTTCAGGCACCACGTGCTAAAATGAACCAGCAGCGTTCAAGGAGGTTCAGGGCATCAAAAGAAGGAATGGAAGCAGCAGTCGAGAAGCAGCGAGTCAGGGAAGAAATATTGGCAAAAGGTAAAGAATATGCATCTTGAAGTTGGATTTTTTTTTATAAGATGTATGCAGAATGAGGGAGTGGTGGCAACTTTTTCTTACAAATAGGCAAGCTTTTAACTTAATAAGGATCCCAGAATATCCAGTGTTCACTGTTGAGGAAAAGTAATTCATGAAATCTACCAATAGGCTTAATAGGCTTGTTTATTTTCAAACTCTCCAGTAAAAGGGAGCCTTGGGAATAGGGAATTCTGGTGGAGAGTGCAGATTGTCAACTCCTCTCAGGGCCAGTGCAGCTCTTTAACAAACTTTTATGTCTCTGTAGAATAGAAATATAGTAAGTATTTTTTACTACTTTTCTCTGTGGCGGCTGTCAGAAAGCTATAGTGCTGTAAACATTTTCCTCAAATCAGCTTTGGTTTGCTTGCTTTTTGAAACTCAGAGGTCTATCTGAGGAAGCCGGAGGTGATTCGATCCACATTTACAGGCTGTTGCCAAGTCATTTGCATACTTTCAATATAGGTTGATGGAGCAGGCACAGTATGGTTCCTTCAAGTTTGGAGGGGTTGAGGTGGGATGTCTTCATTTTTGCAGTTCCCCAAAGCCTTAAAATTCCTGGTGGCTACATGGGTAGGAACTGACTAAGCCTCAGAGAAAAGGAAGATCAGGGAGTGTTGATGCCAGTTGGGACTGGTTCTCTCCTACCACACCTGTGTGTGAGGTAGGGTATGGTTGTGGCAGGTTTGTGTTTGGTGTTCTGCTACTTAAGGGGGTAAAATAGACCAGAAAAGCCACAGTGTCTTGGCTCCAGATAATTGTACTCTGCAGTTGAAAAAGGATGCCATAGTATAGTCAGCTCAGGCCTGCAATTACAATAAATTTTATATTACTTTAATTTTGCTGGAAGTGTACAAGTATATAGTTCCTTTAGCTGCAACTTGTAATTTAAGACTCTAAAACCTGTTTGTATTTATAACAATGTTTCTGATTTTAAGAATGCCTTTTTTTTTGAAGATGTGATGAAATATATTTGTTTCTTGAGAAGCAGCTAATAGTGACATAGAGGAAAAAATAGGATTTTTATGTTCCTCTACCTGATAATTGTATTTCTTATCCTGTAAAGCTGTGATGAACTTGGCATTTTAAATTTCATTTTTCTTAGGCACCTTTACTTTAGGAACTGTTATCAAAAATATGGCCTCTAACTGGTGTATATATATGTGTGTGTGTGTGTGTGTGTGTGTGTGTGTGTGTGTGTGTGTGTGTATTCTCTTACAGAGTGAAGAACTTCATTATTTTTATGTAACAATATAATATCTTTTGTGTACCATATATTGTTTTACAGTCTTATTAAAACATAATTTAAAAGGCTGAGTGCGATGGCTCATCCCTGTAATCCCAGCATTTTGGGAGGCCGAGGAGGGCAGATATGACTGGAGGTCAGGAGTTTGAGACCAGCCTGGCCAACACAATGAAACCCCGTCTCTACTAAAAATACAAAAATTAGCCAGGCGTGGTGGCAGGCGCCTGTAATTCCAGCTTCTCAGGAGGCTGAGACAGGAGAATCGCTTGAACCCCGGAAGGCAGAGGTTGCAGTGAGCTGAGATTGCACCACTGCACTCCAGCCTGGGTAACAGAATGAGACTCTGTCTCAAATAATAATAATAATAATAATAATAATTTAAATTTGAGAGATGGAATCTTATTTTCTTCCCAGTGAGGGAACATTGTTCCTCGGATGACAAAACTTCACTTTCTTTTGTATTTGAACTTTTTGTTTTTGTTGTTCTGGCTTAATATTGAGTAATTTATCTCACTTTTTATGGGGAGAACAAAACGTTGCCTCTTTTCTCTAGGTGGCTTTCTTCCTCCAGAAGAAATAAAAGAAAGATTTGACAGCAACTGTATTACACCAGTAAGTAGTCTCATACTTTGCTAGCTATTGCTAACTCTTAAATGATAGGTTAATTTATTTCTTTCTATCATTTTAGGGAACTGAATTCATGGACAATCTTGCTAAATGCCTTCGCTATTACATAGCTGATCGTTTAAATAATGACCCTGGGTGGAAAAATTTGACAGTAAGTTTCACATTTTGATACTTCAGAAAGATTAGGGTGATCATTCGAGGCTGTACTTTGATATGACTGACATTATTTATCCTTCTGCCCTGCCCCATAAAATGGTAGTTGACTGTTGGAGGAAAGAAGAGCTTCCAGGGTTATTGGAGTTGGGGTATCCTTGCATGGTTAGGTTTTAGATAGCTGAATTTTCTCTTAAAGCCAATTTTGTCCTCTTACCATCACTATGAAGCCATAAAATTGGGATTCATAATTTAAAAATATATATAGGAAAGTAATTTTTAAGTGGAAATTTCCATTATTACATATCAAAATACAGCAAGATTAGTAAGTTGTGGGGCTGCCTTAAATGGCCATGTTCCCAAATATTTAAATAATATTTAAATGAACCTGTTTGTAATTTTAGGTTCATAAGCTGGCTTCCCTATTAATGAGAAATGGTAAATTATATTTAATAGATATCTGTTATTGATTATTCTTGGGGCATATATGGTTCAGCACTATATCCTTGCATAGTAGTGAAAATAGGAGCTTGTGAATGATCAGTTTTTCTGATGGCTAGGTCTGACCCAGACATTTCATTCCTTTCCATTCCATGTCGTAAGTTAATGAAGTAGTTTTGGTGTCACACACACACACACACACACCCCTACTTTATTGAGAAAATTTTCAATGAAGTCGTTTTGGTGTTACACACACACACACACACACACACCCACCCACCCACCCCTTATTCAGAAAATTTTCCCGTAACACTTATCTCAGTTTTTCTTGAGACATATAATTCTTTTGATTTTTGTGCCTATAGAAAATTGGGGATAATCTGAAAGTGTTAAAAATTTTTTTATAGGTTATTTTATCTGATGCTAGTGCACCTGGTGAAGGAGAACATAAAATCATGGATTACATTAGAAGGCAAAGAGGTAAAGCTTACTTACCAATATTTGATTATATGTTCTATTTTTAAAAAGCCATTGAATAGAAAATATTTGGTATGAAGTGATATTCTTGTGGAATATATTAATATAAATACATGTTTCTCTCTTGTTTAGCCCAGCCTAACCATGACCCAAATACTCATCATTGTTTATGTGGAGCAGATGGTAAGTTTCTTCTTTGGGATTTGCTTCTTTTGGATTAAACCATAGCAAGTTGATGGGTTGGTGTGCAGTAATGGATTATTCATGGTTACCTGGAAGTTCCAAAATGCCTTGGTTATTTTATATTCGACAGGGAACTATTATTGAGTTGCTGTTTAATCTGTGATCAATAATCTTTAATTTCTTTTCTTCTTTCTGACATTTTTCAACCTTTTAACTCCCCATACCTTTAAAATGGAGAATTTCCCAAGTGTTTAATCCTTAGTGGCAGTCTATGTTGTAGGTCCACGTATCTAGAGGACTTCCTGTTAACTGGGAACTGCCAGGAAGTGTCAGGCTTTGGGGCTTTGCTGCTCATTTGGGTGCTCATTTGGGCTTTTCTTTGTGTTGGCGTCTCACAGTAGTTTATGGTAAGACTTCTCTCAGAATACTCACTGTTCAGTGTTTTTCTCATTTTTGATTGATAGCTGATCTCATTATGCTTGGCCTTGCCACACATGAACCCAACTTTACCATTATTAGAGAAGAATTCAAACCAAACAAGCCCAAACCATGTGGTCTTTGTAATCAGTTTGGGCATGAGGTCAAAGATTGTGAAGGTTTGCCAAGAGAAAAGAAGGGAAAGGTAAGAACTTTGAGATGGTAGTTGCCTCATTAAAAAAAAAAAAAATCTATTGTGGTAAAATGTATATGACATAAAATATCATTTCAACCATTTTAAAGTATACAATTAAATAGCA
The DNA here is from genome assembly GCF_028885655.2 of Pongo abelii. Lineage (NCBI taxonomy): Eukaryota > Metazoa > Chordata > Mammalia > Primates > Hominidae > Pongo > Pongo abelii. The sequence goes on from NC_072006.2 coordinate 16,061,625, forward strand.
TTAAATATTTGAGTTGCCTTGTTTTTAAAATGGATGAAGATTGTGGTTGATTAGTTTTTTTATGTGCTTGTTCTGTTGTCGTTACCCTTCACAGAGATGTATCTTTTCTTTTTTTTTCTTTTGAGACCGTTTCGACAGAGACGTATCTTTTAAAGTACTTTAAAATTAACCTGCATTCAAAAACATGCGCACACTCATCCTTTCTACTTAGCACTTTTTCTGATATTGCCTATATCTACACGAGGCTTAGTTCTCATAGATAATAATGCCCATAGCTTGTAATTTGTTTGTGGAAGTTATTTGTTTGAAATACTCTTCTTAAAAGGAACTACAGCTTCTTGAGACTTTTAAGTTACTCCCACTTTTTATGTATTTTAGGTTCACTTGGTTATGTCCAGCCTCCTTTAAAGGGGCTTCTGTTTCAATAATATGGTGCCTCTTGAGTCATATACTTTATGAGGGGAGTAAAAGACATCGTTAAGTGAAAAAAGAGATAAATATAGTGTATTATTTCAGATATGTAATACAATAAAGACAGTATACATGTATCTATGCACATCTATTCACAAGGAAGGGGTAATTGTTGGTTGGGTATAGGTCATCAGTTGGCAAACTTCAGTCCTCCAGGTTTGGCCTGTGAGCTGTGTTTTTTACATTTTTAAAGTGTTGTTAAAAACAAAATAAAACATGAAAGACTATTAAACAGAGATCATATATGTCCCCCAATAGCCAAAATAATTTACTGTCTGGCCCTTTACAGAAAATGTTTGCTGACCCCTGGTCTAGACGTGGTTGATTTTATGGGTAATTTTTATTTTAAAATGGGTTGGTGAGCTTTTAAAAATTAAATACTTGTGATATTAAAATGGATCGTGCGTTAGAAAAAGCCTTAAAATTTGCTTGGTTGGAAAAAATTACTGGACGTAGAGTAGACTTGTTTCATCTTCATTCCTGTTCTTGCAGCATGATGAACTTGCTGATAGTCTTCCTTGTGCAGAAGGAGAGTTTATCTTCCTTCGGCTTAATGTTCTTCGTGAGGTATGTAGCAATAATCATTGAAATCAGCACTCTAAAGCAGGGTGCCTTTGATAGCTGTAATGGCAAAATTCCTTTTTGGTTGCAGTATTTGGAAAGAGAACTCACAATGGCCAGCCTACCATTCACATTTGATGTTGAGAGGAGCATTGATGACTGGGTTTTCATGTGCTTCTTTGTGGGAAATGACTTCCTCCCTCATTTGCCGTCGTTAGAGATTAGGTAGGTACATTTGTGTAGCTTTTCAAACTACTGTTTTAGGCTTCTTGACTTTACTGTGCCTACTGGTCCTAATTCATAATGTTTGTCTCTTGCTGACAGGGAAAATGCAATTGACCGTTTGGTTAACATATACAAAAATGTGGTACACAAAACTGGGGTAAGTTCATTCTTGAATGATTTCAAAACACAAATATTTGCTTTTATAAGAAGATCATTTTACATATATTTTATCACTTACAGGGTTACCTTACAGAAAGTGGTTATGTCAATCTGCAAAGAGTACAGATGATCATGTTAGCAGTTGGTGAAGTTGAGGATAGCATTTTTAAAAAGAGAAAGGATGATGAGGTAAAGTGTTTCTATTGCAGTAGCTAAAATTGCTCCTGTCTCTAATAGGCTGTGATGATCCTGTGATTACTTTTAATCTCTTTGAGTGTGTTTTTATATCATTATGGTGTGTCAACACTAATGTAATCATGAGTGGTCAGTGCTTTGATTATTTTATAAAGGTTGTGCTGCTTGCTCTGTGGAACTATGTATTGTACCCTGTTTGAGTTGCATTGTAATGTTTTTTCTGTCTTCATAATCTGAATATAAATCCAAACACATTTCTAATCAATAGGATTTGAAATGCGGGTACCAAGGCCGGAAGGCTATTGGGATTGAACTAGTGGCTGTCATGTTTTGAAGGCAGGAAGACAGGTTAAGAAGAATTGATAATGTAGGGAGTGTGGGTTGGATTATATCAGCCAGGGCAGAGGGTTGGGAGAACGTAGATCTGTGGAGAGCTGAATCTCTTAAGAAATTGAAACACAAGAAGGAAATAAAATAACAAAGCATTTGAAAATTGATTGCATATTATGGATGAGTGCTTACATGAAAAGTCCAGGTTCTGGCTTGGGCAGTTAGGAATTTGCTGGTGCCATTTACTAAGATAGCAAGCACTAGGGGTGGAATGGGTTGAGGTGGGGACAAAGTAAAAACTGAGTTTCATTTTGGAGATGTTTAATGTTGAGGGGGCTATAGGACACCTGAGAGGAGAAAAGTCCATTAAGCAGTTGAATGTGTATAAAGCTCAGGGCAGAAGTCTTTTGAAAAGAGATTTGAGAACCATTAACCAATGGAAGGTACTTGAAACTATGAGTGTACTATGAGTGTGACCCTGGGAGCTTGTGTGGAGTAAAAGTACCTTTAACAGAAGCCTAGGGAACCATGGACATTTAAAGAGAAAGAGGAGCTAGTTCTAGAGAGGTAGAAGGAAATTCCTGAAGAGATAAGAAGCCATGCTCAAGGGATCACAGTGAGATGGTCAGGCACTTCATCTGTGGACAGGGTTTGGGATCCACTGGTGAGCTGATAGGAGTGGAGGGGCAGCAGCCTGGAGGCAGAGTGATTGGAGGGTGATTGCAGGGTGTAGCAAGGGAGGCCAGCAGTGGGCAAAATAAGCAGATAATAGCTTCTTAGAAACAGTAAGGAAATCCTTTCAGAAACTGATTTTATAAAAGTCATGTGGCTATTTTAAGCAGATAACAACGTATATAACTGCTACATTGCTTCATGATCTCCCAACACATTAAAATGTGTCACTGAATCTTATTTTCTGTTTTCATCAACTTTGTATACTGTAGCTAGTGATCTCTTATTTTTAGAACTTTGGGTGTCATTTTATGTAACATAGTGAGTTGACTGTAAGCATTCTTTCGAAAAGCCTTCAGTACTTGGTAATGTTTTTGTGTGATGTCAAGAGTTTTTTGCATATAGAATTCAAATTACAGAACTAGCTTTGTCTGGAGGATCAGATGTCAACTGGAACATTTTTAACTACTTTTTCAACAATTACGGTGGCATCCCTTGATCTGCTGCTACATACTTTGTACCACTTGGTTTAAAAACCTCAAGTTACAGTAGCCTTCTACTGTCTCTTTAGCAGACTCTGCACCTTGAGTTGGCATTAGAGGAGGAAGTGTGGGATTTGGTAGACACCATAGTGTTACAGATTTAATTAATACGATTTTTCAGCTGACCTGGCAGGAGAGGGCATTTTAAAGCTTTGGATCTTTGTTGGTGTCCCTGAAGTCATGCCATGTCCTTCAGCATGATTGGACACCAGGGGAAACCCTCAAAAATGCAATAGGAAAGTTTCTGGATATATGTATTTTTCTGGGAAGTGCGTCCCTGGCATTTGACAGATTTCCAAAGGAGTTCATAGCACAAAAAAGGGAGAGATCCATAAGGTCCCCCCAGGTGGTCTTCTGTTTGTGCGTGACTACCACCGTTAGAGATAGGCATTTAACAGACCAGCAGAACAAATGGTAGAAAAGGAATACATTAATATTTGTTATTGGCTAAGCGTGGTGGCTCATGCCTGTAATCTCAGCACTTTGGGAGGCCAAGGTGGGCAGATCACCTGAGGTTAGGAGCTTGAGACCAGCCTGGCCAACTTGGTGAAACCCCATCTCTACTAAAAATACAAAAATTTAAGCTGGGCGTGGTGGTGGGCGCCTATAATCCCAGCCGCTTGGGAGGCTGAGGCAGGAGAATTGCTTGAACCCAAGAGGTGGAGGCTGCAGTGAGCCGGGATCATGCCACTGCACTCCAGCCAGGGTGACAGAGCGAGACTCTTGTCTCCAAAGAAAAAAAAATTGTTATTAAAGTTGAGCATTTAGGCAAGAAATGTGTTGCTTTTTATTGTATGAGCTTTCATGTTTGCCTTTTATCTTGGGAATGTTGTTCGTTTATTAAGCAAATATTTAAGTATTTACCAAGTGCCAGACAGTGTTCTGAGTGCTAGTGATACAGCAAAAAACAAAAAAGGAGACAGAAATCCCTGCCCTCATGGAGTTTACATTCTCTTGGGAGAGCTGGAAGATAAACACAGTAACTAAGTAAACCTCATTAAGTGTTAGAGAATAAGTGCCACAAAGAAAACTAAAGCAGGTGAGGAGGCATCTGGGAGGGGAGAGGTTGGGCGTTACAGTTCTAGAAAAGGTGACGAGAGAAGGCCTCACTGACAGCTGACCTTGATTAAAGATGTAAAGGATGTGAGGGAGCACACCGTGCAGATGTTTGCAGGAAGCATATTACAGACAGAGGGAATCGCCAGTGCCAAGGCCCTGGGGCAGGAGCATACTCAGGATGTTCACAGAACACAGAGGAGCCAGTGTGGAAGGAGCAGAGGAGGCAAAGAAAGAGCAGTAGGAGATGAAGTCAGAAAGAAGACGGAGGGCCCAGTCTGGTAGGACCCAACAGGTCATCATAGGACTTTTAACTTTCATTGTGCATCAGTGTAAGGTTTTGAGTAGAAAAGTTACAAGATTTGACACATACTGTAAAAGGATCACTCTAGCTGCCATGTTGGAAGTACTGTATGGAGGGAAAGGTCAAAGCAGTGAGCCCCAGCCCAGTGAGGAGCCTTTTTTACAGTAATCCAAGGGAGCCTGGATGGTAGCAGTGGAGATCATCAGAGGCAGTTGGATTCTGAGCATGTTTTGAAGGTAGAGCCAGTGGGATTGGCAAATAGATTAAATATAGAGTGTAAGAGAAGGAAAGGTGACAACAGACTGAAAGATGTTTTGAGCAACCCTCATGGAAAGACTGGGAGGTGCAAAGGTGGGGTGGGGATTCTATTTCAGACATGTGAAGTTTCAGATAGCCAAATGGAGATGCTAAGTATGGAGAGGCTCTGGTTGGGGAGTCATCAGCATGTAGATGGTGTTCAAAGCCATGAGACCAGGTGATGACTCCCATGGGAGGAGAGAAGTGGAGAGATCCAAGTACTAGGCCCAGGGGAGCACCAACAGTAACTCATTTGTGCCCAGTGTTCCATTATTGGAACGATAAGCTTGTGGGAGTTATTTATATCCTACTGCTAAAGGTCATCACCGAGGTCTGATTTTTCACACAAAAGACTTGCAACCTTTGGCATAAATGGGTTAAGAGGCTGGGGAGTTGAGGAACAAAGACACATAGCAAGAGGGAAGGAGATCAGGTGAGTGTAGCCTCCTGGAAGCCAAGTGAAGACTGATCCAAGGAGGAAAGAATCCTGGTCAGATAAGGACTGAAATCTGACTAATGGATTTCATAGTCTGCAGGTCATTGGTGACCTACACAAGAGAAGTTTCATTGAAGATGGGACAGAAGCTTGATTAAATAAATCAGTGGTTTCTATATCAGAGGAGGTTTTAGGGTAGTTGATCACCTGGGCTCCACTTTAGAGCAGGAGACTTATGTATCTGGCATTCAGCTTTTTGCCTGGCAGAAAGCACCAATTTCCAATTTCCTTAAGGCCTTATATTGCAGTTGGTAGGACTGACTTGGAAGTGTACCTACTAGGATGACCATCAGTATAGGATCCACTGGCCCCTGTTTTAGGCTGCAACAGTAGCTATGGCCACCCTAGCTGTCATTTCAGTTCCTTGATACTCAGGGAAACTTGGGCATGGGTATGGGAGGCCTGCGAATGGCCCAGAGTTAGTGGGAAACAAGATGAACACAAAATTCTGTCTAGTTGAAACCATGGCTACAATTTGGAAATGAGTAGGGGGAAGAATCAACTTGGGCTGGACCCTCTCCTATGAATTAAATTGGCCCAGAGTAGTAAGCCGTGCATACATCTCAATTTCCTTCCTTTTTTTTCATTGGATTGATATTTTTGGAATCTGGCCAGGGTGGTGGATAATGTTTGCATAGAGTTCCACTTCTGTTCTCCATTGTGCCATGCATGCTACAGAGTAAGAGCCCTTTTTAGGTAACAGAGTCTAATTAAATTGTCTTGCTGATTTTTTAAAAAATGGATACCTTAGTTATTAACTACCTTCAACTAAACCTTAGGAATTGTTGAGTTTTGTTTTGTTTTGTTTTTGTTTTTTAACTTGTATCTTCTCCATATTGACAGCCTGTTTGCTCCAGGATAAAACCAAGGGTCTTTGTAATGGCTTTGCATTTTCCTGAAATGATTCAAAAGCTTTCTGAACAGAATTACCAAGAACCATTAAATTGTATCTAAATTCAGTCTTCCATTGTTAAGTTCTGATAAGCAGCATTTTGAACATATACTCTTATTGCCTGGTTTAAATCATGTACCTAGATTTCTGGGGTCGTCCTTTAAAACTTAAGTTGCCTCCCAAATCATTCCTGGTAATGCTTAACTCTGACATTTTTGTGTAATTATTTGACAGAATATGTGGATTTTATACTTTTAGGACAGTTTTAGAAGACGACAGAAAGAAAAAAGAAAGAGAATGAAGGTAAGTTTTAATTGATTTCATGAGATTGGCAATAGCGTAATTTTACAATTTATGAGGAAGATGTTCATTACAGTAGCTTTATTCCTTGTCCAGTAGGACTTGGTCAGGGATGTAAGTGTCCACCCAGTTGCCTTTTTACCTGTAGAAAGAACACTGGTGTCGATTTAAAGAAGGTCCTCTAGGCTCTGATGTCTGAAGGGATACACTTGGGAGGTGAGAGGTGGGTGGCATTTAGCTATTTGAATGGTTTACAGCAATCAAGTATTGTTTTTTAAGTAAAAATGGTCAATCTTTTGTATCCCCTTGAAAGTTACTATACTCTTATTTCTACATCTTTGTCAGATTAATCTTTCTAGAACACAACATTCTAAACTTGTTTCTCTGCTCTAAAAGCACCACTGACTCCTTAATCCCCTCAGAATCCAATTCTGTCTTAGTTTGGTCTTCAGAGCACACTGTCATCCAGTTGAATTCCAGCCGTCCAGCATATCCCTTGTTGTCTTCTAAATACACCATGTCCCTGCTGACTAAGAGTGTTGCCTTCATTTGTAACCTCTGAATGGATTTTTGACTTTGCAGCTCACTGACATCTTACCTTTTCTACAAGGCCTCCCTTCTTGGTTATGCTCATAGTACAGGTTGAGCAATCCTTTCTTTTAACTCTGGTGCTTCCTACCTCTGATACATGTTTTCTTACTTAATTGCATAATATTTTATAGTCATTTAACTTCTTTAGTTCTTGTTTTCTTATCTTCCCTACTAGATTTTCAAGCTTGTGGAGTTTAGGGACTGTCTTTTACTATGTTTTGTTAGAATTAAGCAATTTCAGGAAACAAGAAGGGAGAAAAGTAGAGTTATTTATTGTTGCAGTGGGTTCAAAATCATTTAGATTGGGAGGGGCATATTTGGTTTCTACTTAAATATTATTATTTTTGCCAATATCTTTTATCAGTCAGCCAAGACTATCACCTATGTTAGCTATAATCATATCTAATTAATTGGAAATAAAGAGTTAAATTCTAGGAAGGCGAAGGGTAAATAAAAGTTGTATTTCCACAAAAATTAGCTGGGTGTGGTGACATGCGCCTGTAATCCCAGCTACTCGGGAGGCTGAGGTGAGAGGATCGCTTGAATTCAGGAAGCAGAGGTTGCAGTGAGCTGAGATCGCACCACTGCACCCCAGCTTGCACAACAGAGTGAGACTCTGTCTCAAAAATAAATAAATAAATTTAAAAAGTTGTATTTCCTAAGTATAACTCAAAACTCAACTTTTTTAAAACCTAAATTATGTTGTTTTTATTTGCCTGAAATTGTGTCTTGAATGCTTTCTGTAATTGTAAAAAGCAGTGGATTAGCATAATGAGACTTGAAAGATTTTCTCTATGTTTCAGTACAGTGTATTATATGTACTTTAGGGCTGAGTTATTAAGTATTATAGGCTGTTGTTTAGAAGTTATAAGTTACCATCAAATCAAAGTGTAGACAACCTTGTAATATTAACGATCATTTGGTCTTTTAGTGAATTCTGTAAAGTGCTTACAGTTTGGACTTTATTCCATTGCCCTTCTTTCTTTCTGTCATCTAACTGTGTTGTGATTTAATTTTAATTTCTACATTCATTTCCATTTATGTTAGAGAGATCAACCAGCCTTCACTCCTAGTGGAATATTAACTCCTCATGCCTTGGGTTCAAGAAATTCACCAGGTTCTCAAGTAGCCAGTAATCCGAGACAAGCAGCCTATGAAATGAGGATGCAGAATAACTCTGTAAGTGGCTTACTTTTATGTGACATTTAAGAATGATGAATATCACATACCTCTTGCAGGGGTGGTGTGTGTGTGTGAAATTTATCACAGCCTGGAGTTTTGTTTTATAGTTTTTCTTAATTGCTTTGCCTTGAGAAATCTTTAGTTCTGTTAAGTCCATCTTTATCAATATGAAAATATCCAAATGATGTGAAAGAAGAGCATGTAGGATTGTTGATACATGCGAATATAAAGAGATAGCTGATTCCAGTTTGGGTGACAGAGTGAGACTCTGTCTCAAAAATAAGCTAAGTGGCTGCAGTGTTTTTGTAATGCAGATGAACCGCACACTGCTCCCTTCTCCAAAGAACAGGGTGGTGAATGGTGCTAGAAGCTTGTCAAGGGACATCCATATGTCTCAAAGCTGGGGCAAGAGGAGGAGGATGGGTTTTATTCTCTTATTTCCCCTTTCCTTCAGTGGGCAGTTGTGAACATTTTGCAAAATAGTATTCCTTAGGTGTAAACTCTGGCTCTCCAATTCAGCATGAAATAAATCTGAATAAATATCTTAAGGTAGCCCTTACTGGTTACTCCCTGTTTGTGAACTCAGCAACTGCATACATTTATTTGCCCTGTGGTATTCTTCCATATTTGAACTTGGTAATCCAAACTCCAGAAGCAAATCAACCTATCCTGCAAGGCTGTACTTTGTCCACCACCTTCCTGTTGTAGTGGAAATAGACCATGAGCTCTCAGAATACCCAGTGGGACAGCAGCAGGGCTGAGGGAACAGACCCTGATCTAACAGTAGAGGAAGGAACATACACTTTTGCTATGATATATCCAAGGAAATTGAATAAGCTTGGATATTTAATTTTTGTTATTCTGTTAGTTATCCTATTGATGCTTATATGGAACAGAAATAGCTGATGCCCATCATTCAAGATTTTAGTGACTACCATCCCCACAGAGCAGAGCTGAGAGTGACTGGTGGTGTCATATGCCCTGTTGATGGTAGAGTACTTTTTTTTTAAATCTTGGGAGGCAGGCAGATTTAAACTTCGCCAGCTGTGGTTGCTTCAAGAAGGATTCCAGTATTATCTTCAGGCCCGGTAGTATTAGGCCCCAGGACCAGACTGTGGATCGATAACATCTGCCATAGGAGTAGTAATGGGGAGACTGGTGATGAGGTTGCTTCTTTGATTCTGTCTTAATTAACTTCCCTTGCCACAATTATTTCTATATAGAGGAAGTATGGAATTCGAATCTTTGCAGAGTGGGATTTTCACCTAGAATGTTCTAAATTTAAGGAAATTTTGAAGTCAAATTACCAGTTTATTTAAAGGGAGCCATTAAAGTTACAGATTTCTCGTGTTTTATTTTTCTGAGCTGTTGGGTTGTAGTCTCTAGTACATGTCTACTGATGATTAACATTCTTAGTGTTTTATTAAATAGCTTCCATTTCCTTATATATGTGGTTTTATATTTAGCATTCTTCAGTGTGGTTTCATTATATCTAATTTGATGAAAAAAACAGCTTATGAAATTTGAATTTAATATGAATCTGGTATGTTCACAAAGGAATATTTTTGTTGGTAGAGACAGAGCAGTGGAGATTTAGCATTAAATGGTGAACAGCATTTTTTTCTAGAAAGTATATTATTATTTTTGTTTTCTAAAGATAGAGTTTATATCTTGTTAGTCAGTAATTAATTTTGTTAAAGTTTGCTCTTTACACAACTTCTCTGTAGACAGTTAATGGGAATGTCGCTCTCATAATTTAATCCAAATGGATTAGTGTAGGGTTGAAAAAACAATAGTGATTACTTACTGAATGGTTAACTACCATGTACCAGGTAGGCAGCATGCCAGTAATCTTTCACATGTATTGATGCATTTAATCCTTGCAATAACTTGTAAGGAAACAGAACGTTATCATCCCCATTTTAAGATGAGGCTCACAGAGGTTAAGTAATAAATTGTTCAAGGCCACACAGCCAGTAAAGGTTGAATTTGGTATTTCAGACTCAGATCTGTATAACTAAAATACAACAATACCTGCCTTGTTTTCCAAGTACAACAGTGCCTTCCTGTATTTATTTTTATTGGGTTTTTTTGACAACATTGTCTGTACCTTTTCATTAATAACATTGACATTATGTTTTTAAAAGAGACGTGCTCTAAGTTCTATGTGAAATATGATTTCATATTATTTTAACTTTTCTTGACCTGTGGTATGAACTGTGTTTATGCTGTGGATACTCTATAATTGTTATATCATTGAAATGGCCTTCTGTGCTCTCAGTTTAAAAAAAATTCAGTTTACTTGAAATAGCTAATATACTGTGAGTAACAGAAGAAAAACTTGACTGTGGAAATGTTTCTGCCCCTTATGTTTTTGGTGATGTGGTCCTTTAGCCTGAGTAACTAAAGTTGCAGAACATTTTCTTTTAATTTTTAAATATTAAAATATGTTAGGGTTATATTAAAATATGTTAGTTAAAATTAACCTATTATGTTAATTGAGTTAGGTACAAAGGGAAGATAGTACTGAATTTAAAATGACAGCTAAGTCTTTGAAATACTAATAAAATCTGCATTTTTCTAAGATGACTAATAGATTTTTATTTGTAGATTGATTTTTAAAACGGAACATATAAAGTAATTTAAGTTATCTAACACAGTCTTATTAAACTTGCTTTTCAGAGTGGTTGTACTAGGTTGAAGACTTAACCATTTAACTGCATTCTCACCAGCATTGACCATTTTATATATTATTGCATCTATATTATTATATATTATATGCTATATATGTAATACATTTTATATATAACATAGAGCTATACATATATATAAAATATATGTATGTTTTTTCCCCTCATAGCTTTGCCATTTGGTAGGTGGCAAATGATTGTGAATTCCTAACAGGAATTGTTACAATTGATTGTCACAAATGATTGTGAACCACCGAAGGAAAATAAAATTCAAGTACTATAATTTTAAAAAATATATAAAATTAAAACTTTTTTTTCTTCAGAAACTTTTTTTTTGCCCTAACAATGTTAATTCTTTTCAGTTTAAGCATAGAAAGTTTGGGTATTACATTACTTCTTTTGAGGGGAAGTGAAATGGAGCAAGATCAGTCTCTGTACCTTCTAAATATGTTTACCATCTCTATGTAGTAGCTTTAAAAATGTTACTGTGAAACACGGTAAGTAGTGGTGGTTGGATGTACCTTCTTCTGTAAAATGAATAATGAAATCCTTCTTCTGTAATGTCATCATTGTCTGCAGAGTCCTTCGATATCTCCTAATACGAGTTTCACATCTGATGGCTCCCCGTCTCCAATAGGAGGAATTAAGCGAAAAGCAGAAGACAGTGACAGTGAACCTGAGCCAGAGGATAATGTCAGGTGAAGCCATTTTTTGGTAGCACTTTGTTAGCAAATTGCTGAAATAGATGCAGTCTAATTAATGCTATTTAGCTTAGAGCAGCAGTGCCTTCAGATGCTTGCCTGTGATCTTTTTATCCATCAGTAATTAATGTGGAGGGTTAGAATAGTCAGTAAATTCCAGTGAGATGTGTAAGCTGTAGCTGTTAAACCTAAGTGTCTAGATTAGTATGCGTGCAGGCTTTCGTCCTCCAATCCACTTTTCCCTCTGAGACCAGGCACAAGATCAGCTAGATATGAGGTGTTTAGCTCTGACTATGTGATCTGAATGTTGCTGTTTGGAGACTGATGAAATTTTCAAGCTGCTTAACCTAGAAAGTTCAGTTATACTTAGACACTTAATATAGTTTGCCTTAATCTTCTCTATTGAAAGAGTTCTTCCTCAAAATGAAATATGCAGAAATCATTCTGTTAAGAGATCAATATGTATGTTTTTTAAAAACCACAGACTTGCATATGCGCAATTATATTTCATGACAGAGGAGTTTCCCTTTAACTGTATACTTTAAATTTAAAATAGGAAGCTGATTCTTTAATTCATCCTGAAGTTTGAGATCATTATATAATAAGATTAACAACCTCTCATGTAATTAAATCCAGATTTGAACCGTGGGCTCCAAGTGCAAAAGGCCAGCAATCTCAATAATTGTAGCTCATTAAGAATTTAGGAAAACGATCTATTTCAAAGGTAAACAAGACAGTAGTCACCTACAGCTCATGCTTCTTTTACAGGACATGGAAAGTGTGTGATTTGTGTTTATGATTAGAAACTTTGCAAGGGTCATATGTGGTTCTGCACATTTTTCTAACATCCTTTGATTTCAGATCCATGTCTACTTGTGATTGAACATTTACTCTGTATATCTTTAGTTTCTATCCTCTACTTTCTGTACTTTGGATTTTCCTCTTACAGCATGTCTTTGGTTTTGTTTACTATGTAGCCATCATGATCAATACTAGTTTAATAGGTAACTTGATTTGTTTAGTATTTTATTGTTTAATCCTAGAGGATGATTAAGGGTGGAAATGCCTCTACCAAGAAATGCTTGGGGCTTTTAGCATTTTTTCATTAATATTTTCTGTAAAATAGTGATAATCCACCTTATGAATAGGAGATATTTCTAATTGTTATTCTATGAATCCTTTGTGTTGTGGGAGGGGTAGATTAAAATTGATACGGTATATTCTGAAACATGACTGCAATTAATATGTGAGATCTGGCACATGGAAAAGAGGCCTAAATGGAGAATCATCTTGATGTTTTTGATCTGTTCTGATGTTTTTAAAAGTGTTCTTTGGCTTCTTCATGTTCCTTAAATGTTAAATCTTAGAGAATAAGAAATGGATTCTTAAAAAAACATAATACATTGGGTGAAAATGTGGTTGGTCACATTGTATTTTCAGTGATGAATGATAATTTAGTGGATTCATTGACCTGCTTCTAGATTTTACCATAACATACATATGTTTGTGTGTGTGTATGTATACATAGATATATAGAGATATAGAATGTGTACGTCTCTCTATATATATCTCTATCTCCTTTCCTTAAGCCATCAACAGCTCTTAGCTGAAAGAGGGATAAGGCCCAAGCAAGGATAGAGAGAGTAGGTATACACATAATTTCTGCCTAATGTCTAGATTATTCTTTTATAAACTATTTTTTACATTTAAAAAAGTTACCTGTGTGAGTCTTAAGTAATTTAGTTGACTTTCTTTGTATGGTTTAAATATATTTTAACAAACTAAGGAACTTGAACTATATAAAATATCTTCAATATTTGAATCTTAAAATGTAGCTTTAGAATTGTACAAAGAAACATATAAAGTAGTATTAAAATTTGAGCAAATGTGTTCTATATATTTTTCAATAACATTTTTTAAAATGTGGTTTTATAATGGTCTTACCAGAATCAGTGACTGGGGTGTGTTTAACTGTCTTTAAGTTGATAATAAATCCTATGAAATTAGACTTTTTAGAAATAATTAAATGAATATGTGTTAGCATGAGTGTTTAACTCTTTCACATTTCCCCTGGGTATTAAATATAAACTGATTTGGGATATAAATTGGTAGACAGCCTGTTACTGAAGATGTGTTAATTCAGCATAAATGAGCTGTGCCTGGTTTTAGGTTATGGGAAGCTGGCTGGAAGCAGCGGTACTACAAGAACAAATTTGATGTGGATGCAGCTGATGAGAAATTCCGTCGGAAAGTTGTGCAGTCGTACGTTGAAGGACTTTGCTGGGTTCTTAGATATTATTACCAGGTACAAAAAGAATATTTTCCTCTGAATTTGTAGTTAATCATTTAAGAAAAATAGTAATTTCTTTTTTTTTTTTTTTTTTTTTTTTTTTGAGACGGAGTCTTGCTCTGTCACCTGGGCTGGAGGGCAATGGCGTGATCTCAACTCACTGCAACTTCTGCCTCCCAGGTTCAAGTGATTCTCCTGCCTCAGCTTCCTGAGTAGCTGGGATTACAGAGCGCACCACCACACCCGGCTAATTTTTGTATTTAGTAGAGACGGAGTTTCACCATGTTGGTCAGGCTGGTCTCAAACTCCTGACCTCGTGATCCGCCTGCCTCGGCCTCCTAAAGTAGTGGGATTACAGGCATGAACCACTGCGTCCAGCCCAGTAATTTCTGTAATAATAGTATTATTGAGCTGGATCTTGAAAACAAACCCAGGCTCATTTTTTAAAGCTCCCTATTCAGAAGTCCGTATTTGTAAATATTTGTTTCTGAAGATGTGGAAGCTTCTTAGGTATTAATATAGAAACAAAGCTAATTTTTGTTAAAAGTATTTTCAGCATCAAGTAATGTGGTTGACTGCTCTTTGTCTTTAAGATGATGAAAGGTTAGTGCTTTTTAAATTGGAGTTTAAAAATAACTGAGTGATGAATTGACAGTCACTAAATGACTGAACAGAAGACAAAGCCTGGAAAATACCAATAAGAATTCTAAAGGAATTTGAATGCTACTCTCTTCATAATATAGTGATGATACATGAAGCACATTCTAATTGGAATAACCTGTATCCTACCTTTTGATAATTGAAATGTCAGATTGGTGAGAGATTAGGTAGACATATTGAGGATTGTAACACTGATAGTTAATATCTGGTTTCGTGCTTAGAGAGCAAACCAAGTTAAATTTGGTGTGACCTGAGAATAGATGAAGTGTGTTGACAAGTAGAAAGTAACACAGTGCACTGAGTATTGACTGTTAAGTACTCTGCGTGTTTTACTCCTACTGTCAAGATTTAAATTCACTAGACACTGTCTTAACACATCTTAGATATCTCTTTCCTGTGAGTATAACTTGCTTTTGTTTTCTTTTTGCTGTGTTTACTCACATGTTTTTATAGTCAAAAGAAACTTGTCAGGTGAAAATATAATGGTGAATTTTAAAATGAAACTCATGGCTGTTTTACTTTCAACTGCTGTTCCAATAATGTCTCTAACCACCTTACATGCTCAGTAAATGTCTGCTGTGACTGCTTTTGGTTTTACTTGATGATGACAGCTCTAGAGATGGAAAGAAATGTCACCAAATGTATTTTAAGGATAAAAATCTTACCAAATTGTGTTTGTGAATATGAAGTTTGGCAGTAACTACTGATTTTTCAAAGATGCTTTGTAGCATTTTTAAAGTCAAAGAGCCATTGATATGAATTGAAACTTCAAATTTAAACAATTTTTAGGAGTCATGGAAAAGATCAGTATTTGGAATATATGCCAGAAGTCATGTGTTTTATAAATAGAATATTATAGGTTAACAGTCCTAATTTTTGTTTTTTTAATTGTGTTCATCATTAACATAGGTTTTTGATTTTGTTGTTACTTTTTAATGATTCTAGGGCTGTGCTTCCTGGAAGTGGTATTACCCATTTCATTATGCACCATTTGCTTCAGACTTTGAAGGCATTGCAGACATGCCATCTGATTTTGAGAAGGGTACGAAACCGGTAAGCTTAATTACTTAAAGTCATAAAGTTTATAGAATTCTGGATTAGATAATAATCTTGGGTCTTTAACGTTTTTTCTTTTTTGCAGTTTAAACCACTAGAACAACTTATGGGAGTATTTCCAGCTGCAAGTGGTAATTTTCTACCTCCATCATGGCGGAAGCTCATGAGTGATCCTGTGAGTCTCAGTATTTTGAGTGTGTGGGTGACAGGATTTTTGTCACATTTTATTAGTATCAGTTACAATTGTTTTGCAGCTGATAGTTAAAACAGTGAAGTACAGAAACAAAGTATGTTTTTTACTCCAAACACACATATATTTCCTACTTTCTTTGGCCCTGCACAGTAAATCAGTTTGTTTTGGGGAGAAATTTTTTTGTTTTGTTTTTGATTTTTTTTGTTTGTTTGTTTTTAAGACGGAGTCTTGCACTGTTGCCCAGGCTGGAGTGCAGTAGCGCCATCTTGGCTCACTACAAGCTCCGCCTCCTGGGTTCACGCCATTCTCCTGCCTCAGCCTCCTGAGTAGCTGGGACTACCGGTGCTCACCACCATGCCCAGCTAATTTTTTGTATTTTTAGTAGAGATGGGGTTTCACCATGTTATCCAGGATGGTCTCGATCTCCTGACCTCATGATCTGCCCACCTTGGCCTCTCAAAGTGCTGGGATTACAGGCGTAAGCCACCGTGCCCGGCCAGGAAAAAATTTTTGTTCTCTGGCTACCTGTAAGTCTTTAATTTTATTTGTTCCAGCCATATTTGGTAGCCACCAGAGATGAGGAGACTGCCTTACCCAAAATCACCTGTGAACTTGTTTTGTATGCTAGCTAGAAAGAGTGAGACCCAGCCGGGAAGTAGGAAGTGTTAGAATACGTAAACCCTTTACTTTCTGCCTGCCTGAAGCCCATAGTTGTCAGTTCTAAAATTCTTCTGCAGTAATGCTTTTTCATCTTTTAAAATAACATTGTTCATTTTGTTTTACTATACTTGGGATTAATGACCTAATGTCTCTTAACATTTTTTAAAAGGAATGCACTTTATTTTCTCATCAGACCTTATGACTTGAATGAAAGTCATATCAAATTCTTTATGACAGAGATGTGTGACTTCTGTTTTGATTCTTTACTTTTCTCCTTAATATAGGATTCTAGTATAATTGACTTCTATCCTGAAGATTTTGCTATTGATTTGAATGGGAAGAAATATGCATGGCAAGGTAAAATTTAGATGTTCTTTTCTGATAAAACTGTGAACAAACATAATTTTTGAAATGAAATAATTCTGTAAAAGATAAATATTTTAGCCTGGGCAACATGGTGAAATCTCATCTCTACAAAAAATACAAAAATTAGCCTGGCATGGTGGCTTGCACCTGTAGTCCCATCTACTTGGGAGGCTGAGGTGGGAGGATTGCTTGAGTCTGGGAGGTCTGGGTTACAGGGAGCCATGATTGCACCACTGCATTCCAGCCTGGGAGACAGAGTGAGGCCCTGTCTCATTAATAAATAAAATAAATAAATAAATAAATAAATAAATATTAAAAGGTAAATATTTTGAGAATTATATGTGAAATGTTGATATTTCTCCATCCAACCTGGGATTAGCAATGATTAATAGTAAATTTAATTATAACATTCTTAGAAGCAGTAAATTGAGTTGAAATAGGTTGATAATTACATCTTTGTTTCCTTTGTGATTAATTAATGGGGCTTGTTACATTCAGTCAGTAGCTCATTAACACCTTTTGAGGTTGCTGAGAAATACAGAAACACAGTAGTGTCCATGTGGAGATTTACGTATACTCCATGGAAACTTTTGAAAAATATGCTAGAAACTTTTATTTAGTTTAAATACTTAATGTTGATCATGACTTTTCCTACTAGTTTTTCATTCCATTAACAGATTTTGTAGGAATGGCTATATAAAATTTGTACTAACTTTAAGGTGTATTTACCACTCAACCAATATGTGATGATGATTGAATGTAAAATACAATAAAGAAATATCTCGGCCGGGCGCAGTGGCTCATGCCTGTAATCCCAGCACTTTGGGAGGCCGAGGCGGGCAGATCACGAGGTCAGGAGATCGAGAGCATCCTGGCTAATACAGTGAAACCCCGTCTCTACTAGAAATACAAAAAATTAGCCTGGCGTGGTGGCAGGCGCCTGTAGTCCCAGCTACTCGGGAGGCAGAGGCAGGAGAATGGCGTGAACCTGGGAGGCAGAGCTTGCAGTGAGCCGAGATAGCACCACTGCACTCCAGCCTGGGTGACAGAGCAAGACTCCGTCTCAAAAAAAAAAAAAAAAAAAAGAAATATCTCTTACACAGTAAACCAGCTGTTGTTTCACTCTAAAGTCATCCTGCAGCAAATTTTTTAACCTTTTCTTCCACCATACATTGTCCTAGGGTAATAAACACATTTGGTAAAGTCATATTTTCATTTTTTACTTATTGTTCCCTGTGGTTGGAATGGCCAATAAAATGACTTACAGAGAATCTTGAGACAAAGGGGAATAAATAATACAATTTACAAATTGAAAAATCAGGAGGCTTTGGAGTTGACTTGATTTATTTAGTAGCAGAAATATCATATCGCTTCAGTGGAATGATCATGGAAATGCACCCATTGGGGTTATATAAGTGTTGTGTGCTTCATGATCATGTATTATTACATGTTAAATGGATTGGAGATTCGGGTTTTTCAAGGTGCTTTGTGGAGGATGTCTTGATTAAAGCAGAGAGAGAAGATGCATAGGACAGTGAGGGATGTAAAAATACTAAGTAAATTAATTAAGAAGCAAATATATTTTTGTGTTTGTTAAATAAGTAAATTATTAAATCGTTGTCTGGGTTTATTAAGTAGATAATTAAATATATAAACATGCAGGTGACTTGTCAACTCTGTCATTGTGGTATATATTATTTCTTTCACTGACAGGGTATTTTCAATATAATTTAACTCTAGGGGAAAAGTGAGATAATGTACAAGAGTTCAGGTTTCTTCACATCCTCTCCAACATTTGTTATTTTGTTTTTATTAGTAATAACCATGCTAATGGGTATGAATGGTATTTCATTGTGGTGGCGATTTGCATTTTCCTAATGATTAGTGATACTGAACATCGTTTCATGTCCTTTTTGGCCATTTCTAAATCTTTGGAGAAATGTCTGTTCAAGTCCTTTGCTCAATTTTGAATTGGGTTAATTTTGTTGTTGTATTATAGAAGTTTTTTATATATTCTAGACATTAATCTTTTATTGAATGTATGATTTGCATATATTTTCTCTTATTCTGTGGATTATCTTTTCACCCTATGATGATGTCCTTTGATGCACACAAGTTTTTAATTTTGATGAAATCAAGTTTCTTTTTTGTTGTTTCCTGTGCTTTTGGTGTCATATCCAAGAAATCTTTACCAAATCCGACATCATGAATCTTTCTTCCTATGTTTACTTCTAAAAGTTACACAGTTTTAGTTCTTACATTTAAATCTGATCCATTTTGAATTAATTTTTGTATATGGTGTAAAGTAATGGTCCAACTTCATTCTTTTGCATGTGCATATCAAATTTTCCCGGCACCACTTGTTGAAAAGACCATTCTTCCCCCCATTGAATAAGTTGGCACTCTTGTTGAAAATCTTCTGGGCTCTCTATTCTAGTCCATTGAGCTATGTGTTTGTCCTTATGCCGATGCTATACTGTTATAATTACTGTAGCTTTGTAGTGAGTTTTGAAGTCAGAAATTGTGTCTTCCAACTTTATTCTTATTCAAGGTCCCTTGAGATTTCACATGAATTTTAGGATGGGTTTAAATTTTGACCTCAAATATTTTTGTATTTTATACAATGTTTTATATAAATATTTTTACTTAGCTTAGTAGTGAGAACACACTTTGCTTGAGGTAAAATTTAGTACTGTTGGGAAATACAGTTTCTTCCTCATACATGTTTTTAAAACTTACTTAGTGAAAGTAGTGATAATACTTAGTTAAGCTCTTACCTGGGTTGAGTACATCTTAATAGAAGATGAAGTATATCTGGATACGTCAACATTTTTAAACGTGTGCTTACCAACATTATATGTAATTTTTTTTTTTTTTTCTAAGACAGTCTCACTCTGTCGCCCAAGCTGGAGTGCAGTGATGCGATCTCAGCTCACTGTAACCTCCGTCTCACTGGTCCAAGCAATTCTCCTGCCTCAGCCTCCTGAGTAGCTGGGATTACAGGCGAGTGCCACCACACCCGCCTGATTTTCTTGTATTTTTTGTAGAGGTGGGATTTCACCATGTTGGCCAGGCTGGTCTGGAACTCCTGACCTCAGGTGATCCGCCCACCTCAGCCTCCCAAAGTGCTGGGATTATAGGCGTGAGCCACCGCACCCGGCCCAACACACGTAATTTGAAAGCAATATCGTTTTGGTCAATTTGCTTAGTACTATATAGATATATGGCATAGTAGTTTTGATTGCTGTATATTTTATATATGAATAGAGAATTTAAGTAATTCCATCAAGTTACACAGTGGCAGACCTGAACTCAGGTCTGCCTGAGTTAAGACCTGAACTCAGGTCTGCCTGAGTTAAGACCTGAACTCAGAAAGTCTGATACTAGAGCTCACATTTGAAGTGACTGTGTAATACCTAAGTTATTACCACTACTTGGGCTCCCTCTGGGTATTGAAAGAATTCAGTGAGATAATGCATGAACATAAGAAGTGTTCAGGAAACAGTAGCTGCTATTCTCATGTTTACTATCAGCTCACTCTAGCTCTGTCATATCTGGATGTAAGGCATTCCTTTCTGTGCTGGCCAGTAGGGCAAATTTATTGCTTAGTAATTTTCTTGCTGTTGAGTAGCACTTCACATTGTTAACTGATTGGATTTAGCTTCTGGAATTGATATTGTAGAAAAGTCTTATTTTATATATATATATAAATGTAGTGGGTAGGATATATATATCTTATTTTATATGTATATATATCTTATTTTATATATATATATCTTATTTTATATATATATCTTATTTTATATATATATATATCTTATTTTATATATATATATATCTTAAATGTAGTGGGTAGAAAACAAGCTAGATGATGCTGTAGTTTCCCCTTGATATATTTCTCTTAAGTGTATGACTAAATAATATTTTAGCAATTTCCTGGGTTTTTTTCATGTGTTTACCAGTTATTGAAATAGCCTGACTCACATGTTAGGTATTAAGAGCCTTGAAATCACTCTTTTAGGCCATTCAAAATTCATACTAGAACTTAGTTTCTTTTTAACTTAAAAAAAAAAAAAAGATCAGGTGCAGTGGCTCATGCCTGTAGTCTCAGGACTTTGGGAGGCCAAGTTGGAGGGATTGCTTGAAACAAGGAATTTGAGACCAGCCTGCGTAACACAAGGAGACCTCATCTCTACAAAAAATTTAAAAAATTAGCTGGGTGTGGTAGAGACATGTGCCTGTAGTCCCAGCTACTCAGGAGCTGAAGTGGGAGGATTGCTTGAGCCTGCGAGTTTGAGGCTGCAGTGAGCAATGATCGTGCCACTGCACTCCAGCTTGGGTGACAGAGTGAGACCCTATCTTTTAAAAAAAATCTCTTACTAGGTAGTGAAATTGAATATGATTCCTAACTTTGAAAATGCAATAGCTAAATAATTAAGACTTGGAAACCTTTTCATTTCTCATAATTTTAAAGGGAATAATCACAGATAACAGTGGTTTTGAGTAGCAGTAGTTTCAGAATTATTTAATGCTATTTAGCATTTGTCTTTGCTATGTATCGTAAAATTTTTATTTAGCCAAAATACTACTTATACTGTGTAGAGCAGAAAATACATATGCTTCAATAACTTTGTATATTTTTCTTATAGCATTGTATTAGTGATGTGCTTCTTTGAAAATTATGCTTCTGGGTCCAAATAAGTGCCCTTAATTTCAGCATACTGCAGAGGATCATTTTAAGCCCCAAATGAATAGCCTCTGTTCTGTCCCCTGCCCCCTAAGTTATTTAAGCAAGTCTTTAAAATTTTTTTGTATATAAATTAATTAGTAGGCCTTAAAATGTAAAAAGAATACTATGGAATTTTAGAGCAGGAGGAGATCTATGCATTCTGGTTGAACAGAATTGAGTATTTTAGTTGAAATGCTCTCATTTTACAAAAGATGAAACCAAGTACTAGAAAGATGAAAGGACACACTCAAGCCCTAGGGAGAGTAACTGGCTTGCTTGGGGGCATCTTAGTAACTAAAGTGAGAACATATACTGGTATCCAGGTAGCCATTTGTTCATTTATTTAAAATTTTTATCACCATGGAGTTAAGATTCAGAAAACATGATTTTTCATATAAGCCATTTTAAGAATGGAAAATACGTAGAATTTTTTCTCCTGCAACTACAGGGGAAATATTAGCATCTGAGTTTTGGCTTAATGAGACAATAAGAGTTCAGTTCCAAAACGTTTTTGTATCAGCAAGGAAACTCTACTAGAAACGTTCATTTCGAGCAATGGTAAGTTGGAATTTGGGTGATCCTGGTAGCAGGGGTGGTTCATTTACACTTGTTTTCCCAGGTGTTGCTCTCTTGCCATTCGTGGATGAGCGAAGGCTACGAGCTGCCCTAGAAGAGGTATACCCAGACCTCACTCCAGAAGAGAGTAAGAATTATACTTCTTAGTTAACACTGATCTGTATAATATACACTTTATATTTCTGTATAAAATTAGACCTTCCTTCTCCCGTTTGTCAGATTTCCCATAAAGGGGGGTATAAATCATTGATTTTATTTTCTTATTACAGACGTTGACTTTGCTTCTTAATTCATTATCTGTAAGTTGAGTAGTAGTTGAATAAAATGTTTTAACTTACAAGTATTTGTTAAATTTTTTAAAAAGCAATACTTCAGCAATATCCTTTGACATTTTGATTCTTATATGACATGCACATGCGAAAGTATCTTTTGCCTGTTGGGAAGATATTATTCATTTTCTCCATCTGCCTTTCCCTACTCCTCCTTTCCCCCCAATAATAACTACTTTGTTTAAAAGGTTAGGGTGAAACAAAAGCATATGCTCTTAGAGTGCTAACTTGAAATATGACATAAAAGGAGGCAATTTGTAATTAATACTGACAGTAAAAAGTATTCATATTCGGAAATTGCAAAGCTGGGCTCTATTGAAAAATTTAATACCATTATAATAAGCCTCTAGAAACAATTTCTTATCCAAAAGATTGTCTTTTAGAACAATCTTTTTGTTACACGTATTTTTTGGGTCCATGTGATATTTTGATACCTATATACAATATGTGATGATCAAAATAGGGTAATTGGGATATCCATCACCTCACATTTATCTTTTCTTTGTGTTGGGAACATTACAGTTTTTTTCTTCTATTTTGAAATATGTAATAAATTACTAACTTCCCCACAGTACTATCAAATACTAGAACTTACTCTTGTCTAACCTATCACTTTAAAATTATTTTTCATAAATTTTATAATTCTTAACACTTAGATGCTTTCCCTTGTTTTATGCTCATAAAATTGGTCTTGTAGGTACAATTTTTTTATGTGTAGGTCTTATTCTTTTCTTTCCCTGTAGCCAGAAGAAACAGCCTTGGAGGTGATGTCTTATTTGTGGGGAAACATCACCCACTCCATGACTTCATTTTAGAGCTGTACCAGACAGGTTCCACAGAGGTATGTTACACAATTTGGTTAATTAGAAATGCACTTTTTAAAATTTTGGTAAAGTATGCATAACATAAAATTTACCATTGTAACCATTTTTAAGTGGTTATAATTCTGTGGCATTAAGTATATTTACAGTGTTGTATAACCATCAGCACTTTTTCAGAACTTTTTCATCTTCCCAAATAGAATTTCTGTACCTTTTAAATAATGTTAAATAATGTATCAGAATTTCATACCTTTTTATGGCTGAATAATACTGTATGTGTACTTTTTTATCCACTTATCTATTGGTAAATATTTGGGTTTGTTTCTGCCTTTTGGCTCTTATGAATGATGCTGCTATGAACACTCAAGAATCTGCTTGAGTCCCAGTTTTCCATTCTTTGCATATGAGATCAGGAATGCATTTTTCCACAGCCAGTGGATGTACCCCCTGAACTATGTCATGGGATTCAAGGAAAGTTTTCTTTGGATGAAGAAGCCATTCTTCCAGATCAGTAAGTTTCATTTTGTATATAATTGAGGTGACTGGAAGGAAGTTTAGTTAGGATTTTTTTCCTTGTTGTCTAAATGTTTATTTTCTAATAATAGTGAGAAAATTGTATTTAAAATAAGACAAAACCTTGCTGACTGAAAAAGGCTTGGGTTCAAAGCCCCAGCTCTTCATAGTAGCTGTGTCACCTTGTGCAGGGAGCTCTGGGAGTCCCTTTCAGGATATCCTAAAGGTCAAAACTCTTTTCATAATGATACTAAGATGTTACGGTGTTACTTGCTTTTCTTACACTTTCTCTCTTGAGTGCACAGTGGAGTTTTCCAGAGGCCTCTCAAGAGATAGAAGCAGAGGAGAGTAGCTATTAAATAGATACTAACCAGATATTAATGAGATTTTTGAAAGTATACAACAATGACTTTGTTTTGCTTTGTAAAAAAAAAAATAGCTTTTCATAAGAATGTTATCTATGTTAACATGTAGGGTTATCTTTTAGTATTTTAAAAATTTCTTAGTCGTAATTTTTAATGAGTAAATGTTCATAAATATAACCACTATAAACAAAAGCCCTTTGAGATTTAAGAATGTGAAAGGGTGCTGAGACCAGTTTGTGAACCACATTTCCAGGAATGGAACTGCTGGCCATAGAGTATGTGTATCTTCATTTTTTTTCTAGGTAATATTTCTAGGTGGTTTGTCAAGGTGGTTACACTGTGTTGTAATCCCAGTGGCAGTTTGTGAGAGATCTTGTTGCTCTACGTTTTGGCAAACCCTTGTCACAGCTTTAATTTCTGTCAGTCTGGTGGATGCTCATTGACATCTTATGGTTTATAGTTGCAGTTCTCTGAGTACTAATGAGATTGAATGCCTTAGGGTTGATAGTTAACCATTTCATTTATGTGGTACTTACTTTTTTTTTTTAAAGATATAAATGGTTTTTATTGTTTTTGTTAGTGCATTCTAATGATTTATCTTTTCTAAAGACTAACAAACATAGCAACATCTTATTTCCACTTACCTAAAAAGTTACAGTTTACAGATAGATGTTTCTTCTCTTGTTTCCTTCTAGAATAGTATGTTCTCCTGTTCCTATGTTAAGGGATCTGACACAGAACACTGTAGTCAGGTAAGTTTTCCAAAATTCCTGGTATTCACCCAGGACACAGCTCTGAACTTGCAAATCCATTTTAAAAGACCTTTGATTCACAAGGAAATGGCAGCTGTTAATCCACCAATGCTTCGAGATTGGAGAGTCCCTGTGTTGCAGACCTTAGAGCAGAGCCTCTTGACTCTAAATTATGTATATTGTTAAGGCTACTGATTTAACATGCTTGCTTATCTGTTTTCTGGTTTCCCATGACAACCTGTAATTCTTCCTGGATTAGGCAAGTGGGAGGTAAAGAGTAGGAGTATCTAGCAGTTTGTTATATAGGAACAAACAGAACTCTACACCCCAGAGGTTCACACAGCTTCCCTGTATTACAACAGACTATTTTACTTATGTTTATAATCATGGCCCTGCAGAGTTTGAAAACAAAAATATTCTGTAGTATATTTTAGTTAAGATGACATAGAACAGAATATATTTGTGAAAATTTTTATTAGCAATTATAAACTTAAAGGGCTAATTTCTTCTCTCTGGAAAACTAATTTATATCTCAGTTCGTTGGTGCTGACAGCATTTTCTATTGAGTAAAAATAATATAAAATGTAATATGACCATTTGGGCTGAAATCCAACAAATTGACTACTCATTTGTATTTTATAATGACAAATTTTGATGACAGAATTTAGTTGTCATTTCCTCCAATCTTTAGGTAAGACTAAAGCAAACACATCTCAGGTATTCAAGAATTTGATAAAAGCCTGCTAATCCTGAATCCTCCTTTTCCATCCATTTTTGTTTCTCTCCCCCTCAGGAAATATTTTAGATTTTTTTTTTTTAGATTTCCCTTTGTGAAGTATAAACATGTTTATTTCCTATCTTTAATGGATTCAGGTAGTAAATGATTGCCATTCTAGAAAGGCTTTTATTTAAAGAAAACTACTGTGAATTTGAAAAATCTTTCTGGATGAGTTGCTTACATTTATCTTTACGTATAATTTTTTGTTTATCTTTACACCTAATTTGTCCTGGCTCTTTGTCTTTGTGCTCTTTTGTTAAGGGTGGAGTACAGAATTGAAAGCCACGCTCCTAAACCCATCACCAACAATCTGGCTCTGACAGATTCAGTGTGAACACTGTGTATTAACCCTTGGGGTCTCTGGCTTTCATTAAAGCATTGGCGCTTCAGGCCAATTAATTCCACAGTTCTCTCTTTGGATTGTCACATGTTTGCTTGTGCTTCTTTTTCTGCATATATTCAAGGGCCTTCCTGCCTAACCCTCTAGAAATAGTTAATTCTACTTAACTTTCTAATTAGGATAGAGAGGCTTGCCCAGAGGAGAGTTACAGAATTAATGGAAACATTTTGGAATTTTTGTTTGGATGATGATGTTGTTGGTTGGTTGTTTCTGAGCCTAAAGGGGCCTTTGGTATTTAGTACACACTATGTTCACAAGATTATTAAATTCATAAAACAGGCCGGGTGCGGTGGCTCACACCTGTAATCCCAGCACTTTGGGAGGCCAGGGTGGTGGGTGGATCATCTGAGATCAGGAGTTCAAGACTAGCCTGGCCAACATGGTGAAACCCTATCTCTACTAAAACTACAAAAAATTAACGGCATGGTGGTGCATGCCTGTAGTCCCAGCTACTCAGGAGGCTGAGGTGAGAGAACCGCTTGAACCTGAGAGGCCGAGGCCTCAGTGAGCCAAGATCACGCCACTTGGGCAACAGAGCAAGACTCCATCTCAAAAAAAAAAAAAAAAAATGTATAAAACAAATTCCAGATCTAAATGCATATTCAGGTGTATATTGAAAATAACTTTATAATAAAATCAATTAAATTAGGTTAATTTGCTGAAGATTTGTGGGAGACCAAAGTTAACTTTTCCCTTAGGTAAAAGTAATTTTCAGTGTTTTCTCTGAAGGGTGGCAACATTGAGGCTGAGATCCAGTTTTTACAGCAGATTTTTGCATGTTTGTTTTAGAGCTTGTTGTACATTCCAGTGTTAAATTTGCTTTATAACTTTAACTTACAATTTTCAGATTTAAAAAATCTCAGAATATACTCACCAGTCATTTGCCAGTTATTTCTCTTTTGACTCCTGGCATTTTTTTCCTCTTCCTTATTTAAATACATCTAGTATTCCATTTGATATTTGAGAAATCGTTTCCTCAAGTTGAGTTTAGGTAAGTTCTTCCCATTGTATTCATTCTTATCTGTAGTGCTCAGAAGTATGTTATACAGGCTGTTGAAGTCCCTTAAATTCGTAGACAGACCCTTAGAGAATATAGTCAACTCTAACCTAGGAGATCATATTTTTTTCCCATTTCTAATTCCATAAATTACTCAACATATTAGCTTCTGCATGTGAGTTTTCCTCCCAATCTGTCATCTGGAGGGTAAGTGCATATGTGTGCTTTTACTTTTTCAAGGCCTGACGCACCTTGGCAGGGCCCTGGCTCTGTGCTTGAACCCCCAGGTCCTCAGGATGCTTCCTTCCTGCCCAGGCTGATCCCTTAAATACCCTTTGATCTCCGCCTCTTCCTCCTATTGTTTGGAGTGCTCTTCCTTTCTTTTCTCCACCTGCCCCATAGCCTGCTGTTTATTGCTTTGCTTTTCTTCTAAAGCATAATTTATACAGTTTTTATATGTGTTGCTTCCAGCAGTAGTGTTGTTAGGTTTTTGTTTTTTTTTTTCTCATAGCACCTAGCAGAGTTCTAAACCCATATTTAAAAAGCTCAGTTGTTCATAGTGTTGCAACCAGTGTTTGCCAAAGTCTTTGAAGAGCCTAAACTTTTTTTCTTCAGAGGAGTGTTTCTTAGACTTTTTGTATTCACTTTTGGATGAATCAGACAAGATATAGAATGTTTTATCCCTTCAAGGAGATTTTTTGTTTTAATGTGAATGTGTATGGAGATGGATTTTTTAAGTAACTATTTCTGCAGCATTTGCAAGGCTTATGCTTGGCAAGCAGATAACTCGAAATCCAAAGCCTGAAGGAAGTGGAATACATGCAGTCAGCAGTGGATTTGATGGTGGAAAACAGTTGGGAGGGTTTCCCTTACGATGCTGAATTGGTTAACCTCTTCTGATAGAATGTCACAATCCTATAAACTCTTTAAGTGTTTTAAAATGTCAAGTATATGAATCATGAGATTTTCCTGCAAGAACAGTTTGCCTTTGTATGCCAATTTAGCATTAATTATGGAATGTATCAGGGAAAGGTCGTGTAAAAATGAAACTTGATATTTGGAGTTTTCTGCTTTCTTTCTGAAGTGTGCTAACACTCTCTAACGGTAATACTTAAAATAGCATTTCTAAGGATAATTCTTAAAGCGAATCAGAGAAAGGTGTTCTATATTCCATTCCTTTTCTACTGAGACTTTGCTACAATATTTTCTTCTTACCAGCAGTGCTGAAAGTGCTACTTGTGGTATAAATAAAAGCACTGTTCAGTTTCCTTATTTTCAACCATGCTTAGGTTTTAAATTTTTATTTACTTTGCCCTTGATGTGTTTATGAAGACAATCAAGCATTTAAAATAGTGAGGTTACCTATCAAGGAAAGGATCTGTTATGCTACTTGGGGGAAAGCTGGTCTGGTACATAAAAGCTTGATGAGTCAACAATGTTTCACCTGCATTTGGAAAAAGTGGATAAAAATACTATTGTTTTAAAATACTTCAGTTTACAGAATTAGATGAAGCAATACAAATCTAAACACAAATCTCTTACCTCAGCTGGGCAGACTGTTGAGTCCATAGGCTGTGTTAACTCGTTTCCTTCCTCTGCTTCTCAGAGCTTGCATGAGGGTGCTTCTCTCTTTACCTCAGTATTACTTACTACTTCCCTAGATAAGCCTTCCACAAGTAAACCCTTTTGCTTCTGATGATGGAATTTAAATGACATAGACATGAAAAAAAGACCTTCAAAAGTTTGGGTCCATATAAAAAGTTACCTTTTTGAGTCTTTGCCTAATGGGTTCCTGCTTAGTCTGTGTGTTTGACTTTTAGGAAGTTTGTTTGAATCTGAGTCATGGCTGTTATCACATTGGAAAAATACATTTCTAAAAACATAATAGATCTTAGTATACATTTTTGGGAACAAATTAAGATACTAAGAATCTTTCAACCCTTGGAAGCTTAATCCATTTTAGGAGAGAGTGTGTCTTCAAATTGTTCTCAAAGATCCAAGGAAAAATGATATTAATACTTTGGTATCATAAATGGTGTCCTTGTCTTTGAATGGAAACTTCCAAACTTATTTTTAGATACTCCTTTTCTATCTCCTGATGGTTTGTATTGTATTAAGTGTGTAGATCCTTTTGTTGAATGTGGTTCTGAGGGGAAGTAGGGATGATCTTGGAGATTGTCCTATTGACTTGGAGAGTTTTTCCCTTTCAGAGCATGAGCATGAATAATGGAATTTTAAGAACAATTTTATTAAGGAATAATTGGAAAACAAATGGATTTGTTTTCTCAAACTTTAGTTTCAGCTGTCTTATTAAATCTCTTGTTATAACCATTCTCCTGCAGAAGTGATTATCTCTGTGACCCTGGGATTTTCTCTTCTCCCTGGGAGCTTATTACCTTGGCTATTACCTTTATTTTCTTAGTTTCACGTCTTTCTGTGCATGACTTGGAGATCTTCATCTGAGCTCGATCTCCATTCTAGTTCCAGCCTTACCATTTTATTTACTTTCCCAACATTCCCATCCAAGATGTGTGTCGGACTGTTGCTTAGGCTCTGTTGGTGACCTCTTTATGGGTGTCCCTCTGCTCTCTCGCACACTGCTGCTGGGTTGTTCTTTCTGAAATTATCTTTGATCACTTTTACGTCCTCATTGACTACTTGCAAAGGCATCACATTATACTCACACAAACCCTCCATGACCATAACCCACTTCAGTTACCTTTCTTCCTGCCCCACTTCTGCTCAAATGCGTTTTTACTCTAATTTAGCCCTTCTCAACTGGAGTTCCATGGGAGAATTCTGCCTTGAGATCTTAAAGCGTCTGTTGTATGTATCAGATTGTAGGTAGCAGTTTGTGTCCTGTATCTCTAGAATGATACTAGCTATGTTTTCTCCTTGGGAGAATTGAGAATGTACTCACTCATCATTTTTTGTAGGGCTTAATTCCCTCCCACGTCCCCATTGAGAAGGGCTGCACCAGTAAAACTGTACTGTTCCTTGGTCCTGGGACCCTTTCCATATCTTTGTTCCGTTTGTTTCCTCTGCCACCCTGTAACCAATCCTGTCTCATCTTAAACCGCAGCCTCTTGGATGATGTTTTCCTTGGTCCTCAGGTGAAATAATTCCTTCCCCCCAGTACACACATACCTTCAGTCCACACTGACAAAGATGTTTATATGGAAGGTGTATACACACACATGCTTTGACTCAGCATCTTTTCTGTGCCTGTTGTTGCATTTTCCACTTTCTTCCTTATTTCCCTTATTAGAAGGGGAGGCAGGCTTGATGCCTGGCGGTGTGCATAACCCCCCTCCCACCATGAACCGTGCATGCAATAGGTATTCTAATAGTTTGGCAAAGTGCTAAAAAAGCCCTGCTGAAACACAGATACCTGCTTCAAAACACTTTATTTGCAAGTCTTGCTTTGTTACTTGACTTTTTATCTGCAAAGCCCTAATGAGCACAAATACTTAACTACCATTTTCTCTGTCATCCTCTTAAACCTTTATCACTGCCTGTCCTACCTTGCCCTGCCCCATGCCATCTTGCCAGTAGAGAAAATCTGAGCTAAAGACAGTTACCAGTGAAGAGTGAGTTGTAAGAAGAACTAGTTGAGTAATAAGTATTGTTCAGCTGTTATTGAGCTCATGGTATATTTATTGTAAGTGAATCCATTTTTGTGTACTTAAAATGAAAATTTCTGTAAAGCAGATGGACTCTAGTTAAAGTGGCAGTATTCAGAAAGAAAACTGCTATCTAAAAATGTCAACCAGGTCAATAAAACTTTTTTTAAAAACCTTTTTAACTGACTGTAAGTGTAATCATTGGAGGAATTTTGAAAAATATTTAAAAAAAAGGAAACAAGTTACTAACTTATAGAGAAAAATCACTGATAATCGATTGATGAATATGTCTAGTCTGTTGTATATATGTTTCCCATGTCATTAAGGTCATTAAGTATTCTGTTAGTAAATTTTTTTTTTTTTTTTTCTTGAGACAGAGTCTCACTCTGTCACCCAGGCTGGAGTGCAGTGGTGTGGTCTTAGCTCACTGCAACCTCCGCCTCCCAGGTTCACGCTATTCTCCTGCCTCAGCCTCCCGAGTAGCTGGGACTACAGGCACCCACCACCATGCCTAGCTAATTTTTTGTATTTTTAGTAGTGACAGGGTTTCACCGTGTTAGCCAGGATGGTCTCGATCTCCTGACCTTGTGAGCCACTGCACCTGGCCTTCTATTATTAAATTTTTAAAAATATTATCTGAGTTCTTCCTAAAAAGGAAGAACTCTAGTTTTTTTAACCAGTCCACTGTCATTCATACACTTAGGTTTTATAGTCTTTGAAACATTATGAATAATAGTGTTATAAGTATCCTTAAGTATAAATCTGGTGTATAACCAGAGTCCTGGAAGAAGCATTGCTGTGTCAGAAGACAGACTTAGGTACTTACCAACCTTTGGGATAGGTAAACAAACATACATACCACAACCACTGCCATCACTACCAGAAAAGTTCGACCCAGCTTATACTCAAAGCCTGAGTGTATAGCTTTTAAAAATAGTCATATTGGCCGGGCGCGGTGGCTCATGTCTGTAATCCCATCACTTTGGGAAGCTGAGGTGGGTGGGTCTTATGAGTCCAGGAGTTCAAGACTATCTTGGGCCACGTGGGGAAACCCCATCTCTACAAAAAATACAAAAATTAGCCAGGCATGGTGTTGCATACCTGTAGTCTCAGCTATGAGAGAGGCTGAGGTGAGAGGATCTCTGAGCCTGGGAGGTTGAGACTGCAATGAGCTGTGAGCGTGCCACTGCACTCCAGCCTGGGCAACAGGGTGAGACCTGTCTCAAAAAAAAAAAAAAAAAAAGCATATTTGTGTAGTTTTCAAATGGTGAAAATTATTTTATTACTTAAAAATCACACATTAGGAGAGAAGGGTACAAGGTCCAACTGTGAAGTTTAATTTTTTTTGTAAGTCCGTCCCCCACCCACCATAGATTTCTTAGCTATTTGTGTGCATTTTTTGATTTTGCAAATATTTCTATTGGTATATCCATCTTTTCTTTATTAAAATAAGAGCTAATCTGCCTCAAGATGCTTTGGGGTTTTTGCAATGGACTGAACAAAATTAAAGGTTATTTTATTTTTATTTGTTGTTGTAAACTCTTCGACCTGTCTACAATATCATTTTGAAATTTGAGTTGGGGCAATGTCTGTTACTTCTGTCATCACCAATAGTCAGCTAGAACATGACTTTTCCCACAGAGAAAGTTACATGAAGGTTATATGTACCAGGAATTAGAGACAGTTTGGTGAGGAAGACATTTAGCCATTTGTCAAACCCATTTATTAACTAAAATAATTTTTGGAGAGGACTTAAATATGAAAAATACCTCAGTCTACATGATAATTAAGACAGGCTGATATAATCAGATCATTGAATTGCTTCTTGTTCTTTTCCAGTATTAATTTTAAAGACCCACAGTTTGCTGAAGATTACATTTTTAAAGCTGTAATGCTTCCAGGAGCAAGGTAACAACAGTAAATTACCTAGATTTATTTTGTACAAATGGCTTTCATCCCTATTACTAAGTGTTGTCTTTTTAAATGGTCAGAAAGCCAGCAGCAGTACTGAAACCTAGTGACTGGGAAAAATCCAGCAATGGACGGCAGTGGAAGCCTCAGCTTGGCTTTAACCGTGACCGGAGGCCTGTGCACCTGGATCAGGCAGCCTTCAGGACTTTGGGGTGAGTTGACAGTTTCTAGCCCTTGTATATTTTGCTTTTTCTGAATCATCCCATAAAACAAGTCAGTATTTATGCCATATATATATATTTTTTAACTTTATGAAAATACTGGGTTTGGGCTGGGCACGATGGCTCACTCCTGTAATCCCAGCACTTTGGGAGGCTGAGGCAGGCAGATCATGAGATCAAGACCATCCTGGCTAACACAGTGAAACCCCGTCTCTACTAAACAAAATACAAAAAGTTAGCCAGGTGTGGTGGCGGGCGCCTAGTGCCTGTAGTCCCAGTTACTCAGGAGGCTGAGACGGGAATTGCGTGAACCTGAGAGGCGGAGCTTGCAGTGAGCTGAGATTGCGTCACTGCACTCTAGCCTGGGCGACAGAGGGAGACTCCATCTAAACCAAAAAAAAAAAAAAAGGAAAAAAGAGAAAATACTGAGTCTGTTTCACACACATATTTTTGTCTCACCACCATGGCTGACCACCACTGCTACTATGTCCTCTCATAACATTGCTTACATGCTTAAAACCCAGCAAAGAGTGGAGCTCCATCTTTAAAACCTAAACAGACATTTTGGACAACACATTATTGTACGCCACAAACATCTAACAGACTATAAAATACAACTGTTTTGTAGATATTTTAATAACTTTGATACTGGTCTGCTTTTCTTCATTTTTAAAAATTAACTTCTCCATTTATGTATTGCTATATGTGTTGCATGAGAATTCTATTACTTTCTCTAAGACGTTTTACTATTTTTCTGACTGTTACTTCAAGGGAATAAAAGCTCCTCTTTACCCACAAGAAAGTTTTAGCTGAATTAATTAATGTATGATGGAGACTCTTTTTCAAGTGTTAACCAATACATTGGTATAGAAGCCTTCAGTCTCTTAAATTTTTGTTTGCCCAGTGCTTGAACAGTGGTATCTCATAGTTGCTTGAATTGGCATTTCCCTGCCTACTGAAATTATCTTTTAATATGTTTATTAGTAATTTGTATTTCCTCTCCTATGAATTTCCGATTTTTATCCTTTGCCCTTATTAGTTAACTGAATTGTCTTTTTCCTAGCTGTAGAAGATACTATAGAGAGAGGGGACTTGTAAACAATAACAGGTAAAGCTGGTATAGAAAGAGCAACAGGCTTGCCATAATATTAATGAGTTAGGATTCATGCATTAATAATGATAACTTATAAATAGATGTTTCCAATTAGTGGGGAAACCTTAAGATTCAAAAAATTATTTAGGCAGAAGGTCACCATCAACATGTAATTTATACAGCAAATATTAAGAGGGATAGTGTGGCAGAGTGATTAAGAGCATGGGTTTTAGATCTTAAATGTCTGGATTCAGATACCTTTTTTTTTTTTTAACCACTTAATATATTTGTGAACTTTACCGAACCACTCTGTGCCTCCATTTCCTTATGTCTGAAGTGGAGACAGTAATTGTACCTACATATTCTTAAAATTATGAAGTTGTAAGAATTAAGTGAGCCTAATGTCTGTCAAGCACTTAGGGTGGTTCCTAAATGCTATGTAAACATTAGCTGTTATTGTCACTGTTTTGGAAAATCTTCATTCTTAGTAGCAGTAAAAGAAATGCAGATTTAAAATAGTCTTAACTTTTTGCATTATTTTAACTATTTTGGAAAGCAACGTAGTATTTCCTCTAAATAGAGCAGTGAGTTCAGAAGATACTCTTAACCTTTGGTCCAAATTCCTACCTCTTGGATTTGTGAGGAGGAAATAATTTTAGATGAGCATAATTATATGCCCAAATATTTATATTGTATTGTAATCTATACTACTAGTACGAAATGAGAGAAATGGTTTAGTAAAGTGTAAGACATCAACATAGTATTCTATAGGTTTATGTGTTGGAATTACAAAGATGAAGAAGATACAGGCAAGTATTTGATATAGTAAATTAAAAATAGCAAGATGTAGAGTAGTCATGTATACAGTGATAGCAAGAACATGGATCCTTAAGGACAAAACTGAAACATAATGCAAAAAAAGAAAAATATTCATATTATTTTTTGTGTGATGTAAGTTGTAAATGTTTAAATGGTTATCAATTAAGAGTCTTGGTGTGGCAGGTGAACATTTGCTATCACTATTACCATTATGTAGTTTTGAGTTTTAATTATAAACCACCTTTTTGTTTGTATTATCTGAATCAGATCTGTTAGTGAAGACGTGGCTATGAGCATTTGTTTTATTTGTGTCAGTTGTGTTATGATGGGTATATCACTATACAATTTTTTTTTCTTGTGTTGGGTCCTTTATAGCCATGTTATGCCAAGAGGCTCAGGAACTGGCATTTACAGCAATGCTGCACCACCACCTGCGACTTACCAGGGAAACTTATACAGGCCGCTTTTGAGAGGACAAGCTCAGATTCCGAAACTTATGTCAAGTAAGCTTTTACAAATCGGTTATTTTACGTTATAAATTAGATATCACAGCAAATGTTGGTTTCTAATCTTCGTTGCTGAAAAAGATTTGTTGTATCAGTGCAGACAGTGAACTTTAAAAACACGTAAGTTAGAAGAGTTGTAAGAGAATACCTTATGCAAAATCTTTCATATATTTTTTAATCTTTATTTTTGTGGGTACATTGTAGCTGTATATGTTTATGGGGAACATGAGATATTTTGACACAGGCATACAATGAGTAATAATCACATGAGGGTAGATGGGGTATCCATCACCTCTAGCATTTATCCTTTGTGTTAGAAATAATCCAATTATATTCTTAGTTATTTTGAAATGTACAATTAAATTATTATTAACTATAGTCATCCTGCTGTGCTATCAAATACTAGATCTTATTCATGGTTTCTAACTATTTTTTCATAGCCATTAACCATCTTCCCCTCCCCAGCTCTTCCTCTACTACCCTTCCCAGCCTCTGGTAACCATCCTTCTACTCTCTGTCTCCACAAGTTCAGTTGTTTTAATTTGTAGCTCCCACAAATAGTGAGAACATGCAAAGTTTGTCTTTCTGTGCCTGACTTGTTTCATGTAACATAACGACCTCCATTTCCATCCACGTTGTTATAGGTGACAAGATCTCATTCTTTTTTGTGGCTGAACAGTACTCCATTGTGTATATGTACCACATTTTATTTATCCATTCATCTGTTGATGCACACTTAGGTTGCTTCCAAATCTTGGCTGCTGTGAATAGTGCTGCAGTAAATGTGGGAGTGCAGATGTCTCCTTGATGTACTGATTTCTCTTTTTTGGGGTATATACCTAGCATTAGGGATTGCTGGATCATATGGTAGCTCTATACTAATTTACATTCCCACCAGTGGTCCACGAGGGTTCCCTTTTCTCCACATCCTCACTGGCATTTGTTATTGCCTGTCTTTTGGATAAAAGCCATTTTAACTGGGGCAAGATGATACCTCATTGTAGTTTTGATTTTCATTTCTCTGATGATCAGTGATGTTGAGCAACTTTTTATATACCTGTTTGCCATTTGTACATCTTCTTTTGAGAAATGTCTATTCAGATCTTTTGCCCACTTTAAAATCAGATTGTTAGGTTTTTTTCCTATAGAGTTGTTTGAGCTCCTTACATATTCTGGTTATTAAACTCTTGTCAAATGGATAGTTTGCAGATATTTTCTCTCATTCCATGGTTGTCTCTTCACTTTGCTGATTGTTTCGTTTGCTGTGCAGAAGCTTTTTAACTTGATGTGATTACATTTGTTCATTTTTGCTTTGGTTGCCTGTGCTTGTGGGGTATTGCTCAAGAAATGTTTGCCCAAACCAATATCCTAGAGATTTTCCCCAAAGTTTTGTTGTAGCAGTTTCATAGATTTAAGTCTTTAAACTATTTTTATTTGATATTTGTATATGGTGAGAGATAAATTTATGGTTTTATTCTTCTGCATATGGATATCCAGTTTTCCCAGCACCATTTATTGAAGAGACTGTCCTTTCCTCAGTGTATGTTCTTGGTTCCTTTGTCGAAAATGAGTTCACCATAGATGTATGGATTTATTTCTGGGTTCTCTGTTGTGTTCCATTGGTCTGTTATCTGTTTTGATGCCGGTACCATACTGTTGTGGTTACTCTATTGCTCTGTAGTATATTTTGAAGTCAGGTAATGTGATTATTCCAGCTTTGTTCTTTTTGCTCAGGATAACTTTGATTATTCTGGGTCTGTTTTTCATCTTGACTATATATAGTTAAATGAATAAGATAATTTGGATTTCTTCCTTAATCTTCAGTTAACACAGGCAAAAAAGTATGTGGAAATGATTGCAATTTATTTCATTAATTCAAGTGCAATTAAATCAGATGTGATAGATATGTATCGTCATCACTTAGTTGCCTGAAAGACAAAAGTGTCCCTTTCTTGATTCAAATTGTATCAGTGCTACCTACAATATAGCCAGGCACTGCTTTAGAAAGACTATACCTTTAACCCTATAGTTCTGGAAGACCTTAGTCTTTCCTTAACCCTTCATAATCTGTTTTGTGGACAGGTCAGAAATGTTGACCACAAAAATAATTAACATGGCATTTGGATTGCAGTGGGAAAGGGAAAAGATAGTTGAATGTTAGACTTCATAGATTTTACATTAGTTTTAAATTGTGTTCCCATTTAATGTTATTTTTGAGCTCCATTGCTATGCCCATTTATCAAAGAAGTGTAAGTCATGTGCCAGTGTTTCTCAAAACGAATGTCTTCATGAAGGCTTTGTTTCTCCATTCCTGGTTGTCTGGTTGCTACAAGGGCAGCATGGGGGAGAAGAAACAGTGTGGCAAGATGCTCACGTTTGTTAAATCTGGGTGTCATATATCATTAAAACATTTTTTGTAAATGTTTGAAATATTTCATAAAAATTTGATTTCCAAAAAACAGAGTGATACTTTGTTATAGATACCTCTCAGAGCTGTTTTTAAACCGAAGCTGTACTTATTAAAGAACGTGCCAGGTTAAAATGGATAATTGATGGGAAATATTTGTACTGTGCACCTAGCACTGTTGTAATGCTAGTTAAGTTACACACCAGAAGTCCAGATTTTCTGGATGTAGTACCCAAGAAGAAATTGGTTCTATAGGTCTTACTCTTTCAGGGCCCTCTGTTTTTAGTGTATTCACTCTCTGTCTCTGTTCCTCTCTCTGGCGGTGTAGCTTTGCTGTATGGCTTAATGACATTGAGTGGAGCTTTGTGAGGCTCTATCATGAAAACTATGGACTTCTGTTCGGTGAAGCACAGAAGGGGCACAGAGGTACAGAGTCAGTGGTCCTGCGGGAATCTGCTTGGTGCAGTGGTTAACAGCTGCTTCCCGTAAGATTTAGCAAATAACATTTCTAGGTATTTCCATATATTCAGTATAAAGTCATACCATGTACAACAGGAGAGTCTAATCATTTTGAATGAGCTATCTTTGCCCTAAGATTTTACCAATAAATGGTGAAAGCATATCCAACATATTTTTAAAGCCAGCTGTTATTGACACATTCCTTATCAGTTTCTTTTTTCTTGTGACTTTTTACCATTTACATGGATACCATGGCCTTCTGCTTCTAGCAGAAGGATCATGTTCCAATAATAAGGGAAAGAAGCCAGAAGGTTCTTTTATTTATTAGCTTTACACCAAAGGAGAGAATTTCATGCCCTTAGGGGCCTACAGTTCTATAGTTCTTGGTCTGCCTTCTTTGGAAATGGACAACTCTTGTTTGCATCTGTGTATTTTATTTCAAATAGTGGAGTCCCCTCTCTACTTCTATTAATATTACTTTGGTTAAATAACTCCTTATTTGCCATTGTTGTGGCTGTTATTAGATTTAATGTGTACTTACAAAATACAAAATACTTATAGACTTTAATTAGAATCTATTCCAGTTAGAATATCTTTATTTCAGTTACGTCATGAAAAAATTGGGAGATACGTTTTGTAAGGTAGGGATTGATTTAGAGCAAGAAACAAGTACCCTCTGCCTCGTGACTTGTAAACATTGACTCAACTGAGGATTAGTGCTGGGACTCTAATGACATTTAACATCTTTTCAAAGGGCACAGGAATGGGAGGAGTGAAAAAGTTTATGGACAAAAAATTGGCAATCATGTGATATTTAAAGTGAGCCAACAAGTGGGGAATTTGGGCTACTCTAGGCTGAGAGAAAATAATGAGCTTTGAAGTACATGGCAAGTAGTTGGGTGGTATTAAGCATAGCATAACTGGTACAAAATTAGACTCGGAGCATACTCGGAACAGATTACGAGGGGAGGAGAGCTAATTTTTAAAATATTTTTAGTGATTTTTAAATATATTTTTAAAATGCATTTTTAACTACAGTACATGTTAATTGAATAAAATGTGGCATGTAGCAATAAAACATAAAAAACACCCATAATTCCACAGTCCTGAAATAAGCAGTGTTTCTTTTTATTATTTCATGTGTGCAAGTTTTGAAAATTAGATTATTGTACATGTATTTTTACATATACTTTTTTATTGAAATGTAATATATTTAAAGTGCCAAATCGAACTATACAGTGTAGTTTTTATGAAATGGGTATGTTCATGTATCCACCATTCAGATTCAGTAGAAACGCGTCAGTCCTCAGAAGCCCCCCATTGTGTCCTTTCCAGGCACTACCCCCTGCCCATTAAAGGGAACTGCTATCCTGACTGCAGTATCACAGTATCATACATTACCTTTTTGTTTTTTTAACATTATCTAATAGTTTAAAAAGCTGTTACATGACTACCCTTTTAAAAACTTGCCTTTTTTTCAGTCTTTGTTTCTGAGATTTATATTGCTTGTAGCAGTAGTTCATCCATTTTCTTTTTCTTTTTTTTTTTGGTCTCCCTGAGATGGAGTCTTGCTCTGTTGCCCAGGCTGGAGTGCAGTGGCACAACCTTGGCTCACTACAACCTCCACCTTCTAGGTTCAAGCAGTTCTGCCTCAGCCTCTTGAGTAGCTGGGATTACAGGCATGTGCCACCACACCTGGCTAATTTTTGTATTTTTAATAGAGATAGGGTTTCACCATGTTGGCCAGGCTGGTCTCCAACTCCTGACCTCGTGATCTGCCCGCCTCGTCCTCACAAAGCGCTGCAGTTACAGGCATGAGCCACCGCGCCCAGCAGTTCATCTATTTTCATTGCTTATAGCGTTGAATCATAGGACTATATCACCATTTATTTACCTATCCAGTAGGAATAGCATTTGGATTGGTTTCTGGTTTGAGGTTGCTGGATTGGACTGCTGTGAAACCTGTGCGTCCTTCAATGCACATATGTAAACACTCATGATGGGTATGTACTCCATAGGAGTGGAATTGCAAGACTGAAGGATTGTGTGTATGTTCAGCTTTAGTGAATGAAAGTGCCAGACACATTTCCCAAATCACATTCAGTTTGTATGAATTTACACTCCTCCAGCAGTGTAGGAGAGTTCTGATTGCTTCATGTTGTTGCCAACCCTTGGTGTTGTCAGTCTTTGCACTTTTAGCTATTTGACTAAGCAGGGAGTGAGTATCTCACCGAGCTTTTAGTTAGCATCTTCTTGGTAACTAAGTAGAGCATTTTTAAAAATGTTTATTGACCATTTGGATATTTTTGTTTGTGTGATGTAGTGTTCAAGGTTTGTGTGGTTTTTTTGAATTGGGTTGTCTATCTTTTTGTTTTGTAGGCGTTCTTATATTCTGGTTATGAGAGTAGTTTTATATTGGAAATATCTTTTTCCACTTGGCAATTTGCCTTTTTACTTTTTTATTGGTGTCATATGATGAATAGAGGTTTATGCCAGCATTTAGGGAATGTGGGTGAAGGGGATGTGGGAATTCTTTGTACTCATCTTGTAACTTTTAAGTTTGAAATCATCACAATAAAAAATTCAGGACAAAAAGAATTAATACTATATAATTGATGTGTTTTGATGTTTTAAGTAACAGTATCTTAAATATCATTTTCTAATTGCTTGTTTGTATGTAGAAATAAAGTTGTTTTTTTGATATTTGTATCTGACATCCTTACTAGATTCATTTCTTCTAATAGTTTGTATGTTCTTTGAAATTTTTTTGTGTACACAATTATGTCATCTCCAAGTAGTGACCATTTTATTTATTTTCTAATCTTAATGCCTTTTTTGTTTGTTTTTTGTTTTGCTTTATTGCACAAGCTAGGACCTCATAATTAATAAAAGTGATGATGGTAGATATTTCATTCCCAATCAGTTTTAAGGGGGAGACTTTTACTATTTCATCATTAAATATTATGTTTGCTGCAGTTTTTTTCTGTGTAGATAACCTTTGTCAGATTGAGGAAGTTCTTCTATTCTTTGTTTCTAGTGGGCATTGAATTTTATCAGATGCTTTTTTTCTCTAAAACCTGGGGGTTTTGTTTGTTTTTTCTTTGTTGTGTTAATATGGTAAATTACACTGATTGATTTTGAAATATTAAACCAACATGGCATTTCTGGAGTAAACCTAATTTCTGGAATATATCATCTTTTTATATGTCACTACATTCTATGTGTCAGTGTATGGTGGGATTTTTAAAATCTATGTATTATGAGGGAGATTAGTTTTATTTCCCTTTTTTGGACGTTCTGGGGTAGGGTTTTTCTGGCCTTGTAAAACAAGTTAGAAAATATTTTCTACATTTTTGTTCTCTGTATGAGTTATCGTAAGATTGTTGTCATTTCTTAATTTTTAGAAGAATTCAATGGTCAAGCCAGTTGGGCTTAGAGATTCCTTTATGAAAAGGTTTTCAATTATAGATTCAAATTTTTTAGTTCTGGCTTTTCAGATTTTTCAGTAATTCTTATGTTGGTTTTGGTAAGTTCTTTTTTTTTTTTTTTTTTTTTTTTTGGTGGGAATGTGCCCATTCTAAAATTTCAAATTTATTGCCAGAAATTGTTCATAAGATTTTTGAATATATTTTTAATGACTGTAAGATTTCAAAATTAAGTGCTGATACTGGTAATATATAGTCACTCTTCTTTTCTTGATTAGTGTTGCTAGGATCTATTTAATTTTTTTTGAGAACCTATTTAATTTTATTGTTTTTTTTCCCCCAATGAACTAACCTTTGGCTTTGTTGATATATAGATATTTCTTCTTTTCCCTCCATGTACATTTGTTTTCTATTGATTTCTGCTTTTGTCTTCCTTATTCTCTTCTACTTTTTTGGGAGATGAAATTGGCATTCTTTTTCCAAGTTTTTGAGATGGAGACTTAGGTAATTTATTTTTGGTCTTTTCCAATATATGCACTTCAGTGTTACAGATTTCTCTCTAATCACTTTAGCCTTATCCCACAAAGTTTTGTCTCACATATTTATTATCATTTAGTTCATGGTATTTTCTGATTTTTATTTTTTATTATTTACCCATGGATTATTTAGAAGTATATTGCTTAATTTTTTTTTTAATTTATAGGGCTTTTCCAATAATCTTTTAAAAATATATTTATTTCTTAACTGCAGGCTAAATTTCTAGAAATGGTATTGCTGGATCAGAAGGTATGGTGAATTTCTAGACTTTTGGTCAGTATCACCACATTAACCTCTAAATAAGAGTATACCAATTTATACTTCCTACAATAGCATGTGAGAATGTCTAATATCCCACTCCCACCAATACCAGGTGTATTTTTATTTATTTATTATTTATTTTTTTGAGACGGAGTCTTGCTCTTTCGCCCAGGCTGGAGTGCAGTGGCGCAATCTTGGCTCACTGCAAGCTCCGCCTCCCGGGTTCATGCCATTCTCCTGCCTCAGCCTCCCGAGTAGCTGGGACTACAGGCGCCCGCCACTACACCTGGCTAATTTTTTGTGTTTTTAGTAGAGACGGGGTTTCACCTCGTTAGCCAGGATGGTCTCGATCTCCTGACCTCGTGATCCGTCCGCCTCGGCCTCCCAAAGTGCTGGAATTACAGGCGTGAGCCACTGCGCCCAGCCACCAGGTGTTATTTTTTAAAAGTTCTTGGCTGGGTGCAGTGGCTCACACCTGTAATCCAAGCACAGATTTAACAGGCACAGATTTAATGTGCCTGTAGTCTCAGCTACTCAGGAGGCTGTGGTGGGAGGATTGGTTGAGC
Organism: Pongo abelii; assembly: GCF_028885655.2. Lineage (NCBI taxonomy): Eukaryota > Metazoa > Chordata > Mammalia > Primates > Hominidae > Pongo > Pongo abelii. The sequence goes on from NC_072006.2 coordinate 16,104,602, forward strand.
CTGGGAGTTTGAGGCTGCAGTGAGCTATGATAGCGCCACTGCCCTCCAGCCTGGGTAACAGCAAGACCCTGTCTCTTTAATATAAAATAAATAAAGTTCTTGCTAATTTGATAAGGAATAATGTGTCTTTGTTTTAAGATATGATTTTTCAGTTGCTACTTTGGTCATATTTTTACTGACCAGTTTTTCTTTTGTAAGTTGGCTGTTCTTGTCCCTTGCTGATTTAATTTGGGCACTAGTCCGTTTGTTTATAAGGTTTTAAAAACTCTGGAAGAATGAACCAGATACATCTCCACTCTAGAACCACAACTCTGTGGGTTAAGGAGAGTTGATGATGGTCTGAACTACACTGGCAGAGTGGATCCAAAGTCTGGAAGGTGGGAGGAATGAAAGGCTGAAAGTCTGGATAATTGAATATGAACAGTGAGGAGGAGAGGGAGAAGGGAATGAAGAGTCCTGTGTGTCCACTGTGATGCCTGGGTGCTTACTGAGGCCTTTCACAGAGTTTGGAAACCCAAGAGGGTGAAGGAATATGAAAGAATGTGATGAGTGAGTTTGTGGGGGTCAAAGTGCTTGAAAGACTTTAGAGGCATCTGTGCTAGGTAGTCATAGGAGTCAGGTTCTTGCTCAAGAGAGGACGTAGTTGGATAGAAATTTGGGGATTGTCTGCATATAAACTAGAAACGTAAAAGCTCAAAAAAGATTTGAATAGATTGATGGATTTTGATTGCTCTTGGTTATTAAAAAAAACCTTGGAAAGCTTGGGTTAAGAGTTTGGACTTCCTAGAAGGCAACCATGTCATTTCACAAATCATTCCCTGATACTTCTGTAAGAAATGTATTAGATAAATAATTAGCTTCATCTAGAATGGTCATTGAAGTATGGTAAGTTCAGGCAAATGCTGCAGACAATGAAGAAAGGAAATCTGATATTTTCCTAATATTCTTTAAACATAGGCCAACATATGATTTGCCTTTTTTTTTTTTTTTTGGTCAGAGTCTTGCTTTGCCACCCAGGCTGGAGTGCAGTGGTGCAATCTCAGCTCGCTGCACCTCTGCCTTCCAGGTTCAAGCGATTCTCATGCCTTAGCCTCCCAAGTAGCTGAGATTACAAGTATGCACCACCACGCCCAGCTACTTTTTGTATTTTTAGTAGAGTCAGGGTTTTGCCATATTGGCCAGGCTGGTCTCAAACTCCTGGCCTCAAGTGATCTGCCGGCCTCAGCCTCCCAAAGTGTTGGGATTACAGGCGTGAGCCACCACGTCTGGCCTGTGTTGTTTTTTTTTTCTTTTAGTTTACTGTCATTAAGACTTCTGACATATTTATTTTGTGATCTCGTTACTTCTAGATTCAATATTTGTGTAGAACCAGTCTTCACCTATGTATCAATCTTTCATCCATTCATCCACATCTAGCTATAAGAGGAAGAAAAACACAAAAGGGAGAGAGAGGGCAAGGAAAAGCATTCTTAAGATGATTTGGACTTGGATGGACGGGATTGTAGAGTGAATCTAAGCGCCACATCTCTCTGTCGCTTCCTTTCTGTCCCTAGGGAGGTAGGCTTGGCCAGGAAGGGGACCTGGTTCGTTTCACCCAGGCTGTCACGGCTTCGAGAGCACCTCTCTGCTCTTTCTGTCCCTTGACAGACTGGCTGTTCTCTTTGGAGTGATGTTGGGTTTTGGTTTGCGCTTCAGGAACCGCTGATACTGATTTTTATCTGATCCCTTCTCTTTACATTTTAAGTGCCAGATTTTGAGGGGTAGTATTATCCTTTTAAACAGAGCAGAGATTCCAGTGTTTTAGCCAAGATGTTTTCTTATTTTCTCCCTATAAATCCTGTATTTGCCTAGATGCTTACAACTAAAATATGTGTTATTTTTCTTTCCTATCCTAATTGGATATGAGTAATAATGTCAGTTGTAAACCTTTAAGATGTTGAGAGTAGTTGTTAAACCCCCCATCCAGTCCTGTTGAAACTGTAAGTTTCTGAGCCTCCTGATTAAGAAGCACAAAATCATGGGTGGTTCTCCTCTGCGTCTTCTGAAATAAATTAAAATGAAGTGCCATCTCAACCGACAGCATAAATGTATGTGAAGCTTTGAGATTGCACAGTGTAGTAGAGAGTGGTTACGAGAACATAGCCCCTGGCCTCACTCTGACCCTTAATAGTTGTGTGACCTCTGACAGGTTTGGACATTGTCCCAGTTTCCTCATTTTGAAAATAGTACAGAGGATAAGAATATTTATCTGACAAAATAACCAGACTAAATGAATTTAAGTAGCTAAGCACTTAAAATAGTACCTTGTACATAATAAGCACTGTGAAAGTATTAAGTGATAAAAGATCATCTTTCCTTTTATAGAATTTTGAACTTTAAAATTTAGTCAAATAGCTTGTTTTAGTAAGATTGAGTTCTAAACCATTTATTCAGTCTAAAATATTTTTAGTATCATAATCATTTTCTTTGTGTAGTATGAAATTGCACTCAAGAAGGGCCATTTGGTCAAACTGACAACTGTCAAGTGTCTGCTGTAGGTATTTCTTATTGTTGGTGTTTGATTTGTCTTTGATGTGTCAGTTTTGGCTGATGAGTAATTGTCTGAGTACTGATAACTTGTTGGAATCGAGTGTAGCCCTGAGTACTCAGTCTGAATAAAGCATTTGGTTTCTGTAGCCCAGAGAACCTTAAATGTGACTTCTCTTCATTTTAGTCTGTAAACTTGTCAATTAGCCACGTTGAAAAGTGATTTTTGACTAGTGCAATCAGTAAACATGGAATCTTTTCTGTGATTGCCATGCTGATTAGGTAAATTGTCACTTGAGAAGCTATTGGCGAAGCTTGGTTTACGTGGCCTTAGAGCTCTAGAAAAGGGATAAATTTTTAAAGACCAAAGGAAAAAATTAATTGTCATTTTTCCACTCTCGCCTGTACCTTCTAAAGTGCAATTCACCATCTCAGAATTTTTTTTCTTCCTCTCGAATGGATCTTCTGTTAGAGCCATACAAATGAATGATAATAAGTTTGTTTTACCATCTACTTCATTACAGATCAGCCAGGAAATATTTCTGCTTTATGAATACTTCCAGGTTATATATGTTACTAAGAGCCATATAAAGAAATTTGGTTGAAAATAGCCTTGAAGTATTTCTTTGCGCCTTTTTTCTTTTTGGATTGAAAACAAGGAGTATTTTAACAGTTGCATCAGAGTTTATTGAAAGTTTTGGAAAATTTGCTTAGGTTTTAACAAAAAACTGTAATTTTTGTATGTGCTGAGTTTATATGGAAAAAAAAAATTGTCCTGGAGGTGAGAGATAGAAAATGGAAAATAGAGAGGCACCTGGCACACTAGAAGTGATATATTAGGAATGTTTGCTGTTTTTTAAGACACTTCTAGGTGTATAGGTTAGACAATTATTTTCTCCTCCAAAAAAAGCATTTACACTTAGTAAACTTTACATTCTAGTTCTACTTAGAAATACTGCTGTGCTTAATCTAAGAACAGCATGTTTGAGTCTAATGAATATATATTATAGGTGGCGATGGCTTCATCTCCATTAGCACAGTTTCTAGGATAAAATATACAAGGTTTTTTCCCGCCTTTATTTTTCTTAAAACATTAGATTGTTTCTGAAGGTTTCTCTTAATGTAGCTGTATCTTTGTATTGTCTTCATTCAATTTTAAATTTATTAGGGAGCCACTGTGGAAGCTTTCGTAAGTACCATGGAGAATGTGTATCCTGCGATTATACCATACATAAAAAGACACCAGGCAAGCACAATATGGAATTAAGTCCTAATGGTAAAAAAGGATATGTTTCCAGGGTAACCGCAGTGATTCCAGGGGATATGAAGTAGAGGGGTCCGGATGAATATTTGCTGTATTTCTTTTGACTTTTGCAAATTTTGTATATATAAGGGCACTAAAATGAAATACTTCTGGGAACATTTTAACTGATTCTCACTAAACTAATTTTGTACATGAGCTGAAAAAGTGGCTCAGACATTGATTTTACTTTCAGTAGATTACTTTTTCACACATGGTAACTCATTGAAAGTCATATATGTAAATGTATCTTAAGTTTTCCCATAGAAATAAACCATACAAATGAAATGATTGCTATTATTGTAAGAACTTTTTACTTTTATCTCTTCAGAAAATTGATTTTCTGATAGTGTATAGTCTGTAGTAATGACTCAGAACTTACTCTGGGCCTAGGGTGGGGAACTGTCTTCCTCTGCTTTCTGTGGAGTGTGTGGTAGTCAGCATCCTCCACATTGTTACTCGGTTTGACTGCTAGTAGTTTGGTTTTTAAGAGATAAAAAAGGAACTTAATTCCAATTGACTAAAGATACCACCTTTTAATAACAATGGGAATCTGCCTGGAAGTGACAGCTGGTGAAGGGCTTCCTGCACCTTTCTGAGAGGTGGGTTTGGCACCCATGGGTATGGCTGCAGAAGCTTTTCCAGCTGGCCATGGACTGAGGTGGGAGTGGGCTGTGGCAGCTGCAGATGGCTGCCCTCCTTCAGGTAGTTTGCCCACATAAAGAAAACTTTCTTCAGTCTGGCCTTCTCAGCATGTCGAGATGGGAAGGAAGCCCAGGGCTGAGGCTGCCAGTTATGAGCTAGAATCATTGTGAGCGGCTAGACATTTTATTGATTCCATGTTCTTTGTTATGGGACTTTTAAAGCACGATTCTACTTTTTTCTTTCTCTCTCTTTCTTAAGTAAAAACCATATATATTTTTGGTTTCTAACCAGAGATAAGCTTTCAACTCTTCTTTAAGTAATTTTGAAAAGCATTTTTCTAGTTTGTGTTTCTATTAAAATGTGAGCCTGAATACATTATGGTAAGCGTTGTTGTCCTTGGTCTCGGGAGTCTAGAGGAAGTTACTGTCCTCACATGGTGAACTCATTAGACAACTTCTGGAACCAGCAGTTTTAATTAGGTCACAGCAGACCCCGCTGAAGGTGAAGTGACTGCAAGCTGTGGTTCGTTGATATAGACAGGCCCAGATGTTTCTTTCATCCCATATCCCTCAGTTTATGTGGAAGAGCAGGAGCCATTTAATTGTTTCTTCTAGTTAGATGATGTTGCTAGTTCAGCTTTGTGTTACAAGAAAACTATCAGAAAAGATGGAGAAGTGGGTGGTCCCTTCATTAACGTGTTTTCTTGGTTTGTGTTGGAGAGATTGTGTGTGCTCTGCTTAATGTTAATGGTAGCAATTTATGCCTTCAGAAGGAAAATTTCAGGATTTCTGTTGTAGATACTATTCATTCAGTTTGTATTAATTCTATTTATGGAAAAGAACTAAACCTTTCCTTTTGCACAGCATTTAAAATATAAATGTAAAAACTGTGTAATATATGTGTCTTTACTTACACACACATACACACACACACACACACACACACACCACACGATTATGTGAGTTTAGTGGCCAGGGGTTACTAAACCTATTTTGTTATCAAAGGAAAAATAATAAAACAAAAAATTTGCTGACCTTGTTAGTTACTTACCTTTTTACATTTGTGGTGTGTGTTATTATGATACTAGTTTATTTGGTTTACAGTCTTTCTCAGATTTTTTTCAAGAACTTTTAATTATAAAATATTGGGTAGTTGAATATTGGTTACTTTTAAAATCTTCTTAACCCTTTCCTGTTTCTTTTTCAGATATGAGGCCCCAGGATTCCTGGCGAGGTCCTCCTCCCCTTTTCCAGCAGCAAAGGTTTGACAGGTAATATTAAAGTAGACAGGACTTTTAAATACTTTCTGACACCAGCATTTGGGGTTTATGGGTTTTATGGAAGCTAAAACCTCCGTGGTTTGAAATGTACTTTTTCCCACAAAAAACAATTTCCCTTGTGCCTATCCTTTAGGAAAATATATAGCTAATACTTTGAATTAAAAGACTCATGTTTAATATACTTCCTTACTTTTCTTGGTTTTTGGCCTTTATTTTATTGATGCTTTTGAGATGCCCTGAAAAATGCAACACAGCTTAAAACTGTATTAGGTTTTGGTCAGGCTAAACAAATTTCTTTTTAGAAGGGTTGTGCAGCTTAATGAGGCATAACTAATGGTGTTCCACTTTTATCATTTCTGTGCGGGCAATGCAGTGTTAGTACAGACCAACCATTGATTCTTGCTACAGACCTCTTGAAGTCCTAATCAGCTTCTTTGGTACAACTTTTTCAGGGCTGACAAGCCTATTGTAGGGCAGTGTCACTGTAGGTCAGTAGTTATTAGTTGCCACTGAAGACAGTTTCTTTAACTACTTAAGACTGAACTGAATTAAACGCAGAAGGGACTCAGAAGAGGATTATGGGATCTGCAGTCTAATAAGTACCATGGACTAGGAAGAATGTGACATGGTTTAATAACAAGGGATGTTTAACATGTATTCCTTCATTGATAAGTTGTGTGCTACTAAGTCAGATGGACTCTATGACAAGACAACTAGGCATGTTATGAATAATTAACATCTGTAGAATAATTTTTAAAGTTCAGCTTTAAGATGCATCATTTCATGATAGTTTTGCCAACATCAGTAAATGCAAAAACAAATTAAGCCCCATCATAATAAGGCTTTCTTTTTTGCCTTCCCAGTTTTAATCTGTTTTATTCTCTTCTCCTCTGCCATGTTAACAGTCTCTAATCTGTTCACATCTGAAATGAATACTGTTTTTATAAATGGGGTTCTAAATGCAGCTTCCCTTTTAAGAAAACTTTATAACTCTTTAGAGACTCCAGAACTTCATTTCATTGTTATCTTCAAGAGGATAAAAGGAATCATGTTATTTGATGTTTACTAATAGTATCAACTTTTAGTGCAAGTCTCATTAAATGTAATACGACTAGCAATGTGTGTATTAATATTTTGATTTTAGTATATGTTCTGAAAGCACACAGTATGTGCTGTTTCATTTTCCTCAGTACCACCAATTTTAAGCAGAAATTAAGGGGTAAATTTTTCCTAAATTATATACTTGGTTTCCCTATCTTATTGCTCACTTTCCATACTAATAATGGCAAATGTTTGTCTGCTTACAAAGTGTTAACACTGTATTAACATCCTTTAATAAGAATGATTTCATTTATTCCTCCTAGCAATGCATTGAAATAGATGCTGTTATTTTTACATTTTTGCAAATGAAGAAAGTGAGGCACAGAGAAGTTGTTCAGCAGCTTACCTAAGGTCACTCTTTTGTGCCATTCTTTACCAAGAAACTTTTCACTGGAACAAAACTTACCAGAATATTTACTCTGAGCATAATATAAAGACGTAGGGACTTCAAAGGAAGTAAAGGATCTGTTTCCACTTCTAAGGCCCCAACAGCTTTCCTCCCCTCTGTTCACATTAAAAGTTTTCCTAAGATCATCGTCATTGTCCCTTCCCTTGCCGTGCTGTCCATCAGGTTTTGTTCTTATTCTACCCTAGCCAAGTACTAGTATTATTCTGACTTTGTGAACCCAGCAGGTTAGTGACAAGTTTTGTGGGAATGTTTTTTGGTTTAGTTTTAGTCAGATACTTAAAATTATGCCTGAAAGCAAAAGGTAAATGTGAGCATAATAGAGTTCCATCATAAAAGTCTTACATCACAGACATTTAAGAAATATACCATTTTGTTCCAGAACCAGGTTTTACCAGTTCTTAGTTCAGTATGTTTCCACGACACTATTCTTCTGAGTGTTTGTTGAGAATCCTATTAAGAGAATTTTGAGTGTCTTTTTTTTATTACATTGCATTTCTTGAATAATTTCCTACTTTAAGATGGTATGTATAATCCATATATCCAGTAGATTTAATACAACAGGAACATCCTCCCAACACAGACACAGCTTAGAATTAATAGATACCCAGCGTTGGAGTTCCCTTTGTCACTTGAGTTCTGCCACATTGTTTGGGTTCTTCTTGTCAATGGAGGCCTCTTTTTCAGTCATTTGCAAGGCAGCCATTTAGTTTTTTACCTATGGGTGTTAAGCTCAATCATGAAAAATCTTTTAAAACTCCGATTTTACCATATGTATACATTTAAAATATTCAAATTGGTAGTAGTTCACATCTCCAGTAACTTTCCAAAACAATTTGGAAACTTAAGAATATTGTTGCCATCTATGATGCCAAATGGCTCAAATAAGTTGCCTTATTTATTAACTTCTTTTATTGATTGATTGATTGAGACAAGGTCTCTGTCACCCAGGCTGGAGTGTAATGTCATGATCTTGGCTCACTGCAGCTTCTGCCGTCCAGGTTAAAGTGATTCTGATGCCTCAGCCTTCCAAGTAGCTGGGACTACAGGCTCCCACACCACCATGCCTGGCTGATTTTTGTATTTTTAGTAGAGACAGGGTTTTGCCATGTTGCCTAGGCTGGTCTCAAACTCCTGGGCTGAAGTGATCTGCCTGCCTCAGCCTCCTGAAGTGCTGGGATTACAGGCTGAGTTACTGTGCCTGGCCTAATTGCTAATTTTTAGAATTTAGGATATGTCAGTTTCTGTGCTTCCATCCCAGATTTTAAAACATAATTTCCTAGGCAAATTTTTAGTTTTGTAAGTATTTGCAAAGTATATAATTAGTCTAGACATATGATAAACGTTGAAAATAAAGGCCTTTCTGTCATAAAAGTCAGAAGAGGGTAGTACATGACATCCTTGCTTTGTTCTTCTGTTTAATTTTAATTATTGATGATTTTTTTCATAAAAATTATCTTTGTCAAAAACATTATAAGTGATCAATTCAAACAAAAAGAACTTTGCATTTTTAAACTGTGGCTTTGTTCTTAACCTGTTTTTGGAACATAAAATAGTTTTGAATTGCATTTATAATGTATATTATTTATGCCAGCAGATCTTCCTAAAACTCAATTGAATTTTATTATTGTAAGACTCAAAAGAAAAACTGATCACAGTTAAGATGTGAATTGTATTTTTAGCCCGTGGGTTTTGCATTAATTGGCCCAGTTTTGAGGAGACTGGTTACAGCACAAACCTTAGTTTAGCCCTTCACTCCTGCAGAGACTGGAAGAGACCATTCCTCTCTCTGCACACGGAGCTGTTCTTGCAAAACAGATGGAGGCATTCTTGCTAAAATATATTTGTGCTAGTAATTATCCTGAAAAATAATTAAAAGCCCTAGCCATATGCATTTTCTTTGAGATAAAAACTTATCTTTAATTGTATTCTGAATTACTTATAACACATTGTTACTAGAGCTCTGGTTTCAGCCACCAACTATAAAGAAAAACTTTAGCCTTTCTAGAGTTCTTTAGAGAGCAGTTCATCTCTTCGAGCCATCACACAAAAATAATTATCTCTGGTGTTGTTTTAATAAAAAGAAGGCAAGCTCCAAGTGAAGGGAGGAGAGTGGGGGTAGAGAGGATGGATTCAGGCTTGAATAGCTGTGAGAAGAATGCTTTACCCAATGAGCCCAGCGCCAGGCTTTTTTCCCCTAAGACCTCGGAAGTGAAATTCTTATGCTGATATGGTTATAACTGATTACCAGCTAGTTAGCACTTCAGTGAATTTAAAGTTTTATTGAATTCCTCCTAACATGGTCAGCGGCCCCAAAGCTTCTGATGTTCAAATATACTGGAGCATTTGCCTCTGTTTATTCTTTGTAGTGCCTTCCATAAAATGGAAGTTATGGAAAGTGCCTTAAGGAGAAAGTAAAGTCTTAAATGGTGATTGCCTTTAGAAGGTATATCCTTGCTACATTGTTTATGTGACAGTTTTTAATTAAGTTATGATTTAGTACATTATACCTGTTGCTTTGCATCTGCAAAGTTAAAATAGGCACTTGAACACAATTAAAACATTTCTTTCGACTAGTAATCTGGGACAGCAAACTGGGTTATAATAGCCGTTGAATCTGTGTTCCCATGTAAACTGTACACCAAATGCCAGTCAGCCCATGCCAATTAGTGCTCATGTTGCTAGGTCACCGTGGTCAATTGAAAGCTGCATCAATAGAACTTGAAAAGGTTTCCTCCCAATCAGACCTTCTGACATATTGAACAGAATAATGGATGGGAAAAAACAGCCAAGTCTCCTACCCTGGATTCAAAATACTCAGCAGTAAGAATTCATTTGCAACCTGCAATTAAGTAGAAAGAATGGATCCAAGAACGAGTCTGGACATTTTTGAAAATAAAGCCTCATTCTCCTGTCTTATACATGTTTACTCTTTAGATAGCATCTTAAATGTAGCCATCTTGGTGATCTTGGGTCTACATCTTTAAGTGACTAAAAAGGAAATTTCCCAATTGAAAATGAACAAAATAATTTTTAAAAGTCAGAACTTCTCAGTTGAGTTTAAACATCCATTGTAATAAATGCTGATGCTTCATGAAACATGTTAGATTATACTGGATATAAGGGACACAAAGGTCATTCTGATACTCTGTATCCCATATGATAAATCCAGGTAAATTGGATTGTATTAACATTTGGAGATGATACCTGCCGATTTTAGGCTTTGTGCTGTATAATAGGCGTGGCTTCTGATGTAAAACTGGTACTTTCCTACAGAGGCGTTGGGGCTGAACCTCTGCTCCCATGGAACCGGATGCTGCAAACCCAGAATGCAGCCTTCCAGCCAAACCAGTACCAGATGCTAGCTGGGCCTGGTGGGTATCCACCCAGACGAGATGATCGTGGAGGGAGACAGGTAAATGGGTTGTGGGATGAAAAGCATACTGCTTACTTTATATTTCAACAAGCCTCACAGGACTCCATATTTTCTTACCAACATTTCTGGAGAAGACACTGATAGAGTAGCTTAGAGTAGCTTGGCTAAACTTGGGTCTGTCATTAAAAATGTATATGGGTTGAGTACCTGCTTCACTAAATAGGTTATATACCTTGAAGATGCCAAAGAATTTCTAACCCAAAAGCCCTTTAAATCATAGCAGTCAGTGATAATTAGTCCAAATATAGTCAGTCACCAAAACACATTGTTTTTCCTTTAAGGATATTGTTCTTTAATAGAACCTAGATCCCTCTTAATGGGTGATGATTTTCTAGAAGCTGGAAAGTAAGTCTGCTTTTTCAGCTGTTGTCTTTTAGAAGTCATTTTAAAATGTTGTCATTTTAGAAGTCTCCTGTCTTGATTCATCTGATATCCCTCCTCATAAAAGAAATCTCTGCTTGATAATCTTCCACATATTTTTCTTCTCAATGTAAGCAGCTGTATCACTGAATGAATATCATAATTCGTAGACAAATTTAGTATATGTGAGCTTCATGTCCTTCTCTTTACAGTATCCAGTTTTAGCAGCATTTAAGACTGAGGTCTATTTGACATAATTTCCTCCAGCAATTTGACACCCTGGCCAGTATTTACATGCTCTTAATGGAATCCTTACTAGAGAACAAGATTGGAATGCTATGATTCAGAGTAATGTGTATGGACTTTGGCACCTGCAGTGATGTGAAGTGGTTTTTAAATTGCTTACCTGGTGTTGCTTCCAGGCCTTTTGCAGTGCTTCACATATTAATTAGTAAGACCTCTCTTCTCACAGCTAAGGAACATATTTTGTATATATTTTTTATGTATTCTTACAAGTATCTCCACCTTACAAGAAGATAATCACCTTAATTGCAAATAGTTAATGTCTTCTGAGAGGATTTTGTTATGGTTTATTTAAATCAGTTTATCGAATTTTGCTTTGAATTCTTTCAGCCCAGGACCTCTAAATATCGTATCAGTGAACTAAGGCTCTTTATGTTACTATGGTTAGATGGCATGGCACTCGGCCGTTTCAGTGATGAGCATTTTTGAAGTGAGGTCGTATTTGTAACTGGAAGAAACCTTGGAGAATGTGTAGTCTAGTCACCTCATTTTCCAAGTCAGGAACTGAAACCCTGAAAACCCCACACAGTTGGGCAGGAGAACTGGGAGCTGGCTGCCTAGACTGCTGACCCCAGTTCTCCATTTTCCTCTCTCCTTTGGAGATCTTCCTTTTAAAGGAACTCTCTGCTGTTACAGGAGGTAAAATTCTTATTTACTTAGAAGATATAAACTAATTGGTAAATTTATTATTCTTTTAGGACTTTGAAAATAACATTTCTTCTTTCTCAGTCTCTTTTCCAGGGAGATACTTTTTATTAAATCACAATTGTTGAAGCACTATTAAATTGCAGAAGTTTGTTGTTAAAAACATAGAGTCATTACTTCATTGTATTTTTAGTGAAGTTTTATGTGACCAAACAAGGCCTTAGCCTGCATTCTGGCCTTGAGTCTGCATATGTTCATGTTTCAAGTACTGAAGTGCTCTCTGGGTGGCAAAATGAGGTGGGAGTGGGTTCCATTTCAAAACCCTAGAGGCCTAGAAAAGGACTTATAATGAAGAGGTGTCAGGTTTATCTTTTGTTATACAGAAATGTTATTTGCAAACATACGAGGATATGTTATAAAGGTCATGACTAATGGATTGTGTAATAACCTTAATATATCATTTAATGCTCTACTACTTGTTGCTAAATAAAAAATCCCTAAAATCAATTGCTCATTTGGCCTTAACTGACTTAGCAGGCTCTTGCCTTGGTTAAACCAAAGTTACTTTCCTTGTGTAATAAGTCTAAATTGATGTGGGCATCTTACCACAGAGTGACTTGAATTACTACTGCTAGGACAGTGGGAAAATTGAGAACCACTGTCTGTACATGTTGTTTACACAAAACACTTAACTCTAGTTCATTTGTGTGCATTTGTGATTGTTAAGGTTTTTTGGTTTATTTTTCAGTAATAGCATTTGTGCTAACCTCCAACTTTGCAACAAGTTTGTATTAAAGCTCTGGATCAAAGCACCTTTTATGGGGCCTTTCCATTGCTGTACCTTTAACACATACTCAGTTTCCTTATGATGTGTTTTTCCATAGAGGTTTAAAATTAACTGACTTGCAGGAGTATCGGTCCAGAAAATAAACTCTTTCTTTTGTTTATTTTCAGGGATATCCCAGAGAAGGAAGGAAATACCCTTTGCCACCACCCTCAGGAAGATACAATTGGAATTAAGCTTTTGTAAAGCTTTCCCAAATCCTTTCATCATTCTACAGTTTTATGCTATTTGTGGAAAGATTTCTTTCTCAAGTAGTAGTTTTTAATAAAACTACAGTACTTTGTGTATTTCTTTTAACTGTGTATATTTCTACTGATCTGATCTCACTGTTTATGTTGCTTTCCAAAGATGTATGTTGCATAATACAGTGGATCTGAATTTATTATTGCTTATAAAACACATTTGATGGAATAGGAGTACTGGTTTTTCATAATGGTTAAAAATGAAACCAGCTGTGGATTTCAAAACACAGTGTATTCTAGATCATCTAAGATCCATGCTGATTTTTATTGCACAAGAATTAGGTTTGAACTCTTGAGCTGGAACCCTCAGCAAACTAGAGTATATATTGTTCAGTATTTCTTTGGAAACATTTCATTAATGTACTTGTCTTACAGAAATTTCTGGACTTTAGTAAAAAAATAAAGTTAAACTTTTAAAACTGTTTTGTGTTCTTGTTATTTTGCAGTATTTCAACTTCGAAAATCTTGACCAAGCATGGTTTTTTAAAACTAACTTTTGCAGAAAACTATTTCTATAATCAGATGTCCAAACCAAAGGACAAAGAAGTCAATGAAGAAGCAGATTTTAAAAGACAGGGTCAGCAAGACATAACAAAAGCTTTAACTTTGTTGTATTATGTCAGTGACTGATCTGGCTAACTCAAAAATCTTTGTGAGATAAATTACATTTTTACAAATTTAATGTAGACTTCTCCAATTTTAAGGACTTGTTTTAAATCTTCAAGTTGACAATTTTAATTAATGGCCAAATAGTCTATGCTCCTTAGCATATTTCTTGTATGTCATTAGATTGCAATTTGTACTCATGTTTTTCCTTGCTACTAAGTACACTATAAATTGCTTAAATGTGTGTTTGGAGTTCACATACAGCACTTACATATGCATTTTCATTTGATTGCCAAAACATATTTAGACACACATACAAAGACTATTGCTTTGTTTCAGTTTTTCCCTCCTAGCCCAAGATTGTGAAGTACAGTTTCTCTTTGACCTCCTGACTTAGGATATTTTTGCTTTAATATTCAACTGAAGCACACTTGTTAAACTTAGTCTGTGGGAAAAAAAATCTCACCTCAACCTTGAATAGGAAGGTATTTTGTAGCTATTGAGTTCATTGCTAATGATGGGTGACCAGAGCAGGATCCTTTATTGTTGAGACAAAGAGTCTCTCCATCAGGAATTACCAACCCAACCCTTACATAATTGCCTTCGCTCAACATTCAAGTGATAATGCCTTCTATTAAATTTCTCTGTAAGTTTATCTCCCAAATATTAAAAATGTAGATAGCCATCTTAGTAAAGCATTGCATATTCCAAAGGAGCTTATAAATGTTTTACTGTTGATAGTTCATAGTCAAAACCCACAATTCCACTCCTTATATTCTCATACCTTTAGTTTTGGCTTAGTTTTAAGCTGTCCTGAGACTAACTCAGTTTTTGACTGAATGTTTAAAGCACTGTTTGGAAGACATCTGAGTGAAAGGCCTGATGGAGAAACTGATGACGGCAGATTTCCTCTGCAGAACTGGCAGGTGTTCCCTCGCTGAGCCGGCTTCAGGCCCTGCTCCGTGACCTCACCCTTGCCTCTTTCTCTCCATCCTTAGTCTTCATCTCTTTCCAACTTGGTTCCGCGTTTGAATCTTCCAGGAAAATGCCCTGTCCATTTCAATAAGCAAAATGCTTTTTAGAGCTTTAATGTTTAAAGCTGTAAATATCTCCCAAATTGTGATGTAAAGAATTAGTTGGGCCAATTTTAAGTAGTTCTTGTACGCAATTATATTCTCTTTAAACGGCACATTTTTTCAGGGTCTCCTATTAAACAAAAATCTTAGAACCTGGAAACAGCCTGACTACTCTGGGGCTAAGGGCCCGTAATGAGCAGTTGTCTTCCCTTTAAAGATCAATTGGGGTAATGTATGTTAATGTACAAAGCCGTCTACAAACTGGTATTAGATTGCCATTTAGCGTTACAAAGGCAAATTGGGTGTAATGAGCGATAGGTTAATTTTCGTACGATGACGTGGGATGCCAGGAACAGGCCGGGTGAGGCCGGGGTCCCAGCACTCCTTTGCTGGGCGCGCCTGGACCGAACTGAAGGGCCCGGGCGCGGCAACCTCGCAGCCGGGGGCGGGATGGCGGCGGCGCCCGGGCCCCGCGTGCTACTCAGAGCTCAGGTCCTAGGTGCTTGGCTCAACTTTCCCCCAGAGAGGTCGGGAAGCGCCGGGCCCTCGGTGCACGTGGGGCACGCGCCCGGCGCCTGGGTCTCCCCCGCGGCTCGCTAGCCGCCCGGCCCAGCCCGCAGACCCCGCGGCTCGCCCTCCCGGGAGCCCAGCGAGCCGGCCGCACGCACAGGATGGGCGCAGAAAGCTCCTTCCTCCACCCTTGGGCGCACCCTCCTTCCTCGTCCGCGTCCCCGCACGCGGCGCCGCAGCTTCTCAACCTGCCGCTGCATCTCAACTCCCTGCAAGCAGCAGAGCTGTAGAATACCAGAAATGGTCTTCCTTCCGAGGCTGCCGTTTTAAGTTCCAAGTGTGAAAGTAACCGAATTTCGCTATGCTTAGAAATCTAAAACCTGGACATTCCCTTAAGAGTCAACTTAGAGTCCCCAATTTCTCGATCTGGCTCCGTCCCACTGACTGACGCCTCCTGCCCACCCCGAAAGGGTCCTGGAGCTGCGATCTCGCCAGACTCTATTCCTGGTGACCCACTGCTCTGCTATTTCCTATCAGGAAAAAGTCACCAAACGAATGAACTAGCAAACGGCCCATTTTCGATGGATTTCTCCTCCACTCAGTAAAGCAGAATCCTCCTGTGGCTTGTTTCTCCATGCCTTATTTATGGAATGAGGGCCAAAAGAGAACAGGCTTTAATTGATGTGTATGAAATAGGAACACAGCTGTTCACTACTGCAAAATAGTTTGCACAACTTAAATTTAGGCAATGTTCCTAGTTCCTAGTTACACTTTTTTAGAAGTCACCTAAACAATTGCTGAAGGTTACATGGAATTTCAAAAAACGAAAGGCATTTTATTCAATTGCAAGTAAACATTCTAAAGCAAAAACAAAACCAAACCCACCTCTCCCAGAAACTTCCATTACCTCTAAAGTTAAAAATAATAAAAACAAAAGTGATCCTGAAATCACAAAGTTATCTCAATACTTACTGGAGAGCGCAAATTCCTGATGAGATGTGAATGCAGTTCCGCAGTCTAGGCATCTACTTTGAAACTTCCCCAGATGTTCACCAAATCTCACTAGTAGTGAAAGGGTATTTATATTTTTAAAAATGTATCATCGTTCTCTGTCTCACTGGGTTGCAGGATAACAAGTAATAGTGTTTCAAAAAACTGTACTCAAATAATTAACATACAGGGTTTCATCCACACATCAGTGTTATGGTAAGCAGTGAGGGAGTATTATCCATGCTTTGAACTGTGTCTGAAATTTGTGTTGCCACCACATAATGCATTATTTTCTCTTCGGCACAAATTCACATCTAAAAATCCAATTGATAGGTCTTTATATAATTATGGCTCACAAATTTATTCTAAAAAGTCTTTTAAAATCATCAGTATTCAATGCAGTTAACAAAGCAAGTCTATGGAAGATGCTTGCATTTAGTGAACAGGATTGAGTCTCTGATTTGCTTTAAATTGAAAGTAAACAGTCACTAGCCGAATGGAGATTGAACACAACATCTGTGTTGATAGAAGTCTACTTGTTCTGACCATTAGGTTTTAGTTCTAGGCAAAGACTTAAATAGAAGACAACTGGGTTACATCCCCGTCCTTCCATATACAAAACACCCTTCTTGTGTCCTTCAAAACTGCACACACTCTCGCACACACAGCACTTCAATATACATCCCAACACAGATTACAGAAAAGTACCTGCAATCCCTCCGTTCCTCTCTGCAACTTTGATTCTGGCTTTTGGTTTCCGTGCCTCAATTGGAAAAGATAAGTTAGATTGTTGTAAAACCCAAAAACATTTAGGAAAAGATCACATCTGCTGAGTAAGCATTTTTGAAACAGGTTTGCTGTGGCCTCTGCCAAACTTTGAGGGGCCTTTGTTCCACTCAGACCCTGCGCCAGTCCTCCCTCTCAGTTGTGGAGACACTTATCCTCCTCTTCAGTTAATGAGTTTCACCTAGTCTGGCCATTTGTATTTTTATAAAAGATCTGCAAAGCACTAATTGCAAAAAGAAGAAAACAGCTCGTTTTGCATTAATCAGAAGGTGGGATTCTATGGTAAAAACATTTCTATTTTAAGCTTCAAGAATCAAACCTTTCCCTAATTTCAGGATATGCACACATACACTCAGTAAGTCTCTGGGTATAGAATGTTAAGCCCTTTGCAAGAATTATTTCTGGCTTGGGGTTTTTTACTGCTTAAAGGAATGCTGAAAGGAATAAGATATGCCCACACAAAATACACTTTCAGAAAATATTGTATATAAAAGTTGTTTCTTCTTAATGTGACATATTTCTTAAAGAAAGTGCACTTCTTCATCTAAAGGATTTTTGTTCCAGAAATAAACTGTCCATGAAGACTCATTTTCTTTAAATATGTTACCCGGAGCCCTTGGACTATAAGCTATTATTGTTTTTGTAGGTATTGGACTGTAACAAAAAACACTGCCAACCACGTGGACTTTTAGAACGTTTTCTACAAGTAAAATTTCAGAATTATTGTACTATTGTGAGGAAATCAAACTAATATAAACAAATCAAACTAATATAAACAAACATTTTGAAATGTGGCACATAATAACAGATTTGCTAGCTTAGTTAACATTTCTAAAGTCATTTCCATTAATATGCCAAAAAAAACCCCAAGTTGAGAGAATTTTCTGTGGGTGTACTGTACCATTTTCATACAAATTTGTCTGCTCAATTATTTGTTCTTACATAAAATGTTTTAAAAATTAGATCTCATTTTCTAAAAATTCTTTTACAGCCCCTTGATAAAGGGTGATTCCCTTGCTTCTTTAGTGTTTTTTCTCCGTGTGTGAAAGAAACTGGGGTTTTAAAAAATTACTATACAAAAGAGTCTAGAAAAAGTGCAAGTTTAACTTCTAAAACACCTTCTTATGAATTCATGTTGCACATTCAGAAAAATGTTCTAACAATGAAGTGAAACACAATGTTTCAGCCCCAAGCTGTAATTCTAAAATCTCCAATTTAGAAGAGGTTTGGGGTCTCCGGTAACTATTTGTTTTGATCATTTGCAAATCGTGCTTTATCCATGTTATTTAATTTTCATTAATTATTTATAAGCACAAATTCTTCAGCTTTTAGTATTTTTAGTCCAATACCAGTCATTTATGAGTAAATTGAGCTGTGTTGTCACATCATGACAACTAGTATTTTAAAAACACACCAAGCCCTGTATAAACTAATGAAAAAGAAATGACCACTTGACTTTTAGAAAAAAGAACTCGTTTCTTTTAAGTTATATTTAAATATCCATTTGAAACATAGGAAATATAAATCGGCATATTAAAGAGTAAATACATTATTTGTACAATAAAACACCAACAAAACCAGTGCAACTCCTAAGTTCTAAATATGGTGGAAAATTATATTTTAGTTACGTATTCCTTATATCTTGATCACAATTCATCACCTTTCTTCTTGTCATGCTTTGAATATAGATTAATTGATGTCAATTTTAGAAATTTTACTTGTTTGTTCTAGTACTTTATCAAGGTATTCAAATTCAGACAAGAAAATACCTCAAAGAGAGTAAATACCATGTTTACAGAAGGATAGGGTTATTTATTTTCTCAGTTAATTTTGGGAGACCAGATTTCATATACAAATAGTATACAACCTTTCTTTCTTATGGTGAGCTGCATCTTAGGGGGGAAAATCCTCTTTTAGGGTAACATACAAACACTCGCTTGCCAAATAATCATCAAAACATTTTGAAATCAGCATTAAATTTAAAAAGCTCCATCAATCCATATAATCAGTATTTTATTTTGATTCCATTGCTCTATTACCTAAATGGCAATAATTCCTCTAAAATAATGTTGCTATGTGTATGATCCACCTTGAGCTACAATTCAATTTACTTTCAATCAAACATTAATGAAATTGCACTTAGGGGGCCCTTCGAAAATTAATCTCCCAAGATAAATTCCACTTCAAAAAAGACTCATTGTTAAAGCTGGGTTGATTTTTATAGTTACAAACGCCAACAAAGTTTCCAACTTTGAGAGCTGTAGTTAAGAATGCCGTGTGAACTTCTCCACTTTTCGCGTCATTTAAGAACTTCTAGGAGGAGAAAATCACCACCTCAAAGCCTCGTGGCATAATGTTACACTACTCGGTTTCCGGGCTGTCGCTGTCCCCCGCCCCCAGCAAGAAGTTCACAGCCTGCTCCTCTCTGAGACCGGTTCGTTTTGAATCGCAGTTTACACGCGCGCGTCGGTTTTCGCATGCCTCCCCCATCCGTTCTAGCAGTTTCTTGCAGACCCTTCGGCTGCACCAGGACCTAGCCCCGGGGCGCCCTCGCTGTCACCACGTCCTGCCATAGAGCAGGTTGGCGCCCAGGACGCCGCCGCTGTACTCCCCGGCGGCCGCGTCCAGGGCCGCCAGGCCGCCCCCCGGGCCGTGCAGCGCGGGTGGGCTGGGCGACAGCTCCTCCAGCTCAGGTGCGGGCGTCGGGGCCGGCGGCTGCGGACCGGCCTGGCCGGGGGTGGGCGTGCTGGCGCCGTTCTGGCACGGTTTGCCGTCCTTGACCAGCACAGGCACCGCCACGCGGCGCGGGGACGGCGGCGGAGGCGGCGGCGGGCCCAGGCCGCCCTCCTGCTGCAGCTGCTGCGCCGCCTTGTCCTTGGCCTGCCGTTTCATCTTGTACCGGTGGTTCTGGAACCAGATCTTGACCTGCGTGGGCGTCAGGTGGATCATGCTGGCCAGGTGCTCGCGCTCGGGCGCCGACAGGTACTTCTGCTGCTTGAAGCGCCGCTCCAGCTCGTAGACCTGCGCCTGCGAGAAGAGCACGCGGCGCTTCCTTCGCGGAGCGGCTGCCGCCGCCGCCGCGTGCAACGGAGCCAGCGACTTGGCGGCGTCCGCGATGCCCGTCAGCGACCCCATCCCGGCCACATTCACGCCCGCCGACGGCCCCATGAACCTGGAGACTGGGGAAGAGGCCCAAGGGGGAAGGCGAGTGAGCTCCAGGCCCGCCGGGAGTCGGTCCAGCCGCCACTCTCTTGACGCCGCCCGGCCCTCGCTGAATCCCAAGACCCCCTGAGCGCCGCGGCCTCCGGCCCCAGCACGCCCCGCGCGCCCTCAACGGGTCCCAGGACGCCGCGCGCGTTCCCGGTCAGGTCCCAGGACCCCCCGCGCGCCCAGGGTCCCCGGAAACCCCGCGCGTCCCGGGACGCCCCGCGCGCCCGCTCGGCCCCAGGATCGCCTAAGCCGCGCGCACCCCGTCCCGCGCCCCCGCGCCCCTCGGCTGTGGCGGGAAACGCCTGAGCCGCCCGCAGCCCCGCGCTCCTGGCCCCTCTCACTTGACGAGTAGCGTGGGTCCGGGTTGGCGCCGTACCAGCCGGTGGCCGCGCCGCCCCTCATGCCGTCCGTGTAGGCGGGCAGCTCGCCCATGTTGCCCAGGCCGCCGTTGCAGTAGCCGCCCATGGCGCCGTGCGGGAACTGCGAGACGCCGGGCGGCATGTGGTAGGTGGCGGCCGCCGCCGCTGCCGCTGCTGCCGCCGCCGCCGCGGCCGCCGCGTTGTGACCCGCTATGGCGTGAGAAGGCTGCATGCCCGCTACGGTCGCCGCCTGCGAGGAGGGCCCAGGGGGCGGCGCGCGGTAGGCGGCGGCGGCCGCGGCCCCCAGGGGCGCCCCCAGGCCGGGTGGCGCGCCGTCCATGGCGCCGCCAAACTTCTTGTAGGTCTCCTCGATGGGGCTCAGGATGTCGGACACGGAGAAGGGCGTCGTGTGCTTTGGGCTCAACGACATGGCTCGGCGAGCGGCCAGGTAGGGGGGCCCGGGGCGCGCGCCGGCAGGACGCGGCGGCCGCTCGTCGCCGCCACCTCGGCCGCGGCAGCTGAGCCTGTGACGAGGAGTCGGCGGCTCGGCGAGCCCCCCGGGCTGCGGGATCTGGGGTTTATTTTAGTCCGGCGCCAGGTTTACGACAGACTCGGGGGGCGGAGCAACATCCCAAACGAGCAAACAATGGTCATTGACATCTTTTCCTCTCGCCCCCCCAGCCCCCGCCCCATAATGGAGGCAAAAAAGGTAAAAGGGGCAGTTGGGTGTTTCTTGTAAAGATCACTCCCCGTTGCTTTTCCCATCCTTCGCTCCTCCATCCGCGGCCGTTACCCCAGCCCTCGAGCACCAGAAATAGAAACTCGGAGGCTGGCGTCGAGGCTAGACATGGATTCCGCGCCTGGCCCCGTCCAGACCCCAGTTTTCTAAAGTGACTTCGCACCAAAGTCCGGTATAATTGCGGAGTGGGGAACGTGCTGCTAAGTTTGGGGGGAGGGTGTTGCGGGGGCTCGCTTCATCCTCTCCAGTTATCAGCCCCTCATTCGCTGCGTCACCTAAAGTGTTAAAAAAAAAAAAAAAGGCTCTTGGGTCCCACCGTAAGAGCGCATAAAGAGAGGAGGTACAATGACCGTCCTTTGCCATTGTAGGGCTCCCTAATTTATGCGTTTTTAGACCCTTAAGCATCATTTTGTGGGCAACCAAACGGGCACTTCCAAATTAGCTCAAAGTATCCAAGCCCAGAGAAGAGAGAAAACACACATACACTGATAAATACGCAGATGCTACCTTGTAAGTATTCTGTTTTTCCTCTGTGGGGATGGAGATTGAACAAGGGAAAGAGGGGGAACATTTTTATTTCCTCAAATGTTTCCTACTGAGTTTGCACTTGTAAAGTTGTTTTTTCTGCTTTCTTTCCCTTTGTGTGTGTTCTTACTCTTTCTCTCAGTAAATATCTCTGACTTAAGTTTATTCTCCCGTCACTACCATGATCAAAAAGAAGAGGAAGACAAAATATCAAAACTTCCAAATATTTCTAGTTGTTCGCAATGGGTCTTTTTGTTGTTGTTGGAAAAATATAACCTGTTCAAGCGATATGAAAATGGATGCAGAAATCAGGTGAAAATTATAGTTTCTTTGGAAAAATACAAAACCATAGATAAACAGATTTTTAAAACTTTGTCATCCTTTGACTTGCAGTTTTACCCGAATACTTAGACATTATGAACTCTCTACTAAATACTGAACAAGACAAAGCATAAGACAAAAGAAGTGTGCAAAGCATATTGATTAAATTTTGAAAACAATCTTGCAGCAATAATAATGATAACGAGAAAACGAAGATAACACTTCTAAGTTTTCCTGGAAACTGGAGCAGGAGAAAGAAAAACAAGGAGAGTGCTTTCTTAAGCAATATTTTATTTTATTTTTTTCCAGAAAAGGGTGTGTGGAAACGATTTAAGTTTAACCTGACAGTACATGTCTTGAAGGCAAGAACAGTATTACATATTCCTTTTTCTGTTTGCTTTTAGCCCTTTGGTGGAAATGTTCTCCATGGTTTTGTTCTTATGATTTTAATAATTGTTTTATTCATCTTAGTATAGTTTTGCAAAGAAGCTGCCCTTTTTAGGGGGGAAAAAGCCATAGGTCACCTATGGGAAGGAAGTGACAAACGAATGTTAAGAGTAATGTTTTAATATACTGTAAAAGTAAAATGCAAGGTTACAGGAATTGTTTACAGACATCAGTATTGACTTAGCAAGATGAATATTGCTACAGTTTTAACACGATGCTACTTTTACAGGTCTTTTATGAACTTGAAACACATCGGCTAGGTCTTCATCCTCACCTGCACTGGAATTACCTACTTAAAAAAAACAAACTAATGATACACAAAGAAGCATTTATGTATGTATTTAAACACTTGCTGGGATCCTTCTGAAAACTACAGTTTGGATTTTACGTTTCTGGTTTAGTTTAAATTGTATTGTTTACTTGTATGTATTAGCTTAAGTAAAATAATAGAAAGTCATTTCAAACGTTTCTCAGAGACAACAGGGTAAGTAAAAAATAATTGTGTTATGACATCTGTGAATATAAAAGTTATTTGTGGCCCATTATATTTTATTTTTCAAGTTCAAACGTATTTCAAAAATGAAACCGATTATCATAATCTCCATATTCATTAGTTGTCCAAATTGAAAGGTGTTTACAATTTTAATTTTTTCCAAATGATTACTCTGTTTTCAGGCTATACATTTCATCTCATATAATTTTCTTTGTAGAACTTTGACATAGCAGTTAAAATCAAGTGGTTGTACTACAATTTTTGCTTATTTTGTTTTTCAACTGCATTGGGTCCTGTTATAAGTGCATATACATCTGGAATGCTTCCATCTTTAAATTAAAAGCACTTTATCACATCTGAAGGTTCTCTGCAGAGAGTCACTTTCTGACTGCTTAGGAACTTGATAAGCCAAATAGTATTGCATCACTATAGGTAAACAGTTCTGGGAAAGAAAAATCTACAATCTTTGACATTTCTTCCTGTCAATTGTTTGTACCTCATTCTAGAAATTACATATCTTCATGCCGGAAACACTATTTGGATGTGTGTGGATGATTCTGAAAATTGATATAGTCTGAAGGATGTATATGTACATTTATATACAGACACAATATAACCCAATTGATATTCCACTGAAGCTTTGTATTCATCTCATCAGATTATCGTGTACCTAAATTATGTGTGGAAATTTATACTTAGTAGATTCTCAAATATTATTGACTAAACTGCATTTCACAGGAAATGTATTTCTCAGGAGTGTTTTCTCATTGTTTTCCTTAAAAAACAATGCTGGCACCCAGCAAAATAATAAAATTAAAAAATAAAATAAAATGCAAATACTACCTAAGGGAATACAGTGAAAAGAATTGGTTCTCACTTTCCAATCCTTCAAGCCTCCTAGTTCTTCGCCTCAGAGGAGTTTGGTGTTACCTGTTTCTTTTGGAATGGCCTGTCCATCTAGAAGCATACTACCATTTTACATACAAAAGATTGCATGCTCTATGTGATTTGGTACTTTGCCTTTTTCATGGTTTAGGTTTTTATAGTTTCACACATTACAACATTGAAAGCAGACTAAGATAGGCTGTGGCAGATACAGAAATTTTTTCTAAACAAAAAGACAAGATTTTTCTAGACAAAACACTCCTGGCTTTCTGGCAAAAATGTGGTATTTGTTGAAAATCTCTGATGTGTTAGATAGCCTTAGTGCCAAAAATATTTAGCAAAAAAATTCTAAAGAAAGAGCCTTCTGCAGTTTGGATTTGCTGTTGGCAGGCAGAAGCTCAGCGAAAGGGACCTGAGAGGAGTTGAGAAACTTCTGACATACCCACTTTGAAGTGGGGGTCCAGCCAGTACTTAGAGGGAAATATTGTTTCTCTAGGTGGTGAATAGGTTTCCAGTGGGTCTTGTATTTCCTCATCAAGACTAACTGTTTGAAAATATAACTTTCTGCTTGACACCCAAAAATGTAAGTGCCTTTTAGAACTGAGACACTTGCTACATTTGCAATTAGTTTAAACTAGTTGTGAAATAATTTGATTAATGAAAGTTTTATATTGTGGAAGTAGCCTTAAAATATTGTCTTTGCGGTTGGGAAGGAATAAAGAAACATCTTAAGGATACTAGTATTTTGCAGCAAAATTTGAGGTTATAAAGAGGAAAATAAAACTGCCATAGAGATGAAACACAAAGTTTATTTGAATTATTTTACTTTTTTTTTGATGAATTCATCAGTTTCTGAGATCTGGTTCTCATTTCTTTTTAGTCCCTTTATAAGCCTTTTTCCAATAGTGTTCATTTCAATTATTTTAAATGTCTTACAATAAGTTTACACTTGCATTTATAAGGCTTTGTTATTTCTATGTGACACAGTAATCCTTTCATATTTTCTTCACAAAATACGAACTGGCAGTTTACTCAAAAAAATCTTGTGATCCTTTTCCTGAGATTCAGATATTTTAGACTGAAAATTGTTTTCTGACCAATGATAATTGGTATCAATAAACATATTTTAAGCTAACGCAATTATTAGTACAGTGTGAGAATGAATAGTAGGTGATGAAGACATTTTGTTGTCAAAATTATTATAATATGGTCCAATGAAATGATTCCTCCTCCCATCCCCCTAAGGAAAAAAACAAACAAGAAACCTCCCCTTCTAGGGTCGAGCTGTAACACTAGTTTTTACAGTCAGAGTAGAGAATAACATTGGGCTATGACAGGGGAGTAAAAATAGGGAAATTATCCAGTATGTCCCAATTCTCTCACCCTAGGATTAGGAGCTTGAGCCACAAATTCAGATTTTTCTATGTTAAAAATTATTTTTTAGAGTAATAACATGTATGGGAAAAACTGGCAATATTGAAATATAATTTTTTATTTCTGAATTACAAGTTTATTGTATATTTTGTGTATATAGAAGGTTTAAAATATTTTAGAACATAGTGGTATTTCCATTGAACAACATTTTTTAGGTGTTTTGGAATGTCATTAAATGGCTGTTTTATAGGAAAAAGAATCCTCTGAATTTTAAGCAAAACTATATTTCTGTTGGTTATTTTGTGAGAGGAGTTAGTTTTTCTAAGTGTTCTACCATGTTTCCAACACAACCTAATTAGAGTAAATACACAAAGCTTTTAAAAATACTTATTTTATAACTTCTCACATACTGTCACATTTTTCACATCTGAGATTTAGTGGCTTTAATGTAAACTCTTTTTCTCCTACAAGCCTCATTAAAGATGTGTCATCTTACATTTACAAATTACTTTTTAATTATCAAGGAAGGTATCAGTTTTTAACATCTGGGCTGAGTAATTGGGTTGTTGCCACCAACACTTACTTGAAGGAGAACTCCAATTTTTGATGTTTTGGTAAATTGATTATTAGGTTGTTGGATTTGGTAATAAAAACTTTTACTGTGTACATTTTAGAAGGAACAGCTATGACAATATAGTAATTAGAGAATAATTTGGTCAATTTTGTCCCCTTCTGTGTACTACTAATGTTGAGGGAATAGTTGACAGGTACTTGTATTCACATGTATCTGTCTGAATTGTAGGTTGAGAATTGTTCTTAAAAGGAAGCAATAGGCTAATTACCTCATAAATCAATGCAAATTTTTGCAGATTTTAAGCAATTTGTTGCTTAATAATTTGCATTAAAAAGCTTAATATGAAACAATTTCATTAATCTACTTTATTCAGACAGTAAGTGCCACAAGGAAAACCTGACTTAATAAAGTTGCCTTATAAGATTTTCTCAAGTAAGAAAACCAAAACCCAAAAAACCTAATAAAATGAGAGTCTTAAACCACAACAGACGTGTCAGATGGACTTGAAAATTACTGATTATTGTCCCATAATATCCAGTTTGTGAAATAAATTGTGGGATCTGGCTCTAGTAAATCTAGGGTTTATTATAAAGTTTTTAAAAGTGAAGTACTAAATGTAAAAGGCAATTTGATCTTGTCACTGTGTAGGGAATTATGTAGGGGTAATACTGAAAAGGTAATTCAAACTGGTGTTTGTACTTTTAGAAATCATGGAAATTACACAAAAATGTCACAAACCACAGCCATTGGAATTTGGCCCAATATACCAAGCCAGAGAAATGAGAATTGCTTGAGAAAATCGGAACCAGCTTAAATGAAAGCAGCTTATCATTGGCATGTAGTATGTCTTTTAAAATGTGTAATTATCGAACAAAAGGAAAATAGAATATTTGGAGTAGATTACCTCTTCAAAATCAAAAAGCATATACTATGTATCCAAGATAAGTTTTTAAAAAACTAAACCATAAAAAATGGCAAACTTCAATGAGTGAAAAATTTTTTAAAATAACATATTCAAAAAAATTTAAATCAAATTTATATTTTTTAAAGTTCACTTTTTAATGAAGAACTAAATCTTGAACTGTAAAGGGTATATTAAGGTTAAATGTTTTGCATAAGTTATTGTTCTAGGATTTGGATAATAGAATAATTTACAAAGCCATTGTTTCAGTACATTATATGTTTACCATTACAAACATATAAACAAAATACTCTGAAAGGTCTGAATGGAAAGTATTATATGAAATTTTATTTTTCTATAAATATTGAGGTATATATATAATTATTTTTTGTTTTTATTTCTTAGCTACGTCTGCTGGAATGAGATGTATGATGATTTAGAGTTGGTTCTCTTAAGTGCAGTATTTCTTTAGGATAATCAGTGATAGTGCATATATGATTGGGCTACTGTTGTGAACATAATTGATGGCAGAATGCCTTGATGCAGCTCTTACCAACAATTTATGGAGACTAAAAGGGTGGTAGAACTGGTGGGTTAGAAATTGCTTTCTGAAGAACTGGAGGATCGAAGAGAAATCTGGGGTTTCCAGTGCCCTCTGAAATAATTTTTACATAAAACCCAGGTTTAGTAGGTACAATTGTTGTTGAAGTGCGCTGCTCATGAAAAGAATTTATGTGGCAGAAAGAGATTATTTGGTCATGGATATTGTATGAACAAATCAGGGCTTCTGTACCCATGTTAAAGGAAAAATGGAGAATGTTCTGTATATTTAATATGCACATGTGATTGTATTTAACTTTATAGGTAATAAATGATACAGGTAAACACACTTATGAAGATCAAACACGTTTCATGTCCAAGAAAGTCTAATCACGAATCGTCCTTAGCTTCCTGTATATGGATTGTCCCGTTCCATATGTTCAAGCAAGATGTATCTCTCTCACATAGATATTTTTACTTAGAGACTCAAGAGGACTTATGTAAGGCAAAAAAGAAAAACATAAACATTTATTCTTCCTCTGCCTTGATTCATAAAAAATCCGAGGCAGTTTATATATAAATATATTTGTGCGCTTTAAACATTTAGTAAGACTCAAGACCTCATAAATAAGGATCTTATAAAAGAGTAGGAAGTTGAGATATAAGTTGAAAAAACATCAACTAAACAGGCTATAAAGCCTACTGAATTCCTATAGTTGAGCCTCACATTTGGATCTAAGCTTCCTCGTGGTCAATTGAAAAATTCAGTTATATTTTCCTTGCATTTAGGAAGAACACCCTCCCAATACACACACACATAGACTCAACATTTCTTAAGGAAAGAGGCATTTCCTAATACTCAGCTCTAAAAAAAAATTTGTCACAGGGCTTCATGGAGGGAACACTGAATATAAACATCTTAATAGTTCTATAGCAGATGGAATTATTTTTAAATATTGGCTTGTTATAGTGGCCATTCCTAAAAAGTCTGAGACCTCAACATCGAATCATCTCAATTAAGGACTTTAAGGTTTAGGAACAAAATATGGTTCAGGTTTGTAGCCTTCTGATTCGGGAATGCTTCATACTTTAAAAAAATGACTTCATAGATCATGCCTATAATCCCAGCACTTTGGGAGGCCGAGGCGGGTGGATCATTAGGTCAGGAGATCGAGACCATCCTGGCTAACACGGTGAAACCCCGTCTCTACTAAAAATACAAAAAATTAGCCAGGTGTGGTGGTGGGTGCCTGTAGTCCCAGCTACTCGGGAGGCTGAGGCAGAAGAATGGCGTGAACCCGAGAGGCAGAGCTTGCAGTGAGCCAAGATCGCGCCGCTGCACTCCAGCCTGGGTGACTGAGTGAGACTCCGTCTCAAAAAAAAAAAAAAAAACTTCATAGAAACCACAACATTGTTTGATATCCTAGTTATTAGAAAGTTCTGATACTGAGGCTAAATAGGTCACCATAATTTGCAGGTAACAGTCCTAGATCAGTTCTTTGATGCCGAACTGTAACTCTAGTTCTTTCCCACAAAGCACTCTAAATATAAGAGAATATTATATTATATTCTACCTATGTTTCCTCCTTTTCATACTAAAATCCTCCAGAGCAAAAAGATCTAGAATGAACACATACAATTATATTAACTAAGAATTTATTTAGTGATTACTATATGCTTAAGATTGTCTTAGTGCTTTAGAAAACTGAGGAAGGAGCCCCTCTGATATTAGAGAGAATAAACTTATTCCTGGCATTCATATCCTGACGTTGAGCAGCATTTTAAAATTATATATTGATGTAGTTTGGATGCTTAACCCCTCCAAATCTCATGCAGAAATTTGATCCCCAGTGTTGGAGTGGGGCCTGGTGGGAGATATTTGGATCATGGGGAGGCATACGTCATGAAGGGCGTGGTGCCTTCCTTCTGGTAGTGAGTGACTGCTTCCTTTAGTTCTTGCAAGATCTGATTGTTTAAAAGAATCTGGCACCACCTTCTTCTCTCTCTTGCTTCCTCTTGCCATGTGATGCCTGCCCTCCTTCACCTTCCATCATAAATTGAGGCACTCTGAAGCCCTCACCAGAAGCAGATGCTTCTTGTACAGTCTACAGAACTGTGAGCGAAATAAACCTCTTTTCTTTATAAGTTGCCCAGCCTCAGGTATTCCTTTATAGCAACAGACTAAGGTATTCCTATATAGCAAATGGACTAAGACATGTATACATAGTATGTATTACTTTATGTACTTTTATGTACTATTTGAAATTATATGTTTATATCCATGTGAATATATCCTGTATATATATGTGTGTGTGTGTGTGTGTGTATATATATATGTCTAAAAGAAAATGCATGTCAAATTCTAAATAGTTGACTTACTAATGAACTTTTCAGAACACATCCCATTTGTAAGGTGGAGATAAGGCAAAAATTGTAAACATTACTAATATTTATTTATCTTACTAACATACTAGTTACTTTCATGAGCTTTATGTGTTTATCTCATTTAATAGGTACAATAGAAGAGAACTTAAGTATCATCAACATTGACAGTTCAAACATAAAAGTCTTCTAAATAGGAGTGAAAAAGAAATCTTAAAGTTATTTATGGCTGCTCTCCTACATCTCTACAAGGTTAATAGATGATGATTTATGCAATTTTTTTTTTAGACGGAGGCTTGCTGTGTTGTCCAGGCTGGAGTGCAGTGGTGTGATCTTGGCTCACTTGCAACCCTCACCTACTGGGTTCGAACAATTCTCCTGCCTCAGCCTCCCAGGTAGCTGGGATTACAGGCACCTGCCAGCACATCCTGCTAATCTTTTTATTTTTAATAGAGATGGGGTTTCACCATGTTGACCAGGCCAGTCTAAACTCCTGACCGCAAGTGATCCGCCCACCTCAGCCTCCCAGAGTGCTGGGATTACAGGCATGAGCCACAGTGCCCGGCCTGATTTGTGGTATTTTTGAGTAGCTGTTGTTAATGAGACTATTCTTACATTGCCAGATGATTTTGATGACTATTTTAATTGGATATTTGTTTTGTATACATTTTCTTTATAAGGGCAGCAGAAGGTTTGGAAGTTTCAAGTGGTTAGAGTAGAGTTAATGGAGCAGTAATAGAAGGTGTTTCTTTCCTCTAGGTACTACAGTAATGAAGTAATTTTCATTTTTGCTTTTTTGTTTTCTTTGAGACAAGGTCTCGCTGTGTTGTCCAGGCTGGAATGCAGCGGCATGATCATGGCTTACTGCAACCTGTGCCTCCCAGCAATCCTCCCACCTCAGCCTCTGAGTAGCTGAGACTACAGGCGGGCACCACCACGCCCTGCTAATTTTTGTATATTTCGTAGAGATGGGGTTTTGCCATGTTGCCCAGGCTGGTCATACTCCTGAGCTCAAGCAATTCATCATCTTGGCCTCCCAAAGTGGTGGGATTATAGGCATAAGCCACCACCATGCCTGGCTTGAAATAATTTTCTTAGATAATTGAATAATATAGTTTCTCAGGTATAGTGACAAATATTTGTAGAACACTGGCATTGATTATTATTAACTCAATATTATTAAAATTACTGAGGTGATAAAAGCTTGTTGTAAAACAAATCAAATAATGTGGAAGTATATAGAGCAATGCTATCCAGTAGAAATACAATGTGAGCCACAAGTATAGTTTAAAATTTTCTGGTAGCTACGTTACACATAATGAAGAGAAATAGGTGGTATTAAATAGAAATAGATTTAGGCTGGGCACAGTGGCTGATGCCTGTAATCCCAGCTCTTTGGGAGGCTGATATGGGAGGATTGTTTGAGGCCAGGAGTTTGAGAACAGCCTGGTCAACATAGTGAGACCCCCCCATCTCTCATTTAAAAATAAAAATAAAAATTGTATTTAACCCAGTATTTCCAAAATGCTATTATTTTCATATGCTATATACTCAACATAAAATCATTAAGGAGGTTTTTCTTGTACTAAGCCTTTGTAATTTTACACCTACTGCACATCTCAATTTGGACTAGTCACAATTCAAGTGCTCAGTAGCAGTGTGCTGCTCATGGCTATTGTATTGAGCAGCATTGTTCTAGAGTAGGGATCAGGAAACTATGACCTGTAGGCCAAATCTGGTCCAGCACCTGTTTTTGTGTAGCCCAGGAGTTAAGAGTGGTCTTTACATTTTTTAATGGTTGAAAAAAATTAGATGATTAATAATATTTCATGATGTGTGAAAATCCTATGAAATTCAAATATCAGTGTTCATAAATAAAGTTTTATTGAACACACTTGCACTCCTTTGTCTATGACTGCTTTCTTGCTACAGCAGCATAGTTGAGTAATTGCAAGAGACTGTATAGCCTACAAGCCTAAAATATTTAATTACTAGCCCTTTACAGAAAATGTGGGTCAACCTCTGCAAGGGTAAAAGAGAAAGTTACTTATGCATATACCCAATCCCACACCTGTTTCTAGAAGCAATCACTATTAGGGTATTTTTTTGTTTTTCTAGATCTTTCTATATATGTCTGTATATCTGTGTGTATACACACCCACATATATCCTATGGCTAGTTTTATTTATGTATCTATAACATATTTACACTTTTTAATATAATGTTATTACATATATATTCTGTGATTTCCTTTCTTTAACTCTATTTTGTATCAGTTTCCACATCAGTACCTATACATATGTTTCTCATCAGTACAAATACATGTTTTCACAGCAGTGCACATCTTCATAATTCTTTGTTTTTTTGTGAGATAAGTGTCTCTTGTTCTGTTGCCCAGGTCTACTCACTCTGAGTGCATTGATGTGATCTCAACTCACTGCAGCCTCCATCTCCTGGGCTCAAGTGATCCTCCCACCTTAGCTTCCCAAGTAGCTGGGACTATGCAGGTGTGCACCACCATACCTGGCTAATACAGAAATTTTTTTTGTTGTTGTAGAGACAGTGTCTCCCTATGTTGCCCAGGCTAGTCTCAAACTCCTGGACTCAAGTGATCCTCCCACCTCAGCTTCCCAAAGTGCTGGGATTGCAAGTGTGAGCCACTGTGCCCAGCTGATCTTCAACATTCTTTCTAATGATTATTTATATTCCATAATATAGTTTTACTGTAAATTATTTAACCAGTTCCCCATTAAGGAGTTGAGGTTTGTTCTTTCTTTTTCTTTCTCTCTTCATTCTTTTGTTCTTTAGTTCTTTTTTTCCTTTCTATTATAAACAGTATTGCAGTGAACATACAGATCTTTGTGTACTGGTACGGAAATTTCTCCAGGATAGATTTCTAGAACTAAAATTGGAACAGAAGTTAAGTTTTTTGTTTGTTTATTTAGAGACAGGGTCTTGCTCTGTTGCCCAGGTTGGAGGGCAGTGGCTCAATCATAGCTCACTGTAACCTTGGACCCTTGGGATCCAGGAATCTTCCCCACTCAGCCTCCAGAGTAGCCAATACTACAGGTGCATGCCACCATGCTCTGCTAATATTTTTAGTTTTTGTAGAGATGGAGGTCTTGCTTTGTTGACCAGGTTGGTCTTGAGCTCCTGATCTCAAGCCATCCTCCCACCTCAGCTTCCCAAAGTGCTGGGATTACAGGTGTGAGCCACTTCATCCAGCCAGTCAGAGGATAAATTTATTACACATTAGTTTAGAGGTTGCCAAAGTGCCTTCCAAAAAGACTATTAATTTACACATTAGTTTACATGTTAGCAGTGTTATGACTTTTCTCCCTACATCTCTCACCAACACTAGATAATAATTTAAAAGGTTTTTAACCAGTCTAAATTCAGTTTTACTAAGTACTTTAATATTTCTTTAATACTCTTCTACTTACAAAAAAATACTATTGCTCATTTAAACAACCAAAAAGAAAAGAAAATTAACGAAGAAATATATAAACTGTAAGGGGAAAGTCCCCTGAAAATAACACCCGGAAATACCACTATTATAGAAGTATTCCAGCTGAAAATTTTAGCCTACACTCTAACATATTTTTACTTTCAACCTTGTTGCTTTTTCTTGAGAGGATCATGGTTTAGTAAAAAGCAATTATGCTTTAGAATTAGATGGACTTCAGGCCGGCCGTGGTGGCTCACGCCTTTGATTCCAGCACTTGGGGAGGCCAAGGTGGGCAGATCACCTAAGGTCAGGAGTTTGAGACCAGCCTGGCCAACATGGTGAAACCCCATCTCTACTAAAAATACAAAAATTAACCGGGGTGTGGTGGCACTTGCCTGTAGTCCCAGCTACTTGGGAGGCTGAGGCAGGAGAATCGCTTGAGCCTGGGAGGCGGAGGTCACTTGAACCTGGGAGGCGGAGGTTGCACTCCAGCCTGGGCGACAGACAGAGTGAGACTCTATCTCAAAAAAAAAAAAAAAAAAAAAAAAAAAAAAAAAAAAGAATTAGATGGACTTCAGTTGAATCACATTCTACCAAACTGTAAAATTTGGTGGCAAATTTTACTTAACTTCTCTGAATCTAAGTTTTCTCATCTGTAAAAATGTGAGGTTAGATTAAATAGGTTTAAGTAATAGATGAAATCACCCATCATAGCAATTTTAGAAAATATTTGCTTTATTATTTATTTTATTCCTTTCTTCTTTAGTATGTCCCAAAAGTATATATTTTTTTCTTTTCCTTTTTAGGTAACACCTCATAATTGGACCTATTTGTGAGATAAGGTGATATTTCAATACATGTGCAATGATCAAATATAATGTACAATGACCAAATCAGGATAATTAACATATTTGTCACTTCAAAAATTATCATTTATTTGTGTTGAGAACATTCAAAATCTTCTACCTTTTTCAATGTACCATAAATTATTGTTGACCGTATTCATCCTACATTGCTACAGAGCACTAGGACTTATTCCTCCTATCTAGTTTTAATTTTGTATCTGTTAACCATTATCTTCCTACCCCTGCCTTTCTCAGCCTCTAATAACAACAATTCTACTCTCTACTTTTATGAGCACAACTTTTTAGCTCCTATATGAGTGAGGACCTGTGGTATTTATCTGTTTTTCCAACTTTTCATTTGGATTCTTAGTTTTTTTGCTATTGAGTTCCTTATGTATTCTGGATATTAGTCCTGTTTCATATGTATAGTTTGCAAATGTTTTCTCCCACTCTACAGATTGTCTCCTCACTTTGTTGTTTCCTTTGTGGTGCAGAAGCTTTTTAGTTTGAGGTAGTACCATTTGCCTGTTTCTGTTTTTTGTTGCCTGTGCTTACCCATAAAACCTTTGCCTAGACCAGTATCCTGAGGATTTTCCCTATGTTTTCTTCTAGTAGTTTTATACTTTTGGGACTTACATTTAAGTTTTTAATTCATTTTGGGTTGATTTTTGTATATGGTAAGAGATAAAAGTACAGTTTTATTCCTTTGCATATGGATATCCAGTTTTCCCAGCACCATTTAGTGAAGAGGGTGTCCTTTCCTCAATTTATATTCTTGATGCCTTTGTTGAAAATCAGTTGACTGTAAATATATGGATTTATTTCTGGTTTCTCTTTTATGTCCAATTGGTCTATATGTCTGTTTTTATACCAATACCATGCTGTTTTGGTTACTATAGCTTTGTAATGTATTTTAAAGTTAGGTGGTGTAATGCCTCTAGCTTTGTACTTTTTGCTCAGAAGTGATTTGGCTACTTGTCTTTTGTGGTTTCACACACATTTTAGGATTAAAAAATTTCTGTGAAGAATATCATTGATATTTTGATAGAGATTGCATTGAATCTGTAGATTGCTTGCAGTAGTATGATCATTTTAACAATATTAATTTTTCCAGTCTGTGGGCATGGGAGGTCTTTCCATGTTTTGTGTCCTCCTTAAATTCTTCCATTAGTATTTTGTAGTTTTCATCGTGGACGTCTTTCACCTCCTTGATTAAATTTCTTCCCAAGTATTTTTTGGTAGCAATTGTAAATGGGATTGCTTTCTTGATTTTTTTTCAGATAATTCGTTATTGGTGTGTAGAAAATCTACTGATTTTTATATGTTGATTTTGTATCTTGCAACTTTACTGAATTCATTTACTAGTTCTAAGAGTTTTTTTGTGGAGTCTTTAGGTTTTTCTATCTATAAGGTCATGTTCTCTGCAAAGGGCCAATTTGACTTCCTCTTTTCCAATTTGGATGCCCTTTATATCTTTCTCTTGCCTAATTGCTTTGGCTAGGACGTTCAGTACTGCGTTGAGTAAGAGTGATGAAAGTGGGAATCCTTGTATTGTTCCAGTTCTTACAGGAAGAGTTTTCAGCTTTTCCATGTTCAGTCTGATGTTAGCTGTGGGTTTGTCATATATGATTTTTATTGTGTAGGTATGTTCCTTCTACACATAATTTGTTGAGAGTTTTGTTTTATCATGAAGGATGTTAAAATTTATCAAATTTTTTTGTGCATCTGTTGATCATAAGGTTTTGTCCTCCACTCTATTGGTGAGAGGTATCACATTTATTGATTTGCATATATTGAGCCATCCTTCCATCCCTGAGATAAATCCTACTTGACTGTGGTGTACTATCTTTTTGA
Organism: Pongo abelii; assembly: GCF_028885655.2. Lineage (NCBI taxonomy): Eukaryota > Metazoa > Chordata > Mammalia > Primates > Hominidae > Pongo > Pongo abelii. The sequence continues at coordinate 16,140,554 of NC_072006.2, forward strand.
TGTGCTTTTGGATTTGGTTTGCTAGTATTTTGTTGAGGACTTTTACAACTATGTTCATTAGGGATATTGGCCTGTAGTTTTCTTTTTTGGTTGTATCCTTGTCTCACTTTGGTATCAGGGTAATGCTGGCATTATAGAATGAATTAGGAAGAATTCCCTGCTCTTCATTTTTTGGAATAGTTTCAGAAAATTGGTTTTAGTTCTTCTTTGCACATTTGGTAGAATTCAACAGTAAAGCCATCTGGCGGTGGGTTTGTCTTTGTTAGTCTGTTTAGGCTTTCTATTTCTTGGTAGGTTATATGTATACATGAATTTATCTGTTTCCTCTAGGTTTTACAGTTTTTGGAGTATAGTTGTTTATTAATAGTCTTTAATGATCTTTCTATTTCTGTGGTATCAGTTGTAATGTATCTTTTTTTGCTTCTGATTTTCTTTATTTGTGTTGTGTCTCTTTTTTTCATAGTCTAGCTAATGGTTTATAGATTTTATCTTTTGTTTCATTGATCTTTTTTGTCCTCCCTCCTTTTTTTTAGACAGGGTCTTGTTCTGTCACCTGGGCTGCAATGCAGTGGCACAATCATGGCTCAGTGTAGACTTGACCTCCTTGACTCAAGTGATCTCCCACCTTAGCCTCCTGAGTAGCTTGGGATCATAGGACCACAGATATGTGCCACTATGCCTGGTTAATTTATTTTTATTTTGATATTTTGTAGAGATGAGTTCTCACTGTGTTGCCCAGGCTGCTGCTTGATCTTTATTACGTTTTTGTTTTTATTAATTTTGGCTTTGGTTTTCCCTTGCTTTTCTACCTTCTTAAGGTACATCATTAGGTTGTTTATTTGAAATATTTCTACTTTTTTGATGTAGATGTTTATTGCTATAAACTTTTCTCTTAGCACTGCTTTTGCTGTATCCCATAGGTTTTGGTATGTTGTATTTCTATTTTCATTTGTTTCAAGAAATTTTTTGATTTCCTTCTTAGTTTCTTCACAGACTCATTGACCATTCAAGAGAATATTAATTTTTATGTAGTTGTAAAGTTTCTAAAGTTCTCCTTGCTATTGATTTCTAGTTTTATTCCATTGTAGTCTGAGAAGATATTTGATATGATTTCAGTTTTCGAAAATTTGTTGAGACTTGTTTTTTTGTGGCCTAATATGTGGTCTATCCTGGAGAATGTTCCATGTGCTGATAGGAAGAATGTGTATTCTGTGGCTGGCAAGATGGCCAAATAGGAAAAGCTCCCGTCTGCAGCTCCCAGCAAGACCAATGCAGAAGGCAGGTGATTTCTGCATTTCCAATGGAGGTAGCTGCTCATCTCATTGGGACTGGTTAGATAGTGGGTGCAGCCCACAGAGGGAGAGCAGAAGCAGGGTGGGGTGTCACCTCACCTAGGAAGCACAAGGGGTCAGGGAACTCCCTCCCCTAGCCAAGGGAAGCCATGAGGGACTGTGCTGTGAGGGACTGTGCCATCCAGCCCAAATACTACACTTTGTCTCTGGTGTCTTCGCAACCCGCAGACCAGAAGATCCCCTCAGGTTCCTACACCACCAGGGCCCTGGGTTTCAAGCACAAAACTGGGCACCATTTGGGCAGACACCAAGCTAGCGGCAGTTTTTTTTTTTCATACCCACAGTGGCACCTGGAATGCCAGTGAGACAGAACCATTTACTCCCCTGGAAAGGGGGCCGAAGCTAGGGAGCCAAGTGGTCTTGCTCAGTGCATCCCACCCCCACAGAACCCAGCAAGCTAAGATCCACTGGCTTGAAATTCTCGCTGCCAGCACAGCAGTCTGAAGTCGATCTGGGACGCTCAAGCTTGGTGGGGGGAAGGGCGTCTGCCACTATTGAGGCTTGAATAGGTGGTTTTCCCCTCACATTGTAAACAAAGCCATCAGGAAGTTTGAACTGGGTGGAACCCACCACAGCCCAGCAAAGCTGCTGTAGCCAGACTGCCTCTCTAGATTCCTCCTCTCTGGGCAGGGCATCTCTGAAAGAAAGGCAGCAGCCCCAGTCAGGGGCTTATAGATAAAACCCCCCTCTCCCTGGGACAGAGCACCTGGGGGAAGGGGTGGGTATAGGTGCAGCTTCAGCAGACTTAAATGTTCCTGCCTGCTGGCTCTGAAGAGAGCAGCAGATCTCCCAGCACAGCGCTCAAGCTCTGCTAAGGGTCAGACTGCCTCCTTAAGTGGGTCCCTGATCCCTATGCCTCCTGACTGGAAGACACCTCCCAGCAGGGGTCGACAGACATCTCATACAGGAGAGCTTTGGCTGGCATCTGGCGGGCACCCTTCTGGGGCGAAGCGTCCAGAGGAAGGAGCTGGCAGCAATCTTTGCTGTTCTGCAGCCTCCGCTGGTGATACATAGGCAAACAGGGTCTGGAGTGGGCCTCCAGCAAACTCCAGCAGACCTGCAGAAGAGGGGCCTGTTAGAAGGAAAACTAACAGAAAGCAGTAACATCAACAACAACAAAAAGGGTGCCCACGAAAAAACCCCATTGGAAGGCCACCAACATCAAAGATCAAAGGTAGATAAATCCATGAAGATGAGGAAAAACCAGTGCAAAAATGCTGAAGATTCCAAAAACCAGAATGCTGCTTCTCCTCCAAAGGTTCATAACTCCTTGCCAGCAAGGGAACAAAACTGGACAGAGAATGAGTTTGACAAATTGACAGAAGTAGGCATCAGAAGATGGGTAATAAACTCCTCTGAGCATGTTCTAACCCAATGCAAGGAAGCTAAGAACCTTGATAAAAGGTTACAGGAACTGCTAACTATAATAGCCAGTTTAGAGAAGAACATAAATGACCTGATGGAGCTGAAAAACACAGCACGAGAACTTCATGAAGCATACACAAGTATCAATAGCCAAATTGATCAAGTGGAAGAAAGGATATCCGAGATTGAAGATCAACTTAATGAAATCAAGTGTGAAGACAAGATTAGGGAAAAAAGAATGAAGAGGAATGAACAAAGCCTCCAAGAAATATGGGACTATGTGAAAAGACCAAACCTACGTTGGATTGGTGTACCTGAAACTGACAGGAAGAATGGAACCAAGTTGGAAAACACACTTCAGGATATTACCCAGGAGAACTTCCCTAACCTAGCAAGACAGGCCAACATTCAAATTCAGGAAATACAGAGAACACCACAAAGATACTCCTCAAGAAGAGCAACCCCAAGATACATAATCATCACATTCACCAAGGTTGAAATGAAGAAAAAGATGGTAAGGGCAGCCGGAAAGAAAGGTCAGGTTACACACAAAGGGAAGCCCATCAGGCTAACAGAAACCCTACAAGCCGGAAGAGAGTGAGGACCAGTATCAACATTCTTAAAGAAAAGAATTTTCTGTCCGGAATTTCATATCCAGCCAAACTAAGCTTTGCAAGCAAAGGAGGAATAAAATCCTTTACAGACAAGCAAATGCTGAGGGATTTTGTCACCACCAGGCCTGCCTTACAAGAACTCCTGAAGGAAGCACTAAATGTGGAAAGGAAAAACTGGTACCAGCCACTGCAAAGGCATACCAAAATGTAAAGACCATCGACACTTTGAAGAAACTGCATCAACAAATGTGCAAAATAACCAGCTAGCATCATAATGACAGGATCAAATTCACACACAACAATATTAACCTTAAATGTAAATGAACTAAATGCCCAGTTAAAAGACACAGACTGGCAAATTGGATAGAGTCAAGACCCATCGGTGTGCTGTATTCAGGAGATCCATCTCACATGCAAAGACACACATAGGCTCAAAATAAAGGGATGGAGGAATATTTACCAAACAAATGGAAAGGAAAAAAAAAAAAAAAGCAGGGTTGCAATCCTAGTCTCTGATAAAACAGGCTTTAAACCAACAAAGACCGAAAAAGACAAAGAAGGGCATTACATAATGGTAAAAGGACCAATGCAACAAGAAGAGCTAACTATCCTAAAAATATATACACCCAATACAGGAGCACCCAGATTCATAAAGCAAGTTCTTAGAGACCTACAAAGCGACTTAAACTCCCACACAATAATAGTGGGAGACTTTACACCCAACTGTCAATATTAGACAGATCAATGAGACAGAAAATTAACAAGGTTATTCAGGACTCGAACTCAGCTGTGGACCAAGTGGACCTAATAGACATCTACAGAACTCTCCACACCGAATCAACAGAATATACATTCTTCTCAGCACCACATAGCACTTATTCTAAAATTGACCACATAATTGGAAGTAAAACACTCCACAGCATATGCAAAAGAACAGAAATCATAACAAACAGTCTCTCAGACCACACTGCAATCAAATTAGAACTCAGGATTAAGAAACTCACTCAATACCACACAGCTACATGGAAACTGAACAACCTGCTCCTGAATAACTACTGGGTAAATAACAACATTAAGGCAGAAATAAATAAGTTCTTTGAAACCAATGAGAACAAAGACACAATGTACCAGAATCTCTGGGACACATCTAAAGCAGTGTTTAGGAGGAAATTTATAGCACTAAATGCCCACAGGAGAAAGTGGGGAAGATCTAAAATTGACACCCTAACATCACAATTAAAAGAACTAGAGAAGCAGGAGGAAACAAATTCAAAAGCTAGCAGAAGACAAGAAATAACTAAGTTCAGAGCAGAACTGAAGGAGATAAAGACACAAAAAACCCTTAGAAAAATCAATCTGGAAGCTGGTTTTTTGCAAAGATTCACAAAATAGACTGCTAGCCAGACTAATAAAGAAGAAAAGAAAGAAGAATCAAATAGACACAATAAGAATGATAAAGGGATATCACCACTGATCCCACAGAAATACAAACTACTATCGGAGAATACTATGAACACCTCTACACAAATAAATTAGAAAATCTAGAAGAAATAAGTTCCTGGACATATACACCCTCCCAAGACTAAACCAGGAAAAAGTCAAATCCCTGAATAGACCAATAACAAGTTCTGAAATTGAGGCAGTAATTAATAGCCTACCAACCAAAAAAAGCCCAGGGCTAGACATATTCACAGCCGAATTCCACCAGAGGTACAGGGAGAAGCTGGTATCATTCCTTCTGAAACTATTCCAAACAATAGAAAAACAAAAGGACTCCTCCCTAACTCATTTTATGAGGCCAGCATTATCCTGATACCAAAACCTGGCAGAGACACAACAAAAAAAGAAAATTTCAGGCCAATATCCCATGATGAACATTGATGCAAAAATCCTCAATAAAATACTGGCAAACCAAATCCAGCAGCACATCAAAAAGCTTATCCACCACGATCAAGTCAGCTTCATCCCTGGGATGCAAGGCTGGTTCAACATATGCAAATCAATAAATGTAATCCATCACATAAACAAAACCAATGACAAAAACCACATGATTATCTCAATAGATGCAGAAAAGCCCTTTGATAAAATTCAACACCCCTTCATGCTAAAAATACTCAATAAACTAGGTATTGATGGAACGTATCTCAAAATAATAAGAGCTATTTATGACAAACCCACAGCCAATATTGTACTGAATGGGAAAAACCTGGATACATTCCCTTTGAAAACCCACACAAGACAAAGATGCCCTTTCTCACCACTCCTATTCAACATAGTATTGGAAGTTCCGGCCAAGGCAGTCAGGCAAGAGAAAGAAATAAAGGGTATTCAGATAGGAAAAGAGGAAGTCAAATTGTCTCTGTTTGCAGATGACATGACTGTATATTTAGAAAACCCCATCATCTCAGCCCCAAAACTCCTAAAGCTGATAAGCAACTTCAGCAAAGTCCCAGGATACAAAATCAATGTGCAAAAATCACAAGCATTCTTATACAGCAGTAATAGCCAAATCATGAGTGAACTCCCATTCACAATTGCTTCAAAGAGAATAAAATACCTAGGAATGCAACTTACAAGGGCTGTGAAGGACCTCTTCAAGGAGAACTACAAACCACTGCTCAAGGAAATAAGAGAGGACACAAACAAATGGAAAAACATTCCATGCTCATGGATAGGAATAATCAATATCGTGAAAATGACCATACTACCCAAAGTAATTTTTAGATTTAATGCTATTGCCGTTAAGCTACAATTGGCTTTCTTTGCAGAATTAGAAAAAACTACTTTAAATTTCATGTGGAACCAGAAAAGAACCCATATAGCCAAGGCAATCCTAAGCGAAAAGAACAAAGCTGGAGGCATCATGATACCTGACTTCAAACTCTACTACAAGGATACAGTAACCAAAGCAGCATGGTACTGGTACCAAAACAGATATATAGATCAATGGAACAGAACAGAGGCCTTAGAAATAACACCACACATCTACAACCATCTGATCTTCGACAAACCTGACAAAAACAAGGAATGGGGAAAGGCTTTCCTATTTAGTAAATGGTGATGTGAAAACTGGCTAGCCATATGCAGAAAACTGAAATTGGACCCCTTCCTTACACCTTATACAAAGATTTAACTCAAGATAGATTAAGGACTTAAACTTAAGACCTAAATCCATAAAAACCCTAGAAAAAAACCTAGGCAATACCATTCAGGACATATGCATGGGCAAAGACTTCATGACTAAAACACCAAAAGCAATGGCAACAAAAGCCAAAATTAACAAATGGGATCTAATTAAAGAGCTTCTGCACAGCAAAAGAGACTATCATCAGTGAACAGGCAACCTACAGAATGGGAGAAAATTTTTGCAATCCATCTGACAAAGGGCTAATATCCCGAATCTACAAAGAACTTAAACAAATTTACAAGAAAAAAAATCCCATCAAAAAGTGGGTGAAGGATATGAACAGACACTTCTCAAAAGAAGACATTTATGAAGCCAACAAACATGAAAAAAAGCTCGTCATCACTAATCATTAGAGAAATGCAAAACAAAACCACAATGAGATACCATCTCACGCCAGTTAGAATGACAATCATTAAAAAGTCAGGAAACAACAGATGCTGGAGAGGATGTGGAAAAATAGGAATGCTTCTACACTGTTGGTGGGAGTGTAAATTAGTTCAATCATTGTGGAAGATAGTGTGGCGATTCCTCAAGGATCTAGAACAAGAAATACCATTTTACCCAGCAATCCCATTACTGAGTATATACCCAAAGGATTAGAAATCATTCTACTATAAAGACACATGCATACATATGTTTATTGCAGCACTATTCATAATAGCAAAGACTCAGAACCAACCCAAATGCTCATCAGTGATAGACTGGATAAAGAAAATGTGGCACACCCAGCAATCACATTACTGGGTATATACCCAAAGGATTATATATCATGCTACTGTAAAGACACATGCACACATATGTTTATTGCAGCACTATTCACAATAGCAAAGACTTAGAACCAACCCAAATGTCCATCAATGAAAGACTGGATTAAGAAAATGTGGCACATATACACCATGGAATACTGTGCAGCCATAAAAAAGGATGAGTTCATGTCCTTTGTAGGGACATGGACGAAGCTGGAAACCATCATTCTGAGCAAACTATTGCAAGGACAGAAAACCAAACACCACATGTTCTCACTCATAGATGGGAATTGAACAATGAGAACACTTGGACACAGGGCGGGGAACATCACACACCAGGACCTGTTGTGGGGTGGGAGGGTGGGGGAGGAATAGCAATTAGGAGAAATACCTAATGTAAATGACGAGCTAATAGGTGCAGCAAACCAACATGGCACATGTATACATATGTAACAAACCTGCATGTTGTGCACATGTACCCTAGAACTTAAAGTATAATAATAAAAAAAGAAATAAAATAAAAAGATGAAAAAGTTCTGGAGATGGATGGTGGTGATGGTTACCCAGCAATGTGAATGTAGTTAATGCCACAGAACTGTATACTTAAAATGATTAAATATCAATTTTATGTTATGTATATTTTATCACAATAAAAAAAAATTGGATGGGAACAAAAAAGAAAATGTGGCACACATACACCGTGGAATACTATGCAGCCATAAAAAAGAATGAGTTCATGTCCTTTGCAGGGACATGGATGAAGCTGGAAACCATCATTCTCAACAAACTAACAAAGGAACAGAAAACAAAACACTGCATATTCTCACTCATAAGCGGGAATTGAACAACGAGAACACATGGACACAGGGAGGGGAACATCACACACCGGGGACTGTTGGGAGGTGGCGGTAAGAGAAGGGATATCATTTGGAGAAATATGTAGATGACGGGTTGATGGGTGCAGAAAACCACCATGGCACATGTATACCTATGTAACAAAAGTGCATGTTCTGCACATGTATCCCAGAACTTAAAGTATAATAAAAAAATTACAAAAAAAAGAAGAATATGTATTCTGCGGCTACTAGATGAAATTTTTGGTAAATGCCTGTTAGGTCCATTGACTCCATAGGGTAGTTTAAGTCCAGTGTTTCTTTGTTGATTTTCTGTCTAGATTATTTGTCCAGTGCTTAAAGTGGGACACTGAAGTCCCCTAACTTCATTGTTTTTGGGCCTATCTCTCACTTTAACTCAATAATATTTGCTTTATATATCTGAGTGCTCTGGTATTGGGTGCATACATATTAAAATTGTTATATCCTCTTGCTGAATTCATCTCTTTATCATTATATAATTATCTTGTCTCTTTTAGAATCTATTTTGTCTTATATAAATAAAGCTATTCCTGCATGCTTTTGGTTTCTATTTGCATGGAATATCTTTTTTATTTCTTTCACTTTGTTTTTCTGCGTTTTTACCGGTGAAGTGAGTTACTTGTAGGCAGCATATAGTTGGGTCTTATTTTTTATTCTTTCAGTCAGTCTGTATCTTTTAATTGGGGGATTTAAATGGTTGTTATTAATAGATGAGGACTTACTCTTGTCATTTTGAATATCCTTTGTTCCTTTCTTCTTCTCTGATTGCTATTTATTATTATTACTGTTTTGGAGACAGGGCCATGCTCTATTGCCCAGGCTGGAGTGTGGTGACACAGTCATGGCTCATTGCAGCCTCAACCTCCTGGGCTCAAACAATCCTCCCACCACAGCCTCCTGAGTAGCTAGGACCATAGACACATGCCACCACACCCAGCTAATTTGTGTGTGTGTGTGTGTGTGTGTGTGTGTATGTGTATGTGTGTGTATGTATGTGTGGAAATGAGGTCTCACTATGTTACCCAGGCTGATCTCCAACTCCTGGGCTCAAGTGATTCTCCTGCATTGGCCTCCCAAAGTGCTGAGTTTACAGGCATGAGCCATCTTATTGTTTACCTTTGCAGTTTATCTTTGCAGTTTGGTGGCTTTCTGTAGTGATAACATTTGATTCCTTTCTCTTTCTCATTTGTGTATCTGTACTACCAGTGACTGTTATACTTTTGTGTGTTTTCATGATGGTAGATATCTTCCTTTCACTTCTAGATGTAAGACCCCCTTAATTATTTCTTGTAGGGCCAGTATAGTGATGATGAATTCCCTCAGTTTTTGCTTGTCTGGAAAATACTTTATTTTTCCTTCATTTATGAAGGATATCTTTGCTGAGTGTAGTATTCTTGACTAGCAGGTGTTTTTCTTTCAGCACATTGAATAGATGATCTCATTCTCTCCTGGCCTGTGAGATTTCTGCTGAGAAATCTGCTGTTGGTCTGCTGGAGATTCCTTTATATGTGACTTGGTGCTTTTCTCTTACTGTTTTTAGAATTCTCTTTCTTTGTCTTGACTTTCATTTTTTACTTTTTAGAGACAGGGTCTCACTCTGTCTCACAGACTAGAGTGCAGTGGCATAATCATAGCTCACTGCAGCTTTGAATTCCTGGGCTCAAGGGACCATCCCACCTCAGCCTCTTGAGTAGTGAGGACTATAGGCACATGTCAACACACCCTGGTTAATTTTCTTCCCTCCTTCCCTCCCTCCCTCCCTTCCTTCCTTCCTCGACAAAGTCTCTCACTCTGTTGCTCAGGCTGGAGTGCAGTGGCATGATGTCAGTGCACTGCAACCTCTGCCTTCTGGGTTCAAGCAATTCTCGTTCCTCAACCTCCCAAGTAGCTGGGATTACAGGCATGCACCACCACTCTCAGCTACTTTTTTGTATTTTTTTTAGTAGAGATGGAGTTTCACTATGTTCGGCAGGCTGGTTTCAAACCTGGCCTCAAGTAATCCCTTGGCCTCCCAAAGTGCTGGGATTAGAGGCATGAACCACCACATCTGGCCTAATTTTTATTTTTATTTTTTGTAGAGACAGGATGTCACTATGTTGTCTAGGCTATCCTTGAACTCCTGGCCTCAAGTGATCCTCCTGCCTCAGTCTCCTGAAGCACTGGGATCACAGACATGAGTCACCACACCTGTACCCCAACTTAGACTTTTGACAGTTTTAATTATAATGTGCTTCAAAAAGGATTTGGGGGGCTGACTCTATTTCGAGATAGTTTTTTGTATCTGGATGTCTATATCGCTTCTAAGATTTGGGAAGTTTTTAGGTATTATTTTATTAAATAGGTTTTCTCTTTCCTTTTCTTTCCTCCCCCTCCCCATTCCTTTCCCCTTCCCCCTCCCTCTCCCCCTCTCTCCCCTCCCCTCCCCTCCCCTTCCCTTCTCCTCTCCTCCCCTTCCCCTACTCTTTCTTCCCTTCCTCTCCCCTTCCTTCCGCTCTTCTCCTCTCCCTTTCCCTTCTTTTCCTTTCCCTTTCTCTTTTCTTCTCTCTCTCTCTCCCTCTCTGTGTGTTTACAACCCACTAAAGCCTTGAGCTCCCAGGCTCAAGTGATCCTCCTGCTTCAACTTCTGGAGTAGCTGGGACTACAGATGTAGGCCACCATGCCTGGCTAATTTTTAAAATATTTTTCATGGAGTAGGGGTATATTAGTCCATTCTCACACTGGTATAAAAACATACCTGAGACTGGATAATTTATGAAGAAAAGAGGTTTAATTGACTCACAGTTCCACAGTTTGTACAGATGGCATGATTGAGGAGGCCTCAGGAAACTTACAATCATGGCGGAAGGTGAAGGGGAGGCAGGCACAATCTTTACATGGCAGAGCAGGAGAGAGAGAGAGTGAAGGGGGAAGTGCTACACACTTTTAAATAAACCAGATCTATGAGAACTCACTCACTATCGTGAGAACAGCAAGGGGGAAATTCATCCCCATGATCCAGTCACCTCCCACCAGGCCCCACCTCCAATGCTTGACCCCACTTCCAAAGCAATTCAACATGAGATTTGGGTGGGGACACAGAGCCAAACCCTATCATTCTGCCCCTGGCACCTCCCAAACCTCGCATTTCCCCCTGGCTCCTCCCAAACCTCAAATGTCCTTCTCACATTTCAAAACACAATTGTGCCCTTCCAACAGTCCCCCAAAGTCTCAGCTCATTCTAGCATTAACTCAAAAGTCCAAGTCCAAAGTCTTACCTGAGACAAAGCAAGTCCTGTCTGCCTATGAGCGTATAAAATAAAAAACAAATTAGTTACTTCCAAGTTACAGTAGGGGTACAGGTATTGGGTAAATCCTTCCATTCCAAAAGGGAGAAATTGGCCAAAATGAAAGGGTTACAGGCCCCATCCAAGTCTGAAACCCAGCAGAGTAGTCATTAAATCCTAAAGCTCCAAAATAATCTCCTTTGACTCCATGTCTCACATCTAGGGCACACTGATGCAAGGGTTAGGTTCCTAAGGCCTTAGGCAGCTCTGCCTCTATTGCTCTGCAGGGTACAGCTCCCACAGCTGCTTTCACAGGCTGGTGCTGAGTGCGTGTGGCTTTTCCGTGCACATATTGCAAGCTGTCAGTGGATCTGCCATTCTGGGCTTTGGAAGACGGTGAACCTCTTCTCACAGCTCCACGAGGGAGTGTCCCAGTGGGGACTCTGTGTGCAGGCTCCAACCCCACATTTCCCCTCTGCATTCCTCTAGTAGAGGTTCTCCTTGAGGGGTCCACCTCTGCAGCTGACTTCTGCCTGGACATCCAGGCATTTCCATACAACCTCTGAAATCTGGGCAGAGTCTCCCAAACCTCAGCTCTTGTCTTCTGCTCAGCTGCAGGCCCAACACCACGTGAAAGCCACCAAGGCTTGGGGTGTGCACCCTCTGAAGGCATGGCCCGAGCTGTACTGTGGTCCCTTTTAGCCATGGCTGGAGCTACAATGGCTGGGACACAGGGTGCCATGTCTTCAGGCTGCACAGAGCAGCAGGGCCCTGGGCCTGGCCCACAAAACTATTTTTCCCTTCTAGACCTCCAGGCCTGTGATGGGAGGGGTTGCTGTGAAGCTCTTTGAAATGCCCTGGAGGCATTTTTCCCATTGCCTTGGCTCTTCTTTATTTAGGCAAATTTCTGCAGCCTTGAATTCCTCCCCAGAAAATGTTTTTTTCTTTTCTACTGCATGGTCAGACTGCAAATTTTCCAAACTTTTATGCTGTGTTTCCTTTTTAAATATAAGTTCTAGTTTCAGGTTATTTCTTTGTTTATGCAAATGAGTGCAGGCTTTTAGAAGCAGCCAGGCCACATCTTGAATGCTTTGTTGCTTAGAAATTTCTTCTGCCAGATACCCTAAATAATCTCTCTCAAGTTCAAAGTTCCACAGATCTCTAGAGCAGGGCCACAATGCCACCAGTCTGTTTGCTAAAGCATAGCAAGAGTGACCTTTACTCCAATTCCCAATAAGTTCCTCATCTCCATCTGAGACCACCTCAGCCTGGACTTCACTGTCCATATCACTATCGGCATATTGGTCACAGCCATTCAACAAGTCTCTAGGAAGTTCCAGACCTTCCCCCATCTTCCTGTGTTCTTCTGATCCCACCAAACTGTTCCAATCTCTGCTCATAATCCAGTTCCAAAGTCGCTTCCACATTTTCAAGTATCTTTATAGCAATGCCCCACTTCTCTGGTACCAATTTTCTGTATTAATTCATTCTCACACTGCTATAAAGACATACCTGAGGCTGGGTAATTTATGGAGAAGAGAGGTTTAATTGACTCACAGTTCCACAGGCTCTAGAGGAGGCATGGCTAGGGGGGCCTCAGGAAACTTACAATCGTGTTGGAAGGTGAAGGAGAAGCAGGCATAATCTTCACATGGTGGAGCAGAAGAGAGAGAGAGTGAAGGGGGAAGTGCTACACACTTTTAAGCAACCAGATCTTGTGAGAACTCACTATCATAAGAACAGCAAGGGAGAAATCCATCCCCCATGATCCAATCACATCCCACCAGGCTCCATCTCCAACACTTGGGATCACAATTCAACATGAGATTTGGGTGTGGACACAGAGCCAAACCATATCATGGGGTCTCCTTATGTTGCTCAGGCTTGTCCTGAACTCCTGGGCTCATGTGATCCTCCTGCCTCAGCCTCCTGCCTCAGCCTCCCAAATTGCTGAGATTACAAATTCAGTGGCTCCCAAATTGCTGTGAGCCACTGAACCTGGCCTCTTTCATTAAATAGGTTTTCTATGCTCTTTCCTATCTCTTCTCTTTCTGGATTATTTGTTCACTTAATGGTGTCCCATGTGTTACATAGGCTTTCTTCATCCTTGAGAGCTTGTTTGGAGGTTCTAGTAGGGGAGCGCAGCTGCTTGTATACCCTTGGCTAAAGAATGGTCCTCCTCTGTTGGGGAAGTTCCTCCTCTTCAACCAAGCACGAAGGGAGGGACACACATGGAGTTGTGGGGGAGGAAGAGGACACCTGCTTAGCCAGACAGAATAGTCAAATCAGCCCTGGCGATTAGTGGGGTGACAGATGTTACTGCCAGATCACCCTCACGTCCTCCTCATTCTCTTCTGTTTTGTTTTTGGTTGTTTTTCTTTCTTCTATTTGATCTAGTCTGTTGTTGAAGCTCTCAATTGTATTTTTATTTCATTCATTGAATTTTTCAGTTCTAAGATTTGTTTTTTTTTTTGTTTAATGATTTCTATCTCTATTGAATTTCTCACTTAGATCATGAATCATCTTCCTGCTTTCCTTGTATTGTCTGTGTTCTCTTCTATCTTCCTGAGTTTCTTTAAGATTATTATTTTGAATTTTTTTTTTTTTTGAGATAGAGTCTCACTCTATTGCCCAGGCTGGAGTACAGTGGCATGATCTTGGCTCACTGTAAGCTCTGCCATCTGGGTTCAAGTGATTCTCCTGCCTCAGCCTCCCAAGTAGCTGGAATTACAGGAGCCTGCCACTATGCCCAGCTAATTTTTGTATTTTTAGTACAGACGGGGTTTCACCATCTTGGCCAGGCATTATTTTGAATTTTTAAAAGGTATTTCATATATTTCCTTTTCTTTGGGGTCTGTTTTGGAAAATTATTGTGTTCCTTTGGCCATGTCATATTTTGCTTTATCATGTTTCTTTTGTCCCTGTGTTGATGTATGTGCAGTCACTTCTTCCAATTTTATGGAGTAGGTTTCATAGAGAAAGACCTTTTTCTGTAGATGTATCTATAGTGTTGGTTGAGTATGATACTCTGGCTTTGGTTCTGGTTGAGTGCAGTAGTGTAGTCTCCATATGATTTCTTCAGCTGTAATCAATGTCAGCAATATCCACAAGTTTCTCAGTGGCTTAGGCTGTGATTGTTTGTGGAAGCTGTGATTGTTTGTTTACTGAGGACAAGGACATTAAATAGGCTGGGTTTTGGGCCCCTGAGGGGCACATGTGGGTGGGCAGCATCCCCTCTGCTAGAGGGGGCAGATTTGCTGATGTGGAGTCAGTGGGTCCCAGGTAGGCTGGTCTCAGGTGGCAGGCCCCAGGCGGGCCAGTTCTTGGGCCCCTGTGGATTGCACACAGGCATGAGGCAGACTCACTGCTGGGATGGGTGGGGTCACCAGTGCTGGTAGCAGTGGGCTCCAGGGTTGGCTACCAATATGTCAAAGGAGATAGCTGAGAAGTAACATTAGTTTATCGGTGGATCTGGACCTGTAGAAAGATTTATTCCTTTGAGAATCATCTTTGCTTTCTGGAAAACTTCCTTAGTATCTGGGCCTGCTTCATGCTCATTCTATGATTCCTATATTGGTTCCGCTTCCTATTTTTGCTCCTTATAATGACTGATTTCAAAACTGAACCCTTCATATCCTGATTAGCAATAGATCTCAAGCTTTTGATTGGTAAATTTCAGACTGGTTGCTGCTACTATCCTTCGCTCTCTCTGCTTTTTCCTGAATATCCAGCAGGGAGAGGATGAGTGCGATTGGCTTTGCCACTTCTCTTCGACATTCTGGAGACTTTACCATCATAGCAATCTCATGGGTTAAGGGAAGTGAATAGCCAATATTTTACAGAGGGATTTCATTCCCCTGCTTTATATGCAGAAAATTCAGTATTCTTATGGTTCCAGTAATCTCTCTCTGTGGATACCTATTTCCTAGTCATCCTACTTCCAGGTTACATCTTGTGATCTAGTCAGGCTGTTCTTCTCTTTATCCCATAGATATGCCAGCACACTCTGCCTCTCTGCCTTTTTCATGTCCTCTTCCCAACAATCCACATACTATCCATATATCAAGGTTCCGTTTAAATTTTTCTCTCTTCCATAAAGACTCTCCCAGCTAGGCCAGCCCTTCTGCTCTCCCTCTCCACTGATGTCCTACTCCAACTTAAGAGTTCCTACTAAATGATTTCATTTATCTTTTTTGTTGTTGTTTCATCATTGTTGGAAGACATTATGTGGAAAGACCTGGATCCTGATGCCAACTCTAGTACTAGCTTGGAATATATAATTGGGCATGAGACTTGACAGTTTCCACACATGTAGAATGAAGGGTATGCGCTTGTTACGGGAAAACATTACAGATTTGATTTTATAGAAATTCAAAATTTCTGTGAAGCAAAATATGTCATAAGCAAGTTTAAAAGATATATGACTGGGGAAAATGTGTGCAACATATATATGAAGAATTAATATTTCTACTATAAAAGTGACTTCAAAAACTGGATGTAATGGCACATGCCTATAGTCCCAGCTAGTTGGGAGGCTGAGGTGAGGGGATTGCTTTAGCCACAGGGCTCAAGACCAGCCTGGGCAACATAGTGAGACCGCCATCTCTTAACATTTTTAAAAAAGTGTCTTCAAGCCAATAGAGAATGGACAATTTACAAAAAATAATAATAACACAAATGGCTAATTATCACCTGAAAAGATGCTTGTTCCCCAGTGGAATTAGGTACTGGCACATAAAACAGCCATGAGAAGCCATTCTTTTTCTCCAGAAAGATGTACGTTGTATTCAGAGTTGGAGAATATAGGATCACAACGTCACAAGGTTGATAAGAGCCTAAAGTGATATAGTTTTTTTGGTCTAAAAATATTAAATATACTTCCCTTTGATCTATCAAATCCATTTCTAGGAAAGTATCCTGAAAAAATACTTGGACAAAGATATACATAAAAACTGTCTAGAGAGTAGTTAATTTGTAGTAGTAGGTAATTTGTAGTATTATCAATAATTTAAATTTTCATCAATAGGAAAAAGCTATATAGTCACTGCAAACAGTGAGGGCAGGCTGGATTCAGGTGCATTCACAGCCATAAAAATATCTCTGATATTTTGTTGACAAAAAAAAGGTAAGTTGTAAATTATGCAATGTGATCCCATTTTGGAGGAGGAGGGAAGAAAGCATTGTATATCTTAAATATATACTTATAGTTTTATCATCTTAGAAAATTATTTGGAAGGAATTATACCAAACAGTTACAAGCAGCTACCCCTAGGGAATAGGAATAGATGGGATTAAAGGGAGGCATTTTCACTTTTTAAATGCGGCTGTGATTGTTAAATTATCTATTTTTTACATGTTAACCTCCTTTTCCCAGTTAGTTAACTCTTTGGCTATAGATAATGTTATCTCTTCCTCATAGCACTTACCACAGTGTTGATCATTTAACTATTTGACTCTAATCT
The DNA here is from genome assembly GCF_028885655.2 of Pongo abelii. NCBI lineage: Eukaryota > Metazoa > Chordata > Mammalia > Primates > Hominidae > Pongo > Pongo abelii. The sequence continues at coordinate 16,157,418 of NC_072006.2, forward strand.
CTTCTTGTTTTCATGGTTTCTGATAAACAGTTCACTATAATTTTTGTACTTGTTCCTCTATAGTGAGGTGTCTCCCCTCCCCACTGTTTCTTTTAAGATTATCTCTGTCTTTGGTTTTCTGCAGTTTGAATATGATATGCCTAGGTGTCATTTTTAAATATTTATACTGCTGGTGTTCTCTGAGCTTACTGAATCTTCAGTTTGGTGTCTATCATTAATTTTTTTTTTTTTTTGAGACAAAGTCTCATTCTATTGCCTAGGCTGGAGTGCAGTGGCATGATCTCAGCTCACTGCAACCACTGCCTCCTGGGTTAAAGCAATTCTCCTGCCTCAGCCTCCTGAGTAGCTGGGATTACAGGTGCCCGCCACCATGCCCGGCTAATTTTTGTATTTTTCTAGAGACAGGGTTTCACCATGTTGTCCAGGCTGGTCTCGAACTACTGACCTCAGGTGATCCACCTCCTTCAGCTTTCCATAGTGCTGCGATTACAGGCATGAGCCACTGTGCCTGGCCTATCATTAATTTTGAAATGGTCATTATTACCTTCTGCTTGGTTCTCTCCCGCTAATGTTCCCTTGGTGTATATTATGCCTTTTGAATTTGTCCCACAGTTCTTGGATGCTCTGTGTTTTTTTTTTCATTATTTTTTCTCCTTGTATTTCAGTTTGGGAAGTTTCTATTAATATCTCTTCAAACCCACTGAGTGGTTTTGATTTATAGCATTTTCTTTTGATTCTTTCTTAGTTTCCATCTTTCTGCTTTCATTACCCATATGTTTTGCATGTTGTCTGTTGTTTCCCATTAAAGCCCTTAACGTAATCATAATTATTTAAAATTCCCTGTCTGAGAGTCCCCAAATCTGTGCCATATCTAAATCTTGTTCTTATATTTGCTTTGCCTTTTCAGACTAGACTTTTTCTTGCCTTTTTTTTTTTTTTGAGACGGAGTTTCACTCTTGTTGCCCAGGCTGGAGTGCAATGGCACAATTTCGGCTTACTGCAACCTCCACCTCCCAGGTTCAAGTGACTCTCCTGCCTCAGCCTCCCGAGTAGCTGAGATTACAGACACCTGCCACCACGCCTGGCTAATTTTTTGTATTTTTTAGTAGAGACGGGGTTTCACCATATTGGCGAGGCTGGTCTCGAACTCCTGACCTCAGGTGATCTACCCGCCTTGGCCTCCCAAAGTGCCAAGATTATAGGCGTGAGCCACCGCACCCAGGCTTTTCTTGTCTTTAACATGCTTTGTAATTTTCTTGTTGAAAGACAAATACTATGTATCAAGTAATAGGAACTGAGATAAATAGGCCTTAAAGGGATGTTTTTATGTTAATCTAGCTAGGAGTTGGGCTGTGTTTCATGTTTTCTATAGCTGTAGGTGCCAGAGGCTTCAGATTTCTGTAGTGTGCTTGCCTGTTGTTTTGGGGCTTCTTTCTTAAATGTAGTCTGAATCTTACAGCTCTTTCAGTTATAATCCACTGGACTGCCATCATACTGGTGCCCTGTTGGTCTAGTGGTAGGTAACATGTGGGGAAGTTCTATAATCTTCTGACAATATAGAAATCTTAAATTTATGGTTAAGATTAAAAGTTCTCTAATTTTATGATTTTATGATTATAGAATCAAATGATCTTGCTTATAAGTCATGTTTATGAATATGGAATTCTCATTCTAATGATGAAATCTCAGTCTTTTCGTGGGTCTGTGTTCCTGGCTGTGATCCTCACAAGTGTTTCTTGCCTCCTGCACCCTTTGGCGAGTCGGGAAGTCTAGCTGGGATTGGAGTTGGAGAATTGTTCTTCCCCCAGATGGGGCAAGCCTCTGGTAAAGTGCTTCTCCCTTGAGAGTGGGCATTTGTAGGGGAATGCTCTGGGTGTATTTCACAATGGTCACTTTTCCATTCCCCTGACAGAGCCTTAGAGGGGCTCTTTCCTGACTTTTTACTGCAAGAACCTGGTGGGGTTCCTGGAGGTAAAACCCATGAAAGTATGTCACCCCCCCACCACACTCCCTTGGCAAGGCTGCATTCTCCGAGAGTTTCTCACTGTCACACCAGTCCACCTTTAACCTCCAGCAATTCATCACTCACCAATTAAGTGTTCCTTTCAGATTAAGACTAGCACTTCTGTTCCACATCAGCAGTTGATGGCTGTAACTCTCTGGATTCATCTGTCTCTCCAGATTGCAAGGTGTCTTTTAAATTTCCCAAAGGAGAAAAAGGCTACTTCTCATCCAAATTTTTGTCTAAATAGAGTTTAAATCCACTTACCCATTTATAATGGTGATGGCCTTTGAGGAAGCTGATGTAGGTGTCCTGAGCTGCATTTCAGGTTTGCAGGTGAGGTTAGGCTTGGAGCTTCTCCACAGCAGATTATACACATGCGACCAGCCTAGCCCATAGCTATGCTCCCAACAAGACCTCAGAGACCTCAGCCACCAAGCATGCATTTCTGTGTAGCAGGGCTAGAGGGACATTGCTCACAGGTGTGCCTATCAGGCAAGGAGAGAGAATATGCCTGTACACAGCTTCCCAAGAAGCCAACTTTCTCCTTCTGCAGGAGCTTTCGTGCAGGGAAGAGATAGGCCTAAGGTGTCCTAGAATTTATCTGCATTGCTGGGAAACTGCTATGTGTAGCAAGCTTTTTGAAAATACAGAGCTTGGGCATGGTATGGCAACTTTGTATTGCTTTTTGCACTAGAAGCTTTATTGTTAATGATGAAAGAGGGAAAAACCTTGATTGGTTGTTTTACACCTTACTGTTTTATTTTGAAGAAATATTTATGTTCCCAAAGGTTAAAAAAAAACCACCAACTCTTTTTTTTTTTTTTAATTTTTTTTTTCTTTTATTATTATTATTATTATTATTATTATTATACTTTAGGTATATCTCCCAATGCTATCCCTCCCCCCTCCCCCCAACCCACAACAGTCCCCGAAGTGTGATGTTCCCCTTCCTGTGTCCATGTGTTCTCATTGTTCAATTCCCACCTATGAGTGAGAATATGCGGTGTTTGGTTTTTTGTTCTTGCGATAGTTTACTGAGAATGATGATTTCCAATTTCATCCATGTCCCTACAAAGGACATGAACTCATCATTTTTTATGGCTGCATAGTATTCCATGGTGTATATGTGCCACATTTTCTTAATCCAGGCTATCATTGTTGGACATTTGGGTTGGTTCCAAGTCTTTGCTATTGTGAATCATGCAGCAATAAACATACGTGTGCATGTGTCTTTATAGCAGCATGATTTATAGTCCTTTGGGTATATACCCAGTAATGAGATGGCTGGGTCGAATGGAATTTCTAGTTCTAGATCCCTGAGGAATCGCCACACTGACTTCCACAAGGGTTGAACTAGTTTACAGTCCCACCAACAGTGTAAAAGTGTTCCTATTTCTCCACATCCTCTCCAGCACCTGTTGTTTCCTGACTTTTTAATGATCGCCATTCTAACTGGTGTGAGATGGTATCTCATTGTGGTTTTGATTTGCATTTCTCTGATGGCCAGTGATGGTGAGCATTTTTTCATGTGTTTTTTGGCTGCATAAATGTCTTGTTTTGAGAAGTGTCTGTTCATGTCCTTCGCCCACTTTTTGATGGGGTTGTTTGTTTTTTTCTTGTAAATTTGTTGGAGTTCATTGTAGATTCTGGATATTAGCCCTTTGTCAGATGAGTAGGTTGCGAAAATTTTCTCCCATTTTGTAGGTTGCCTGTTCACTCTGATGGTAGTTTCCTTTGCTGTGCAGAAGCTCTTTAGTTTAATTAGATCCCATTTGTCAATTTTGGCTTTTGTTGCCATTGCTTTTGGTGTTTTAGACATGAAGTCCTTGCCCATGCCTATGTCCTGAATGGTATTGCCTAGGTTTTCTTCTAGGGTTTTTATGGTTTTAGGTCTAACATTTAAGTCTTTAATCCATCTTGAATTGATTTTTGTATAAGGTGTAAGGAAGGGATCCAGTTTCAGCTTTCTACATATGGCTAGCCAGTTTTCCCAGCACCATTTATTAAATAGGGAATCCTTTCCCCATTTCTTGTTTTTCTCAGGTTTGTCAAAGATCAGATGGTTGTAGATATGTGGCATTATTTCTGAGGGCTCTGTTCTGTTCCATTGATCTATATCTCTGTTTTGGTACCTGTACCATGCTGTTTTGGTTACTGTAGCCTTGTAGTATAGTTTGAAGTCAGGTAGCGTGATGCCTCCAGCTTTGTTCTTTTGGCTTAGGATTGACTTGGCGATGCGGGCTCTTTTTTGGTTCCATATGAACTTTAAAGTAGTTTTTTCCAATTCTGTGAAGAAAGTCATTGGTAGCTTGATGGGGATGGCATTGAATCTGTAAATTACCTTGGGAAGGATGGCCATTTTCATGATATTGATTCTTCCTACCCATGAGCATGGAATGTTCTTCCATTTGTTTGTATCCTCTTTTATTTCCTTGAGCAGTGGTTTGTAGTTCTCCTTGAAGAGGTCTTTCACATCCCTTGTAAGTTGGATTCCTAGGTATTTTATTCTCTTTGAAGCAATTGTGAATGGGAGTTCACTCATGATTTGGCTCTCTGTTTGTCTGTTATTGATGTATAAGAATGCTTGTGATTTTTGCACATTGATTTTGTATCCTGAGACTTTGCTGAAGTTGCTTATCAGCTTAAGGAGATTTTGGGCTGAGACAATGGGGTTTTCTAGATATACTATCATGTCATCTGCAAACAGGGACAATTTGACTTCCTCTTTTCCTAATTGAATACCCTTGATTTCCTTATCCTGCCTAATTGCCCTGGCCAGAACTTCCAACACTATGTTGAATAGAAGTGGCGAGAGAGGGCATCCCTGTCTTGTGCCAGTTTTCAAAGGGAATGCTTCCAGTTTTTGCCCATTCAGTATGATATTGGCTGTGGGTTTGTCATAAATAGCTCTTATTATTTTGAGATACGTCCCATCAATTCCTAATTTATTGAGAGTTTTTAGCATGAAGGGTTGTTGAATTTTGTCAAAGGCCTTTTCTGCATCTATCGATATAATCATGTGGTTTTTGTCTTTGGTTCTGTTTATATGCTGGATTACATTTATTGATTTGCGTATATTGAACCAGCCTTGCATCCCAGGGATGAAGCCCACTTGATCATGGTGGATAAGCTTTTTGATGTGCTGCTGGATTCGGTTTGCCAGTATTTTATTGAGGATTTTTGCATCAATGTTCATCAAGGATATTGGTCTAAAATTCTCTTTTTTGGTTGTGTCTCTGCCAGGCTTTGGTATCAGGATGATGCTGGCCTCATAAAATGAGTTAGGGAGGATTCCCTCTTTTTCTATTGATTGGAATAGTTTCAGAAGGAATGGTACCAGCTCCTCCTTGTACCTCTGGTAGAATTCGGCTGTGAACCCATCTGGTCCTGGACTTTTTTTGGTTGGTAAGCTATTGATTATTGCCACAATTTCAGCTCCTGTTATTGGTCTATTCAGAGATTCAACTTCTTCTTGGTTTAGTCTTGAGAGGGTGTATGTGTTGAGGAATTTATCCATTTCTTCTAGATTTTCTAGTTTATTTGCATAGAGGTGTTTGTAATATTCTCTGATGGTAGTTTGTATTTCTGTGGGATTGGTGGTGATATCCCCTTTATCATTTTTTATTGCATCTATTTGATTCTTCTCTCTTTTTTTCTTTATTAATCTTGCTAGCGGTCTATCAATTTTGTTGATCCTTTCAAAAAACCAGCTCCTGGATTCATTTATTTTTTGAAGGGTTTTTTGTGTCTCTATTTCCTTCAGTTCTGCTCTGATTTTAGTTATTTCTTGCCTTCTGCTAGCTTTTGAATGTGTTTGCTCTTGCTTTTCTAGTTCTTTTAATTGTGATGTTAGGGTGTCAATTTTGGATCTTTCCTGCTTTCTCTTGTGGGCATTTAGTGCTATAAATTTCCCTCTACACACTGCTTTGAATGCATCCCAGAGATTCTGGTATGTTGTGTCTTGGTTCTCGTTGGTTTCAAAGAACATCTTTATTTCTGCCTTCATTTCGTTATGTACCCAGTAGTCATTTAGGAGCAGGTTGTTCAGTTTCCACGTAGTTGAGCGGTTTTGAGTGAGATTCTTAGTCCTGAGTTCTAGCTTGATTGCACTGTGATCTGAGAGACAGTTTGTTACAATTTCTGTTCTTTTACATTTATTGAGGAGAGCTTTACTTCCAAGGATATGGTCAGTTTTGGAATAGGTGTGGTGTGGTGCTGAAAAAAATGTATATTCTGTTGATTTGGGGTGGAGAGTTCTGTAGATGTCTATTAGGTCTGCTTGGTGCAGAGCTGAGTTCAATTCCTGGGTATCCTTGTTGACTTTCTGTCTCGTTGATCTGTCTAATGTTGACAGTGGGGTGTTAAAGTCTCCCATTATTAATGTGTGGGAGTCTAAGTCTCTTTGTAGGTCACTCAGGACTTGCTTTATGAATCTGGGTGCTCCTGTATTGGGTGCATATATATTTAGGATAGTTAGCTCTTCTTGTTGAATTAATCCCTTTACCATTATGTAATGGCCTTCTTTGTCTCTTTTGATCTTTGTTGGTTTAAAGTCTGTTTTATCAGAGACTAGGATTGCAACCCCTGCCTTTTTTTGTTTTCCATTTGCTTGGTAGATCTTCCTCCATCCTTTTATTTTGAGCCTATGTGTGTCTCTGCACGTGAGATGGGTTTCCTGAATACAGCACACTGATGGGTCTTGAGTCTTTATCCAGTTTGCCAGTCTGTGTCTTTTAATTGGAGCATTTAGTCCATTTACATTTAAAGTTAATATTGTTATGTGTGAATTTGATCCTGTCATTATGATGTTAGCTGGATATTTTGCTCGTTAGTTGATGCAGTCTCTTCCTAGTCTCAATGGTCTTTACATTTCGGTATGATTTTGCAGTGGCTGGTACCGGTTGTGCCTTTCCATGTTTAGCGCTTCCTTCAAGAGCTCTTTTAGGGCAGGCCTGGTGGTGACAAAATCTCTCAGCATTTGCTTGTCTGTAAAGTATTTTATTTCTCCTTCACTTATGAAGCTTAGTTTGGCAGGATATGAAATTCTGGGTTGAAAATTCTTTTCTTTAAGAATGTTAAATATTGGCCCCCACTCTCTTCTGGCTTGTAGGGTTTCTGCCGAGAGATCTGCTGTTAGTCTGATGGGCTTCCCTTTGATGGTAACCCGTCCTTTCTCTCTGGCTGCCCTTAACATTTTTTCCTTCATTTCAACTTTGGTGAATCTGACAATTATGTGTCTTGGAGTTGCTCTTCTCGAGGAGTATCTTTATGGCGTTCTCTGTATTTCCTGAATCTGAATGTTGGCCTGCCTTGCTAGATTGGGGAAGTTCTCCTGGATAATATCCTGCAGAGTGTTTTCCAACTTGTTTCCATTCTCTCCATCACTTTCAGGTACACCAATCAGACGTAGATTTGGTCTTTTCACATAGTCCCACATTTCTTGGAGGCTTTGCTTGTTTCTTTTTATTCTTTTTTCTCTAAACTTCCCTTCTCGCTTCATTTCATTCATTTCATCTTCCAGGGCTGATACCCTTTCTTCCATTTGATCGCATTGGCTCCTGAGGCTTCTGCATTCTTCACGTAGTTCTCGAGCCTTGGTTTTCAGCTCCATCAGCTCCTTTAAGCACTTCTCTGTATTGGTTATTCTAGTTATACATTCTTCTAAATTTTTTTCAAAGTTTTCAACTTCTTTGCCTTTGGTTTGAATATCCTCCCATAGCTCGGAGTAATTTGATCGTCTGAAGCCTTCTTCTCTCAGCTCGTCAAAGTCATTCTCCGTCCAGCTTTGTTCCGTTGCTGGTGAGGAACTGCGTTCCTTTGGAGGAGGAGAGGTACTCTGGTTTTTAGAGTTTCCAGTTTTTCTGCTCTGTTTTTTCCCCATCTTTGTGGTTTTATCTACTTTTGGTCTTTGATGATGGTGATGTACAGATGGGTTTTTGGCGTGGATGTCCTTTCTGTTAGTTTTCCTTCTAACAGACAGAACCCTCAGCTGCAGGTCTGTTGGAGTACCTGGCCGGCCGTGTGAGGTGTCAGTCTGCCCCTGCTGGGGGGTGCCTCCCAGCTAGGCTGCTCGGGGGTCAGGGGTCAGGGACCCACTTGAGGAGGCAGTCAGCCCATTCTCAGATCTCCAGCTGCGTGCTGGGAGAACCACTGCTCTCCTCACAGCTGTCAGACAGGGACATTTAAGTCTGCAGAGGTTACTGCTCTCTTTTTGTTTGTCTGTGCCCTGCCCCCAGAGGTGGAGCCTACAGAGGCAGGCAGGCCTCCTTGAGCTGTGGTGGGCTCCACCCAGTTCAAGCTTCCAGGCTGCTTTGTTTACCTAAGCGAGCCTGGGCAATGGCGGGCGCCCCTCCCCCAGCCTCGCTGCCGACTTGCTGTTTGATCTCAGACTGCTGTGCTAGCAATCAGCGAGACTCCGTGGGCGTAGGACCCTCTGAGCCAGGTGCGGGCTATACTCTCTTGGGGCACCGTTTCCTAAGCCCGTCGGAAAAGCACAGTATTCGGGTGGGAGTGGCCCGATTTTCCAGGTGCCGTCTGTCACCCCTGGAAGGGGAACTCCCTGACCCCTTGCGCTTCCCCAGTGAGGCAATGCCTCGCCCCTGCTTTGGCTGGCGCACGGTGCGCTCACCCACTGACCTGTGCCCACTCTCTGGCACTCCCTAGTGAGATGAACACGGTACCTCAGATGGAAATGCAGAAATCACCCGTCTCTGCGTGGCTTGCGCTGGGAGCTGTAGACCGGAGCTGTAGACCGGAGCTGTTCCTATTCAGCCATCTTGGCTCCTCCCCCCCTTTTTTTTTTCTTTTTTGAGATGGAGTTTTGCTCTTATTGGCCAGGCTGGAGTGCAGTGGCATGATCTTGTCTCACTGCAACCTCCACCCCCCGGGTTCAAGTGATTCTCCTGCCTCAGCCTCCTGAGTAGCTGGGATTACAGGTGCCCATCACCACACTGGCTAATTTTTGTATTTTTAGTAGAGCCATGTTGACCAGGCTGGTCTTGAACTCCTGACCTCAAGTGAGCTGCCTGCCTCAGCCTCCCAGAGTGCTGGGATTACAGGCGTGAGCCACTACACCCGGCCACCAACTCTTTTAAAAGTTGTTTTCAAGGGCTAAGAAATAGCATTTTGAGGTAATAATATTTCTGAATTTTATGTAATTCATATTTTCTAAATTGTATATAATTCAGTGTTTTCCTTATTCTAATCAATCCAAGATACATTTGTGAATATATTTCTATGTCCCAGATACTACTTATATTAACTTCAGTATACTAATTAAAGAACTGAGCCCTGAAACTTAAGTTTTGCCCAGGTCACATTTGATGGCTAGTGGCAGAGTTGATTGGTTTTATGTAAATTGATCCCTTTTTTTAACAGTTACAATTTTGAAATATTTTATTTTATTTTATTTATTTTTGAGATGGACTCTCACTCTGTTGCCTAGGCTGTAGTGCAGTGGCATGATCTCGGCTTGCTGCAACTTCTGCCTCCTAGGTTCAAGCAATTCTCCTGCCTCCCGTGTAGCTGGGATTACAGGCGTGTGCCACCACACCCATCTAATTTTTGTATTTTTAGTAGAGATGGAGTTTCACCATGTTGGCCAGGCTGGTCTCGAGCTCCTAACCTCAAATGATCCACCCACCTTGGCCTCCCAAAGTGTTGGGATTACAGGTGTGAGCCACTGCACCTGGCCATTGAAAAATTTTAAATTAATATATAATTTGTATACATTAAAATTCACCTTTGAAAAATATTCAGTTCAATAAATGTTGAACTGCGTAGGGTCATGTAGCCACCACCATAGTCAAAATAAAGAATATTTTCATTAACCCCTCCAATTTGCTCTTTTTCTAAGTGTTTTAAAGTTTTAGATTTTATTCTTAGGTCTGCGACCCATTTTGAGTGGATTTTTGCGAAAAACGTGAAGAAGTGTTGACCTAGTTTCTTTTCTTTCTCTCCTTCCTTCTTTTGCAAATGAATGTCCATTTATTTGGGCACCATTTGTTGAACTGCCTTTTCGTCTTTGCTGAAAATCAATTAACATATATGTACACCAAAAATTTCTGAACTCTCTCTTTTATTTCATTGATGGGTATATCTATAAACCTCACAAGTTTTAAATTGATTAGTGTGGTTAAGCCCTCACACTTACTGTCATCACTATTTCACCACTTACTTGAGCTGTGACATGCCAAAAAAGTACAAAGCAAAGCTATTTCTCTCTATATTTTTGACTTTCTTAAGTGCCTCAGACAACGGTAACTCATTGACATTTATACCTCAGAGCTAAAATACAGAGATTACATTTGGATCAACACCTTCAGTACTTATATCCTGAAACTAATTATGTTGCCAGTATAATGAAATGAAAATGTTAACATGTTTAAGCCTGTCATGTGAAAATATTTCAGATGTCACAATGAAACCATTTATGCCATCCTTGTCATGGGTTGTCTCTGGTCCTATAATTACTTTCTGGCTTCTAGAAAATCCGTTTGAATATTTAAAATATTCAAGAATAAAACATTACTGAGAAAGCAGAGATGGCTCTTTCTCTGACCTCCTAGTAAAAGTGTCTTTGTTTTTGTCTAACTTCATCTTGCCTGCCCTGAGTTTGAATTGCGCATCAAGATTGGGGGTACCCTGACTTTTTCCTTGCCTACATCCAAAGCAAGACTTCCTTGGTTCCTTTGACAAGAGCTGTAGTCCACCAGATGATTTAAATCTAAGATACTCTTTCTCTCCAAGTCCATACTTAGTTGTAGGTAGATTTTGTCTCTATTGGCAGTGTCGGGAGTAGAGATAGAGCACCAATCACTAAAAACTGTGCTCCTCCCTTTACCTCCAGGATCTGGAATTCTGAATTAGTCACTCCTGGGCATAGCCATGGCTGTTGGGGGAGAGGAATGAGAGAGGAAGTTTTTCACCTTGACGCATCCTGGGAACCCTGATCTCATCTGTTCTATTCACCAGTAGCTCTCATTCTCAAAGTACCGTTCGGCGGCTTTCTTCGGCTTTGGAAACTTTCATCTCTGCCCTGGCACTCTTCACAGACTGAAGCTCCTTCCCACTCTGTACCATGCACATGGCTCAGCACCAGATTCCAAAAAGTTGGAGCTGGGCTTACAGATAGGAACATTCCTGCACCTGCTGAGGGTTGCACCAGGTTGCCTTCACTACACTGTGGTGTTTCCTGTTTGCTAAAGCCCTGGGCCTGTTTTCCAATTGACTGCTTGTGGAGTGTGACTCTGAAGGTACTCTGTCCCAACACTCTTGGATGACTCACAAAAGGCAAGTTATTGCCTTTTTCTTGATGTCATTTCCCTCTCTCCCTGATAAAGTGAGTAGTCCTCCTTATCACCCCTTTGCCGATGTCAGAGCACAACTCATTATGCCAGGCTTGGGGGTTTACAGAGTTCCTCAGCACTTTGCAACACTCCCTCCTCCCCACTCTACCCCAGTGTTACAACAGACCCTCTTATCTCCCTTTTCTTGAGGGCATTACAGCCAGGAATAACTAGCTGAGTGGTGCTAAATGAAATGTATTCTAAGCCTCCCATTAAGCCACCCACCCTCATTGTGCTTGTGGTACCTTATTTATAGGGACTCCTGTAATTGGAGAACATCTCTCCCCTTAGTTCTCTTTCTTTCCCTTCAAGCAGAAGCCAGCTGGGGTCAGAGGAGAGGCTGCTTTCACCTGCAGTCTCCATCACTCCGTCTGGCTTTCCAGATCTCAGTCTTATAGGGGGACACCTGCGCAAATGATTCCAGGGCATTTCGTCATGCCTGCCCTTGCCCTCTTTCCCAAGACACAACTGCCGGAGGCAGCCATTTAAAAATGTGGTATGTAGTCTTTTAGACTCCTTTATACATTTCCCTTTTTTACATACATGGGGTGATACTACATACTGTAGGCTTCTCTGTTTGTGTACTCCTATATTGATGGCATTTTTCATGTTCTCAGCTGCATGAAATTCCATCGTATAATTCTAGCGTGGTTTACTTCACCAGGTCCTTATTGACTGTTGTTCCTGTTGCTACAATTTTCAGATGTTGTGAAAACAGTCCCATGGACATCAGTGTATATACAGTTTTGTACACCTGAACAATGATTTTCTTAGAAGTGGAACTAATAGAACTTTCATTTTGATACACGCTACCCTTTAGAAAAGTAGCACCATTTGGCTGGGTGCAGTGTCTCACACCTGTAATCCCAGCACTTTGGGAGGCTGAGGCGGGCGGATCATGAGGTCAGGAGATCGAGACCATCCTGGCTAATACGGTGAAACGCCATCTCTACTAAAAATACAAAAAAAATTAGCTGGGCCTGGTGGCGGGCGCCTGTAGTCCCAGCTACTCAGGAGGCTGAGGCAGGAGAATGGCGTGAACCCGGGACGCAGAGCTTGCAGTGAGCCGAGATGGTGCAACTGCACTCCAGCCTGGGCAACAGAGCGAGACTTCATCTCAAAAGAAAAGAAAAGAAAAGAAAAGAAAAGTAGCACCATTTATGCTCTCACCAGCTGTATATAAGGGTCACCTTTTCCCCCACACACTTGCTAGCAATGAACTTTAGCCTTCTTTTTCATCTAAGACCATACCCATACCAATGGAAACATGGTATTTTATTGTTTCAGTTTGTATTTCTGTAATTATTCATGGGACTGAGCATCATTTAATATACGTAATAGTCATTTGGATTTTTTCTGTGAATTGTCTGTTCGTATCTTTTTTCTACTATGGTGTTCATCTTTTCTGTGTTGCTTTGTAAGAGTTCTTTATATGGTAAAAATATTAACTCTTTGTTTTGTGTATACATTACAGATATTTCCCCCAGTTTGGTGTTGGTTTTTTAATTTCGATTCCAATGTCTTTTAATAAATGGACCTTAAAATTTTTATGCAACTAAATCTGTTGTAGTTTCCTTTGTGGCTTTTGGTTTTTCATTCTTTTCCTGATCAAATATTATAAAAATATTTAAATGTCTTTATTGTTCCAATGATTTTTAAAAATCTTTTACACCTGGAAGATCTGTCTTGTTATGAGGGTGATTATGGTAGAATGACTTCCCACGTGAATGGTAGAAGGGTCATCTGAAGTCACCTTTTGGCAGGTCTGGAATCTTATGAACACTGCAGAAACTAGGTAGAACCTAGAGCCCAGTTTGATGACATTGGTGTGTCTACACAGAGGTTTACACAGTTTCCTCAAGTGTTTCATTAGTAAATGAGAGGTAGAACCTGTGATTCTCTTGTTATTGTTATTAAGTTGAACAAACCTTTTATTTCCAGCCTTACTCAAATCTATACCAACTTTATAATCTGTAAGCCACTAACAAGTCAGGCTAGATTTTTCTGTATAAAGAGAAAGAGTCCTGGCTAAGCAATATGTTAATTACTATTGTAGCCACTCTGAGAAACACAATGGACACCCTTTCAAAATTTGTTTCAGATGTTGAGACTGATGATGACACACACACACACACACACCAAGAGTGTGAAAAGGTTAATTATGTACATAATTGTGGTCTCCAGAGAGAGCAGAGCAGGCATCCCAAGTGAGTCTCAAATGGCTTAAGAGGGCAGGAAAGGAGAAGCCTGGCTAGGGATTTTATTAGGGTTGTGGCTGGGGCTGGAGAGAGGATTCCTTTATGCAGGCAGTGGTTTGCATGGTTGGAATCTTCCCCCATTGCCAAAGGAGGGAGCCCCCAGACTTTCTTATCAGCTTACCCAGTTATGGGGCAGAGTGGCAGAGGGAGGGTGAGGCTCAAAAGCAGATAGCAGTCAGATGTCAAAAACCAGAGTTAGACTCCTTATAATCGCCAGTCACTGAGCAGTTACATTGACATATCCTTAGGCTCCTTCAAGCGCTGAAGGGTGGGAGCACTGGTATATCGGAGAGTTCGCTCCCCCAAAGTGCTAGTTTACGTTCATGTTTATGTAGTTGCTAATGGCAAGAAACAACCAACCAACCATTATTAAAAATAAAAACATTTGTGTCAGGAGCTTCAAATGATCATGATGTGGGTGTTGACCACATCTACCCTGAGGCAGCTGGATGGCCCTGACTTTTATGTTGAGACAGATTTTAAATGACTCAACCACGTGGACATACAACCACCTTGTACTCCTCTAACAATAACGCCTGTCCCTGAGTTTTTTTGTTACTTGGTGATTTAGTTACTAATGTCCTATGAATCATATGACAGCAATGCATTTATTTCTAACATACTGAGTATCAAAGCTCGGGTAAACTGTGGCTATTTTCCTTTGTGAAAATTCCATTCGTTGATATGTGATTTTCTCATTTCCTCCTGAAACCATTCCATCATTGTCAGTAATCTTATTCTCTCTCTTTAGGCAGCAGTTACGGCTCTTGACTGCTTGCTTTTCAGATTTTCTGTCTTTCTTGGTAACCACTTTGATCAGTACAAACTGACGTAGTATAGAATTTATTTCTTGGATATGCCTGCTTTTGTTGAGAGTGTAAATGGCCATTTGAGTTCAGTGGGTTCTTTGACTTAGATTAACTACGTATATCTTTGTGACCATTTTTAGTTTGAGATAAATTGGACTCCATGTTCAATACTAATTTTCAAGGCCTGAATGATTGGGTTGGCAAAACTGAAGAATCAAATATTACTCATTTTTCACCACTTAATGCTATGCTATGTGATTAATTTTTGCATTCTGTAAAGCTTGTCATATACCAGGCTGTTGTGTCATAAATTCCATTTGTAGTTATTTGTTTTTAAAAGATTAGTATTCTCTTCTTTTGTTTCTATACTACCATGCCTTTTTAAATCCTTTGATACATGTTTCCTACATAGGTTTTTGTTGTGTGTTAGATAGTTTGCTTTCATTTTCAAGGCATTATTCAAGTGTCTTTCACTGCAGAAATCCTTTTTATTCCATTTCTCTGCTTGTCAGAATTCCAAACCAGAAATTTCTGAGAGAGCAACAGGAATTTCACACTTAGATCAAGTTCATGAGGTTGAGAGATTTCTTTGCTAGACATATTTGGCAGAAATAAAAATTGTTAATATAGAAACCTCTCAAAAATTAAAAATGGGAAAGTAACAATCCTTGATCCAGCTTTTCTGGAAAATGTTGGACAAAATTTTACTTAAAACAGGGGCAATAATTTTCAAGTCATGAGTGATATTGGCTTCTTGTACTTAAAACTAAAACTTCAGTAGTAAAATGCAAATAAATCGTAATGTCAGCATTAACATGGATTAGATTTGTTTGTTAAGTCAAATGGAATTATATCAGTAAGCTCTGAACTCAGAAAAGTTTCAGCAATTACTGTACAATCCTGACAGAACCTATACTATAACATGACCAATGTAATCATTATAATCTGTCAAAATTACATTTAGTGTACCTACATGTTGATTATTGAAAGAGAACTATATCTTGTTCCTTATGAAAATAAACACAATACTAATATGATGATGAAATAATGCTATAAAAGTATAATCATGATGTTCAGACATAATTTCCCCAAAACAGGTATCTAAAATGTTAAACTTTAATCATCCTGTTGGCACAGTTGGCAGCATGTCAGTCTTATAAAATGTTAAACTTTAAAACAATCTGATGATCCTCCAATGTTACTATTTAATGTTGTAGTTTATGCTTATGTTCATAAGAAAATATGGCAATGTCAAATATTGTTCTCATTTACCATTAGAATGTTTCTGTTATCCTTCAAGAGGTCTGAATAAATCATGGAACCATGTTCAAGGGCTGCTGTATTAGTAAGTAGTTACTTATTTCTCTTGGTCAGTGAATCAGATTTTAGCATGTGATTGCATGGCATCTTAAAGCATTTGGAAAGGCTGGAATTAGGAGTGGCATGATGTTTTCATGTTTCTAATATGTAGAATCTGTACTAAAGATATAAAGATATAATAGCTAATTTTATGTATCAACTTGACCAAGCCATGGTGCCCAGTTGTTTAGTCTAATACCAGTCTAGGTGTTGCTGTGAAGGTATTGTTTAGACTGATTAACACTTAAATCAGTAGGCTTTGAGCTAAGCATATTACTCTCCATAATGTACGTGGGCCTCGTCCAATCAGTTAAAGATATTATGAGAAATGAGCGAGGTCCCCAGAGAAAGGAGTTCTGTCTCCAGCCTGGTCTGCAGATTTGAGACTTTCCAGCTCCCACAATCACATGAGTCAATTCATATATATATATATATATCCTTTTGGTTCTGTTTCTCTGGAGAACCCTGACTAACTGGTAATTAAAAGTTAATATAAATGCTCCTTGACTTATGATGGGGTTATGTCCCGATAAACTCACCATTAGTTGAAAACATCATAAGTGTAAAATACATTTAATACCCTGATAAACCCATCAGAAAAGTTTTGAAAAATGTAAGTTGGCCAGGTGAGGTGGCTCACACCTGTAATCCCAGCACTTTGGGTGGCTGAGGCGGGTGGATCACCTGAGGTCCGGAGTTCCAAACCAGTCTGGGCAACATGGCAAAACCCTTTCTCTACTAAAAATACAAAAATTAGCCAGATGTGGTGGCACACACCTGTAATCCCAGCTACTTGGGAGGCTGAGACAGGAGAGAATCGCTTGAACCTGGGAGGCCGAGGTTGCAGTGAGCTGAGATTGCGCCACTGCACTCCAGTCTGGGCAACAGAGCAAGACTCCATCTCAAAAAAAAAAAAAAAAAGAAAGAAAGAAAAAAGTAAGTCAAACCATCACAAGCCAAGATGCTATATTCTAAAATATAAAAGACCCCAACCCCATTATGTGACATTACCTTCTCGATAGTATTCCTCTAAACTCTGCTCAGCCTGCCTTTTTTTCTTTTCTTTTCTTTTCTTTTCTTTTCTTTTCTTTTCTTTCTTTCTTTCTTTCTTTCTTTCTTTCTTTCTTTCTTTCTTTCTTTCTCTTTCTTTCTTTCTTTTTCTTTTTTTTTGTGAGACAGGTTCTCACTTTATTGCCCTTTATTGGAGTGAAGTGGTGCAGTCATAGCTCCCTACAGTCTCAAACTCTTGGGTTCAATCAGTCCTCCTGTCTCAGCCTCCTGAATAGCTGGGAATACAGGTGCATGCCACTACACCTGGCTCATTAAAACAAATTTTTTTTTGTAGACATGAGAGCTAACTATGTTGCCCAGGTTAGTCTTGAACTCCTGGTCTCCAGTGATCCTCCTGCTTTGGCCTCCAAAGTGTTGGGATTATAGATGTGAGCTACTGTAGCCAGTCTTATCTTTTATATAAAGGATATCTGAATACTATTTTAGA
Source organism: Pongo abelii (assembly GCF_028885655.2). Lineage (NCBI taxonomy): Eukaryota > Metazoa > Chordata > Mammalia > Primates > Hominidae > Pongo > Pongo abelii. The sequence goes on from NC_072006.2 coordinate 16,174,694, forward strand.
AATTGGTTATTTTTAATTCTGCTTTGTCCTGAACGACTCTTTCTGCATTTTGTGACCCCTTAGGTACAATCCTCATACTGATGTTGAAAGATGGCTTTTGTGTGTGGTGATAAACCATGGGGAGAAGAATTATGGTATTAATTTCCTGCCTGGAAAGATAGAGATGGCTCCATTGTGGGACTTGCCCATGCATTCGAACAGCCTGTTTCACATGTCTGTAGACAAGTTATAAAATGAATGTTCCTGTTGTGCTAGGGCTGAGATGAAGGGAAAATTATATTCCTTATGCCCTCTTTTCTCACTTACAAGGTAAAATCAGGTTAATCTAGAAGGAGGAAGTAGTCACAGAACATTTATGTGGTCTGAAGTTTGTGTGTGGAAGTGAGAAGAGTCAGTTGTATTCTCTCTGATGGTGGCAGTGGCAGTAGTGTTACAGGTCAAAGAGATTCAGAGAGCACCGACTGATGCAGTATCCTCCTGCTGTCATTTCCATTGATCACTGCCTAGTTGCCAATTAGTGGAACAGCATAGGACCCCTAAAACATGTAGCTTCACATGATCTTTCCTTAGTGCTTTGGCCATTTGCTATCAACAATTTTTTTTTTTTTTTGAGACAAAGTCTCACTCTGTCGCCCAGGCTGGAGTGCAGTGGCACCATCTCTGTTCACTGCAACCTCCACCTCCTGGGTTCAAGCAATTCTCATGCCTCAGCCTCCCGAGTAGCTGGGATTACAGGTGCATGCCACCACAGCCAGCTAATTTTTGTATTTTTAGTAGAGATGGGGTTTCACCATGTTGGCCAGGCTGGTCTCAAACTCCTGACCTCAGTTGATCCACCCGCCTTGGCCTCCCAAAGTGCTGAGATTACAGACATCAGCCACCGCGCCTGGCTGGTTATCAACACTTATTAAGCACCTGGTATATGCCAGAGCTTGTTTTAGCAGCTAGTGTTATGCAATATGAATAAAATCCAGTTTCTTCCCCTAAATAGATTGTTCCACTTTATAGTACAACATGACAAAGACTAGAACACAAATTTGTAAAAATTAACCATGGAAATACCATCCTTTCTTTCCTTTGTCTTGCCTACTTTGTCACAAATCAAATGTCTGTATAGGCTTGTGTCTCTTTCTGAATTCTATTCTATTCCATTAATCTATTTGTCTTTCCATGAACCAGTACCATACTGTCTTATTTACTGTAACTTTACAATAAGTTTGGATACCTGATTAAGTCCTCCTACTTTGTTCTTCTTCAAGATTATCTTGGCTAGTCTTGGTTCTATACATTTCCATGTAAATTTTAGAATCACTTTGTTAGTTCCTTAGAAAAAGTTTTTGAAATTTTATTTGGGACTGAATTGATTCTGTAGATCAATTTGGAATAATCACCTTATTTATGATGTTGAGTTTTCAAATCCATAAACATGGTGTGTTTCTTCTTTTGTTTAGTCTCTCAGTGTTTTATAGTTTACCTTATAAGAGTCTTCTTATAAATCTTTTGTTTGATTTATTTATAGGAATATAATTTTTAAAAGTTATTGTATAAGGTATGTTTTTAAATTTTCATTTTCTAATGGTCACTGTTATATACATAGTATATAAATACTTCAAATCCAGAAAATTTGCTAAATTCACTAACTAATAATTTATTTGTAGATTTGTTTGAACTTTCCATACATACAATCATATTGTCTGTGAATAAGGAAAATTTTAATTCTTCCTTTTCAATCCTTATAACACATCATAACAAAACTATGAATATAAATGAGGCTAGTTCAATATTCAAAAATTGATCAATGTAATTAACTTACCTTGTCAACAAATGAAAGAAGAAAAAGTATATGATCATCCCAATAGATGCAGAAAGAGAATGTGACAAAATTCGACTGCCATTCCTGATAAAAACTCTCAGAAAACTAGGACTAGAAGGGAACTTCCTCAACCTGACAAAGCATCTCTACAAAAAACCTGTCAGTAACATCACATTTGATAATAAAAGATAAAAAGAGTGTTTTTCTGGCCAGGCACAATGGCTCACACCTGTAATCCCAGGACTTTGGGAGGCTGAGGTGGGCGGATCATGAGGTCAGGAGTTCAAGACCCGCCTTACCAACATGGTAAAACCCCGTCTCTACTAAAAATACAAAAAAGTTAGCCGGGTGTGGTGGTGCACGCCCATAATCCCAGCTACTCTGAAGGCTGAGGCAGAACTGCTTGAACCCAGAAGGTGGAGGTTGCAGTGAGCCAAGATCACGCCACTGAACTCCAGCCTGGGCTGACAGAGCAAGACTCCATCTCAAAAAAGAAAAAAAGAAAAAAAAAAAAAACAGAGTGCTTTTCCCCTAATGTTGGGAACACGGCAAGGAAGTCCACTCACCACTCATATTTAACGTACTGGATGTCTTGGCTAATGCAAAAAGGCAAGAACAAGAAATAAAAAACTTATGGCGTGGGAAGGAAGAAATAAAACTGTGTTTATTTGCAGATGACATAATTGACTATGTAGAAAATCGCAAGGAATCTTCAGAAAAGCTACTAGAACTAATGAGTGAGTTTAGCAAGGTAATAGCATATAAAGTCAACATGCAAATATAATTATATTTCTGTAACTAGGAATGAATAATTAGAAACTGAAATCAAAATAGCACCAAAAAATGAAATAGCACCAAAAATGAGATTTTCAAATATAAATCTATCAAACTATGTGTAGGATCTGTATGCTTGCAACTGCAGAACTCTAATGAAAGAAATAAAAAATGGGCCGGGCGTGGTGGCTCATGCCTGTAATCCTAGCACTTTGGGAGGCCGAGGCGGGTGGACGAGGTCAGGAGTTCGAGACCAGCCTGACCAACATGGTGAAACCCTGTCTCTACTAAAAATACAAAAATTAGCCAGGCATGGTGGTTTGCGCCTGTTGTCTCAGCTACTCAGGAGGCTGAGGCAGGAAAATCGCTTGAACCCGGGAGGCGGAGGTTGCAGTGAGCCGAGATCGTACCACTGCACTCCAGCCTGGGCAACAGAGCAAGACTCCATCTCCAAAAAAGAAAAAGAACACAAAATAGATTGTAGACCTAGATAGATATAAAACCTGAAACTATAAAACTCTTCGGAGAAAGCAGAAGAAAATTGTTGTGATCTTTGGTTAGGCAAAGATTTTTTAGATATGACAATCCATAAAAAAAAAGCTATTAAATTGTCAAAACTGGAAACAACCGAAATATTCTTCAGTTGGGTAATGTATAAACAAATTTTTGTACATCTGTATGGTGGAATACATACAACCACATGGATGGATTTCAGATGTAGTATACTAAGTGAAAGAAGCTAGCCACAAAAGGCTACATCTTATATGATTCCATTATATGACATTCTGGAAAAGGTAACAGTCTAGTGACAGAGAACAGATCAGTGGTAAGACTGGGGGAATGGTTTGACTAGAAAGCAGTAAAATGAAGGAATTTGGAAGGAAGGATAATCAACTGTTTTGTATTGTGGTGGTTACATGACTGTACATTTGTCAAAACTAGTACCCTAAAAAGGGCAACTTTCACTACTATATGTAAATTATACTTCAACTTTAAAAAAGCTGCTACAAAAGGATAAATTAAAGTAGAATTGCTGAGTAAAATGATATGCATATTTTTATTCAAATGTCAAACTACTTTCCAGGAAGGTGGTCCAATTTAAATCCTCTTTCCCCATCCTTGCAGGAGACGGATTGGGCAGCAATGGGCTTTTCAATCATTTTAACTTTTGCCAAACTGATAAGTGAAAAATGTATCTTGATATTGTTTTATTTTCATTAAAAAATTTTTAAGTGAAGCCAAACATATTTCACATATTAAGTAATCATGAGTAGTCTTTATTTTTCTGAATTGTCTGTTAATGTTTTTTGTTTCTATTAAGGTGTTTATTCATTTCCTGTTTAATTTATAAGCACCTTTTGTTTGTTAGGAATAGTAACTTCATTTCTATTTGTCATTTTGATTCTAGCTTTATTATTTTGGACTCTACTTTGAGTTTTTTACTGATTAGTTATTCTCTTATAACTTTTATGATTATTGCTTCCACTACAACATTGTAGAGACTATGCCTTTAAGGTACTTAAGTATTTTCTGTAACCTAAATACTTGATCAAATTTTATAAATGTTTCCTGATGCTGGATAAGAAGGTAAGTTCTGTTTTTAAAGTAAAATGCTCGATGCTTATCATTTAAACCAACCTTTATATTATTCAGATAGATTTCAATGCTTCTGACTTGGATTGGAAAAAGCATATCAGAATAATCAGAAATTTATGCTCAGTTCACCTCTCTTCCATACGTTTTATTCTGATCCAATGGGACTCATTTATTCTGGCTCCTGCTTCTCTTGTTGAGAACAGTAGTATTATAGTCCTTCTTACTCAGCTCAGAGGTGAATCTCTCCCCAGAAATTGTCATCAGAAGTGTTAAGCCTCATCCCTGGGGGCAGTCTACATCCAATGACTGGTTGATAGATACAGGAATACAAAAGTCTGCCCTCCTTGCCTCAATGGGGACATTTTTGTTTGTTTGTTTATACTTTTCTTATGGCATTTTTTTGGGGGAAGTCCTGCAGTATTGCTAAATTTTATAAATTGGGCAATGGGGTACTCTTAAAACGGAGACATTCTTGGTTTCCTACTTATTATTACAGATGATTTAACCCCTTTTACACCATGGAATACTATGCAGCCATAAAAAACGATGAGTTCATGTCCTTTGCAGGGACATGGATAACGCTGGAAACCATCATTCTCGGCAAACTATCACAAGAACAGAAAACCAAACACCACATGTTCTCACTCATAAGTGGGAGTTGAACCATGAGAACACATGGACACAGGGAGGGGAACGTCATACACTGGGGCCTGTTGCGGGAAGGGTGGGGGAGTAGGGGAGGGATAGCATTAGGATAAATACCTAATGTAGATGACAGGTTGATGGGTGCAGCAAACCACCATGGCACGTGTATACCTATGTAACAAACCTGCACGTTCTGCACATGTACCCCAGAACTTAAAGTATATTTTAAAAAAATGTTAAGCAAAAAATAAAAATAAAGACATAACAATGGACTTAAAAAAAATCTGAGCTAGGCACGGTAGCTCATGCCTGTAATCCCAGCACTTTGGGCGGCCGAGGTGGGTGGATCACGAGGTCAGGAGTTCGCGACCAGCTTGACCAACGTGGCGAAACCCCGTCTCTACTAAAAATACAAAAATTAGCTGGGCGTGGTGGCATGTGCCTGTAATCGCAGCTACTCTGGAGGCTGAGGCAGGAGAATCGCTTGAACCCAGGAGGCGGAGGTTGCAGTGAGCTGAGATCGCATCACTGCACTCCAGCCTGGGTGATAGAGTGAGACTCCATCTCAAAAAACAACAACAAAAAAAGGGCAGGACATTTTTTTTGAAGCACCACATTGGCTCCAGAGCTCCCTGCAGGATCTGCTGAGGGCTTTGTTGAAGTTCCTCTTGTGCCAATCCTGTTTCCACCATTCCATTACAGGTGTTATTCCTGAGAGTACTCTTGAATGCAACACAACCTCAGTCTCAGAGTCTGTTTCCGGACAACCTGACCTATGATAGTTACTTTTTGTTTACTTGATCTGTCAGAGATAGAGGGAGAATCAGAAAAGATTCTTTCCTTGCTTCTATTCTACCTCCTGCTGCCCTGCTTATATGAAAACTGATAAATTTATTATTGCAAGTGCAAGATACAAATATATAACTTTTGTATGTTTTGATGCAATTCTATTTAGAAATTACAAGTTCATGAAGCTAATTCATTTTGAATTGTATTCTTTTATTTGCTCTGATATTCTTTGCCCATTTAATATTTTGCCCTAATCTGTTTGATATTAGTATTGTACCCCTGCTTTTTTATTCTTTGAATCTGTCTGATAGACACTGGCCTGACCTTTAGCATTTGTGATATCACATTGTTGTTACTGAATCAAAGAATTTCTCTTTTAATGTATTTTAATTATTATAATTGATAATAATTATTATAACTGGTATGTCTTATCTTGCTTCTGTCATTTTGTTTTGTGTTTCCTGGTTTTTATCTTTTTTTCTTTTGCCTTTTGTAGATAGTTCTCTGTGTGTGTACTGTGTGTTTTGCGTTCATCTTCAGTGATCAAAAAGGGATATATCCTGTTTTAAATTCTGCTAATGATTACCTTTAAGTTTCCACAAATAGTATTGAACCGTTATTTCTATACTCTTCAGAGACAGAAGAAAATACAAAGTCAAAGTCTGTTTTATTAAGCAAGAGATTTGGCATAATTTCATTCCTCTCCTCATTTCTGTTTTTATGTTACTGAGTTTTAGATCCAAATAGTTGGTAAATTTTTACATTATATTTTATTATAATTTTTGTGAACGGTGGTTGTATAATTTTATTTGCATTATAGATTTTTACATTTTTAAGTAAATTTAAAGGATTACCATTTTTTTTCTCTTTTCATTGTGGTAATAGATACAACATAATTTTTTTACATTTAATTTTGTTTTATAACCAAATTTTTTTTTTTTTTTTTTGAGATAGGCCTCACTCTGTTGCCCAGGCTGGAGTGCAGTGGTATGATCTTGACTCATTGCAACCTCCGCCTCCGGGGTTCAAGCGATTCTTGTGCCTCAGCCGCCAGAGTAGCTGGGATTACAGGTGGGCACCACCATGCCTGGCTAATTTTTTGGTATTTTTATTAGAGATGAGGTTTCACCATGCTGGCCAGGCTGGTCTCAAACTCCTAACCTCAAGTGATCCACCCGCCTTGGCCTCCCAAAATGCTGAATATAACCAACATTTTGAATTCCATTTCAGTTTATTACAATATAAACTACCAATCCATATGCCATCACCTCTTTCTCTCTCTTCCTCCTCTTAATCAAAGGTGAATTTACTTGTGTGTCTGACAAAGGAAAGCAACATCATTTAGGTGTGAGCTCAAGTTCTCTCAGCAAAAATGTGAAGAGTTAAATGTATGATGAAAAAAAGTATTTCAAATAATGTAATATTCTGATTGAGTGTCTGGTTGGCAGATTACAAATATTATACAGCTTTCTTTGAGAGAAATCAGTCTTGTTTCACATCATTGATGCTGGGAAACTGGCTTCAATCAGGTCTAGAATGGGTTGTGTAAAATTCCAAGGGGCCTAGAGTCATGCAGTAGACATGCTGAATTTCAACAAAACAGTCCACAGAAGTTTTGATTGTAATTATGTTGCACCCGTAGATCAATATATGGAGAACTATCATTCTGACAATATTGAGTTTTGCAATTCATGAACATTATTTAGGTCTTCTTTAATTTTTACCAGTAATGTTTTCAGTGTGTATGTATTCCATATATTCAAATTTATCTCTAAATATGTTATAGTTTTGTCGCTATTGTAAATGATATCTTTTAAATTTAGTTTTTGGATTGTTTGTTGTTAGTATATAAAAATACAATTGACTTGTGAATGTTTACTTTGTGTCCTGTGACCTTGTTAAATTCATTTACTAGTTCTAGTGTTTTTTGGTAGACTCCTTTGGTATTTTTTACATATATGATCTTATTTATGAATATAGTGTTACTTCTTCCTTTTCAATCTCTGCTTTTATTTCATTTTCTTGACTTATAGCAAAGATAATTTCAATATTGAATAGAAGTGATGAAAGAAAACAACCTTGCTTTATTTCCAAGCTTAGGGGGAAGGCATTCAGTCATTCACTAGTAAGTATTATGCTAGCTATACTTATTTTTTTTTCCTGGTGCCCTTTATCAGTTTGAGAAAGTTTTCTTCTAATTCTAGGTTGCTGTGAGTTTTTATCTTCAATAAATGTTGAATTTTGTCAAATGCTTTTTAGGCATATGGTGTTCTCCTTTTTTTTTTTTGTTTTGTTTTGTTTTGTTTTTGAATTGGGGTCTCTTTCACCCAGGCTGGAGTGTAGTGGTGCAATCTTGGCTCACTGCAATCTCAGCTCAGTTTTCTTCTAATTCGAGGTTGCTGTGAGTTTTTATCTTCAATAAGTGTTGAATTTTGTCAAATGCTTTTTAGGTGTGTGGTTTTTCCTTTTTTGTTTTTTGAAATGGGGTCTCTTTCACCCAGGCTGGAGTGCAGTGGTGCAATCTCGGCTCACTGCAACCTCCGCTTCACGAGCTGAAGCTCAGGATTCTTGTGATTTAGCTTCTGGAGTAGGTGGGACCAAAGACACGTGGCACCACACCCAGCTAATTTTTTTTGTAGAGACAGGGTTTTGCCATGTTGCCCAGGCTGGTCTCAAACTCCTGATCTCAAGTGATCCACCTGCCTCAGCTTCCCAAAGTTCTGGAATTATAGGCGTGAGTCACAGTGCCTGGCCTGGCTTTTTCCTTTATTCTGTCAATGTGGTGAATTATGTTGATTTTTAAAGAATATTAAACCAATTTTGCCTTATTGGGATAAACCTTACTTCATTACGATGCATTATCCTTTTTATAAAATAATGGATTTCATAAATTTTAAAGACTTTTGCATCTCTCTTCTACTTCTCTATTTTTTGAGCTCTGCTTTTCCCCCCGATCTCTTGGTCTACTGGAGTATACCTTTTAATGCTTTTTTTTAAGATGTGTTTTTTTGAAAAAGCCTATAATACTATTTATTATCAGATATAAAAGTAAGTATAATTCCATAATATAAAATTGTCATTGTTCATACATGACTATATATGTGTATCTATCTATCTGTCTGTCTATCTATCTATCTATCCATCCATATATCCTCTCTATATAAATGGGAGTATACTATACACACTAATTTTTACTTTGTTGTTGTTTTTTAAATCTAACAATATATCCTAGAAATCACTCTATAGAGATATAGATATATTTCCCATATTCTCTCTCTCTTTCTTTCTCTTTGAGACAGGGTCTCACTCTGTCACTGAGGCTGGAGTGCAGTGCTGCGAAATAGCTCACTGCAGCATCAAACTCCTGGGCTCAAGCTATCCTTCCATCTCAGCCTCCCAATTAGCTAGGATTACTGGCATGCACCACCATGCCTGGCTAATGAAAAAAAAATTTTTTTGGTAGAAACAGGGTCTCCCTGTGTTGTCCAGGCTGGTCTCAAATCCTGGCCTCAAATAACCCTTCTGCCTCAGTCTCCTGAAATGCTGGGATTATACAGCCACCAGTCCAACTCCATTCTTTTAAATAGCTGCATGGTACTCCACGGTATAGATGTGCCCAAGTTATTCAGCTAGTCTGCTACTGATGGAAATTTAAGTTGTTTCCAGTCTTTTGCTATTACCAATGATGCTGCAACGAATAGCATGTATCATTTTATTGGTTTGCCAATATGTATTTTAAGTGGAATTGCTGGCTCAAAGCTAACTACATATATGATTCCACTACGTGCTCCCAAATTCTCCTCCAAAGGGGTTGTGCCATTTTTTTATTCTCACCATCAATGTATGAGACAGACTTGCCAACAGTGTGTGTTGTCATCCTTTGTAATTTTTGTCAGTCTGATAAATGAGAAATGGTATTTCAGTATTGTTTTAACTTGTATTTTTCTTATTGTGAGGTTGAGCATCTTTTTATATGGTACAAACCATTTGAATTTCTTTTTCTGAAATTTTCTGTTTATTTTCCTGGCCCATTTTTCTAAAAAGGGCATTGGCATTTTTCTTCTCTATGTCTACAAGCTCTTTCTACATAGGATGTCAACCCTGTGCCTTGATGTAAGTAGCAAAGGTATTTTCCCAGTTTGTCATTTGTCTTTTTACTTTGCTAATGGTATTTTTGACATGTAAAAGCTTTTAATATTTATTTTTAGGTAATTAATATATTTCCCTTATTCTTTCTGGATTTTTAAGTCACAACCTTACTCCTGTGTTATAGAAATATTTGTGTTTTTTTCCTAGTATTTTATATATCTATATATCTATATCTATATATATATATTTATATATATATATATATATATATATTTTTTTTTTTTTTTTTTTTTTGAGACGGAGTCTCACTCTGTCGCCCAGGCTGGAGTACAGTGGCGCGATCTCGGCTCACTGCAAGCTCCGCCTCCTGGGTTCACACCATTCTCCTGCCTCAGCCTCCCAAGTAGCTGGGACTACAGGTGCCCGCCACCACGCCTGGCTAATTTTTTGTATTTTTAGTACAGACAGGGTTTCACCGTGTTAGCCAGGATCGTCTCGATCTCCTGATCTCGTGATCCGCCTGCCTCGGCCTCCCAAAGTGCTGGGATTACAGGCATGAGCCACCCCGCTCGGCCTGTTTCATATTTTTTAGATAGAAATCTTTCATCAATTTAGAATTTATTCTGATGCAGAGCGTGAAGAATAGATTCAATTAAAAACTTTTCCATGTGACTGCCTAGTTGTCCTAAATCAAATACCTTTTTGCTACTAAAGCAGCTAAGATCCTGCCTTTATCATATACTAAATTTTAATATGCAGCTGTTTCTATATTTGTGTCTTTATTTATGTGTTTTTAAAGAAGAGTATATGGATGGTACATTTTGGGTCCCTGTAGCATAACTCTATGTTGCCTTTATACATCTTAGCTTGTTATAAAATTCTCATCTCATTGCCTCCCCTCTGCACCTCACCCCTTAGGCAGACATTTAGATTCTGGCATAAGCATTGTAGAGAAGTCCCTGTCTTAAAAAAAAAAAAAAAGTACCTTCCTACCTCTTTTCAGGTATTATATCTTTTGGTAGGTGAAACTTGGATGGTTTTGTCTGTTTTAGGTTTGCTCCCTCTGCCTTACAGTAAAAGCAGATTCTGTTATTAAGCATCTGTTGAATTTGAGGAATGCGGAAAAGTAATCTGGTAAAAAGTATCTTCCTCAATTTTGAATCTATTTTGGATGTATTCTCAAATTGAGCATATAAGCAAATGTGTTAATGTCTTTAGGAGCCAGGCTTCTCACTGTAGAAGGAATATATAAATATGGAACAGGATAAAGCAAGGAATAACCCTGTAGGGATGAACTGGAATTGGAGTTATTGGTATAAATTCATGATTTCTAAAATAGGTATGTGCACGTTTATGTGCATAAATATATAGGTATGTGTATATATGTGTGTATTGTATGTATATGTATACGTACATATGTATATACATGCATATATTTCCTAGCTCTTTCCCCTACAAAGGCCAAGAAGCAAAGATGCCCCAATAGCGATGAGCACACCTACAGACCAAATCTTGGTCTCTAATACTATTTTCCATTAAAAGGAAAAATAGGGCTTTGTGAACAAATGGCTGATTCCAGGGCTGGGGTAAGTGCAAGATGATCCTGAATCATCTTGTTACGCCAGAAAATAAAGTAGTGCTCAAACAAATCATGAGTCACGTCGCAAGGACACAGGAGCCAGCCTTACATAGTTCCCATTGGCCAACTCTGGAACAATTTGAGGACCAAAATAATTAAGTATAGTAATGAATTTTTCTAAGTAGGAATTCATGATTACCTGCTGATAATAGATGGATTAATAAACAGAGGCAAAGGAAGGTCTTTTGCTTGCAGTAGAATGCTGAGCTGTAAGTATGGAGGGAGTGTAGGGGTTGGAAAATCATCATTTTTCAATAATTATGGTAAAGATGAGATCAGGCAAGAATCATTAATGGGTGCTAAATCTAGGGGGAAATTTTGGTGAGGAATTGTATATTTGTATGGTCTTAAAGTGTCTTCTCACAGACTGCTTATTAGTTACTAGGAGAAAATTAAACCCCAGTAATTATTCAGTGGAGAAATGTGGGCAATGTCTTGCCCAGGTGATCAAAATTAACAGTACCAACTGAGGGGAAGACAGACACTGTGTGCCTTCAAATGCAATACCCTGTGCAGTATTCTGGCTGGGTAGTTTTAGAGGATTCTCACTCTAATAGTCATTACAATATTTTCACTATAATTTCAAGGAAATGTCAGACAAACACAAAATTAGGAGAATTTCATTTAAAAGGAGTACCTGCTACTGGAGGAAACCAAACCAAACCATTTGTGTTTAATGGAACTTAATGTAGAGCAAGCTCATCCAACCCATGGCTCATGGGCTGCATGTGGCCCAGGGAGGCTTCAAATGCAGTCCAACATGAATTTGTAAGCTTTCTGAAAACATTATGAGATTTTTTTTGTGACTTTTTTTTTAGCTCATCAGTTATCGTTAGTGTTAGTGTATTTTATGTGTGGCCCAAGACAATTCTTCTTCCAGTGTGGCCCAGGGAAGCCAAAAGATTTGACATCCTACTGTATAGAGTGAGGGAGGCACATCATCACATGAATGGTTGTATAATTAAACTCATATCAGGCATCATTAAACTTCTGTTTGTAGTTGGATATACTTCCCTTAGGAGCTGGGGAAGACATTTTATTTTGGAAATGGCTCATGCATTGTTTAGAATTTTTTTTTAAATAAAGCACTTAACACATGCCAAATACAAGAAGTAGGAAGAACATTTACATGATCTTCAGGAACATAGTATTAAGTAAAGGTGAAACCAAGAAGTAATAGTTTCTGCCTTCCTTGATTTTTTAATTTAATTTAATATTTTTTTTTTTTTTTGAGATGGAGTTTGGTTCCTGTCACCCAGGCTGGAGCACGGTGGCATGATTTCGGCTCACTGCAACCTCTGCCTCCAGGATTAAAGTGATTCTCACGCCTCAGACCCCTGAGTAGCTGGGACTACAGGCACCCGCCAGCACGCCTGGCTAATTTTGTATTTTTTAGTAGAGATGAAGTTTCACCACGTTGGCCAGGCTGGTTTCGAACTCCTGACCTCAAGTGATCTGCCCACCTCGGCCTCCCATAGTTTGGGGATTATAGGCTTGAGCCACTGTGCCTGGCCTGATTTTTTAATTTTAAAGAAGACAGAACAAATACAGGAACATGCAAGAAGGTTTGACTATAACATGTTTTGTGGATTTCTTCCTAATCACGGCTTTCTGTTTGCTATGCTTTTGTGCTCAGAAAACACCTGAAAATGGTAGTTGCTTACACAATCAGATGCTTGACAATAATCCCAGGAAAATTATCCTTATCTTTCTTTTATAATGAATTCCAGGAACAATCAGGTCAATGGAGCATCTTCGGTGCTGTTGAGAACTACCAATTTTGTGACAATCATTGAAATTGTGCTGCATTACAGTGTCTTTGAGGACATACAAACAAACCAGTATGTAAATAACATTATTTCTCTTTTCAGCTGTGGTTTTCTTTTTCCATGTTAATCAAATCCAGTGTTATTGAAGACAATATGGCATGGAAAATTATATCTGACTTTTTTTCCTCAGGTGGTTATTATTTTACAATTATCTACCAAAATAGAGGTCAATATTTCATCAGTTTCCATATGTGAGACATTGTCCTCCTGTGTTATTTACAATACATGAAAGCCTACTTAGCAAACATGAAGAAATAAAATACGTTCAGCAATCAAAAATTGGGACATGACTGCCTGTTACTAAATAAGATGAGCTAGGGTTGTGAAATAGGCTTTTATGGGAAGACTGTTTCAAATTTATGAGTGATGATATGAGAAACTTTTTTTTTTTTGTAGACAGGGTCTGGCTGTTGCTCAGGCTGGAATGCAGTGGCCTAATGTTGGCTCACTGCAACCTCCACCTCCTGATCTCAAGCCATTCTCCCACCTCAGCCTCTCAAGTAGCTGGAACTACAGTGGAACTACAGGTGGACAACACCACACCCAGCTAATTTTTGTTATTTTTTGTAGAGACGGGGTTTCACCATGTTGCCCAGGCTGGTCTCAAACTCCTGAGCTCAAGCAATCTGCCCGCCTAAGCCTCCCAAAGTGCTGGGATTACAGGCATGAGCCACCGTGCCTGGCCTGGGAAGCTCTTTTAACAGAGGTGATGTAAAGTAGAAAAAGCAGTGGGCTCAAAAGGCTGCTGCCAACTGCCTAGGTGACCTTAGACAAATCTTCATACCTCTCTGAGTCTCAGTTTTCTCACCTGCCAAGTTGAAGGGTTTATACTGGATGATTTGTGAGGTCTCTCAAGGAGATTAAATACAGTGGCTATGCAGCCTACAGGGTCACACCCAGTGCAGAGCACAGCTCACCTGGCAGAGGCTGGAGAATGGGGACAAAAGAATAGGATGAAAATCTTTGGAGAGAATTGAATGATTGCCTCTACAACTCTTGCAAGTCAGGGTGTATCCCACCTCTTCCAGAAAGTCAGGTTCCAGAGAAGACAGCAGGAAAGAGGAAGGTAGGATGTCAGGATAGTGCAGGATACCAGACAGGACTCAGGGCAGGAAAGAGGTGAGAAGCAAAGTGGAAGCCAAGGCTTTATATATGGAACCAACCAAAAATGAGCTGTACAAAAAGGAAGGAAGAGCTGTAATTGGGCTAATAACAAAGGCACTTCAAATAAGATTGGCAGACTTTGCTAGAGATGCCTCAGGGCAACCAGAGTAATTGCAGCGTGCAGAAATGAAAGTCCTTTTAAACTTCTGTTGACAGCCTGCGATGTGCTTGGGAGTTGCTGGAAATAAAAAAAACTGAATCACACATAGCCCGGCCTCTTAGGAGTTTAAAATTTGGAGGGAGAGACAGGTATGTATGCCACTAACCGGGCTATCCTTTAGTTTGCAAATGGCACTAAAACAGCGGTTCAAATCAAGTGCTGTGGGAACACAGAAAATTAAATATGGTTTAATTAAATCTGATAGGAAGGATAAGGAAAGACTTGGTAATGGAAGTGATATTTAAACTGGGCCTTGAGAAATGAGTAGGATCATCAGGTGGAATGCTAGGGGAGGGTAGAAAGGACAGCACATGCAGAAGAGTGAGAGAATGAGATGGTACTATGTGTCTGCCACCCAGTGAGAAGCTGAGTGTAACTGGAGTGGAGGGAGCACTAGCTAAGTCGTAGAGGTAAAGCCAGAAGACACACTGTCCCTGGATGGGGAAGGGCTCTGACTCTTATGTTAAAGAATGTGGGCCAAAATCCAGTAAGAGACTGGATGGTGTCATTAGTACCAGCCACTTGGGCAGGTTTCTAGCCAGCCAGGCCCAGCCCGTTAGAGGCTAAGGGTGGAGGAGAGGATGGGCTGGCAGAGGGAGGGAGGAAAAGAGAGGAGTTAAATCAGTCTTGCAGTTTGAAGCTAGAATGAGTGGTTAGGAATTTTAGTGAAATTCCTAAAGAAGAAGGAGATGGTTTGAAGGGAGAGAGATAATAAAGTAATTTGGGTAAAGTTGGAAACATCCATGAGAGGCTTACCATTAGGCTATTGATAATGTCATTCTGGAACTTGAGCGAGAGCCAGGGCTGGGTTTAACTACTTGGGAATGGAGGAGGTACTGAGATTTACTCAGATCTGATGCCCCTCATTGCTTTCCATAAAGAATGTGGTGATGTCAGTCACATATATGCCTGGTTCTGTGGAGATGAAACTGTCATAATTCCTGCCTTTGGGTGGGTGGTGAGATAGATGATAACTAACTTTAGTGCCAAACACTATGGTGAGTGCTAGGTGTAGGTCCACAGTCCCTCATCTGGAAGACTTGAGGCAGATGTGTTATGAAATTCAGAATTTAAGGCAATATGCTACATGTACTATATTTTACATAACTCTCCAGTGGGATCTGGACCAGCATGCCGTAATCAAACCCAACTTTGATTTCTAAAGTAAAGCCAGTGTTTCTAAAGGGAAGCATGAATATCTGTATTTGACTACAAAGAGTCTCATGTCAGTTCAGATTAGGTCAGGCCACCAAAAAAGTTTGCATCAGAATTACAAAAAAACTTTTAGTTTTTGGAGCATTTTACATTTCTGAATTGTGAACAAAGTAGTGTGGATCTGTTGAAAGTCTTATGAGAGCAAATACTTCCAACTTGAGTCAAAGAAGGCTTTGCAAAGGAGACGGCACTTGAGCAGGGTCTTGAAGAAAGCGTAGGCTTTCAATGAGCAGAAAATAGGAATCAGAGGTAGGATAAAGGAGACGGCATTTCTTTTTTTTTTTCTTCAACTTTTATTTTAAGTTCCAGGGTACATGTGCAGGATGTGCAGCCTTGTTACATAGGTAAATGTGTGCCATGGTGGTTTGCTGCACAGATCAACCCATCACCTAGGTATTAAGCCCAGCATTCAGTAGCTATTTTTCCTGATGCTCTTCCTCCCCCCACCCCACCGACAGGCCCCAGTGTGTGCTGTTCCTGCCATGTGTCCATGTATTCTCATCATTCAGATCCCACTTACAGATGAGAACATGCAGTGTTTGGTTTTCTGTTCCTGCATCAGTTTGCTCAGGATAATGGCTTCAGCTCCATCCATGTCCCTGCAAGGGACATGATCACGTTTCCTTTTATGGCCGCATAGTATTCCATGGTGGATATGTGCCACATTTTCTTTATCCGGTCTATCACTGATGGGCATTTGGGTTGATTCCATGTCTTTACTATTGTGAATAGTGCTGCAGTGAACATACATGTGCGTATGTCTTTATAGTAAAATGATTTATATTCCTTTGGGTATATACCCAGTGATGGGATTGCTGGGTCAAATGGTATTTCTGCCTCTAGATCTTTGAGGAATCACCACACTGTCTTCCACAATGGTTGGACTAATTTACACTCCTACCAACAGTGTAAAAGCATTCCTTTTTCTCTGCAACCTTACCAGCATCTGTTGTTTCTTGGCTTTTTAATAATTGCCAGTCTGACTGGAACGAGATGGTGTCTCATTGTGGTTTTGATTTGCATTTCTCTAATGAGCAGTGTTTGTAGGCCACACAAATGTCTTCTTTTGAGATGTGTCTGTGGGTTTTTTTTTTCTTGTAAATTTGTTTAAGTTTCTTATAGACTGGATGTTAGACCTTTGTCAGATGGATAGATTGCAGAAATTTTCTCCCATTTTATAGGTGTCTGTTCACTCTGATGGTAGTTTTCTTTTGCTGTGCATAAGCTTTTTAGTTGATTTAGAGCCCACTCATCAATTTTTGCTTTTGTTGCAATTGCTTTTGGTGTTTTCATCATGAAATCTTTGCCCATTCCTATGTCTAGAAGGGTATTGCCTAGGTTGCCTTTTAGGGTTTTTATAGTTTTTGGGTTTTAATTTAAGTCTTTAATTCATCTTGAGTTAATTTTTGTATATGGTATAATCAAGGGGTCCAGTTTCAATTTTCTGCATATTGCTAGCCAGTTCTCCTAGCACCATATATTGAATAGGCAATCCTTTCCCCATTGCTTGTTTTTGTCAGGTTTGTCAAAGATCAGATGGTTGTAGGTGTGTGGTTTTGTTTCTGAGTTCTCTATTCTGTTCCATTGGTCTATGTGTCTATTTTTGTACTAGTACCATGTTGTTCTGGTTACTGTAGCCTTGTATAATTTGAAGTTGGGCAGCGTGATGCATCTAGCTTTGTTCTTTTTGCTTAGGCTTGTCTTGGCTCTTTGGTCTCTTTTTTGATTGCATGTGAATTTTAAAATAGTTTTTTCTAATTCCGTGAAGAATGTCAATGGTAGTTTAATGGGAATAGCATTGAATCTATAAATTTCTTTTTCATGATATTGATTCTTCCTGTCCATGAGCATGGAATGTTTTTCCATTTGTTTGTGTCAGAGAGGACATTTCAATAGAGGGAAGAACTGGAGTGAGGGTGCAGGGGAAGGAAAGTCCCTGGTTTGTGTGGTCATTTTGGGTAGTCTTGGATTACTGGACCATAGGACTCATGGGAACGAATGGCAGGTTCAGGTGGGTTGTAACTTGAACATTAAGAACTTTGAACCATCTTTGGCAAGATTGAAACTTGAAATTTTATCCTGCCATTAGTGGAGAATGTCATTACCACATCTGCCATCTCTGCATTTGGAAAGGGGAACCTGGTCTTGTTTGGTTCTTGCTCTGTGCCAGTGCAGAGGGTTGATTAGAATGGAGGGAGACTGAGGTAGGGAGGCAGTAGGCATCGTGGAAGAGAAAGATGATGTGTGCTGGTGCAAGCTCAGTCATGGAGAGGATGGAAATTTGAGATCCGTGCATCAGCAATTTTGAGAGCCAAGTTAGAATCAATGGGACTCGATGAGTAATTGAATAGAAGGGGTGGAGGAAAAGGAGATTCAAAGACTGATTCCTGGCTGAAGCTCAAGGACAGAAAGCAGGACAGTATAGTGAGTGATGAAGATTGAGTGCTCAGGAATCCATCCTGGGCTTATATCTCAGCTGTCACTTCCTACAGGAAATAGCTTAAACTTCTCCTCATCTACAAAGGAAAATAATAATGGCATCTTCCTAGGAGGATAAAAATATGGCATAAATGAGTTAATCTATATGAATACTAATCACAGGGACTGACACATAGGAAACATAGCTCACATGTTTGTGAATCTTGATGATTTTGATGATGAGACCCCAAGAAGATGTGTATTTCTTTTTTTTTTGTTTTTGGAGACCAAGTGTTGCTCTGTTGCACAGGCTGGAGTGCAGTGGTGTGATCTTGGCTCACTGCAACCTCCGCCTCCCGAGTTCAAGCGATTCTCCTGCCTCAGCCTCCCAAGTAGCTGGGATTACAGGCATGCACCACTACACCCGACTAATTTTTGCATTTTTAGTAGAGACAGAGTTTCACCAATTTGGCCAGGCTAGTCTCAAACTCTTGACATCAAGTGATCTCACCTGCTTCAGCCTCCCAGAGTTCTGGGATTACAGGCATGAGCCACTGTGCCTGGCTCCTAAGAAGTTTTTTATTCTGTAATTGTTTATAGATTAACTTGTAGTTATAATATCTGTAAAGTTGTAGTCCTCAAGGAGGACCTATAGTCTTTTCTGTCCTTAAGGTTCTGCAATTACATGAAAGTTTCTTATGTTTACCTCTTTGAATATTTAATATATCTAGTTTTTTCTCAAAAATGTAGGCCGAGTAGACAAAAGTCTGTCAATATACTCTTATCTGTTTCCTGGCTGTAAGAAAACATATGTACTCTATTTTTCTATCTATAATATGAACTTTAAAAAAACAGCCAATTGCCAAAACACTGCTATTATTGAAAAAAATTAAATATTACTGGAGGTGGCAGGGACTGTGGGTTTAAGTTAAGGGAAATAAAAAGAACTCCTCATGGACAGAATTTTGTGAAGGTGAAATTCAGAAAACTAGTCACAGATATTCAAAATGGTATTGATCAATATGACAAATGCTGAAAGATGATTTGGAATTTCAATCTGGTTGGAGAGCTGCTTGTCAATTAGGCTGTCATAAGGATTCCTGTGTGGCTTGGCCTCTTTAAAATTCTTCAAAAGAATTACTTAGTCTCCTGGATGAAAAGTATATCATTGGACTCCTACCTATCAAGCAGTGTCCAGCTCTCCAGAGCTTAGGTCAGATAGCTTGATGCTCAGTGCTTTCTGAAGCAGATGTGATGGAGGCTTTGTGAGCATCCTTCAGAAAGCATTTGCTGCAGGAAAACGGGAAAGTTGATTCAGAGGTTGATCATGGTGTGCCTGAAGTGGAACTTAAGCAAATCGTTGAAAAATTTCAAAAATCACTGACCACACTCAAATACTTAATCAGGAAAGAATTGCAATTTACTGAGACCCCAGGTAGAAAATTCAAATGCAGACTGAGAGACACATGGGAGAATGTCTGTGGCAATTAAGTTTCACATATGCTGAGTTACATAAACTTACAACATTCAGGATTGAGAACTAGTGTTATCTATAAAATATTTTCTCTTAGGTGGCACATTGATTGCATTATTTTTACAAATCTCACATCATCTTTAGCAAAGTGTTCTGAATTTGGAAAACTTTCTAATATATGTTCTAATATTTTCTAGAGTTAAAAGATGTTTTTGGATTTTTTTTTCATTTTGAAATGCAATTCATACACCTATTTTATAAATAAAGTAGTGGTGACACGAATGTATTCAATGTTAACAAATGTTCTCTAAGAATGAGATGAAGAAATCATCAGTAGCAAGTCCAAATTTGAGAGAAAATGAATCACTCTGAAACAAAATCATTTGGGGGCATTACTCATACAATATAATAATATCAAACATACATAAAATGTTATATTTTCATATGGATCCTTGAATTATGGAGGATTCTTCAGTGGCTTTAATATCAGGGAACCAGATTAACTCAGATTTGATTCAGTCAGTCCAAATAAGGCAAAACCCAAATGCTTCTGAAACTATTTGACAGACAAATTAGTATCAGAAACTCAAGATATGAGGAGAAAGGCTATGTGCAACAAGCACTGTGAACATTTAACTTTTCACGTTCTGCATAGATGAATCCATAGTAAACTGGAATAACCATTACAAAGTTAAGTTGTTTGTTTTAATGAGCTATGTCTACTTAGGGAAAGTTAATGTAAGACCTCTACCAAGGATCCAATTCAAACAAGCAGCACTCTCCTTTCTTTCCCTTTTATCTGAAATATCCATGTAATTTTTATTTTGGTCTTGAGTTTGTTTCTTCATTATATTTTGCCTGTATAGGTAAGACCTAAAAGAAGCAATTAAAGGTGGCATAACTGAAATTAATATGGAAATACACACATGCATAACAGCCAGGAAAATAAATTAACTGATCCTTTGGAGCACTTGAAGACAATTCATATAACATCTAATTTGAAAGTATTATAGGTAACAGGATTTGCACACTCCATTTAAAAAATAAATCTAATTTTAGCAAGAAATCCCAGCAATAAAAAATAAACATAAAAGAAAACTCCAGTAAATGAAGACACTTGTGTTTCTGGGAAGGATGGCTAAACTGGGTAATGGGACCCAATTCTTCTCAAATTAGATAACTGACTTAATGCAATTTAAGGTTTGTTTTTGAGGACTTTTAGAAAATAATTCTAAAGTTCACCTGAGAAAGAGATAAAGCAGATATTTTAAAGCCAGTCGAGGAGATCACCTATTAAATAAAATGTAAAAGCATGCATTAAAGCTATAGTATTTAAAACAGAATGATTAAGGTATAAGAAGAACCAAATAAATGTAGCAGAATAGATGGCCTCCAGATTTGATAAGAGAAGCATCACAGATCAATAGGTAAAAGGCAAGTAATTTAATAAATGTTTTGAGAAAGTTGGCAAGCTATTTGGTGGAAAGCGTAGTTTTTCCTTCTCTGCCAAAATCCTATGTACATTTTATAAGAATAATACAATGGACTTTGGGGACTTGGGCGAAAGAGTGGGAATAGGGTGAGGGATTGGGTACAGTGTCTACTGCTCGGGTAATGGGTGCACCAAAATCACTGAAGAACTTATTCATGTAACTAAATACCACCTGTTCCCCAAAAATCTATGGAAATAAAAAAACATCCTATGGGCTGGGCGCGGTGGCTCACGCCTGTAATCCCAGCACTTTGGGAGGCCGAGGTGGACGGATCACAAGGTCAGGAGTTCGAGATCAGCCTAACCAAACCAGTGAAACCCTGTCTCTACTGAAAATAGAAAAGTAGCTGGGCCTGGTGACATGCGCCTCTGCCTCCCGAGTTCAAGTGATTCTCCTGCCTCAGCCTCCCAAGTAGCTAGAATTACAGGTGTGCGCCAACACGCCCAGCTAATTTGTGTATTTTTAGTAGAGATGGGGTTTCACCATGTTGGCCAGGCTGGTCTCAAACTCCTGACCTCAGGTGATCCACCCGCCTCGGCCTCCCTCTACTAAAAATACAAAAATGTGGCAAACACCTGTAATCCTAGCTACTCAGGAGGCTGAGGCAGGAGAATCACTTGAACCCAGGAGGCAGAGGTTTCAGTGAGCTGAGATGGCGCCACTGCACTCCAGCATGGGCAACAGAGCGAGACTCCATCACAAAAGAAAAAAAATTATATGTAAATTTTAGATACATTTAAGATTAAATGTACAAAAAGTAATAATATTTGGAAAAAATTTGATAAATATTTAACCAATCTCTAGAAGAGGCGAAACTCTCTAAGCATAAAACTAATGAAAATAATCACAAAGAAAAAGATCAGCATTTTTGAGTTTATAAATTTTATTTCTGTAAATACTAAAAACTAAAGAGAAAGTATGAAAATTTATGACTTCCAGGCTTGGGGTGGTGGCTCACGCCTGTAATCCCAGCACTTTGGGAGGCTGAGGCAGGTGGATCACTTGAAGCCAGGAGTTTAAGACCAGCCTGGGCAATGTGGCAGAACCCTGTCTCCACTAAAGATACAAAAATTAGCCGGGCATGATGGCTTAAACTCGGCAGACGGAAGCTGCAGTGAGCCAAGATCTTGCTACTGCACGCTAGCCTGGACAACAGAGTGTGACTCTGTCTCAAAAAAAAAAAAAAAAAAAGGAAAGAAAATTTATGGCTTCCAAATATGATGGCACTAGAATCCCTATAGACACATGGACAAAGAACAAGAATAGGTAATTTTGCAAAATAAGCCTAAATAACAAAAAGGTTGTGAAAAATTCAGACTCATCCATAATTAAAGAAATGTCCACTAAAACAGCAATGAGAAACCACTTTACTTATAAAATTAGAAAAAACTGAAAATTGATGATGCTACTGAGGATGTGTTGGGGCTGGGGCTCTCATCATGGCTGGTGGGAATGCGAATTGGTACAGCCAACCTGGAAGAGGATTTGGCAGTTTGGATCAAGGGCAGGAAAATATTTATTATAGCCTTGGACCTAGTAATTCCTCTTTAGGGGTGTATACTGAGAAATAATCAGAAATGAAGTCAGAAATACAAAGTTGTTCACAGCAGTATTATATTATTTTCATATCAGCAAGTTCCATTATGTAGTTCATTAGAAATACAATATAATTTTTGTGTTTTACCAAATATCAAATTTTTAAAAATTGAAATTGTAAGTTTTTGCAAATTTTACAACCATTCACATAGTGCCAGTTAACATTTAAAAGTTTTCATGTGCCCGTTCATACTTATTTGGATTCTATTCAGTAAGTTAACTATATAAGGTGTATTTAAATCTAGACTAAAAATAATTCTTATTAAAATAAAGGCATACCCAGGTATCAACTTTAGTAAACCATGGGTTTAAAAAAATATTTAATGAAATTTAAGGGTATGTATGATCTCATTGTGATTCACTTTTAAAAAGTTATATTTCCTTTTTTCCCTTCCTCTGGATTTTCTCTTTAACCACAGATAGAGGAAGTTATGAAGGGAGAATAGATACCCCAGCTCCTTTCTCTTCCTGCTCCCTCATCTCCCAGCTGGAAGCCAGAGGGGCCCAGGGGCCCAGAGCACATGGCACAGAGAGGTCAGACTCCCAGGGCACAGAGCAGAGCAGGGTAGAGAAAGGTGGAAAATGGGCCTAGGGGAGGGGCACACAGAGACTTACCAGCCTGAAGATGAATGAAAATGGCTGCTTATTCCCTGTGGACAAACACAGTTACTGTTCCTTGCTGCTCAGCTGCACAGGCTCAAACTGTGCTTCTGATCATTCATGGCAGAAAGATAATCTTTGTCTGTGACCTCTAAACTCCTGGGCTCCTTCTCCATTGCTCTCCATTGGAAAGGAAACCCATGTGTCAGCCACAAAAGAGACCTTATTTGTCTTTCAGAAGAAAGTGCTAATCCATAGTGCTTAAGGGGGTAAGGTCTGACAAGTCTCAAAAATTCTCATCTAATAGCTCATTAATGAGCTTTAATAATGATTATAAGTTGCTTGAAAAGTTCTAATCAGAAAGAGAAAATAACATGAAATTACCGATCAATACATGCTCCTGCTCCCAGAAATAACTGCAAGTTTTATTTAATGTAAAGTCACAATGGTAGTGGAAAACAGAAAAATGTCAGAGGTAATGAGTGGCAGATTGCATTGGCTACAATATCTCCCTTCCTGCATGCTACGGTGTGATTTTGACGTTCCTCCTACCCAATGGTAAGGTGTAGATCTTCCACTTAACCTGGATAGATTTCTGTGAGTCAACAAATAGAGATAGCATAACGGATGTTATATGATGTCTGAGAAGTCATAAAAATGTCACACACTTCTGCTTTGTTCTCTTGGAGAGAACAGAATCTCCATGTTGTGAGGAAGCCCAAGCAGCCTGTGGAGAGGACCCAAGACCGCTGGTCCACATCTTCAGTTGAGCTCTTAACTGATAACCTCTACCATGCTACCAACCATGTGAATGAACCATCTAAGAACAGATCCCTAGTACTCAGTTGCACCTTCCCAGGTGATGCCACGTGGAGCAGAGATGACCTGTTTCCATCCAACCCCGGATCATTGCAGATATCTGAGCAAAATAAATAATTGTTACTGTTTTAAGCCATCAAGTTTGAAATGGTTTGTATGCAGTAAGTGGACCAGTGATGAATCCTCGAAAAGTGGAAGACAAATGAAATTGAGCAAAAGAAGAAACTATCCCAAGATATTCCTAGGGAGGCCTACTACAGAATGGGTGCACCTGTTCAGTGAGTCCTGGGAAGGACTATTTCTGGTTAGAACTGGAGGCAGCCTGGCCAACCTGTCCCTACTTCTATGAGGTGTCGGGCAGCAAAACAGAGAAAAGGGAATGATGAAAATAATTAAAAATTTAAAAAGGGCAGGACATGGTGGCTCATGCCTGTAATCCCAGCACTTTGGGAGGCCTAGGCGGGTGGATCACCTGAGATCAGGAGTTCAAGACCAGCCTGGCTAACATAGTGAAACCCCATCTCTACAAAAACACAAAAATTAGCTGTGCGCCTGTAATCCCACCTATTTAGGAGGCTGATGCGGGAGAATTGCTTGAACCCTGGAGGTGCAGAGGTTGCAGTGAGCCGAGATTGTGCCATTGCACTCCAGCCTGGGAGACAAAGCAAGACTCCGTCTCAAAAAAAAAAAAAAAATAAATAAATAAAATAAATAAATAAAATAAATAAATAAATAATAAAATAAAATAAAAATAAATAAAAGATTAAAGAAGCCAGAAGAGTAGTTCTATGAAATTCAAAGCTGATTCTTCCAAATATTAATAAAATAGAATTGTGGTTATAAAACAGAGATCTGTTCCAATGAGAAAAGGTATATAGTTACAGATGCAGAGACTTATAAAAGATACAGATACAGATGACTTATAAAACATTGCTGTGGGCAATTTTGTACCAACACATAAAAAACCATAAATGAAGTAAATATTTTTGAAAAAATAGGTATATAGTTGAATGTATTCCTAGCACCATATACTGCAGACTCACAGGAAATACAGAGAAGAGAGAAATAACTTTAAAAAAGTATCAAGAAGGAAACAAATGCAGAGTGTGACCCAGTATTTGCAACAAATCAGTAACTGGAAAAGAAGGGGGTGAAGATAATCCTACATGAAAGGTGTAGATACATGGCAACTATAAGGAAGAGTTGGCTCTTTTTTGAATCCTGATTTGAACAACAAAGCATAGAAATAAAATTTTGAAACAATAGGGGAAATACAATTATGGACTGAGTACCAAATTACAGAGCTGGTCCTGGGGTGAGGCACACGAGGTGCCTTGGGGTACAAACTTTAAAGAGGCACTGACCCTGCATTAGCACAGCCGAGGGAGCAACGCTTCCTTCATTTTCATGCCCTAGGTGCCTTGCTTACTTCACCTGAGTCTCATACCTGTCAAGTATTATACCTTTTTTTGAGGTATAATAATGGCATTGTGATTACATAACAAAATATTTGCATTTTTTAGAGATGTGTATTACATCATGGAGAGGTGAAATGATGTGTCTGGGATTTGCTTTAAAACAGTTCAGCAAGAAAAAGGGATAGATGAAGCAAATGTGGCAGCACCTAGGTAACTGTGGAAATTGCATAATGAGTGTTTGGGGATTTGTTATATATTCTTTTGAATGGTTGAAAATTTTCATTATAAACTTTGTTTTAAACTGGGTAACAGCATGACAACATAAATAATGGCATCACCCAAATGGACATATTTGCTAATCTCCCAAATTTTCCTGTCCACTGGTGTCCTTTATTCTTGGCCTGCCATCCTCTTCCCAGGATGAAACGCAGACAATGTGCCCCTCCATGACTGGTGTCCAATGCTAGGAAATTCAAGGCATCACTGCCCTGGGTCTCCCCTTGGTAACCTGGACAAGGATGGGAGACACTGTGGATATGTACTTTACCTGAAACTTTAGAAAGATAAAAGGAGTCACTTGAGGCCTCCCAAAGGAAACTGGGAGTTGAAGTGGGCTTAAGGGACTTAGGGTCAGATCTTGGTTCAAATCCCAACTCTGCCGTCAGCAAAGTACTTAACTTTTCTGAGCCTTGGTTTCTTTGGCTGTGAAAACAGGAATGTTAATATTTATCCTAAAAGGATTGATGTGGGAATTAAGTGAGATGACATTTGTGAAAATCCTTAGTACCTTGCCTGGAACGTGGAAGCTACTCTGTTTCTTCCCTCTTTCCTTGAAGGAGAGATGTCTTTGGCATCTTTAGGCTGCAGTTGTGCATTATGGAGGTGAGAATTCTGTTTTTTGGGGATATAACCGCTGTTACCCCTGTTCTTACTCAACTATAGTCTGAATGACTGAGTTTTGTTCTTAAAGACCCTCTGTGTCAAAATGCTACTGTGGAGTTTTTTTTCTGGGAAGATTCTGACTGTGTTTTCAACCACTGAGAGCCCACAGCTGTTGAATTCCACTTTCCCCTCCCTGTCCCCCAGTACTGGGCCCCTCACCCTGAGGTTGCTGCTCTCCCAGACCACATTCTCACATTGCCTGATTCTATGACCAAACCAGATGAGTCTACCAGATGAAAAGTCACTTTGCCAGTGTCTGAATTTTCCTCTCCAGATCTTCCAGAAGTCTTGCTGAGGCCTCTGACCTTTGCATGAACACCTGGTGGCTTGTGAGAGACCCAAGGCATTCTGATGTATAGCCCAGCTTGAGACTTAGAATCTGTTTTCTCCAGCCATTGATTCTAGGGCAACAAAGAAGTTCCTGCTCAACATTCTGTTTCATGTATGTAGAAAAATATGGACATATACACAAAATATACATATTAATGTTTGAGGTTTTGGATTTAATAGCAACAGGAGTTCATAAGCAGGAGATGTCAGGAATGGCTTCAACGAGGAGGTGAAGGGGAGTTTTGGAGGTTGAACAAAATTTAGATAAAGGAAGAGAAGGAAAGATGAAAGGCATTCACAAGCTTGACTCCCATCCAGCACCCTGTTAGATTTTCTTTATAATTTGCCACTGGAAACCTCCAGAAAAGTTATCAAATGGGTTTGTTTTAGAGTAAGCTGAAAAAAAAAAGATAATATTGGAAAACTCAGACCATAGTTCAGTATCATTTCTGAGTGTTTGTGAGGGTAGCACGTGTGCAGCCATAGGTAGAGTAGACCTATGATGTCCCAAGACAGGGTTCCTCTGTTCTTAACTTGTGCTAAGGTAAACCAAGGATGATGTAAAATTTCTGTTATTAGTACAGCCTGTATTTTTAATCTTCCTCATCACAATAAGCCAAAAGCCTTACCACACAGTTTGATGTGAAGATTTATTTTTCAGACCAGTATATGACTGAAGTAGCTGGGTGGGCAGTGCGTAGGGGTAAAGGTGACGGAGGATCATTGGAGAAGCTCCTATAGGGAGAGGAGACGAAGCTCAGGTTGGCAGAGCTGCTGAGGTACACCAGGCCTGGGTGCCCTCTGTGGCCTGATGATCCCCTCCTCCCTGGAGTCTTCTCTTAGGATTCCGTGATGTCGGCTACAGAAAACAGGAGTTCCCACAGCAGTGGAAGCACCCAGCCAATGACATCAGAATCTGTGGGGTGGACCCAGCATATGCACTTTTCAAAGCCCTCTGGTTAATCCAATGTGCAGCTAAGGCTGAGAATCTCCACTCTAAATGTTTAGACTGCAGTTGCTCTGGGTCCTGACTGCAGATTCAAGCCACATTTCTTGAAAAATTATCCTGTCTTTTAGGCCTATCCCCCAAGACTCTGCTATCGCATGGGGTGGGTCAACCCAGGCATTGGTAATTTTAAAAAACTCCCCAAAATGATTCTAATGAGCAACCAAGGTTGGGAGCCAATGTTCTAATTTTAAGAAAATAGCTAACAACTAAAGCCAGAACCTCCCCTCCACACGTCACCTAAGAGGTGGCAGAAATAGCTCAACAAACAGTCCTACAAGCAGCCTAACTCTCATCTCTTTGTCAGGAGGACACTGGGAGGGGAGAGTGGGCCTTGGAGAAGGAAAAGGTTAGTAGGGTCGGGTTATCCCCTTCCTCTATATGGGGGGAGTGGGAGAGCTGAGGGAGTCACAGGGGGCTTCCATAGGACTCCAATAGAGAGAGGGCCTGCCAGAAGGGAGAACGATGACAGTTCTTAGCAAGGTAGTTCTCCCATGTCAGGGAACTTTAGGAGGTGCTGCTGCTGGATCTCCCCCAAATTAGCCACATATCCCAGGAGAGCTGATACATGGAGCCTGCCTTGTTGTGGTCTTCAGGGCCAGGCACTGTCAGCCAGGGCAGCAATGACTTCAGGGGAGAAGGAATGCCAGCTGCTGCCAGCTGAGGAATGAGACAAGTTTCTTCCTTCTCTCCTCATCCCAACATCATTTTCCAGCCCTGTGTATTCCATTTCCCCACACTCCATGCAGTTGGGGTCTCTGCTGAAGCCCACACTGGGGACAGGAGGAAAGGAGATTTCAATGGAATTCTATGGACTGAATTTAATAACCAAAAGCAACTAGAGGAGAAATTCTCTGATAGGCCTAAGATGAGGACTAGAACAAGGGACCTGATGTGGCCAAATTGGAAGCAGAGGCTAGAGAAATAGCAGCCAGTTTCTGTCTATTGCCTGCTGAGTAAAGACCATTTGCTGCATCAGTTACTCAGATGTTGTGTCCCTCTACAAGATTCGAAGTTCTTTGAGGGCAGGAATACACCTGATGCTTTTGAAACAACCAAAAGCCAGGCCCGCACTGGGCATAGAGCAGAGGCAGGTTCTTCCCCACATCCTGGATAATCTTTACATTCTGCTTGGTCTACTGGTGGCACAAAGGTTTTGTTTTAAACTAAGGCTTTCTCACCTCATTGTTGGGGGGGATTAATTATAAAATAAAGGTATAGCTCAGGTAAATTGTTTTACAGTACATGAGCAATATGGCATTGGCAACAATTTTAAAAAGTTTTTGGAAGGTTACATTTGACTTTGAAGCTGGATATCTGTAAGTTCACAGATATTCCCTGACCCCAGCTTGTGGTGCTCCTTGGCAGCCAGTGATAATGCCTGAGACTCGCATTTTATACTGGCCCTAAAATTCAAGCAGTTTTGGAGGCCTTTATTAATCTCTTAAGTCAACCAACCTCTCTCCACTTAGAATACTGGAAGGATTCTGAAGTGGAAAGGTATTTATTGAATGTATATTGCAATGACTTACCCTGAAATCACTGTGTTGGGGAATTAATTTACATGAAACATTGCAGGACATTTTATTGCTTCAGTTCTCCCATACTACCTTTGTTCTGAGAATCTGGAGGTTCCTTGGGAATAGGATGGAAAGACTTCTACACCTTGGCCCCCTAAATCAAGAGGAGAAACAGGCTTGCCATTTTAGTGTTAAAATGAGTGCTGATGCAAACATTTACCTTTTTATTTATACTGATAATCTAATGAATAATCTGAAAATATGGCCAGGGGAGGAGGATTGCCAGGAATGATAAACACATAGTAAAGTGGTTTGATATGCAGGAAACTGCTTCTAAAATACACTAGCTGGTGCTTACTGAGGGAAACAATTACTCTTCGAATACAACCTGCTTTCGTTCTATAGCCATCTTTTTCTTCCTCTTTTTTTTTTTTTACAAAGATATTTATCTTAATAGTATATTTCCCTACAGACTTTTTTCATATTCATATTTTACAAGGATACAAATCATCTATGTTCAATTTTTTATTCCTTTTAAAAATTTAATATATAGCATAAATGTCTTCAAGTTATTATGTAGTATTCATATCTATAATTTTAATGCTAGAATTATTTTGTTAAGTAACTTATAATAATTTATCTAAATATAACCTAATATAAGAATTTGAGTTTGCCTCCAATTTTACTATTATAAAAATGCCATTTTTGCTATTATAAAATGTATTTTTAGGATGTGCCTTTTTATTATTTTGAACTTCTTAAGAGCAGGTTCTCAGAAGTGAAGTTTTGGGGCACAATGTTTGAAATCGTTTTAATTCTTGACAAAATTGCTGAATTTCTTTCCAAAATGACTATACCAATGTACAACTCTCCCATACACAACTTTCTTTTTATGGTCTTATGAAAACCTTCTTTTATTTAGTGAGAAAAAAGTGGAAGACATTTGTGTTATCATATGCATGATAAACTCCCCAAAGTCTCTCCAAAATGAAAATGAACTTCATGCATATTTTTAGAGAAGAGAAAAGTTAGAGAAACATGGTGTTGGACTATCACAACTGTGTGTGTGTGTGTGTGTGTGTGTGTGTGTGTGTGTGTGGTGGGTTTTGTAAAGAATTGGGGCCTAATGTACCTAACAAATGACTAATCTTTTGCCTGAAAAATAGGCTGAGCTGACCAGATGGTGAGTGGAATGAAATCACTTTCCTACCATTATGGGCAAGATTTCTAACTCTTTGTCACTCACTCTGTTCTTCCTAGGCAGTAAGTCAATGGGGATGCTTGCTTATAAACGACAGGAGGCAAAACCCCATCTCCGCCCTAATTTCTCATCACTTGCTCAGTACCTATTCATTTAGACTTTTGTCTTTAATACGTGTATTTTCCCTTGGCAATACCATAATGTCTTTTTTTGTCTCTTCACCATAATCATGATGAACAAAAATGTAATGCACATAGTATTCCTTCATTTGAGTCTTTCTTTTATTCTTTTAATTTCAAACTGCTGTTCTTCCTAAAGGAGGACTGTGTTACAAAAGAATGAAATTTTCCAGACAATGTTTGGTACATAATAGTTTTAAGAGGCTTCATGTTTGCAAGAGACAAATTAAGCAGCCTCCCCTAATATGTAGACAACATCTGTTACACAGTCACCATTAATGATAACACTGGGATCTCTTTTGTGGATGATTTTCATCCAGCTGCACCTACCCATAAAAGGCGCCAGCAAAGAGGGCTACACATTTATCTGTCAGTTCAGAATGACTTTGGAAAACGGCACATAAACCTAAAGCAAATCTTTGTTAACCTCTGAAATCAGAGCCTCCATAAATCACTGCTAAGGACAGCTTATAACCTCCTCACAGCCAACTCATCATCTGCATTCAGTGTTTGATAAGATGCTCCAAATCTTAGGCTGGTTATATGGAAGAAAGCTACACATCAAGAAACTAAGCCTTATGTTATGGTACCCACCTGTAAAGAAACACACATACCCATTGATCAGTCAATTACAAGTTTTTGCTCCAAAGCTTTATTTCAGACAACATTCCCACCTGCACCAATGGATCTATTCCTAAATAATAAAAACCCTACAAAATCCTTGGTAGGGCTAATTAGCTATGGCTAATCATTTGATTTGATGACTCGTTATTATTTGAAATTAAACATTAAGATTCTTAAATGAAAACCATTCAGAAAGCTAGTAGAGGGGTTCCACTTTCTTTGCAAGACTGAGCTGTATGAAATCTCTTTCTTACAATTTGGTTGTGAAATGTATTCTGGTATATTTTCATCTCTGGGTTTCCCTGTGGATATATATCTTATAGTGTAACATGTCAGTTTACTCATTTAACACCTATTCAAGTGCCCTCTCTGTTTCAGTCCTGGTGCTAGATGCTGGAGATATGTGAAGGAACAAATAAATCAAGTCT
Organism: Pongo abelii; assembly: GCF_028885655.2. Taxonomy (NCBI): domain Eukaryota; kingdom Metazoa; phylum Chordata; class Mammalia; order Primates; family Hominidae; genus Pongo; species Pongo abelii. The sequence goes on from NC_072006.2 coordinate 16,206,455, forward strand.
CTATGCTCAGGTAGTTGTATCCACCACAGGCATAGAGAAAAAACAAATGGCTCAAATTATAAGTAAAGCAAGAGTGATTGAGGGTTGGCATTTTAAATGTGATGTTCAGAGAAGGCCTTTATTTGTACAGAATCCTAAATGAAGCAATGGGGAGAGCAGTGTGAATTGGCAGGAAAAGAGCATCCCAGGCAGAGGGAACAGCAATTGCACAGGCCCCAAACTTGGCAAGTGCAAGAAACAGCACAGAAGCCTGTCTGGTCGGATGCTGATGCAAGAGGGAAAGCAAGTTTGTGAAGGTAGGCAGGGGTCAGGCCTTGGAGGGCCTTGAAGTCCATAGTAAGGAGTACAGGTTCTACACTGTGTGAAGGAATGCTTTAGGAGGTTCTTGAGCAGTGGACTATTGTCTGGCTTATATTCACTTTGGTACAACACCAAATTCAACTAAGTGCAGTTTTCATGCTAGCTGAAAGATCTCTCTGAGCATAAATCGTAATGTAACTCAGCTTCTCCACCTGTTAACAGTGGGTTTATGGATTTCCACGGTGTTCACAGATGGCTTTCAGAGAGTCCACAGAATGCTTGTAAAATGCATATTTTTGCATATATTTAAAGAATTCAGACCTCACAAAGGCTAGAACCACTGATCTAGAGGACCCTAAATTCAGTTTGAGCTGTACTATTCCAGGATTCTTTAGGTCTTCAACATAGCTGGCAGTCTTAGCAACTTTTTCAGTGAAGGACCTAATTGTTCATTAACTCATTTTCTTTCCTTATTCTGAACCTATTTATGCCTAGTGTTCCATTTTTGGAATGCTAAGCATGTGGGAGTTATTTTTATTCTTCTGCTCAAGGTCATTGCCAAGGTCTGATTTTTCAAATTCAAAAAATTGCAACCTCAAGCATAAATGGGTTAATCACATGTATAGTTTCAAGTCTCTTTGTCCCATCTAGTAGATTACATTAAATTCTTCATCCCTTTCTGAATCTGTGTCCTTTGCCATGTAGCTTTGTAAAGAAGGGGTGTACTTTTGCACACCTGACTTGTTTTGGCTAGTGGGATATTAGCAGACAAGAAAGAGCTGGGACAGCACTTGTGAAGTCTTTTTCTTTTGCCTCCATCATTATCATGAGAAGAACATGGCCAGGCTAACCAGCCAGTGCCAGGGGGATGAGAGTCATGTGAAGCAGAGCTCAGTCACCTTAGCCAAGCCCAGGCTGGATTGGTTGATGCCCAGACACGTGAGTTAGCTCAGTTGAAGTCAGCTAAACTGCTCAGCCTACCCAAAGATCTGCAAGCGGTTGAGGTTCTTATTGTTCTATGCTGCTGAGATTTCTTTTGAGGATGCTTATTATGCAGCAATAGTTAACTGATATGCCATATTGCTACCATATTTGTAGCCTCCTTTTTAAAAGACACCATACTGGAGATCCTGAATTAAGTTCTTTTGTACCCATTTTGGGTCCTGATTCAAAACTGAATTCCCAGTTTCAAATTGTATAACCATGATAATCAACCCTGGTTGTTTATACTTCCTTATTGGTACACACTCCAGCTTTTCCTTCAAAAGCTGCCACAGCTGGTTACAGAGGCCAAGTCCTAGAGGACTCCACGAGTGACAGAAGGGTGAAATTTGCAGCCCTAATCTCGTAATGCTTGGACTCAGCCTGACAGTGGTATATGCCACAACATCCTAGCTGAATATAAGAATGCTAATGAAGGATACAAATCCTCCTTCAGACCAGGGGTATAAGCTGTCGAACCTTGCTAAATGGCTGTAATGAATGTAAACTACAGCATACCAGCTGAACCTTGGGATACACTTAATTGCCCAGGGTGGCTTAATCTTCAGCCCTGCCAGTTGCAGAAGGATTATTTGTCTTTGGTGAACTCAGTGGAGAATTGAAAGTAAATTTGTTTAAACGATAGTAGAGTTTAGAATAGGCATAACAGAAGAATCATAAATAACCATGACTGAAATGTAAACTACAACCAAATCTAAGCCCACTCTTTGTCTAAGGATTGCATCCTTCAGGAAGGAGGGAGCACCAGTTTCTTGATTTAGGCTTTTATTAAGCCATATTATGAGTCACTAGGAGAACAAATGGGTTCTATTTAAAATAACAGGCATAGCCAAAGCAGCATGACCATCATTTCAAAGCTACATTTCCCTGAATGAGCCTTCAAAAGGGAGGGGATGTCAGAGTTTTGCTGATTTTGAACCTCACTATCCCCAAATCCCACTTCTTCCCCAAATGCATAGAAACAGGATAGCCTTGGATCTTAATCACACTTTTTTCTTAAAAAAAAGTTTTTTTACTGGCTGGGCACAGTGGCTCACGTCTGTAGTCCTGGCACTTTGGGAGGCCAAGATGTGAGGATCGCTTGAGCCCAAGAGGTCGAGGCTGCAGTGAGCTATGAGTGTGCCACTACCCTCCAGCCTAGGTGTCAGAGCAACCCTGCCCACAAAAAGTTTTGAAAAGGTGATATAAGTAGATGGTAAAATTTCTTTCAAATGATAGGAAAATAATGAAAATTAAGCCTTTCTCATACACTGTTTATCTTTAATCCCTCAATTCATTTGAGGTAAGTGGGTTGTCTTGCTCTTTGTGATACAAATTATCCAAAAATGTATTGAAATATTGAATAATTCTTTGCATTGTTTGGTTTTTAAGATTTTGTGAGTACTAACATAAAGACCTAGAGATTATTTTCTCAATACTGTTAACAAGTTGATTGCCTCAATTATTTGCCTGGCTTCAACTACACAGACTGACTTTAAGTGCAAAACAATAATGAGCATCTTTAATAATAATGACCATCTTTTCTCAATATGGACAGCCACAAACAGTGTTTAAAAATATATCTAACTCATTATTCATGTACAAAAATGTGTATTGTAGAGGAAATGATTATAAATTCTTCATGTATATTGACTTCTGTGGAAGACTCCTATTTGCCTAGCACAATCTCTTCTTTCCTTCTTCCTATAATAGAAGCTTAGTTTTATTTAGGACGAACATATTATCCACTAAAAGGCCACATTTTCCAGTGTCCCAGCTAGGTGACCAGGCCATGTGTCTAGGTTTTGGCCAATGAGTTTAAAGCAGAAGTGTTATATGGTATTTCTTGAAGAGTGGAGGCACATCTTTCTTCCTTACTTCTCCAGCTACTTTGGAATGTGGATGTGGGCGGCTAGGCCTCCAACTGCCTGCCATTTTGGGTCATGAGTAAAAGGGTCATTCTAGAGATGGTAGAACAGACGACTTCAGAGAGCCAGGTTTCTGATGACTTTGCAGAGCTGCCTTGACAGTCCTGAACTGTATGCTTCCACATTTATTTTGCAAGAGAGAAAAATAATTTCTATCTTATATAAGTGTATTATTCAGGGTTCTCCAGAGAAACAGACCGATAGGAAACACACACACACACACACACACATTTCCTATTGGTTATAGGATATATAGATTTGTCCCTTAGTATCCACAGGAGATTGGTTCCTGGACCTCCCGTGGGTAACAAAATATGTAGGTGCTCAAGTCTCTGATATAAAATGGCATAGCGTTTGCATGTAACCTATGTATATCCTATTTACCTCTTCCCATCTAACTTTTTTTTTTTTGAGACACTGTTGTCCAGACTGGAGTGCAGTGGCGTAACCTCAGCTCACTGCAACCTCCGTCTCCCGAGTTCAAGCGATTCTCTTGCCTTAGCCTCCCAAGTAGCTGGGACTACAGGCATGTGCCACCACACCTGGCTAATTTTTGTATTTTTAGCAGAGATGGGATTTCACTATATTGGCCAGGCTGGTCTTGAACTCCTGACCTCAGGTGATCCGCCCCCCTCGGCCTCCCAGAGTGCTGGGATTACAGGCATGAGCCACCGTGTCTGGCCCCTTCCCCATATACTTTAAATCATCTTTAGATTACTTATAATACCTAATACAATGTAAATGTTATGTAAATAATTGCTAACTGTATTGTTTAGGGCATAATGACAAGGAAAAAATGTCTGTACATGTTCAGTAGAGATGCAGTTTTTTTTTGCAAAGTTTTTAATCTGAAGTTGAAGCTACAGATGCCGAGGGCTGACTATATACAAATACACATACATCTATATATAAAGAGAGAGAGGGAGAGAGAGAGAGAGAAAGAGAGATGATAGAAATTGGTTCATGATTATGGAGGCTAAGAAGTGATTTAGTCTCATGATTTGTCATCTTCAAGCTGGAGAATCAGGAAAGCTGGTAGATAATTCCAGAGGTGTAAGTCCTAGTCCATGTCTGATGACCTGAGAACTGGGAGTGCCAATGTTGGAGAGCAGGAGAAAATGGATGTTCCAGCTCAAATAGAAGCAAATTCACCCTTCTCCACATTTTTGTTCTATTCAGTCCTTCGACAAATATGATGATGCTTACCCATACTGGTGAGAGGAATTTTCCTTACTCAGCCAACGAATTGAAATGCTAATCTTTTCCAGGAACACCCTCACAGACATGCCCAGCCCAGAAATAATGTTTTGCCAGCTATCTGGGCATCCCTTATCCCAGTCAAGTTGACACATACAATTAAGCATCACAAAATGCTACTGTCATTTAGGGTTTTCTGTCATTCCCAGACAAACCTAATCCTTATTGCTGTGCTTTCATATTGCTTCTGAGCTTCCGAAGCAGCAGCAGCAGCAGCAGCAAATCATCTCATGGCACCTATTTCAGTCCCTGGCAAATGTGGGCTTGGTGCAGCATAAAAGAGCACTATTAGTACAGAGTCAGTGTTGCTTACATTCAGTGACACTGAGTATGAATTTCAAATGGTGGTATAGGAAATGAATGAACCAATTCTGTTTTCTTTCCTGCCACTTGATAAATGATGTCCCTGTTTTGGCCCTGCTATTACCTTTGGAGGTATTTATGAGGCCCAGTGCCTTTATAATAGCCTGTCAGTCTCCTGTTTTCAAATTAGTCAATTTTTTGCACCTCAGTGCTTATTTAGGACATGGACTACTGGATCTGCCATTCCTAGCAGCCCCAGGAGCTGAGAGATGACATATTCCTGGGTTTGGTTCTTTCTTTCTCTCTCTCTCATCCTCTCTTTCTCCCTCCATTCCTCCCTCCATCCTTCCCTAACTTTTTTCTTTTCTCTTTCTTTCGTCTCCCCTCCCTCCCTTCCTTCCTTCTTCCTTCCTCTGACATACAGTGCATAATTTTAAGTGTATAGCTCCACATACTATATATATCTACAAATATTCACATATGTAAACACCCATGTATAACCACCATTCCATTCCAGACAGGGTACATTTCTTGTCTGGCATGGAATGGAACCTTACCCTAGAAGGTTCTCTTAGGTTCCTTCCCAGTTCATAAAGACTTCCACCAGAGTTAATGACTATTCTGACTTTTATCTTCATAGATTACTCTTTGCCTGTTTCTAAGCTTTATATAGATGGAACCATACAATGTGTGTTCTTTTATGTCTGGCTTTTTTCATTCAACATATTGATTTTGAGATTAATCCATGTTGTTCCTTATATCAAAAAATTAAAGAGAAGAAAAATCAGTGAATTGGAAGCTAAAAGGATTTCACTCTGATGTGGAACAGAGATAGAAAGAGACTTTAAAATCATTTCATATGTGAAACACATCTACATGAAAGATTAGTTGAGATATAGATGATAGACTAAATGACTCCAACAGTCATCTAATAGGGAATACAGAAGTGAATGGAGGTCATGGAAGAGAACAATGTTTAGAGGGGTGATAGCTTAAAATTTTCCAGAATTTGAGAGAAGCCACATGTCCTGAAGTCAAAAGGGCACTTTCAACTCCAGAAAGGATAAATAAAAATAAATCATCTAGACCCATCATAATGAGGTAATGGAAGAGCAAGGATGAAGCAACAATCCTAAAGTGCACTGAGGTTCTGACTCCAGAGTGATAGAGACATTTTAGATCTTCATTAGGAGGGGGTTACATAGATGTATATATTTATCAAAACATATCCAATTATATACTTAAGAGCTATGCATTTCACTGGATACAATTTTATCTTACTTTATAAAGGGTATTGAGAGCAGGGTTGAGGGAATCCCCTGCTTTCCACTCAGAACTGTGGCTAAACTGAGCAGAGTTCTCATTGCTACAATAAATGTCAAGGACAGTAGAGCAATATCTTCAAGATGTTGAGGGAAAAATAACTGTTTACCTATCTTTCAAGAATGAAGGCAAAATAAAAATATTTTTAGTCATACAAATATTATTTTCAGATTCTCTCTAAAATAACATTTTTTTTAAGGATACACTTGAGTAAATTTTTTAAAAACATACCAGCTGGGCGCGGTGGCTCACGTCTGTAATCCCAGCACTTTGGGGCGCTGAGGCGGGCAGATCACGAGGTCAGGAGTTCAAGACCAGCCTGGCCAATATGGCGAAACCCCGTCTCTACTAAAAATACAAAAATTAGCCAGGCGTGGTGGCACACGCCTGTAGTCCCAGCTACTCGGGAGGCTGCAGCAGGAGAATCACTTGAACCCAGGAGGTGGAGTTTGCAGTGTGCTGAGACTGTGCCACTGCACTCCAGTTTGGGTGACAGAGCGAGACTCTATCTCAAAAAAAAAAAAGAAAGATATCACAGGAGATTATGGGCTATCAGAAACAAGTGACTATGTCAATTGGTAAAGTATATTGGTAAAATTAATTATTTGTTGACTGTAAAACTAAAAAAAGAGAAACCTCTTTTGGAGTGTTAAGAAAGGTAAAACTCGGGCCGGGTGTGGTGGCTCAAGCCTGTAATCCCAGCACTTTGGGAGGCCGAGATGGGCGGATCACAGGGTCGGGAGATCGAGACCATCCTGGCTAACATGGTGAAACCCCGTCTCTACTAAAAATACAAAAAATTAGCCGGGCGTGGCGGCGGGTGCCTGTAGTCCCAGCTGCTTGGGAGGCTGAGGCAGGAGAATGGCGTGAACCTGGGAGGTGGAGCTTGCAGTGAGCCGAGATCGTGCCACTTCACTCCAGCCTGGGAGACAGAGCAAGACTCCATCTCAAAAAAAAAAAAAAAAGAAAGAAAGGTAAAACTCACATTCTAAACAATAACAATATGAGGAAGGGAGTGTTGAGTGGTATTCAATGGATAAAGTATGCTAAAGTCATTGTGGTCTGTAGGAAATGAGACATATTGAATAACTGTTGGAAAAAAACGGACAGATAATTGTACATGTTAATATCTGAAAGGCTACCATTAAAAGAATAAAGCTTTTGACCAGGTGTGGTGGCTCACACCTGTAATCCCAGCACTTTGGGAGGCCAAGGCAGGTGGATCACTTGAGGTCAGGAGTTCAAGACCAGCCTGGCCAACACAGTGAAACCCTGTTTCTACTAAAAAAATACAAAAATTAGCTGGTCGTGGTGGTGCGCGCCTGTAATCCCAGCTACTCAGGAGTCTGAGGCACAAAAATCCTTTGAACCCGGGAGGTGGAGGCTGCAGTGAGCCGAGATCACGCCACTGCACTCCAGCCTGGGTGACAGAACGAGACTCTGTCTCAAAATAAATAAATAAATAAATAAATAAAGCTTTCAAATGAGCAGAGGATAAAAGGAGGGAATATGTAAAATGTTACCAGTACAACAAAAGACAGAAAAGAAGAAAGGCAAAGGTAAACATAAGAGGATGGTAATCATAAAATAGAAGTTCAAATATTTTAGTAATCCTAATACATAAATCAAGATGAAAAAGTAAAAAGACTTACCATGCAAATATTGATCAAAAGAAAGCTCATGTAGCAATAATGTCAAAAAAATTAAAGTGAAAAACATAAATAGGGATGATGATAAAAGTCATAATCTACAACAAGGAAATAAAATTCAAGAACTGTATGTTCCTAACAATGTGGCCTTGAAATAAAGCAAAGACTGACAAAATTACAAAGAGAAATTTACAACCAGAAATTTTAGTGGGGGACTTCTGATTTTCATGTCATGCCTAAAAAGACCCTCCCCTCTGCCCAGTTATCAAGAGTTATCTTCATGCTTCCTCTGAACACCTTTACTTTATCTAGTTGCACAGTTGTCATGGATTATTTAGATTCTCTTGAGGAAGGAAAGTGCTTCATTCTCACCCTGGACCTGCAGTTGTGGTGTGGTTGTTCTTGGTTACTGGTGTCAGTTCTTTACCATTTGGCCTCCAGTTTGCATCTGCATGGTATTGAGCAGTGTAGATGAGTCATCTGACTCTCTTGTCACCTTGGACAAGAACAGCTTCCTTTCCTTTGCTTCCTATCAGAACACCCTCCAAGGAGTTACATTGCTATGGTTTGAATGTGTCCCTTCCAAAATTCAGATGTTGCTAATGTGATAGTCTTAAGTGTTGGGCCTTTAAGGAGTGATTAGGCCATGAGGGCTTTTTCTTCCTCAATGGGATTAAGGCCTTTATAAAATAGGCTTCATGCAGCATTCAGCTAACTTGCTCTCTTACCCATCTACCTTCTGCCATGTGAAGATACAGCAAGAAGGCTCTCATCAGACACGAAATTCTGATGTCTTGATTTTGGAATTCCCAGTCTCCAGAACTGTGAGAAAATAAATTTCTATTGTTTTTAAATTACCAAGTTTCAGGTATTCTGTTATAGCAGCACAAAATGGACTAAGACAATTTATTCCAGCACTATGTCCTTCCAATCAACCACAACCCAGATCTGCTGTATGGATCAAAGTTTTCAATGTAGATATTTTCATAGTTAATCCTTTCCCCCCATATTTTACAAATGTTTAATGGTAAATTTACTTATATTTGGTTGAAGGTTTCTTTTTGTTTGTTTGTTTTGGTTTGTCAATGATTTTATGAAAGTACTGGAGAATTTGTTGTAACCAGGATGCATCCATACCCAGAAGTCCATGATTCAGGGTCCTGGTAACTTATAACATTGTAATTTTTTCAAGAGGGTTGAGATAGTTAAAGATGTATGTGTGAGTGTGCACATGCTGTGTGTATACCTTTATCCTCTAACATGCTTTGACTATGGAGTAACAATTCATGATTTTTCTTCTCCTTGATTACTCTATGCAAGTGGAAGTACTCTGGTATGCTACCATATAAGGTGTATATTATATTTGTTTGCATTTACATAAAACATCCATATAAAACAGATCCAGAAAGCTCAGAGAACACCAAGGAGGATAAATGCCACAAAACTACACCAAAGTGGATTATTTTCAAACTACAGAAAATCAAAGATAAAGAAAAAATCCCAAAAGAAGCCAGAAGGAAAAAAATGCCTTTCCTCCAGAGTAGCAAAGATAAAATTACATTTGACTTCTCCTCGGAAACCATGCAAGCAAGAAGAGTATGCAGTAAATTAATTAAAATGCTGAGAGAAAAAGACACCAACCTAGAATTCTGTGCCTTGAGAAATTATCCTTCCAAAGTGAAAGAGAGGGACTTTCTCAGATAAACAGAAATTGAGGGAATTTGTTGCCAGTAGACCTGCCTTACAAGAAATATTAAAAGGAGTCCTTCAGAGAGAAGGAAAATGATATAGGTGAGAAATTCAGATATACATTGAAAAAAGAAGTACATTGAAGAAGGGATAAGTGAAGGTAAAGTAAAACTTGTTTTCTCATTCTTGATTATCAACAGATAATAGTTCAAAATAATAATAGCAATAATGTATTCAATTGTGTATGCCTATGTATGTCTATATGTATACACACACACATATATGCTTATGTATAAGTGAAATGAACTACAGCAATGATTAAAGGCATAGAAGGATAGAATTGGGATTTTTTTTTTGGAGGCAGGTTATCACTCTTTCACCTGAGCTGGAGTGCAATGGCTCAGTCATAGCTCACTACAGCCTCAATTTCCTCGGCTCAAGTGATCCTTCTGCCTCAGCCTCCCAAGTAGCTGGGACTACAGGTGTATCCCACCTTTCCTGGCTAATTTTTTAATTTTTTCTTGTAGAGACATGGTCTTGTCATGTTGCTCAGGCTGGTCTTGAACTGCTGGCCTCAAGTGATCCTCCTGCCATGGTCTCCCAAAGTGCTAGGATTACAGGTGTGTGTCACTGTTCCTGGCTAGGATTATTTAGCTATTATGAGGTACTCACACTACCCATGAAGTGGTATAGTATTATTTGAAAGTGGAATTGGATTAGTTATAAATGTATATTGCAAACTCTAGGGCAACCACGAACAAAGTAAAACAAGTACAGCTGATATGCCAAGAAAGGAGAAAAAATGGAATTACATAAAATGCTCAATTAAAAGAAAAGGCAGAAAAAAAGTGGAAGACAAAAATAGAAGCAAAGAACAAGGACACTAGTCAGGATTCTCCAGAGAAACAGAACAAATAGGATGTGTAGATATATAGATAGACAAATAGCTAGCTAGCTAGCTAACATTGATTATGAAAATTAGCTCATGTGATTATAGAGGCTGAGAGGTCCCATGATACGTCATTTGCAAACTGGAAGATCAGAGAAACTGGTAAAATAATTCAATCTGAGTCCAAAGGTCTGAGAAGCTGGTGGGCCACTGGTGGAAGCCCTGGAGTCCAAAGGCCAGAGAACCTAGAGTTCTAATGTTCAAGTACAGGAGAAGATGGGTGTCCTGCCTGGTTCCAGAAGAGAGAGCAAATTCTCCTTTCCTGTGCCTTTTTATTCTATCTGGGCCCTCAACAAATTGGATGGCACTAGCCAACATTGGTGAGGGCAGATCTTCCTTATTTAATTCACTGATTTAAATGCCCTTCTCTTCTGGAAACATCCTCAGAGACATACACAGAAATAATGCTTTGCCAATTATCTGGGTATCCCTTAGATCAGTCAACTTGACACCTAAAATTAGCCATCACAGACAATTGAAACAGTAACAAATTTAATAGATATGAATCCAACTGTATCAGCAATTTCTGAACATCAGTGGTCTAAATGCACCAATTAAAAGACTGTATCATAAAACAAGAACCAACTATGTATTATCTATAAGAAATGCACCTTAAATATGAAGACAGATAGATTAAAAATAAGTGGATGGAGAAAGATATATTATGCTAACATTAATCAAAAGAAAATGGAACTATGGAGGTGCTATGGACAGAGGAAAAATAAAACTAAAAAAATAAAAACTAAAGTGAGAGTAGCTATACTAATTTTAGACAGAGACCTCAGAGCAAGGCAAGTTATCAGGGATAAAGAGGAGCATTACAAAATGATAAAGGTGTCAATTCTACAAGAATACATAACAATCCTTAACTTATATGCACCTACCAACTGAGCATCAAAATGTACAAGGCAAAAACTTATAGAATTTCAAGGAGAAATAGAGGAACCCATTAATGTAGATTGAGACTCCAATACTCATCTAATAGAAATGGACAGGTCCACCAGACAGAAAATGAAAAGGACACAGTTGAACATAACAACACTGTTAATCAACTGGATATAATGGACATCTATAGACTACTTCATTCAACAGCAGTAGGATATACATTCTTCTCAAACTCACATGGAACGTTAAAGATACATCACATACTAAGCCATAAAACACACCCTATAATAGATTGCTCCCCAGCTCTTTAGTAATTAGAAGTAAAAGTTGCACATAGAGTAAGTTGGCAATTCAGAAATATATTTTAATCCATCATTTAGAGATAGAGTTTGTTTTAGTTGTTTGACAAAAAGAAGATAAGCAAGATGAACTGCATTTGGAGACAATAGTTAATTTCTTGTTGGCACATATAAAAATATACTTCCTTCTTTAGGACCTTTAATTTTTGAAATACTTTTGAATTTTGTTATATGTATGACTTATTTTTGTTTTAATCAGTCACAAATTTATTTTGGAAGTAGGTGATATTTTAAAACCTAAGCAAATCCAGCAATTTCACTCCTAGGTATATATACAACTGAAAAGTATACATCTGTTCAACAATATACATAAACTAGAATGTTTATAAAAACAATATTCAACCGGGCATGGTCAAATCCCAGCACTTTGGGAGGCCAAAGCCAGTGGATTGCTTCAGCCCAGGAGTTCGAGACCAGCCTGGGCAATATGGCAAAACCCCATTTCTACAAGAAACACAAAAGTTAGCCAGGCATGAGGCACATGCCTGTAGTTCCAGCTACTCAGGAGGCTGAGGTGGGAGGATCGCTTGAGCCCGGGAGGTTGAGGCTGCAGTGACCCAAGACCACGCTACTGCCACTGCACTCCACCCTGGGTGATAGAGCAAGACTCTGTCTAAAAACAAAACACAAAAAACAAAAAACAAAACACCCAAAAGACAATATTCATAATAGTCTTGTGCTACAGTAAGAAATATGTATTTGGTCTTTGTCCTTAGTTCCTACACAGAGCTTCTAAAAACCTTGAACTTTTCTGTGTGATAGGGGTTGTAGGAGTATCTTCTGTTATTCATAACATGCCCCTTTCAACCATAACTAAGTTTATGTTAATAAAGTGATTTTTGGTGGGAGCCCTAGACAGCTTCATGATGAGGGCTGGTTGCCAGAGCAACCAACCATATGATTACAGAATTGGAACTTTCAGCCGCACCCCCAGACTTCTGAGGAGGGGAGAGGAGCTGGAGATTAAGGTCCATCACCAATGGCCAATGACTTAATCAATCATATCTATGTAATGGAGCCTCTATAGAACCCCCTAAACAACAGGATTTGGAGAACTTCCAGGTTGGTGAACACATTGAAGTGCTGGTAGGGTGGTGTGTCTGGAGAGGGCATGGAATCTCCGTGCACCTGCTTCTTTCATACATTGCCCTATGCATCTCTTCCATATGGCTGTTCTTGAGTTGTATCCTTTATAATAAGCTGATAGTAGTCAGTAAAGTGATTTCCTGAGTACTGTGAGTTCTGGCAAATTATGGAACCTGAAAAGGACTGGGTGTTCTGGGAACCCCCAACTTTGTAGCCAAGTCAGACAGAAGCATGGGTAGCCTGGGCACATAATACTTGTGACTGGCATCTGAAGTAAGGGCAGTCTTATGGGACTGAGTGCTTAAACCTGCAGAATCCGACACTAACACTCTAAGTAGTGTCAGAATTGAATTGTAGGACACCCAGTTGGTGCCAGAGAATTGGAGAACTGGTTGGTGGTATGACAAGAGCCAACACATTTGGTGTCAGTAATGTTGTGAGTAAAAGTAGTTCAGAGCCCCAAACTGGAATCTACCTAAATGCCCATCTACAGTAAAACGGGTAAATAAATTGTACTATATTCACATAAGGAATTTAGCAGTGAGAATGCCATGAATGAAACTACATGGAATTACACAGGAGAATCTCATAATTACAATCTTCAATTTCAGCTAGACACAAGAAAATATATACTGTATAATTCCATTTATATAAAGGATAAACCCCAGCAAGACGAATCTATGCTGTTAGAGGTCAGGATAGTGGTTATTCTTGGGTGGGTAGTGACTGAGACGAGGCACAATATGGGGGCTTCTGGAGGTGCTGGGAATGTTCTGTTTCAGGCAGGGGTGTCCAGTCTTTTGGCTTCCCTGGGACATATTGAAAGAAGAAGAATTATCTTGGGCTACACATAAAATACACTAACAATAGCTTTTGAGAAGTGTCTGTTCATATATTTGCCCACTTTTTGATGGGGTTGTTTGATTTTTTCTTGTAAATTTGTTTAAGTTCTTTGTAGGTTCATTCTGGATATCAGCCCTTTGTCAAATGGGTAGATTGTAAAAATTTTCTCCCACTCTGTAGGTTGCCTTTTCACTCTGATGGTAGTTTCTTTTGCTGTGCAGAAGCTCTTTAGTTTAATTAGATTCCATTTGTCAATTTTGGCTTTTGTTGCCATTGCTTTTGGTGTTTTAGTCATGAAGTCCTTGCCCATGCCTATGGCCTGAATGGTATTGCCTAGGTTTTCTTCTAGGGTTTTTATGGTTTTAGGTCTGACAGTTAAGTCTTTAATCCATCTTGAATTAATTTTTGCATAAGGTGTAAGGAAGGGATCTAGTTTCAGCTTTCTACATATGGCTAGCCAGTTTTCCCAGCATCATTTATTAAATAGGGAATCCTTTCCCCATTTGTTGTTTTTGTCAGGTTTGTCAAAGATCAGATGGTTGTAGATGTGTGGTATTATTTCTGAGGGCTCTGTTCTGTTCCATTGGTCTATATCTCTGTTTTGGTACCAGTACCATGCTGTTTTGGTTACTGTAGCCTTGTAATATTGTTTGAAGTCAGGTAGCGTGATGCCTCCAGCTTTGTTCTTTTGGCTTAGGATTGACTTGGCAATGCGAGCTCTTTTTTGGTTCCATATGAACTTTAAAGTAGTTTTTTCCAATTCTGTGAAGAAAGTCATTGGTAGCTTGATGGGGATGGCATTGAATCTCTAAATTACCTTGGGCAGTATGGCCATTTTCACAATATTAATTCTTCCATGAGCATGGAATGTTCTTCCATTTGTTTGTGTCCTCTTTTATTTTGTTGAGCAGTGGTTTGTAGTTCTCCTTGAAAAGGTCCTTCACATCTCTTGCAAGTTGGATTCCTAGGTATTTTATTCTCTTTGAAGCAATTGTGAATGGGAGTTCACTCATGATTTGGCTCTCTGTCCGTTATTAGTGTAAAGGAATGCTTGTAATTTTTGCACATTGATTTTGTATCCTGAGACTTTGCTGAAGTTGCTTATCAGCTTAAGGAGATTTTGGGCTGAGACGATGGGATTCTCTAAATATACAATCATGTCATCTGCAAACAAGGACAATTTGACTTCCTCTTTTCCTAATGGAATACAGTTTTTTTCTTTCTCTTGCCTGATTGCCCTGGCCAGAACTTCCAACACTATGTTGAATAGGAGTGGTGAAAGAGGGCATCCCTGTCTTGTGCCAGTTTTCAAAAGGAATGCTTCCAGTTTTTGCTGATTCAGTATGATATTGGCTGTGGGTTTCTCATAAATAGCTCTTATTATTTTGAGATATGTCCCATCAATACCTAGTTTATTGAGAGTTTTTAGCATGAAGGGCTGTTGAATTTTGTTGAAGGCCTTTCTGCATCTATTGAGATAATCATGTAGTTTTTGCCTTTGGTTCTGTTTATATGCTGGATTACTTTATTGATTTGTGTATGTTGAACCAGCCTTGCATCCCAGGGATGAAGCCAACTTGATCATGGTGGATAAGCTTCTTGATGTGCTGCTGGATTCAGTTTGCCAGTATTTTATTGAGGATTTTTGCATCAGTGTTAATCAGGGATATTGGTCTAAAATTCTCCTTTTTTGTTGTGTCTCTGCCAGGCTTTGGTATCAAGATGATGTTGGCCTCATAAAGTGAGTTAGGGAGGATTCCCTCTTTTTCTATTGATTGGAATAGTTTCAGAAGGAATGGTACCAGGTCCTCTTTGTACCTCTGGTAGAATTTGGCTGTGAATCCATCTGGTCCTGGACTTTTTTTGGTTGGTAGGCTATTAATTATTGCCTCAATATCAGAATCTGTTATTGGTCTATTCAGAGATTCAACTTCTTCCTGGTTTAGTCTGGGGAGGGTGTATGTGTCCAGGAATTTATCCATTTCTTTTAGATTTTCTAATTCATTTGCATAGAGGTGTTTATAGTATTCTCTGATGGTAGGTAGTATTTCTGTGGGATCAGTGGTGATATCCCCTTTATCATTTTTTATTGCATCTATTTGATTCTTCTCTCTTTTCTTCTTTATTAGTCTTGCTAGTGGTCTATCAATTTTGTTGATCTTTTCAAAAAACCAGCTCCTGGATTCATTGATTTTTTGAAGGGTTTTTTATGTCTCTATCTCCTTCAGTTCTGCTCTGATCTTAGTTATTTCTTGCCCTCTGCTAGCTTTTGAATGTGTTTGCTCTTGCTACTCTAGTTCTTTTAATTGTGATGTTAGGGTGTCAATTTTAGATCTTTCCTGCTTTCTCTTGTGGGCATTTAGTGCTATAAATTTCCCTCACACAGTGCTTTAAATGTGTCCCAGAGATTCTGGTATGTTGTGTCCTTGTTCTTATTGGTTTCAAAGAAGATCTTTATTTCTGCCTTCATTTCATTATGTACCCAGTAGTCATTCAGGAGCAGGTTGTTCAGTTTCCATGTAGTTGAGCGGTTTTGAGTGAGTTTCTTAATCCTGAGTTCTAGTTTGATTGCACTGTGGTCTGAGAGACAGTTTGTTACAATTCCTGTTCTTTTACATTTGCTGAGGAGTGCTTTATTTGCAACTATGTGGTCAATTTTTGAATAAGTGTGATGTCGTGGTGAGAAGAATGTATATTCTGTTGATTTGGGGTGGAGAGTTCTGTAGATGTCTATCAGGACCACTTGGTGCAGAGCTGAGTTCAATTCCTGGATATCCTTGTTAACTTCTGTCTCGTTGATCTGTCTAATGTTGACAGTGGGGTGTTAATGGACACACTCTCTTATGGCAATGGGTAAGAGTTCAAAAGTACTGGCAGAAATTCCAATTTTTTTTAAATGTTTGCTTGGACATTTAAAATGTTTGTCACTTCTGCCTATATCCCATTGGCAAAAGCAAGTCATATAGCCAAGACTAACATCAATGAAAAAGGGAAGAGACTTGTCCTATTGGGAAAGAGGGGAGAGTGAATATTTGTTGAACATTAGTACAATCTAACATATACGCCCTATATGGTACTCTACAGTGTTACCTAATGTGTGAGCCAAAGATACAGAAACGTAAGAATCATTCCACTTTGGGAAGTATAGTGGACTGAGAACTTCCTGAGGGATCCTTCTACTGTGGAATAATTAGACCTTTGCTGGACTTAAGTATGTAAGGAAAATCTCCAATGGGGGTGGGGAGGAGTAGCAAAAATAAAAGTAAGCCGAAACCAGAGTGGAGAACAATAAGCCAGGCATGCACACACACAAAGGCCATTATCAGCATTTCCAGGGTTAAAGGGTGTGTGTGTGTGTGTGTGTGTGTGTGTGAGTCTGAGAGAGAAAGTCTGGGAGGAGAGCTGGGGATATAGAAAGCAAATTCAAGGCTCCAGGATTAAGCTGACAACCTTTGAAGGGGATAAAAGTGATCCCAGGTCATTAGTACCC
This sequence comes from Pongo abelii, assembly GCF_028885655.2. Lineage (NCBI taxonomy): Eukaryota > Metazoa > Chordata > Mammalia > Primates > Hominidae > Pongo > Pongo abelii. Next base: position 16,223,497 of record NC_072006.2, read on the forward strand.
CTGGATCTTTGTAGAATCACTTACAAATCCACTCTGGAGTAAAGACTGTTCAGTTTAGGCTTTCAAGTTTTCTATACACCAAAGGTCCAAATATGAGCTCAAAATCAAAGATTACAGAACACACACACACAAAGTTCATGAGGAATGAGAGCAGAAACAACAAAAAAACAGATTAAGACCCCAAGGACTTCAGACATTGAAATTTCACCTATAGAATATAGAATAACTATGTATGGAAGATGGAATCACAAAAATGAAGAATCAGTAAGAGACTAAAAAATGACAAAGTGGATTTAAAAAGAATCAATTAGAACTTTTAGAAATAAAAATATAGTTGTCTCCCATCCAAGTATTAACTCGCCCTGACCCTGCTTATTTTCCTAGATCAAACAAGTTTGGGTGCATTCAGGGTGATATGGCTGTAGACAAAATATAGTTGTTAAAAAAGTTATTGGATGAATTAAACTGAAGACTAGACATAATTAAAAACTATGACAGAGCTGAAGAAATTTCCCAAAACGCAGCACAGAGAAATAAAGTGACAACACAAAGGGACAACACAATTTTAAAATGGGCAAAGGATTTGAATAGACATTACTCCAAAGAAGATACACAAATGACCAATAAGCACATGAAAAGATACTCAACATCACTGGCCATTAGGGAAGTGCAAATTAAAACCACAACCAGTGCCATTTTACATCCACTAAGTTGGCCTTTAAAAAATGAAATAAGTGTTAGCAAAGATGTGGAGAAACTGGAACCCTTGTGCATTGCTGGTGGGAATGTAAAATGGTGCAGCCACTGTGGAAAAAAGCGTGGTAGTTCCTCAAAAAATTAAAAGTTATCATATGATCCAGCATCCTACCTCTGGATATAGACCCAAAAGAATTGCAAAGTACTCAAACAAATATTTGTACATGAATGTTCATAGCAGCACTATCAACAATAGCCAAATGAAACAACCCAAATGTTCAACTGATGAATAAATCAACAAAATGTAGCATATATAGCCAATAGAATATTATTCAACCATAAAAAGAGATGATGAACTGATTCATGCTACACTATGGATGAACCTCAAAAACATTAAACTAAGTGAAAGAAGTTATACATAAAAGGTCACATATTGTATGATTCCACTTATATGAAATACCTAGAATCCACAGAGATAGAAAGCAGACTAGTGGGCCAGGAGGGAGTGAGAAGTAGGGATTGAATGTTTAATGGGTATGGGCTTTCCTTTAGGAGTGGTGAAAATATCTTGGAACTAGAAGGAGGTGGTGGTTGTAGAAACATTGTAAATGTGCTGAATACCACTGAATTGTAAAACTTTAAAATGGTTAATTTTGTTATGTGAGGCTGGACTGTGGGGGAAATGTTGACTTGAAGAGTCAATGGGCCCTTCAGGGACATACATCCTATAGAGTCAGAAATAGGAAATCTGAATTTCTAGAGGAGGATTTGGGCTTGAGAGGTATACGAGTGAGTTACCCTTGCATGGATGGTCATAAATATATATAAAGAAAATATGAACAAGAGATAAGGAGTCATGAAAGATAAAATGAGAAGATGTAACAGATATCTAGTCAGAATTCCAGAAGAGATAATACAAAGAATGAGAGGTAATATTTGAAGAAATTGTGCCTAAGATCTTTCTGAAACTGATGAAAGATATTAATCTACAGATATAGAAAATGAAACTCTTGGCTGGGCACAGTGGCTCACGCCTATAATCCCAGCACTGTGGGATTATCCGCCGAGGCGGGCAGATCACACTGAGGTCAGGAGTTCGAGACCAGCCTGACCAACATGGTGAAACCCTGTCTCTACTAAAAATACAAAAATTAGCCAGGCACGGTGGTGCATGCCTATAATCCCTGCTACTTGGGAGGCTGAGGCAGGAGAATCGCTTGAACCCAGGAGGCAGAGGTTGCAGTGAGCCTAGATCGTGTCATTGCACTCCAACCTGGATGACAAAGTGAGACTCCATCTAAAATAAAAAATAAATAAATAAATAAAAATGAAACTTTTGCATACTAAGATAAATAAAAGGAGAAACATACTTAAATTATAGTGGAGCTGCAGAATCCTGAAGACCAAGAGAAGACCAAAAGTTAGATCACCAACAAAGTAATGGCCGAGTTACAGCAGATTTCACATCAGCAATGGAAGCTAGAAGAAAGAAAGTACCAACCTAGAATTCTACATTGAGCAAAAATATCCTTTAAGAATGGACATGAAATAAAGACACATTCACACAAAAACAAAACCAGACAGTCATAATATATTTCTTTCTTTATTAAATTTTTTGAGACAGAGTCTTGCTCTGTCGCCTAGGCTGGAGTGCAGTGGCGCGATCTTGGCTCACTGCAAGCTCCGCCTCCCAGGTTTATGCCATTCTCCTGCCTCAGCCTCCTGAGTAGCTGGGACTACAGGCGCCCACAACCAAGCCCAGCTAATTTTTGTATTTTTAGTAGAGACAGGGTTTCACCGTGTTAGCCAAGATGGTCTCGATTTCTTGACCTTATGATCCGCCCGCCTCAGCCTCCCAAAGTGCTGGGATTGCAGGTGTGAGCCACCGTGCCCGGCCAATAAATTTCTAAAGCATATTCTTTGTTTTTCATAAAGCTATATTTATTCAATTTAAATGACAACCTTTATTCTGAAATTATATTCTTCCGAATTTTAGGGGCTAAAATATGTTTTCTTTTACATAATAATATTGATAGCAAATGGTTTTTTTTATTATTATTTGTTTGTTTTTGTTTTATGTCCTTAGCTGGCAAAATTAATGCCAGCAACTAAGGCCCCAATTTTTTTTTTTAATGCAAATCTACTGGTGCTTAAATCTCAGAGCTTAGGAACCACAGCCTATGTAAAGGCTAATCTTTTTGTTGCATATTTCACAGTATTGAATTCTTTCTTGGTGAGTTCTCCCTACAAGTTACGAAGCAGGATAAAACTCAGTCTTTCATTAAGTCAGTGTAAATATGGCCTTAATTTCTATCACCAAAGAAATGTATTTGTGTTGTATACCATGGTTACAGCATATTTTATTAAAACTAATTATATTAGTACCTACCTGTAGAGTATCAATTTAAAAATTATAATGCCATTTCTATGATGTCATTACTTTTATAGGACTAGCCTGTGTCACATGTGTGAGCATCGTTAGTGCAATGCAGAAACAAAGAAGGCTGGATGTCCAAGCAGGCCGCTTTTCTGGGTCAGGGTTTCAGTGGTACCATAGATGGATGCCAGTCTCAATGTACACTTTGGCCCATTTATCTTTATAAATCATACCATATAGCTTCGTTATTACATACATTTAAACGGAGAAGAAATATGCATTACAAGAAAGCATAGTTTAGTGGGTTTCATGTGTCAGAAACAACTCCATATTTCATAATTATTTTTATGTCATTAGCTACCCTTGATAAAGAACAATTGTATATAAATGTACAAACTGGAACATAATTTTGTAAGACCTTAAAGAGATCTTTGTAAACTGCAGTGTGTCCGCTTATAAACAAATCAAATCAATTAATCACCATTTCTTCAAAGTGTCAAAAACAAAAGAATAGCTGGACATTACTTTTTATACAGCTTCAGAGAAAATACAGGAATAATGATCAATGGCATTTTGGAGCAGATAAAACTGCTGAGTTTTATGTTTGAGTCTATCATTCTGTGATTTGCTATAATAGTATTCCTTCCTATTAGCTGTTCTCAGCAATATTAGTTCTATATTAATTTGATATGAACATTTATATTAAACTTCAAAATTACTTCTGGTAGTATCCAGAATATATGTCAGAGACCCCTAAAAGCAACTTCTGTTTTCCTCTTAATTAACATTTGGTCAAACGACAGCTTCAGATTTTTCAAGACTAGTAGTGTGCCTTGCAGTGAACATGCATAGGCTGGAGCATCTAGCCAATTTAAAATGTAGTTATCAGTGCTTAGTTATTCTTGGTTTTCTTCAGATAGTGAGCCCGTGCAGACTTGTTCATATCCGTGGTTATTTTAAAATAAATCCAAGAAGGCAGGATTGAGATTACAGAGCCCAGAAGAGCATGGATCAGGTATCCATTGGTTCAGGATTTGCAGGCCTCCTGTTTTGATTGCAGATTTCACAAACGTCCGAAGAGGGCTTATCCAAAGCTGGCTTTTGGATTTTAGCCAGTTTTGTAGCTAAGAAGTATGGCAGGACACTGCACAAAGATGCCCTTGCTCCTATACGCCTCATGGAGGCACTGAGAGAAGAAATCTACAAAAGTCTTGGTTGCAGAATAAATGGTCAACAGTGGGACGGGGAACATGCCACTGCCAGATGAGAGGTTCAGAATCACCCCTTTAGATCTTTCCACCAAAGCACATTCTTTAAGAAGGAAAATGAAACTAGAAGAAATGTCAGAGCTAGAAGAAGGAAAGATGAGCAAAGGATTTAGTAAGCATGGTATATCTAAAGTTTGTTCTACATAAAATACAAAGTTCTAATCTGTGGGGCCTGTCTTAGTTCAGGTTCTTTCCTGAGCAGACCCTAAGACAAATATTTAGGTATAAATCCTTTATTTGGGAAATGATGCCAGGAAGCATCAATAAGGGAGTGAAGTGTCTTAGTCTTGAGACAGGAAGCCAACAGTGTGTGTAAGAACTGTCTACTGAAGCTGCTGGTGACTTCCAGGCTCAACTGGAGAGATACAGCAGGTCAATCAATAGCATCTGTGGTAGGACTGGAATTCAAAATGTATAACACTAAAATATTAAACAAAGTAGGGTTTCAGTTGAGAAGTGGGTGATCAGAGTTAAGTGTTCTAAAGTATTATTCAAGAAAAATATTAAGTTTTAGGCTTTTGTAACAAAGTACCATAGACTGGGTAGTTTATAAACGACAGAAATTTATTTCTCACTTTTCTAAAGGCTGGAAGTTTAAGATTACAGGGCCAGCATGGCCAGGTTTTGGTGGAGACCCACTTCTGGATTGCAGACAGCTGACTTCTGGTTGTACCTAATGTGGCAGAGAGCAGAGAGAAGGAGAGAGAGCTTTCTTGTGTCTTTTAATAAGGGGACCAATCCTATTCACCTAATCACCTCCCAAAGTCCCCACTTCCTAACAGCATCACACTGGGAGTTAGGATCTCAACATATAAATTTCAGAGAGACACACAAACATTTGGTCCATAGCAGAAAGGAAGCCAAGAGAAGGTGCATCAATGAGCAAGTAACTGCTTGCTGTTGACAACAGGGCTCAACTCCACTGGGAATCCTCTGAAAATCTGTGTGTAGCACATTTTAGAATTTTCTCACCAAAGAGTGATGAAGTTGGGACATTTATCTACTAATTGCTGTTTTGTACTGGCTGAGAATTGCCTTTTGATGTCAGCTTTTCTGGCCTGCAGAATATGCTCCTGCAATCAGTGAAAACCCTCAGAAGAGATATGCAGGTGCTTGAGACAGGCAGCCATCAATGTGTGTAAGAACTGTCCACTGAAGCTGCTGGTGACTTCCAGGCTCGACTGGGGAGATATGGCAGGGCACTCAACAGTGTCTGTGGCAGGACTGGAATCCAAAATGTATAGCACTAAAATATTAAACATCAGCAGGCTTTCATTTGAGAAATGGGTGATCAGAGTTAAAAGTTCTAAAGTATTAAAGGAGAAATGTTAAGATATTAGTATAAGACTATTAAAGTAAATGTGCAAGGTAAAACTTCAAAGTTTCTACTAAAAGAATAGAAATAGATTGTATAACTTCTAAATCAGTTAAGAGGGCAGAGGAAGAGATACAAAAAGAAAAACAAATAATAAAGAGAAGTATCAGATTGACCTGGGTGCAGGTTACAGGTGATAAGTAGAGCAATAAGAGAGAAGCTGTGGGGGTGGAGCCTAGGCATGTGCACTTTTCACAAGCTCCTCAGCAATTCTTACACATCCTATAGTTTAGGAACCACTTGAATATAGCCAGAGCAACATTCTCAATGGCTTCCTGGAAAATTTTCATGGGAAATAAACACGTGGCAGAAGCAGTCTTTGGTTTCAAAAAGCACCTCCTTGTGGCAGCTTTAAAATGCAGCTGCAAATTCTTTAAACCTCTTTTTATCAACAGTTGTGACTTAGTCTGCTTGTGTTGCTATTTAAAAAAAAATCTGAGACTGGGTAATTTATAAAGAACAGAAATTTATTTCTCACAGTTTGGGAGGCTGAGAAACCCAAGACCAAGGCACCAGCAGGTTTGGTGTCTGGTGAGAGCCCTGTTTCTGCTTCCGAGATGGTGCCGTGTTGCTGTATCCTCCTGAGGGGATGAATGCTGTGTCCTTGTGCAGTGGAAGAGCGGAAGAGTGCATACCCATTCCTCAAGCCCTTTTATAAGGGCCAGAATCTCATCCACAAGAGCTCTACCCACATGACTTAACCTTCTAAAGGCTCCGCTTCTTAATACTATCACTTTGGATTTTAGGCTCCAATGTACAAATTTTGGGGGCCATATTAAGACCATAACAAGGTAGGACCTATCTTCTCCCTTTAAATCTGGGTGGACTGCTTTGACCAATACAGTGTGGCAGAAGAATTACATTGTGACCAAGACCAAGTCATAAAAAGTCATAAAGCTTCTGTCTTTTCCCTAGGGAATCTTGGGTTTTGGAACTCTAAGGTGCCCAGGTAAGAAGTTCAGTTACTCTAAGACCACCATGCTGGCAAGGGCACATGTAGTCATCTGGTTGATAGTCCATGACAGTCTGAGCTGAGCCCACTTTTAGCTTTCCCAGCCCGGGGACCACACATGGGAATAAAGAAGCCTTCTTGGAGGTGATTCCTCCAGCACTCTGGCTCTAGCCTCCAGTTTAGATTATCTGAGGACCTAGACACTGAGAATCAAAGATAAATTGTCTCTACTCTGCCCTGCCTGAATTCCTGGCCTGCACAATCTGTGCACAGAATCAAATGGTGTTTTATGCCACGAAATGTTGTGGTGATTTGTTAAGCATCAATATATAGCCAGAACACCTGAATTAAAAATCTGTCAACCATACAAAGAATGTCACTGTGCTGCTGTATCTCCATGCCTCCAAACCCAAACCCAAAAGCTACTGGTGCCCCTGTGTGTATGAGAGAAAGTGAAGGGATCTCAGTCAATGCAGTGGAGATGAAAAGAAGCCCAAGAAAAGCAGTAACAACTAAGGGTATGAAGCTGGAGCCTGAGGAAAGGTACTTGCACAGAACTGGTGTCTCTCTGTGTTGGCGTATTCTGCCCATAACCACCTATACATCACGTACATGGTCTTCACTTATGACCATGCCTGGAGTTCAACCAAATAGAGACTCTTTATCCTCCTTCTGAAATGCCAAGGTCTGTAGGAGACTGAGTCCTGCAGCTATTTACATTTTAATGTCAAGTAATTCAATACTGCTTTCTTCCTGACACCTCAGAGAGCTGCTATTCTGGGAGGAATAAAAAATTTGAAAGAAATGGGAGTGGAAATCTAGGTGACAGTTCTACGAAACCCTTTGAAGAATAGGGCAGAGTGCCTCTGTCTTCCCATCGCCCCTTTTCTCCTCTGACACTTTTAAGTCTCTCCTTTTCTCCACCACCTCCTTTAGGACACTTGCCTCCTTCTTAGAAGGAAAGCAGTCCCAGATTTCAATTCCTCTTTCTTTCTTACGAACTCTAGTGGCTCTTTCTTCATTTGGGTGTTAGAGGAGCTCTCCCTACCCGGGGTTCTGTTGCTCTGAGAATGATGGCTGCACCAGCTGTAGTTCTATGGGCTGGGATGTGCTGTGGGCACTGCCCTTCCCATTTTCACTCCCTGACAGCGCTGTTGCAGCTGCTCGAATGCATTCTCAAAAACACACCAGCCACAGCCAGGGTCTATTCACTTTCTTCCAAAGACTCCGGTGTGACATAAAGAAAACCTATTTCTTCTAGTAGCGTTACTTTGACCAGCTTTTTTTTTTTTCTAGAATTACCCCGAGATGATCCTAAAAGACCTCTTCTTTGCTTTGAGGCTTACTTTCACCAAAAGAATCCTCATGAGTAGGCACAGTGGGTCACACCTGTAGTCCCAACTATACCAGAGGCTGAGGGGCAGAAGGATCACTTGAGCCCAGGAGTTCCAGGCTGCAGTGAGCTATGATTGCACCTGTCAATAACCTCTAAACTCTAGCCTGGGAGACATAGCAAGACCCCATCTTTGAAAAAAAGAAAAAGAAATGAAGAAAAGAGTTCTCATGTTAGCTGAGATTAGCTTTCTCTGGAGCTGCTCAGCACATAGAGTGCTGATGATAAGTGGATTTATTCTGATCCCCATTCCTTTTACAAATGGAAGTCAGGTGGGGAAGGAGGGGAAGGGAGTTGGGTTTCAGGTAAGTATGCACTCAGGAATGAGAGGTACCTTTGCTTCCTGCCTTCATTGTGGCCCAGATGAGCTGCCTGCTCCATGATAGACACATATGATATCTGTGAGATGTAATTATAACAGCTAAGGTCGGACTATGGATTGACAGATGGTGTCTGGTGGTGATTTTTCTAAGCATCCTCTCTGACATTTCACATTACAAAAGATAGCTTTTGCCTTTTATTTGATACTACTAAATGAGCCATTTATTTTGTAGCCAGTAGAGCAAGAAGGTTAAGATACTAGCTTGGGCTTTAGACAGCATGGATTTGAATCCCAGGTCTGCTGTTTACTGTGTAATTTCAAGCAAGTAACTTAATCCTTTCCACGATGCTGTTTTCCCATCTATGAAATGGTTGCAGTAAGTAGTACTGTCACATAGGGATACTGTCAGGATTGAATGAGTTAATACATAGAAAGCACTTGCAACAGTACCTGAACATAGTAAATACTCAGCAAACGTGAACTACGATTATTAAAAATCATTTTCTTTTAATGAGTGATGAGCAGTTATCATCTAAAATTGACTTGTTGTGATCTCAGCACTCTTCATTATAAAGGCAACTTTATAATGCAATATAATGCATTATAAAGGCAATAAAAATACAGCCTCATTTTGCAATACTGGGAGTTAAATCGGCATCAACAGCACTCTCCGTCTTTGGTATTGAGAGCTTACCTGGCTGGGTATGGATAACTTAGACAGCAAGAGAATTACTTCAGAATTAAGACTTCGGATTTCACCTGGGTTGGGCAGCTCCTGTTTTGAGCAACACTTTTCTCAATCCTGTTTCCAAATGTCTTCTTATGAAAATCAGGACCATCGCTATTTTCCTTGTGGATTTTGAATAACTCATAGTTCTTAGGCAGCCTTGACCCTTTCACATGAAGTTTTTTCTTATAAAGCCTCTTATATTTTAGAGTGGAAGATTGCTCAGTCCTCCATCTCTTGGGTAAACAACCCACATCACGCCTGGGCCATGTCTCTTTTGGGAAACCAAAGAGAATAAGGTACTCTTATTGAACATGGATGGTTAGTGCCATCCTGGAAACAGGACAAAGCAGAGGTCTGTGGCCACCTTTGGCATGGTCTTATTTGTTTCGAGGACAAGTTGCTGTATCCTTTGGAAGAAGATTCCAGTTAATGAACACTAAAGTACCCATAGAGACACAGATAGCACACTTTAAGTATGAAGACAAAACTCAACTGTGAACAATTGTTGGGGTATGGGTAAGAAAGTAGATGCTCTGAGATGACCTTGGAGATAGCTTTTAACATCTTTAGAAGTTACCATTAAGAAGAAATCTCCAAGAGGGTGACCCCTATTAAAAACATCTGGTCTATTCAAAAGTGTGCTTGCAAAGGAGGGAAATACAAAACTACCAATAGGCCAATGCCACACTAATAATTGCTGCAGCCAAAATCCATCGATAGATGCTAAAACCAGAGGGCAAAAGTTTGAAGAGGAACAGGCTATTTTCATGGTCTAAGTACCCCATCCCAAGATATTTGCTAATTACAAAGAGGAAAAATAGTAAACTTACGGTGGAGAAACCAGACAGATAGCACTTTATCCAACAGATAAGGTTAATATCACCAGTGATACAACATTAACATCATACACCCTTGATATCATGTACTGAGAGAAGCCCAACATCACTTCGGTGATATTCTTGCAAAAAAAAAAAAAAAAATGCGCAGTTTACTCTCAATCATGAGAAAACACCAGATAAACCCAAATTGAAAGACATTTACAAGGTAACTGACCAGTACTCTTTACAATTTCAGGGTCATGAAAGATAAGGGAAGACTGAGGGACTGTCCCAGATTGGAGAGGAAATAAGATACAACTGAATGGAAAGTGGGGTCCTGGAATTGGTCCTCGGCCAGAAGGACAGCAGTGGGGAAACTGGGGAAATCCAAGTAAAGTCTGTAGCTAGGAAGGTCACACCAGAGTTAATCTCCTGATTTTGATAGTCACACAATAGTTATGTCAATATGTTAATATTTGAGGAGTCTGGGTGAAGGGCAGATGGAAACTCTCTGAACTATTTTTGTAATTTTGGATAAGTCTAAAATAACTTCAAAATACAAAGTTAAAGAAAAAAAATTTAAAAGTGTCCTTTTCAGCAGGAAGTCTCCAAATATAGAGAATTGTTTTGGCAGGTTTAATTGGCCTGGCAGATGTGAAGCCATAAACTGGCTTTTAAGAAAAAGGAATTATAATACAGAACTATTCAAAGCAGATTCTCCTTACCTTAAGGGAATAATTGAAATACCAAAAATAAAAAATAAAAAAATCAAAGCTTGTCCTGTTGACAAAATATACCATTGATATTGTGAAAGTAAACATTCAATAGCATATTATAAAACGTATTTATGAGTATGTGGAAAAGAACTTTATATTTGTCCAACTGACATCTTTTCACAGCACATCCCAAATCCTGACTTCTAAAAGCATCGTAGAAAACCTAGTGGTGTTTTTCTTTGGTTAAAGCTGTCTTTGTTATCAAATTTGGCATTATAGGTGAGAAAAGAAAAAGAAATATGTACTTTTAAAAAATTAAAAATAAGTCTGTCTTAACTCCAGAGAGAAAAATAAGCAAAGGCTCATACAACCTGATTAAGGAGTTTTAAGATTGACTAAGGTACTGACATTGGGGAGACTGGTACAGGTGTGTATTTTTCTTTGAGAGACTCCTTTGCTTTTCACAGCGTTGGCCCAGGGCTTTTGGAGTGCACTTTCCCTCTCTATTAACTTTTTCAGGAGAGCTGAGCACAGCCTATCGCTTGGATCTTTATTAAACTAGAGCTCTCACAGGCTCCACGTTCAAGATTCATTAGGTGACAAATGCCAGGAAGAAAGACGGATCGTCTGGAAGGATCCTGGATTGTTAATGCACTTCAGAGTTCTCTGATCATGATGATTAATAATCTATGTAAAAGTGACATTTTAATGAACACCTTTCATTTATACCATGCTTTGTGGGCTTTATAGCATTTCCTCATTTTATTTCATCAACAACCGCGAACATTGAGTACCTACCAGGAGTGGGACTCAGATTCTGCCCTTGAGTCACCGCCAGCCAAGCTGAGGAGTGCGGTGGATGCACAGGACTAAACCCCTCCATCAGTTGAAAGAAAACCTAGAAATTGGGCACCAAGGTAGGAGAGAGATGCAGCCATTTAGGGGAGATGGAAAGACTATCTGGTTTAGGTCAGAAGGCTGTTCTAGGCCTGCAGTGGGGAAGTAGGTGGCAGGGGCGGGTACCCAGCCAGGGAAGTGAATGGTAGTGAAGCCCATGACATGTTTTAAAGCAAGAATGTACAAAACCACATTTACAAATGTCTATTTGAAACAATATGTAGAACCAGTCAAGACTGGTGGAAAAAGCTGAAGAAAGAAGACTAACTGGTACCTGTTATTAATAAAATTAGCTGATACTCATTAAGAGGTCACTTAACCGGAGCTCATGCTAAAGGCTTTATGCGAATAATCACATTTAATATAGTCCAGTATTCCTCAGAACGTAAACTCGGGTTAGTTGATCACAGAACTGGGACTTTATTTTATTTTATCATTATTATTATTTTTTGAGACGGGGTCTCCCTCTGTCGCCCAGGCTGGTGTGCATTGGTGCAATCTCAGCTCACTGCAACCTCTGTCTGCCAGGTTCAAGTGACTCTTGTGGAGTAGCTGGGATTACAGGTGCGTGCCACCATGCCCAGCTAATTTTTGTATTTTTTTTTTTTTGTAGAGGCAGGGTTTTACCATGTTGCCCAGGCTGGTCTCAAACTTCTGACCTCAGGTGATCCACCGGCCTTGGCCTCCCAAAGTGCTGCGATTTACAGACGTGAGCCATTGCGCCCAGCTGGCTGGGACTTTAAACCATTACTTCACATTCAAATAATTATAATGGTAGTAATAGGAAGATAATGAGGGAGATGACTTTGTACTAAACACCCACAACAGACAGGTGCTGTACTCAGTGCTTTGCAGCCCAGTGCTTTGCCTGGACTTGGGAGAATGGGCAGGGGAAGAAATGAATCAGCACTCTGAATGCAGACATCCTTGAAATATTTTGTCAGCTTGTGAGCCTGAAGATAAGGCTGTGCTGCTAATGTATCAGGAAAGACCAAGAGGGCAGCTGGTGGAGAGGGAGAAGGGGCACTGTTTTGCTTTAAGTAAGCTGGGGACCGCTTCCTCGTGTTGGGGGGAAAACGATGATACGCAGTAAAAGAAGAAAAAAGGACCAGTCTCCTTAAATTTCACCGAAATAGTGCAAACTAAAATTTTTCAAGAGTATAATCAATTATTGGGCGGTCCTTAGTGAGTTTGGAATTATTAAAAATAAATAACGCTTTTTTTTTTTTTTTTTGAGAGAGAGTGTCTTGCTCTGTTGCCCAGGCTGGAATGCAGTGGCATGATCTTGGCACATTGCAACCTCCATCTCCCAGGTTCAAGCAATTCTCCTGCCTCAGCCTCCCGAGTAGCTGGGATTACAGGCATGAGCCACCACATCTGGCTAGTTTTTGTATTTTTAGTAGAGACAGGGTTTCACTATGTTGGCCAGGCTGGTCTCGAACTCTTGACCTCAGGTGATCCACCTGCCTTGGCCTCCCAAAGTGCTGGGATTACAGGCGTGAGACACTGTGTCTGGCCAAGTGATCCAATTTTTAAAAGATGGGTAGGTTTTAGGTAGTAATGTCCTTTATTTTCTGAAGTCTGGTATAAAAGGCAGGAATTTTTGTTCATATTAAAAAGTCATCTGGAATAGTTTCAGAATTTTATGTCTCAAATTACTGCCTTTTATTTTTGTGATTGTGTTTGAAAAGATACATTTTTTAGCTATTCTTGTTATTATTGCTGGAGTTATGCATGTAGAAATATACATTCAAACAATGTAGGAGGCACAAAATGAGCCGTTTAAATCGCCTCGTCCTACTCCGCAGAGACTGCTTTTAATTCTGGTGGTTATTCACACTGCATTTAAATTGTTTACTTAACTCAGAAAGGACACATAGTTTTAATGCTTATTAAGAGTTTCATTGGGTACAAAATGGTATAGCATATTGTGTCACTTTTATGAAGAGGCAATGGCCCATAATACATTCTAGACACAGACTTTATTGAAGTTTTCAGCAGAGAGCTCTAAAATGTCGACATTAAATGTTAAAGTATATTTTTAGTACACGACACAACCATGAACAGCTTCATTCCATTACTAAACAGTCATTAAAATATTCATCCAAATTCTATTTGAATAACTTTCATGCCTTGTAAAATCTGAAGAAACTTTTAAATTGATGGGGTATTAGAATGTTTAAAGAAATAAATTTGCTTTTAAGACCAGCCTCATCAGAATTTGTGAAGGCTATATTGTGGCATAAATGTGTGTATTATAAATGTTGGGGAAACAAAAAGAAAAAAATCATATAAGAATGGATAACTTCCTATTGAATGTAATATTACCAGATTTTTGTTTTGGGATTTTTATTAAAGCAGTCTTTAGTATTGTCTTCTCATATTTTCAGTCACATAGTTGAACTCAAATCAGAACATGATCCTCCAACTTTATATTCATTAACAGTAAGGATTCAGACAAGTGTGGATTGCCTTGTTTATGTTGTGGCCTCTGCATGTGAACCCTCTGGGTTACTGCTGCAACACGGATTTTCATCCGCTTCCTCATTTGATTAATTAACCCAGCTTCGGTCATTGTTTCAGCAGCTCCTGCACAGGCAGCCTCTCCGGCCTGGCCCACCAAGTCTCCACTAGAGCCTCTTTCATTTCACCCAGGGAGTCTGGGGAAGGCGCTGGACAGCAGTGTTCATAAATTCCTTTGTGTAATTGCATAGGATCAGGGTGATAAACTTTAAAAGGGTGTTTGCATCAAAAGTGGTATTTCAATTTGCCCTGTTAAATTATTTTCTCCTTTTGCTGATAGGTAGCATGCCTAATTTTATGAAATGCCGTTATGTTCACGGAAAGGAGATGGGAGTGGGGAAGGGTTAACCTAAGGGAAAATGCTGCAGCCCATCTCAGCCCCTCACCCAGCCTACATGTCCATTAAGACCAAAATTCGACCTCAGGGCGGAGCTGCCCTTCAATACTGTTCCTTCTGTTGTCTCACCGTGTTGTAGCCCATGGTGACCGCAGGTGCTCTGACACAGACAGCAGTCCTCTGCCTTCCATGGCACCCCTCCCAGGGGAGGGGGAAGTCCTGGCTGGTCCTTTCCTTGACTCACCCAGGGTTGGCACAAAGGGCAGCTGGTGGGGGAGGGGCAGAGGTGCCGGAACAAAGGGACTCTGTCACTCTTTGCAGGGTAAGAGTCCTTAATCGGCAGTCCCTCATCCCCAAGGGGTAGAATTACCTCTTAATCTAATTTATTTATAACCTAAACTCATTCTTCTGAGAAGGGTTCTATAGGAGTCTTCAGCCTGGCAAAGGGGCCTGTGGGACACAAAGTGTTAAGAACTTCTGGACGGTGGCACCATTCTTCCCTCCAGCTGAGCAGTAATGGCCATTTCTGAGTGCTCAGCCACTCTCTTTGCCTCCCCTCATCCCAATTCCAGCCAGATACATAGTAAGGAATCAATCAAGACTCATATTTTTAAAATCTCTTTATTATTTATGGAATTTTACACTGCCTGAGGCATTTTTGATTGAGGGCGTAAAGACTGTGTGAAGAGATGAATCTACATTGCCACTCCCAGCCCATTCTGTAACCCCTGCCACTGCAGATGTTCATTTCAGAGTGGGCTGAGGTTCCACAGAGCAGCTGAAGAGCTGTGAATGGTGGTTAATTGCAGTGATGTTAATTAGTATGTTATAGGAGGTAAGAAGAGGGGATTCACATTTCTCTTTTTACTGCTTCAAACAAATGATCTAGATCTTTGCTACATAAGCCACTGGCCACATGTGGCTATTTAAATGGAAATTAATAACAATTAAAGAAAAATTAAAGATCAGTTCCTCAATCACACTAGCTACATTTCCAGTGCTTGATAGCCACATGTGGCTAGTGGCTGCCATATTGGAGAGCATGGATACACTACATTTCCATCACCGCAAATATCCATGGACAGTGTGCTGCTAGTTCTCTACCTTGCTCACCTGCTGACTTCAGAGCCTAGCCTGGGCCTGTCCTTCTGGCTTCCTCCTTCCCCCACCCCCCACCCCACCCCTTTGTCTCCCATCCTCATGCCTCTCCCCACCTCCCTCACCCCACCAATATCCTTGTCATGGAAAGGTGTGTGTAACAGGGTTCCTGCTGTGAGTTCAGCTCCACCGTTTTGAAGTGGTTCAGCATATTAACTACCTACCTCCCTGCGATGCCCTGTGAATTAGGAAGGGCAGGCATATCCTTTTCTATTTTTTTGGTAACCAGTGGCGAAACAGGCTCAGAGAGCAGTGATAAGTAATTAACTTGTCCAAGGTTGCACATGGACAAAAGCCATCTTCTGATTTCTGGTACAGGCTTTTTTCTCATGGTTCGTGCTTTGTAAATGTTTAGGGCAGTCATGGTCTTAATTTTAAAGATACTATGTTCAACATTTCCTGTGTCTCTCAGCAGGGTTTCACTGTGGAAGTGCACGGGAGTGCAGCAGGGAGACCTCGCTGACCGTCTCGCTCCTCAGCCACAGGCCACCTGGCTTTGTCAGTTTCCTTATCTGGAAAATTCATGGAGGGAGTCATTACAAAATGATGCTAAGATTTCCTCTGGTTCCAATATTCAACATATTTTTTGATTACTTTTTACTCATATGGCTTGATTTATTTCCCAAATGATTCAAGGACCCTTTTCAAAAGGTTCTCCTCTTGCTCTGGAGCAGCCGTCACTTTGGCAGCTACCTACTGA
The DNA here is from genome assembly GCF_028885655.2 of Pongo abelii. Lineage (NCBI taxonomy): Eukaryota > Metazoa > Chordata > Mammalia > Primates > Hominidae > Pongo > Pongo abelii. Next base: position 16,239,759 of record NC_072006.2, read on the forward strand.
CAGTGCAATAGCAGGCCATCTCTAGGGTGACACCTGGAATTGCCTGCCAAGCCCTTGCCGCCCAAAGTGTGGTCCTGCCCCAGCAGCGCCAGCGTCTCCCTGGAGCTCATGAGAAATGCAGAATGCCAGGGCTGCTGAACGCGAATCTGCATTTTATCCAAATCCCAGGTGATTCGTTTGTATCCCAAAGCTTGAGGAACTGTGATCCAGGCCCTGGGGAAGCAAGAATGAGCACAACTCACCTGAGTAGAACTCAGCCGGAGGGGAATCAAGCAGACATGGTGGACGTGCCCAGCTCCAGACCCTCCTAGCCACACTGGGACATGGCTGTCCCCTCAGGGTTTGTCCAGGTGAGTCTGAGCTCCTTCCCTGGGTACAGTCATTCTTTCGGTGTGGAGAACACCTTCGGCTCTGGAGGCTATTTACTCAGGGACTCATTGTCTGCACTCACAGCCTCTTTCCTCCATCTCATTAGTACTCAATTGAAGCACTCTGATTTGCAGCAGGCTTTTTACGCACACCCGGTGGTCCTGTAAGACCTTTAAAATTAGGATTAGAATACTGGTTCTAGAGGATACACCTGGAGTTAGGTGGACCTTGGGCCATGTGCTTATAAGTCCCCGAAAGGCTCAAGGGAATGCTGACTTTACATTCTGGGAGTCCACAGGAGGCCTAGAGAAACATGAGGGAAGGAAGAACAGGATTTCCTCAGATTGGGATTTGGGAAATGGCTGTTTCAAATAGAGGAGAGGACAAGGTGGGATTTAGTGTACAAAGACCCAAGGCACCGTCCTCAAAGGCACAGACAGCACCATCATGTCATCCAAGCCCTACGGAGATGGGTGACCGGGATGTTCTGGGGCTGGCACTGGACACCTGCCTGCTCCTGGGAGGGGAAACGGTGATCCATCTGCAGGAGCCCCTGGCCATGGTGGCAGCCAATGGCTGGATGTGAAATTCAAGCTAGACCTGGACGTTCCTAATCTGCCTTACCTCACGGATGGGAAGAACAGGATCGTCCACAATCCTGGACATCCTAGATCGTCCCGTGGCGCTCACAAGCACGCTTCTTCAGAGTGGTGAGACTGAAGAAGGAAAGGTGCCAGGAGACATCAGGGAGGACCAAATGGTGGAATACCACGTGCAGCTGAAACAGCTCCACCACGACACTGACCATGAAACATGGAAGCCTCCATACTCGGAACTGCAACCTGGGCAGCTGAAACATTTCTCCTTGTTTCTGAGGAAGTCATGGTTTCCAGGGGGAAAGCTCACCTTTTTGGATATTCTTACCTGTGATGTCTTAGATCAGAACTGTATGTTTGAGCTCAAGTGCCTGGATGAGTTCCCAAATCTGAGGACTTCATGCACCCCATTGCAGCTTTGGAGGAAAGAGCTGCCCCTGTGCAATTTGCCTGTTCTTCAGGATGCCAGTCAGCAGTGAGATGGCCCCGGTGGGGACCAAGAGCGTATGCTGAGCAGGACACAGACGCACACTGCGTGTTTCGTTCCATCCTGTCTCTAGGGGCCTGCACTCTATCTTCTCTGCTCTTTTCAATAGCACTTAGGCTAAAAAACAAAACAGAAAAGTCTGAAGCAGAGAGAAATTCAAGATAGAACTCTAAGACCGGGTGGCTTAAACAACAGAAATGTATTTCAGTTCTGGAGGCTGGAAGTCTAGGATCAAGGTGTCAGGAGGGCTGGTTTCTTCTGAGGCCTCTCTCCTTGGCTTGCAAGTGGCATTTCCTCCCCATGTCCTCACATGCCCTCCCCTCTGAGTGTCTGTACCCTGATTTCTTCTTCTTCTAAGGACACCAGTCATACTGAAGTACGGCCTACCCTAATGAATTCATTTTAACCCAGTTAGCTCTTTAAAGGTTCTATCTCTAAATATGGTCACATTTTAAGATACTGGGGGTTAGGACTTCAACATGAATTTTGGAGCACATGGCTCAGCCACTCATCTCCACAGCCTCTTCTGAGGAATGAGAGTGGCTCTTTCTGCATGCATTTGTCACACCCTGTGTCATGTGTCCCTGTGCCTTGAGTGTCCAAGTCAAAAGTAACCATATGGGCTGGACTTCGAGAAGCCACTTGCCCCTCAGGTGTTTTGGACACTGAACCTGACCAATGGGGGCTCTGCAAACCGGGGGTGCCTCCCTGACCCAGTCAGATTCTCCCTCTAGGAAGGGGGACTGCCACATTCTGGGAGCTCCTTTGTCATAGGAAAAGACCAAGTCACTGGCTTTGAGGATGGACCTGCGTGAGGGCAGCTGTGTGTCCCAGGCTTGGTCATGAGAAGCCAGAGAGATGGCCCAGCTGCTGTTTAGTCTCCATGTCCCTCACTACATAGTTCCCTGTGCTAACTGCCTCCTTGCAGCCCAAAAACTCTACTTAGTACAGAAAGACGCATCAACAGTGGACATTCCCAAGGAACACATGGGGAAAGAGGCCATTAAGATAGGCCATTAAGTCATGAGTGGCCTCTGGAGACCAATGCTAGGTCTAGGATAAAGGCAGAGTAAGAGCTCAAGTGTCTGTGTCTTTGGGGTCCCCCAGATGCAGACCCTGAGACAAAGATTCATGTGCAAGTAGTTAATTGGGACCAACAAGGAAATGGAAAAATGAGAAAGTGAAGGGAAAAAAATCTGGTAATGAGCAGATTGCCACTGAAGACAACTAGGGCTCAGTCCCACTGGGGGCCTGTGGGAAATGGCGAACATGTCTCAGTGTTGTTCCACCTGGGGCCAGGAAGCTAGGCCGTATACCCTGCAACTTCCACCTGAAACTGCGTGAAGACCATGAACTCCCCAGCCCTAGCCACCTGTCTAATGGGCCCAGCACCCTCCTGCTCACCTCCAGGCAGAGACTTGCAGATGCTGGCAGCAGGAAGCCAGCACAAGGGAAGAGGGAGTGCACAGGGGCTGTGGGCAGTGGCTGCATTCTGCCGCAAGCTCTGCCTCCTCCCCTGAGTCACAGAGCAGGAGTTCCAACCACAGCTCTCTCTGCTCAAAGCAGCTGGCTGTTCACTGGGTGAAAAGGACTGCTGATTTCTGAGCGATGCCTTGTGGTCAGACCATCAAGTATCAGATCCTCTGTCACAGACACAAAAAGCTGATTCCTTTTGTCTTACCTTCTACATCTAACTCTCCTTCATTTCATACCCATTCCACACAATTCATCTTACCCTACAGAGGCTGATGAGGTAATTCTTTTGTTTTGTAGCTAGTAAAGAAACATGGAGAGATCTGGAAGTAGATACTTAAGTAAAATTCCTTTTAATAATTCTTGTGGTTGGACACAGTGGCTCACATTTGTAATCCCAGTGCTTTGGGAGGCCAAGGTGGGAGGATAGCTTGAGGCCAGGAGTTTGAGACCAATCTTGGAAACATAGTGAGACCACATCTCTACACAAAAATAAAAATAGCTGGGCATGGTGGTGCATGCCTGTGGTCCCAGCTCTTGGGAAGGCTGAGACAGGAGGCTCTTTTGAGCTCAGGAGTTCAAGGCTGCAATGAGCTATGATAGCATCACTGAACTACAGCCTGGGTGTCAGAGCGAGATCCTGTCTCAGAAAAAAAAAGAAACAAAACAAAAGAAAAACTTGCAAATCTCTCAGATTAGGGAGCCCAACACTATGCCCAGAAGAACAAGTTAACTTTACCTTTTCCCCACATTAGACAAAAAAGTAATCATTTAATTAAAGCAGTAAGATCAATTGGCTACTGAAAAATCTATTTTTTTGGTACACTTTATCATCCTGGGGGGAGAGGGGAGTTGCTCATGTCGTCGAAACCATGGAAGGCCCAGGAGTGAGAACAGCCTCCGGAGTGTGCCCCTCAGGTGGACCCTCAGCCTACTCCCCCTCAGTTCTGGAGGGACATTCGTTGGCCGGGATGGCCACTTGGCACCCAGTGGAGGTGCTGGTGTACATACAGGCTTCCCCGAGGATGCCAAGGGGTTGGCCCAGCCCCCACCAACCAGGATGGGACCTGGTCACTTGCTGCCAGAGGAGAACTGGCAGAACCCTGCCCTGTGGAGAAGTCACCCAACTGCCTTCTGCAGAGTGGGAGGGCATCTTTGTCCTCCCCCAGCCCTGCCCACTCTTCTGGAATAGGAGAGGACGCCCTGGTAGATCCCACCTCCACTCCCAGAATGCTTTGCTTTGTCAGAACACTGGCTTGATTATAAGATCGGGTGCTTAACTTCTCTGAAACAGGCTCCTCTGCAGAAGGACAGATTGGCTATTATGATCTGATTAGACGACGACGAGAAGGAGCCTGGCCTAGAAGGTGCTCAGTACTTGGCAGCAGTGATGGTCATCGTCTTCAGGTGCGAGAGAGTCTGGGGCCAGCGACCTGGGGCTTTCTTTGTATCATTTTATGAAGAAAGGTAAAAATACCACAGGCAAGAACAAGCAACAAAGGGCGGACGGGATTTTTCATCTGCAGCTTTGAATTGATACCTTTAAGTACTGAGCTATTCTTTTGTTAGGACAGAACACGTTATTCCATCAGAAGGGAACATTTTGGGGTGGTGGAAGTGTTCCACGTCCTGCGTGGGGTGACAGTTACACGCATGTCACATCAGCAGCCTGAGGAGGGAGGGGAGAAGGGCCGGGCTGGATACCTTCAGCCTCTTCATCGCACTCCAGGCACCAAGTGCAAGGGCAGGGAGTTTTCATTATTTAGGGAATGCAACCCTGGAGTAGAGGACACCTCGCGGAGACATCTCGAATCCCGCAGGTGTCTGAGCTGCGCTCCGCGCTCCAGCCGGGAAGCCTTTTCTTATCCAACCGCGCCGCCCCGCGGAAAGCCTGGGTACTGCAGACGCCCTCACCGGCCCACCGACAGCTGGTTTTGAAGCGGGGGCTTAGGAAAGTAAAGGGGGCAGTGTTCGGAGCCACGATGCCTTTGATGTGAGGCGGTTCCACCCAACAATCAACGAATCAAGCTGGAACTGCAGGCCCTCCTTTTGTTGGGGGGAGGACCTTAAGGAATGTCACCCCCTTGTCCCCTACCCGCTGCCCCACGCCCAGCCTCTCAGAAAGGCACCAGGCGTGAGTAGAGTGCGAGGCGTCCACACCCTCGTGTCCTTTCCATTCCCGGACACCTTTGCACCCTAGCCGAGGCCTCAGCACGGAGTGAGGGTTGCCTGGGGTACTCAGCTGGGTGGGGGGCGTTCTTGCCTCCCGGGCCCTGACCCCACGGTCTGGGTCGGCGCGGCGTCTCCCCCTGGCGTCTGGACTGTGCGCCTGCCCCGCTTCCAGGCGACGAACGGCAGGAGCCGGGGGTCCGGCGGGACCCGGATCCAGGGCGGGCGGAAGGCGAGGGTCTCTCCTTCCCAGAACCCCCAACCCCGCAAACCTGCACCCAAACCGGGTCCCTCCTCCGCATCGCTCCCGCGCTCCCCGGGCCGCCTCCCCACGCGGGCACCCACTCTCCGGGCCCTCGCAGCACCGCCCTCCCCGCGTCCACCCGCGCGGCCGACGCCGCCAGGGGCCCTGAGATCGCGGAGACAGCGCGCCCTGGCTCCTGGTGGGGTCCTCCCAGTGGCCAGAGCGCTCCTGGACCAGTCGGCTGTGGTCTGTGCCCAAACACGATGGAAACCGGGGCTGGGACGGGCGGTGGTACGCACGTGGAGAAAAGGCATGGCGGGAAAACCACAGCCGGACAGGTCCACTCGCACCTCCCAGGCACCCGCCGCCGTCTGACTAGCGGCTCTCCCCAAGGTTCCAAGTCGCCGCCGTCTGTTGGCACCACTCAACGGGCTCCGACCCGGGCCGCGAGTCTGCTGATGCGCAGCTGCCTCCCGGCGGCTCCCGGACTCTGCCCGGACCCGCGCGCAGAGACGCTCGGGAACGCTTGGCTCGGGCGCCTCCTGGCGGCGGCAGCACGCGGCACACGCTCGGTTCTCCTGCCCGAGGGGGCGCGTGGAGCGTAGGCGGGATCCGCTCGCGGGCCTGGGCTGCTGGCCCACATTTCCCCGCTTGCTCGGATGGCGGCGCTGAGGCCTATTCGCCTCTTTATTAATAACGATGCCTCGGGAGGGAAAAAATAGAGCCTTTAAAAATCAGAGTGCGAGTGTGTGTGTGTGTGTGTATGTGTGTTTGTGTGTGTGTGTGTCTCGGGGCGTTGGTGAAAGCAATAAAACTCAGATCGCTTCCTTGGCGAGATAGCGGCGGCTATAATGCGCCGGGGGGATCAGGGGTTTATTTGCAGATCCTGGATAAAAGATGATATATCGACACGGTTTAGAGTGTCACTGCGCCTGGCCTCTCAGGAAGCCACAAGTACATATTTCCTGAAATACTGCCCAGCACAGTATCTAATCCGCCCGCCACTTAACACCGGGAGGGGAACTTCAGCACCGCACAAGCGCGCTCCCGGCTTCCTGGTTCCGGGTGGGGAGAGCCCAAACGGGAAGGATCTGGTGCGCCTAGACGCCCCCTCCCCTGGCCTTTGTCTTCAGTCCAAGTAATCACTTAGCGATGGGCCTTAATAAATACGTCTGAGAACTGTCCTTATGCTCGGTAAATATTGGATTAGCTTTTCAATGACCAGGCTCTTGAAAAGGCTCGAGAAATCCACACCAGGTCTCAACTAAGCCCAACAGTCAATAGGTAAGGAAATAAGTTATTTCCCTATCTGAGGTGGGGAATGTTGAGAAGGGGGGCTTCCACTCGTACCAAATTATCTGATTCTACTAAATATGACCGTTGTACTAAAGAGGAAAGGGGGCGCATCCAAGTTTCCCATTAGTCGGAATTTCCACCAGCTCAGTTCTGCTCATTAAGGGCTGAGTGACTTTGTGGGGAACATATCTGGGTTCCATTTTTTATTTCCACAGAGCTCAGCATAAACTATTTTTGTTTAGTACATATGGTTTATTTGGGGACTGCTTATGGGAGTTTTGACCTGGCAATTGCAGGGGAGAAGGCATGACCCAAATTATTTCCGACTGCCTCGCGCCAATTTGGACCGCTTAGAGGAGGCAAAAAATGGGCAAATTCTTTGGAAGCCCTGCTGTGTCTCCCTGGTACTGAATTTTGTAAGCACGCGATACAGGAGACATTGAAAATTAAAGAGGAAGTATCTCCCTTCTCCAACATGGGGAGAGACGCGGTTGGAAGAAGTTTCTGAAGTGGTTTCCCATCGCACCAAGAGGCCAGTGGGATGGATCCCCGCGCGTAATTCAAACGAACGCGCGTGTCTTTAGCTCTTCGGGGTTGGTAACCAAGTGGCGCGGCAGGGCGCAAGTCGCCTTGGAACGGGCTGCAGCCCAAGTCTAGCTGGGCCCGGGACTGAGCGGCACCCTTGGCCTCTCAGAACCTTTCTCGCGGTGAGTGGAAGGGCGGCTCCGCGCGCGGGCGCTTCGGGGCCGGTCGGTTGCGAAATCAGGGGGGGTGGATTTTCATCTACCCAGGAGCCGCTAAGCCCGTAGGGGACCGAGCATCACCCGGGCCCTGGGTACCCTGAGTTGCCTCCTGAGCCCCAGGACGGTCCGATGGTGCAGAGCTCCCAGGCAGAAGTTAGTTTCCTGATACACACACAGGAAGGAGTGAGCAAAGTGCGCACAAATGAGCCAAACCCCGAAGGCGCAGATTCGCGGACTCCCGTCCCAGCGTTAGTCAAGGAGACAGAAGAGAGGAAGGAGAGAAGTGAGGAAGAGAGAGAGATTATGAGAAAAAGAGACTATGAAAGTAGAGAAAGAGATTATGAGAGCGAGATGATGAGAGGAGAGAAAAAGAGATTTTGAGAGAGAGACAGAATGAGAGAGATCCAGCTTTCAGTGTCACGGGGCCTAGGCGGGGCAAGCGCCCTCCGAAGCCATCAAAGACAGGGGTGGCTTTTTCTCCCCTCCTCCAGCCTCCTCCCCAATAGATATAGCACGAATTTTTAATGCGTCTTCCTTTCACAGACAACAATACAGGGTTTGAAAGCCGGACACAATTTAGGTTTTGTGCGGGTCCCTCCTCGCGCTCCCTCGGCCCAGCTGGCCATATGGAATCCAGCATGGAGCCCGTGGATGACAAAGGGACCCAGTGACAGGCCCAACAAAACCCCAAGGAGACTTCTGCCTGACTCCGGGATTCACTGCCCGCGATAAGCGCGCTGAATGGTGCGGGGTGGGGCGGGGGGTGGGGGGCGGGCCCCTTCTCCTTCTTCCCCTCTCTCTGTCCCCGCGATCCTTTCTCTGTCCCTTTTTAATATGCACGCCTCTAACATCTCCGGCTCCCAGCTTTCCCATTGTGCGGTTTTGTACCGCCCGCTGTAGATTGGGCGAAGATAGACTGCTGAAGCGGACCCCGCGCCGGGTGCGCTCCCAGGGCGCTGGGGTTAGGGCCACACAGGGCTCCACAGGCGCTTTTATTGACTCCATGGGGACCCGAGGACAGAGAGAGGCGGGCGCCGGGCCCACCTCCCGGGCTCCCGGCCGGCCGCAGGAGCGCACACCCAGATTGCAGGCCCGCGGTCCTGGCCACCGCTCCAAATGTGTCCTCAATGAGCAAGTGGTGGAAGCCTGCCAGGGTGAGGACCTTCCACGCTTCCCCCTTCCTCTCTGGAAACCTGAGGGTCTGTTGTGATCATTCTCACTCTGGAAGCCCTGGGGCCTGGAAGAGTCAAAATGGCCTCAGGCCTTCTGACAGCTCCGCTCCAAGAGACTTGAAACCCTCACCTTTCCTCCCAGGAGGATTTTGGGATTAGGGGAAGTTGCAAGTGGATGTTGAGTGGTTAGTACCAGGGCACGTTGGGCGTTCAATTATTGCACAACAAACTATTTGGGAGAAATTCGTTGGCCTTTAAAAACAGTAAGACATAAGCCCCCAAACATTGCCAAGCTAGTGTGGAGAACAAAGGGAGACCTTTTAGCATTTAGAAAAACTGCCCTTTCCCCGAGGATGAGCCTGGAGATGGGAAAGGACCTTTACTGGGGTATTAGAAAGACTTCCGAGCCCTCAATTATCCAGGCGCGGTGTGGAACGCGGGAATAAAGTGTCATCGCGTCCCTGGGCTGCTGCGCTGAGCGCTATCGACGCACAGATTTGGTCCCACGGATAATCATGTTTGCTTTAGATATTGAATTAAACCTGATCATCAACTAGAGGGAGCGAGAAAGTCAGCTGGGACCGTTTCTTTTGCCCGGCCTCCTCACTGCCACCCCACGCCCCAGCCTTGATGGTGCAGCTTCGGAGAGAACAGAGATACAATTTCCAAATGCGCCGACTTTCAGTCCCCCAGCGTCTCGCAGCACCCGCTGGGCTGTGAGCTACAGAGTCCCAAGTGTTTTTAGAAACCCGCGAGAGAGAGGAGAAAGGCTCATCCTCCAGTTCGCCAGGCTTCCTAAGACGCTCCCCCGCGTGGCCAAGTGTGCGCCAGCATCCGCCAAGGAGATCTTCCTCCAGCAACAAGGGTGGGACGGAATCAGTTCCCCGCCGGAAAGATGGATGCGCCCTTCCCGGGCGTGCCCGGGCCTGTGTGCCCACTTCCCTTCCGGGGCGCTCACCCCACCCCCAAACCTCTACTTCCTAGCAATTCACCCAGTCCCACACTCAAGGGCTGACCTGGGGAGACCGCACATCGCCGAACGCTGGAGGGAAGGAGGCCCGGGATCCAGTCCCCGGAGAGAGGCCTGGAAGCCCGGAAAGGATGGGAGCGGAAGGGAAGGGGGAGCCAGGGTTTGCTGGGATTGCCAAAGACTCTCGCTCCCTGGCTTCCTGGGGCCAAAGATCCTAGAGAGGGCTGCAGTATCCCCTCCCTCCCCCGAGCCCAGAACCCCGCGTACTCCCCCCAAGCCCCCTAAGCCAAAGCCTAGCGCGCCCTGACCGCTCCCACCCCCAGCCTTAGCGGTCTCCTAGGTCAGCACCAGCCTTCAGATTTTGAAAAGGGGTGGGAAGTGGGGAGAAGGCAGCCAGTCTTAACCTCAGACCCCCACCCACCCACTTTCTTAGCGTGAGGTAAGTCAAATGCAACAAAGTGAAAGTCATCGAGTGTAGTGGCTTCAACAGCTTCTCAGGCTGAAGGAGCCACTCGTAGATTTGGGCCAGCGAGGGGGGTTTGCTCTCCTCGCCTTTGCGGCTCCCGAAGTCACTTTTCCTCCCGCAGCCGGACGCTGCCGCCCGGGGTTCAGACAGCGCGCGAGACCAGGGGAGAGGCCGGGGAGGGTGGGCGACCCTGGGCTTCCGGCCGACCGCTCGCAGGCCAGGCCGGAGGCCGAGCGTTCCGGTCCCCGCCCCAATCCTAGGCGCGGGGTGCAGCCTGTGGTCGGAGGGGCCTGCACCGGGAGCCCCGCCCGCCCCAGGGCCCCGGTGCCCTCGGCCTCCCCGCCCGTGGGAGCCCCGCGGGCGGCCAGACCCGGCTCCCAGGCCCGGGCCTCCGGCCCGGCGCAGTAGGACAAACGGGAGGGCAGGGATTTTTTTCTTTTTTTCTTTTTTAAACACAGGATTTTTATTAAAATTCATATTTAAAAAATCGAAAGCTTTCTGCGCCCGGCGCTCTTGGGGAACCGCGCCGAATAGCTGAGCTCCAAGTTCTGGGCTCAAGGCCCGGAGGACAGGGCAGAGGGCTCCCTGCCTACAGGGTTTTCTTTTCCATATTTGAGAAATGTTTGCACAATAAAATAAAAAGAGAAAGGAAGAAAGCAGGGGAAAACGCAAAAAATAAAATAAAATAAAATAAAATAAAATAAAAAATAAAAAAACCAAACCCAAACAAACCACAAAGAAAGGAGTTGGACCCAGACGGGAAACAGGCCGGTCCTGAAGGTCATTTTGGCAACAGTCACCACCGATATTTACAACGAAAAGCGAAATCTGCCACCAGTTGTCAGAACGTTTACATGGCCATAAATATTTAGCATTTTCTTATTTTTTTTAAAAAAAGGAAGAAATTCTCTATATTTTTAAAGTGTTCTCCACTTGCTTTAGAAGAAGACGGCTGACAATATCGCTACTCACACAAACATATTTTACAAAATTCACGAAAGCTGGGGTGGGGGGTCGGTCTTTTTCTCGTTTTCAAGTGACGACATTAACGCTGGGACGGTTTGGTCCCCCCGGGGAGAGGCAAAGAAGCGAAGCTGCGCAAACATTCTGTAAACACGGCGTAGAGTTCAGCCCTCTCCAAAGGTTCAGAAGGAGAGGCATGGGCAGAGCTGGGTGGGTGGAATCTGCCACTCCAAGGAGACGCAGGCAACCTCCCGGCGCCTACCTAGTGGAGCCGAGAGTCAACTCGACTCCATAATAATAATTATAATAATAATAATAACCACCATAAGGACCGAGGCCTCCTCGCCGCCACCGCCGCCGGGGTGGGGCCTGGGCCTGGGGCCGCGAGTCTCGTTGGGGCGACGCTCACCAAGTCCACTGCTGGGCCTGGACCAGGGGGTGTGCTGTCGGGTACTGGGGGGTGCTGGCCGAGCTGTACTGAGCGTTGTACTGCATGTGCTGCAGCGACTGCGCGCTGTAGGCCGAAAAGGGAATGCCCGCCTGGAAGGTGGCGGCTGCCAGGTCCTGGGCTTTGAGCGCGTGACACGGTTTGCCGTCCCTGACCAAGACGGGCACGGCCACCCGGCGCGGCGAGGGCAGGGGCGTCACCTCCATACCTTTCTCGGCCCGGGCGCGCTTCATCTTGTAGCGGTGGTTCTGGAACCAGATCTTGACCTGCGTGGGCGTGAGGCGGATGAGGCTGGCCAGGTGCTCGCGCTCGGGCGCCGACAGGTACCGCTGCTGCCGAAAGCGCCGCTCCAGCTCGTAGGTCTGCGCCTTGGAGAAAAGCACCCGCCGCTTCCGCTTCTTGCCGGCGTCCCCCCCGCCGCCCGGGGTCTCCTTGTCATTGTCCGGTGACTCGTCGGCCGAGGGCTCCGGGGACTTGGAGCTTGAGTCCTGAGGGGGCGCGCCGGCAGCCAGACCGTGCACTGGGGGGAGGGGGAGAGAGAAGCGCGTCAGGCGTCTGGAGGCCGCGCGCAGCCTGCACCAGACTCCGAGCACCCTGGATCCTCCGTGCGACCCTGGACCTCCGCGCCTGGCAGCCCAGCCCCGCTGCCTTTGCCATGACCCCTGCCTTGCTCTACGCCTGACGAAGACGTCGGGGCCTCCCAGGGTAAAGAGGGAAATCGGTAGGAGTGGGGGCTAGGGGCTCGAGTTTCAAGGGGCTCACATAGTGTGGGTGAGAATTTAGGGGGGAGTGGCACTGAAGATCATCGCGGGTTAAGGGCTCCGGCGCCCTTAAGCGGTTTCCTCTCCGGCGAGACGTGGGCAGATTTTTAACAGAAAAACCCCACAATCCCAGCATTGATCGGCTCGGCCATTTAAGGCAGGTTTTTGGGGGCTTTCGTTTCTGCTTTCGGGCCTTCTAGACACCCCCTGCACCGCACAAAGCGTCCTCTATGATCGCGCAGGGGGCAGGGTGAGCTATTTATACCCGGGCCACCCAAAGCCTCCCCACCCTCCACCCGTACCCGGACGAGGCTCGCTGGCTACCTCCAGGGGGCCAGGCCAGTCCCTCCCAGCGGCCAGAGTCCGGGGGCTGCGGCTGGAGCCATCAGTCCCGGTTGACATCATATACCAGCCCCTGAGAGGTATAGCCCTTCTCCCTCTTTCTCCTTAATTTCTCGCATTGAAAAAAATTTTGGAGACCAAGCTCTTTCCCGGAACTAAGGGGGCTTGAAGAGGAGGGCAGAGGACATCCTATACAAGTGTTAAAAATCTTTCTACGGATCCGAGTGAGGGGGTCCGGGCTTACATGGCCCCTTCCCCTTTCACTCCCAGCGTCCATCCCAGGCTGCGGCCGCAGGAATGGAGGGGACCACGGCCTCGGTAGCCAAGTTTTGCTACTTACGGGAGTACTGAAGGCCCTCGGTGCTGGCCAGCCAGCGCGTGTACGGGTTGTCGCTGCTGTCGTAGAAGGGGTTCTTCAGGGGTAGGCTCTGCACCGCGTCCAGGGCGCCCTGCCTCAGCGGCCCGGCCCTCTTGGCTGGCTCGGGCCCCTCGTTCTCTTCCTCCGGCCCTTCGGCCACAGAGCCCTCCTCATCGTTGGTGTCCGGCAGGTCTAAGATGTCCTTGACGGAAAACCCCGTCTTTGTGTTGGTCAGCGACATGGTTCGAGACCCCAAAATTTATGTCGCAAAGTTGTAGCTTCTCTTGGTCAATTCGTGGCGCTACCCTGCCCCGGCGGGCGGGGGAGGGGGGAGTTGGGGGGAGGGACTGGGGGAGGGGAGGGGGGAATTGGCTTTAATTATTGGGATAATTATTATTTTTAAAAAGAGAAAGAAACTGGGGATGGGGAGGAAAAAAATGAAGCCCAACCCAGTGCCTCTCTCCGTCTTCTTTGAAAGCACGCGGAAATGGACGCAGGGAACCGGGCGGCCTGCGCGCCGAGCGCCGCGGGCCCCGGCCTTAGTTTCTAACTCCAGGAGGGGTGCCAAGGCGGCGTCAGCTCGGGCTCCGGCGGCCGCTCGGCGCGCGGTGGCGGCTGGTGGCGAGGAAAAAATGGGCCATTGCCCGAGCGATCAGTCCATATAAGGCTGGGCTCCACTCACGAACCTGGGGAGGGGGGGAGAGGGGGAGAAAGAGAGGGAGGGAGGGAAAGAAAGAGGGAGGGAGGGGGAGCGAGAGAGGGAGCGGGAGAAGGGTGGAAAAAAGGGGGAAGAGACATTAAAAACGCAAAGGTTGGCCACGTGTGGGCGGGTCTTGGGAGTCAAGTGGATGAAGACAGTATTTGCAGATGTGAAATTGTGGGTTTTGGGGAGCTCCGCGCTCCCAGCCAACGGCCCTCTAGAGCAAGATGAGAGGTGTAACGTGTCAATTAATTGCAAAGACGGGGCGAGCCTTTTTTTTTTTAAACCCAGTATTTACATACAAAGGGCCACCGCATCGCTCGCGAGTCCACACACTTGAAAGGGCCGTTTTAACAAATTGCATCTTAAAAAAGGTGGGGGTGGGGAGGAGGAGGAGAGAAAACAAAACAGAAACCAGGAGGAGGGAAAAAATCCTCTTTAACATTCACCGGTTCCTACCTCCCCGCCCCCGCGCGCCCACCCCCGGCAAGCCGGAAAATTGGCGATTTGTGGCGCCTTTGGAAAAGGGGGAGGGGGCGAAGGCCGAGCTGCGGAAATCTCTCCTTTCCATCGCTGGTGGTTCCCTAAACAAGATCCGGTTCAAATGGCAAGAGCCCAACTTCTGTAAGCCTCCTAGGTCAATATTTTGGTTGAGGCTTAAGGATGAGTGCTAGAAATGACAAGGCAAGTAATTGATTCCAGTTAACCGCGAGAGAGCCCGAAACCCAGGAGAGAGCTCCGCTCCGGGCCGGCCAGAGCCACCACCAAGCGACCCGCCCCCTTCCAGCCGCCCTTTATTTGCTAAAGACTCATTTATTTCCTTCACTCCGCCTCCCCCCACCTCCCACCCCCAACCCCCCGCCTCCACCTCTCTGCGGCCAAGGAGGACGCGCAGCTCACTTTCTGCTTTGCGGGCGGTCCCGGGGAGGGCGGGGTAAGAGTGAGGAGCTCCAACTTCGGCTGGGGTCGGACCCTGGCCCTGCTGCCTCTGGGCTCTGCGGGCCTCTTTCCCCGGGTGGAGGAAAGGGCAGACGGCCCTGCTCTTTCCTGCCCTCTATTATCCCTCCCTCTCCGGCCCCCTCCCTCTCCAGCCTCCGGCTAGAGGTGGAGCAGCGGGAAGGCGGCGAGGCGGGATTGCGGGGGTGGGGGTGGGGGTTGTGTCTCCAGCCTGGGTGAGGACCCAGAAAGCTGCCGGGGAGGGGGGTCGCTGAGTGGCCCGACGATGCTGCGTTTTCTCCCCAGTTTTCTTCTCCCACGCGAGTTCTTTAGCATGGTCTCCTTTTGGACGCCCTGGGCGCGTTCGGAGTAAGCGCTCCACGTTTCCAGGTTAAGTCAGGTTAGTGTGAAGTTTCCAACCACTCGGCTCTGGGAACTGAACTTTCCCGGGACTTGCACTTCCTCCTTGGCGCTGGGGTTGGAAAAGACCACGCAGCACTTACCACCTCTTCTTCTAGTTAAAATTTTTTTGGGGGGGTGCACTGGGGTAGATTGGCTACCTGATGCTCGTTCGCCCCAGAGGAGTGTCAGGAAGGAGCTTTGTCTGGGGGCGGGGAGGGGCACAGAAGGCCACCCCTGCGGGGTCCAGGTCTAGTCTTCCCACAACCTGGGCTCCTCCGCGCGGGCCAAGCTGAGCGCGCGGTCGCCGGGTCCTCCTCGCGCGCAGCTGCCGCGGCTGCCGCCGCGCCCCAGCTGCCCCCGGGTTGCCAGCGCCGGGTGAGGGCACCTCTCCCCGAGCCTCTCGGCGGCTTTCTGCAGCCCTGGCTGCCTCGCCCCCAGTATGTGACGTGGGTGACAATGGCCCAGGTTAGAGCGAGCCCCTCGTCGGCGCGTCCTGGGTGGTCGGACCCGGGCAAACACAAATACAAACCGATTGCTAAGCTGCGGACAATGAGCGAAATGTAGACAAATGTCCCGCTCCCGTTGGAAGCCTTTGTCCCGGCTCGGTTTTTGCATTTATTTCAGTGGCGAAATAATACATGATTGACGCTCTCTTTCAATGTGTCCTAACTGTTTGGAATAAATCTAAGGTTGTTCCTAGTTGTCATGGCATTCAACCCTTTTCAATGGACTATCTCTTCATTCATTTCTGAATCCGTCCACAATATTAAGGAAACCCCTTCATGTCGACGCTCCCCGATTCCTCTTTCTCCTCCTACTTTTTCTTTTCTCCTTTCTCCCCCTCCTTCCCCCCTTTTTTCCCCTGGAAGAATTAGAAACTTGTTTGAATCGTCTTCCTCGAACCCATTACTTTTCGTGCTTTTTTTTTTTTTTTTTTTTTTTTTTTTTGCTCGCTTTCCGTCTCTGTCTTTCTCAGCGCCCCCCCTCCCCCGCCCTTTCACGTGGGAGCTCGTCTCTCTGCCCCGTCGGAGGAGGGAAGTTGGTTCTCCAGGAGTCGGGGAAGCGCCGAGTTTGGATCCAGGGGCGGGAGTGGGCCTGCCACTGATATTGTTACTCAGCTGCTAAATAAATAACTGGTGAGAAAAAAAGTTCCTCAACCCAAGCGTTGCAGCAAAGACCCTCCTTTTGTTCCTCCTCTTATTCCTCAGTCCTAAGGGGGCGGAGGCTCTCTTGGGGTCCAGGGCAGCCACCAGGATGGGGACCCAGAATACGACCTGGTTGGGCCAGGCGAATTCTTGGGTCAGGTGGCAAAGGGGTCTTTGGCAGCAAGTGTCGTTTCTCGCATATCCCCAGAGCCATCTTAGGTGGGGGAGTGCCCGCAGAGGCCTCCCAAAGCGTGTTCATTTCTTCAGCTGGGAACCACCTCGCTGAAGTTCCATGTAGTTCCCAACTTCTCTCCCCCTTCCCCAGCATAGTGACCCTTTCTTCCCAGGATCTAAATCAGCACCGCTGCTATTGATCAAGTCCCCTCCCCTCACCCGTGGCAGCCTGCAAGGTCCACAGAGCACCTGAGAGAGGATTGCTTTCCTAGGGGAATCCTGGCTCCTGGAATTAATCATGGGGAGGGAGTGCTGCCATAGGCGCCTAGAGAAGGAGGCCCTCAGCCCAGTTCTCAAAGGTCGGGTTTGCCTTTGCACCTGCCCCTTAGCCTCAATGACCAGCCGAATCCTTCTGGGTCTCAGCTTGCGGTGTCCTCTTGCCAGAGCACCTGAGGCGCCCACTTCCCCTGCCCTCGCAGGACGCCTCCTGGACTCTGGCCCCTCCCACACTTTCACCCCAGCTAGTCTTCCAGTTTTTATTTCCCCTGGCCTGGGGGCAGCTGGGCAGGGAGGGAGAGAACTGGAGAAAGCTTCGGCCTTGCCTCCTCCGCTGTCGGTGCTGCCGGGTCCACAGCACTCAACCTCTCCCGGGACCTCGAGACTACATTTCCCCATCACTTCTCGTCCGTGTGGTTCCCGCGTCCGTTTCCAGAGCGTTAACATTTGCAATTGAAAAGGCGCTGGGAGACCGCTGGGAGGCCCGTAATTGAAGGGGAGAAACTGGGCTTGTTAGTGGAAGATCATAAAATGCAAGTCCCCCAGGAGCGGCCTGTGGACGCCGGGAGGTCTGCGCAGGCCCAGCTGGCGGCCAGGGCAAGTCCGGTGCCCACAGCACAGTCCAGTGTCTCCTCAATTTCTTGGGCCCGGCTTGCGCCCAAAGAGCCTAGGGGCCAGGCGCCAAACGCACCTTTTCTGTCCCAATTAAACAGGTGATTACATCCTGAGGACTCCCCAAGAGGCCTCCCAGCGAGTACCACAGCTAGGCCTTCTAGAGCCCGGGAGCTTCGGTTCCCTGCGATCCCGCACACCCCGCAGGCTGAGAGGCCCTGCCCCGCTCACTTCCCCCTCCGGAGGGTTCTTCAGTAGTGGCCCACCACTCCCACCCTGTCCGCGTCTGCCGGCACCAGTTTCAGCTCCTCGTCTCCCCCACTCGGCATTCTTCAGTAAATTCTTTCCAGGTACCATCTTGCACCCAGGCGAGTTCAATGTCCTCCATTCCGTCAAGTTCGGGTTTGAGCTTTGGGCTCAGCTGCCGTGGTCTGGAGACCTCGTAGGCACTCTGCAAGATGCTTCGTTCTGCTGCATGCTTGGGGAGGAAGTTGAGGCGGGTGCTGGAAGTTCTGAACCCAGCGTGCCCCGGGCCGGAGGAGATTTGCTTGGTGTCTCCTTAGAGTCCCGAACACCGCGCACCCCTGCTGGGGTAACCTGAACAGCTGGACCCCCCAACTCCATCTTTATTATCAACATTGGGGCCCCAGGTTCCGTACCCATCTCTAGCTCTATTCATTCTTCCTAGGTTGAGAACGGACGCATTGGGAGTCCTAGGCCTGGGGGAAAGGCAGGAGAGGGGAGGAAGAGAACCTGTGCCCCTGGAAGCTAGAGGAGAGCCTCGCTCTCTCTGCTGCTCTGGGTTCCGCAACGAATTGAGTTCGGGTTCAGGCGGCTGGAGCGGGCGCGGGGAGGCTGAACAATCGCCGGAGGCCCAGGAGGGGAGGCGAATGTACACAGGCTAAGTGGCCCCACTCCAGGACAAGTGGCCCTCTAAGTCGGCCCAGTGTTTACCTGTTTACTTTCCCAGGTAGCTCAAACACGAGCGCCTTTTCTGCGCTCCAGGGCACGGGAGCCGCCCAGAGGCACCCTGCTTTTCCGGCTTCTGCCCTCCCACGCCTCAGCTTTACGCCCCCTGTTGTGGGGGTGCGCTCTAAACAACAGCAAACCAGGCAAGAAAGGAAGATACAGGAGAGCAGGCGAGGCCTCGGCACACCCTAAGGAGGGGAGCCTTTCTTGTGCCTGTGGAAGAACTGGGCTCCGTGGACGGCATCCGACCCTCCCCCCATCTCTGTTCTGGGCACCTCTTTGGAGACGGCGCTCGGTTCGCATCCTTCCCCGTTCAAGCCGGCGGTGAAAGCTTGCAGTGCAGGTACCTGCCCCCTGTCCTCCAGGGGAGTTAAGGGCAGAAAAAGTCTTCGGGGGTTGGGGATGGGGTCTTGGGGCCTGCTCTAAAGAGGGGGCGACCTTGAGGAGCCCAAAGCTTCAGCAGCCCTAGGCGGCACACCTCACACTCCCCATCCACAAAAGCGCTTCCAATCATTAAACACACAAGGTCTTTTCCCTTTATTTGGAAACACTAATTTGTTTGACTTCATTTCATTTCTTCGTCTTTTTTTTTTTTGGAATGAAAAAGGGTTGAAAAGAAACTCCTTTCCTGGTACAGTATGTGGCTGAGCTCTCAGGCCCTCGCACATCCCATCTCAGATAACAACCTTCAAGTGGATTAGTTTATTGTCTGGTTAGCGCCAAGGTGCAAGCGTTTGTCTTCATTCACTCCGGAAACAAAGCGCGTTGCACCTTCCTGCTCCAGCAAGGATTAACGGCGCGGACACAAAGGTTTTGTTGGAGGGGGAAGGTTTATTTTATCTTGGGTTGGAGACTCAGAGCGTGGCATGCACTTGAAATCAATGGGGAAGGAAAATGTCACCCAATCTGGTCCCTGAGTGTGGCGATAAAGACGTTCACCTTAAGGATGGCATCTCCAAAACAGCCCCACTTTGGCTTCGCCTTCCAATGCGGGAACAGGGGCTGCAGGAAGCAGAGGTGTCAGCTCTCACGTCCTGGATGAAAGAAATAGGGGAATGTACCCCAGGAACACTACCCCGTGCTGGGACCTTTGCTAACCAGAAAATGAAAATCAGTCCCAGCTCCAATTGCCCTCACCTTCTGTCCCCGGAGAAGGAAACAGGGTCATAGGAAATCCCTTCTGTCTGTGGGGTGGCAGAGTGGAGTCTCTGGGTTGGGGAGGCCTAAAGCTGTGTGAGCCTGCAACTTTGGAGAGGCCAGACCGTGCCCGGCAGATATCTGGCAGGAGAGACTCACAGCCATTGGAGAGGTGGACGAGAAAGTGGGCATTAGTGTGAAAAGAAAGGAAATCTCAGCCTGCCTTGGGTTCAAGCCTAAGGTGAGTTTTTTTTTCCCTTTGGTCCATAATATATTAACTCTTTAAATTGCCCCAGGAAGGGAAGAATGAGTGGATGGACAATCCTCCCAAGTCAGCTAAGAAGGAGTTGGATAGATAAGTTCTGCAGGCCCAGAGACTGAGTTCAGATTCTGTGTCTGGGGGAAAATCCCCACCCCGTTCCTACAGAGTGGCGGGAACCCCATTGATGCCACGGAGAGAACCGATCCTGGGACCTAGAGCCTGGAGTCCCCCTGCGATTAACTGTGGGTGCAGGAGGAAGGCATCTAGGTGAGCTCCCTTCTCCCTATTCTTTTTCAAGGCAAAATATACAACAATTTCCCAATTATCTGCCTCCCTCCCTCCCTCCCCCAAGGGGCAAATATCTCCCGAGGATGTAAATAGTAATAGAAATTAGTATTTGTCTTTCTGTTAATCAGCCTCATTGTGTGGGCATAAGACCCTGCGGGCATATGTTAGGACTTTGATAAATGCACTTTAATAAGATCTTTAAAAATGCATCCAATAAAATAAAAGGCGAGGAAAGCCGTTTAACTTTCATGGATGTTAAATTGAACACGAACTGTGGCTCCGGGCATGCTACAAAATGGAACCGGCCTCTCTCCAATATTTTCTTTAAAAACCTAGCTTTAAGCCCCCCTCGGGCCAAACGAGCCTGTCCCAGCCAATCCATTATCACCGGTTTATTGGGGAACCAAACGCCACGTCCCCCTGGGCGAACTCCTTGGCTTTATTCGTTCGCTCTGCTCTAATGATTAAATATGTTACAATGAGATTACGCATCGTCAGTGTTGCCTTCAGGAACGTTCTTTCAGCCAAGCCCGACCTTCCCCGGATGAGGGCGATTTCAATACGGGAGATCTGGGTTTCTCCAGGAAACACGCGCTGAAAGCACTCTCTTATCTGAATTTACTTCTTAACACGTGACAAAATCATTACCACAAGACTTTGGAAAACAAGCGGCTCTCCTGACGGGTTAGCATTCAGCACTTAAAGCTGGGTCGGGCAGGCTGATGTGAAAAGTAGTTGTCGGTGGCGCGGGGAAGGCACGCTCTTAGCTCGAGCTAAGGGCTGGGTCCGGAAAGGACAGGGAATGCACCCTTGGGCCCTCGGGCACAGAAAGCGGGTTCCTAGGGCTCTGTCTCTCTCTCTCCAATGGGAGCACCAGAGGTTCACAACCTTCCCCTAGACGCAAAGTCTCCTTTCCACCCCCAAGAGCCACTAAAATCGAGAAGGCGCCAGGGGAGCGCCAAAGGGCCTCCTGGTAGTGTGTGCGTGTGTGTTGTGGGAGGAGGTTGGGGTGGAGGGGGCGCCCCTCGGAGACAAGGACCCCACCGAGGTTCATTTCTGATCCTCTGGCGATCTCTACTGACACAAACGAGAACTGTCCGGCGCCGGGCGCGGCCCAGGCAACACTCGCCTCCCAAACTCCAGTCTTCAGTCTCCTCTCCAGAGACCTCAGTCCACTGAGCGGGCCCTCAGCCCCGGCTTCTCCTGTCTGCGACTCCCACCACTTGCCCTCCTGCTCATCACCACCGTCCCCTCACGTCCCAGTTCCGTCTGAGGAGAAGCCCCTGTCTCCACTGGGCGCCATCTCCAAATTACCTTCGGGACTTCTGCCTCTGTTTCAATCCCCGATCCCGAGCTCCCCGCGACGCACAGGGGGCGACTTACCCGGTGGAGGTGGGTGCAGCGGCCGCCCCTTCCTCACCGCGGCCCCGGCAGCCGGGGCACAACCGGCCCCGGGCATTCGGGATGGAGCTAACCAGGCGCTTCGCGCGCCCGCTCCGCCTCCTACTCCCGGAGCTGCGGCGACAGTCCCGCCGCATTTCAAGGCGCGTCTTTATCTAGTACTCCACCTACCCGGACCCCCCTCGCTCTGCGCCCTTCCCCCACCGCGCGCCCTACCAGGCGGGGCTCAGGGGACCGCAGGCGGGGACCGCCGAGGGTGCCGCGCCCCTCCCTCCTCCTCCGCCCCCCAGCCCCGCACCTTCCCAGCCCCTGGGACAGTCCCGCTTTCCCTGACCGCACCGGAAAGTGCGCAGCGGCGGGAGCACCTGGCCTCGGCGGCAGGTAAAACTTTTCCTGACTGCAGGCGCGACAGAGGGGCCCTGCCCGTCCTCGAGTGCTCCCCACTCCTGCCGTGATCCGCAAAGTCGGGGAGAACTTTGGAGGCCCCGCACTTGCCCACCTGCTGCGTCCGGACTACGCGGCTTGGGGACCTAGCCGAGTCACGACCCGGGAGAGCGAGGGGCTCATAACGGGGGTCCGCCGTGAACCCGAGCTCTGGCGCCGCTCGGCGGCGACGACGGTGCCCCGAGACCCCTCTCTGCTGGCAGGCCGCGGTGACCGTGCCCGGAGCGCGTTCCCGCGCCGGGCGACTGTGGCAGGAGGACCAGACAGTCAGCGCCTGGCAGCGAGGGCGACGCCGGGCTTCCTCCATCGCCACCGCCGGGCTCCGCTGCGGCTCCCGGGCTCCGCCGGGTGACCCGCGCCACCCCCATCCCGCGTCCACCGGAAACGCGCGCGAGCTGGAGGCTCACCTGGAGCGCGGCTACGACGCTGGAGCCTCGGCTGGGCGAGCGCGCAGGTCCCGGCCGCTCTTTATCCCGAGTCGCGGGCGGCTGCCGAGTCGCGGGCGCTCGGGCGGCGGCTCTACGCGGCCGGCGAGCGCTCCCCCTCCCGGCTCCGGGCTCCTGGCTCCAGGCTCCCGGCCCAGCGGCCCCACCCTCCTAGCTCCGGCCCCGCGGCCACCGCGCAGCCCCAGCGGAGGGGGCAGCTCCCCCGCGCCGCGCGCGCTCTGTTTGTTTTCCTTGCCGGACTGACGTGAGTCAAAATATTGGCCATATGTTCAGCGGTAATAAATTGGGTATGAGCGCAAACACACTTGGGCTTCGATGGCTCTTTCAGCTGCCACATGGTCGGCTTTGCGGGGAGGGGGCTTCCACCCCGCTTCGGCCCCCTGCCCCCAAACGCGCGGGTAGATTCCCTCCCTCCAGCGCCCCTCTGAGCTGGAGATCTGGGACCCCAGGTTTCTCCTGACCCTCGCCCCTCCTCCGTCCCCAGCAGTGCCTTGGACTCCGCAGCTCCTGGCGAGCCCGGACTGCTGGTTAACAAGGTCGCCATCTATAAATTGCTCGGTCGCTAAGACGCCATAAAACCAAAGGGCCAGATGTGGCACGTTATTTATGTGTGAAACCGCGTTTACACTAGATACGCGGATCCAAGGCCGATAGCACGACTTCGCGGGAGGTCACAGACCTCTCGCCCCGGCTCCAGGCTCCTCCCCCAGCACGATCTCCTCTCCAGGTTGAGGGGTGTCGGTCTTCCCGGGAAAGGGACTCACCCCTGCAGCCCAGGAGGAAAGTGATTTCAGTGCGCTTGTGCCAAAATGCCACCCGTCCAGGATTAAAGGAAGTGTCTGGGGTTTATTTCCGTAGCTTTCCTGTTTCCCCTGCTCTTGCCTTCCTTTTATTACGGGCCCCTGGGAGGCTGTTTTATTTTCCAAGCGGTTGATACGTTTCATGGGATCTAGGTCTGACACAGCAAGGGTAGTGTGCTAGAGATGCCCAACTCTGTGGGTGGGTGGGAGTTGAGGGAGGGGTCTCCTGAGCCCTGAGGGAAGGATTTTGGGAAGTGGAGCAGTTCACCTGGCTGAGGGAGCACCTGAAATTATTCTTGCCTCGGGCAGGTGGTCGACTCCAGTATCGCATGTCACCTGTCTTATTTAAATTGAAGGGCAGCCGCAACACTGGGGGAGGCAGCCCTGGCCTCGGAATATGCAATCCGGTGGCCCTGGGTGCTGCAGGAAAGGGAAGTAAATACTCTGTTCTAATAGAAAACAATCGTTTTGCTTTCCTTCTTCAGAAGGCGGCCTTAGG
Source organism: Pongo abelii (assembly GCF_028885655.2). NCBI lineage: Eukaryota > Metazoa > Chordata > Mammalia > Primates > Hominidae > Pongo > Pongo abelii. The sequence continues at coordinate 16,263,107 of NC_072006.2, forward strand.
ACTGCATGTCCCCAAACTGGTCACCTCGCACTTTACTCACATGAATTCATTAAGAGTCATTGTCTCTCCATTGCCATTATTTTACTATTTCTTGAAGTGAACCAAATTCTCTCTGTGGTTAATAAGCACTGAGCCAGGCCCCCTACCTTCCTTTTCATCTTCAAAACACCTGGGGTTCCCTGAATGACATCTTCCTTCTGGCCAAGGAAAATAAGAGATGAAAAATGTTGCCCTACTGCAGGGAAAAACATAAACATTTGACTTTACTATTACCTGTTACCCCAGGTCTGTGTTCACTAGATAACTGTCCTTGGGTGGTTGTTAAGGGTGGAAAAATGATGCTGTTGCAAGACGGTGGGAGAGAAGGGGAGAACCAACATGGGCTGGGGGTAGGGAGGAGAGACCCATTTGATAGGGGCAAAAAGAGCTATAAAATGAACCTCTTAACCTGAAGTGCTGAGCAGGAACAGTGACTCTGTGGTTTTGCTCTCTTGGGCTTTAGATGAGCTCCTAGAAAGCTTTAGCTAACTGCAGAAAAACCTGGGACTACCTTCAGGCCTGCAGGAGTGGTTGATCTTGGGAAATTATACTGTTTTTCACTCTTTTTTCTTGGATTTTTACATCTTTATTTATGGTTAAAAACCAAACTATAGGGTCTATTTTTGGGTTTACATTACCTCTAGGTGGAAGCGCTGAGATCACAGATCAATTGCTTCTTTGGGTGAACATATTGCTTCATGACCAAAATTAGACAAGGGGATTTGAAGGCAGGCCTTCACATTTGTAGTCTTCGTGGGAATGGGTGTCTTTGTCTCACAAGTGCCCTGTGAAGAGGCTCATGCTTTCTTCCTGCATGTACCACAGAGATATGTGCTAGGCAGAGGATTGAGACGCAGACAAGGAGCTTAGAAAGTCAGTGTCTGGTGCTCCCAGGGTGGAAAACTGAGAGAAACGAAGCAAAGAGTACATCAAGGCAGGCTTTACATCATTCCCTAGTTAGGAAAACCCATTTTAAACCAGCAAATGTAGCAGGGCATCCACTAGGTAACTGATAATAAAAATCCATGACAAAGAAGATGCAGTGGGGAGCAAGCATAAATGAAATACGACTGCTTAGATACAACTCCTGTTTCTTCTCTTTGGGCTTATTCAGCAATCCGGTGCTAAACTTCATACACTACACTCTCCAACCTCAACAGATTGCATGCTTTTCTTAGTTCCACCATCTTTTATGCTATTCTTACTTCAGAAACATTCCTGTCCTACTCACGAACTCAAAATTCACTGACTTTTCACACTGGAGAAACCTTCCTCCACGAAGTTCCCCCCAGAGGCACCATCAGCTACAGTTGTTCCCCTCTGGGAGTGATCAGTTCTCACTTGCAAGTTGACACACAGTCAGCTGAAATAAGTACTCCAGCGTGTTTTGACTTGAACTAGGATATAATGGAATTGTCTTGAAAAGAGTTATTCAAAGGTCCTCTCATGGAGAAGTTCTTTGCTTGTTATAGCTGTTGGCACTGCTATGCAGTTGATTCAATTAAGGAAGCTAAGTGCCTTGCTCACACCTTACCTGAGCCTCACATGTGGCCTCCAGAGAGGCACCATGGAGGTGAGAGCTGAGACAGAGTCTGAAGGAAGTAAGTACCCCAACCCCAGACCACAAAGGGCTGTCAGGAAGCAACGTGCATCTGCAAAGATCCCAGTGCACAATGGGGAGCTGAAGATGGGCAATGCCTCTCCGTGCGCCCTCAGCAAGTGAAAGGTTGAATGTGCTCTCCAGCAGACTTGATGCTTTTCCTTCAGTTCCTTCAGCAGCAGAGCCAGAAGGCAAGAGGCATGGTCTTATGAGGCTCCTGGGCTTTCAGAAGCCAAGAGTAATACCAGTTCCTTCTTATCTCCTGCAGAGAACCAGAGAACTGGAATAACAGACACTGCAGGACACAGATTGTTTTGTTAAACAGTTGGCCACAGCCAAAGAATTTGGCAACATGTATAAAATCTTCAAGAAGCAACAATCAAATTCATCTAGAGACAGAAATTAGACTAGCGGTGGCCTAGACTTGGGAGATAGGGGCTGGGGGGCTGGGGAGTAAGGGCTGAGGGTGGTGGGGTTTCTTTTTGGGGTGAGGGAAATGCTCTGAGATTGATTTTGGTGATGTTGCACAGATCTGTGAATACACTAAAAGCCGTATTCAGTAGACATTAAATGGGTAAATTAATGTACACATTAAATGGGTAAATTGTATGGTGTACAAATTACATCTCAATAAAATAAAGCTGTTTAAAAAGCCAATGCATCTCTTGTTTATCTGGGCTAGAAGGTGCTGGGATAGAAGCTAGGAGGGGAGGGAGGCACTGGGGGAAGATAGGTGATCCTGGAAGTTGTTTTCCGTCTTCCCAATTTTTATTCTGAGTATTTTCAAGCACACAGAAAAGTTGAAAGAATAGTGAACATTTGGGTATCTTCCACCTGGATTCAACATTTGTTACTATTTTGCCACATATACTTTATCACTCTATATAAGTGTACTTTCATTTTGTTGAACTATTTGGAATGAAGATTGCAGAAACTTCCCCATGGAATATTTCAGCAGGCATCTCCTAAGAATACAATTCTTCAATATAATCACAACACCATTACCATACCTTAAAAATTAACAATAGTTACATAATACTGTGTGATATTAATTCCTTATTTACATTTCTCACATTTTACCAAAAACAAAATGTATTTTTATAGCCAGTCTATTTTTTCCAGATCCAGGACTTATTCAAGGCTCATGTACTGTATTCGGTTTACAAAATATTTTAATGTCCTTATGCTCTTTTGATTTACAACAGTCTTCCTTATCTTACTCCCTCCCTTCTTTCCTTCCTTCCTCCCTGACATTGACTTTTGAGAACCCAAGGCATTTTTAGAACACCCTACATTCTGGATTTGCCAGATTGCTTTCTCCTGGTGTTATCTGCCTTGTTCCTCTACCCCTGCATAACCGGAAACTGGATGCCAGATCTGGAGTCACGATGAGGCATATGCTACACATTTGTGGGAATAATGCCACATGGTAGTGTGTCACATTGCATCTCATTAGGAGGCAAATCATGTTCTTCTATTAGACAGGCTAAGTTTGATCACTTGGTTAAGGTGGTGACCACCAAATCAACTCATGTGAATTAGTAAGTGATTAAGAAGTCACTGAGGGATAAGTGACCTTTGGCATTGTTTCAGTATTCTTTGTCACTGAGTAAATATCCCCATATTCTCCAACAACTTTTCACCTAGAGCCTTGTAGCATTCATTGTCTGAATTCTCCTGTTTTTTTTCTACATGTACTTGGTTTTTCTCCTCCATTTCCATTTCTTTTAATTTTGTTTTCCCTTGTAGTGTTTTCCTTGTCTTTGGTCCATTCTACTGGTGGCAATGAGGGACACTATTTATCTCAGCTGCTGGCATTCAAGACTAAATAAATGATTGACTCAGGCATCCTGTTATTGCTTTCCAGTAAAAAGATGCAGCAGAAGACTAGAGGTTTGCAGTGGAAAATCATGTCACTTTCCAGTAACATTGGTTTAGAGAAGTATTAAATTTGACACATAAATCTGATCCTTTGGTTTTTGGTTGGAGGTTTTGTATTTGTGGTGTATTTATCTTACAGATGTGAAGCCCCTAGACTGGAACAGTACTGAATTGCACTGAGTCCTGTGGTTAGGAGGGCTCCAGGCTCAAGGCAGTCTAGAGGGTGGGGCAGTTGTCTCATCACAATGGGTTCACCATAGATTAGCTCCTTCTCTCTCGCACTGCATGGATCACAGTCAGTGCCCCCTCCTTTTCCTTTGTCCTTCATCCCTTTGGGGGTTATGAGTACCCCACTAAGAAAGGGAATGTCAAGGCAGGGCATATCGCTCTGGCAGGTACAACATGGAGAATAAATAATGAACCTAGGTTTTTCCTCGAAGGCATCATGCAAATGTAAATATTGGAAGTAAAACACTTAGAAAAAGATATGCAGAGAGAGTGGATTGGCATTTCATGGAATTATGCTGGATTCATGGTCGCCGACTCTCTGACATGTCTAATGTGTTAGGAGTGGGAGAGCGAAGGCAGGAAATTATACTTAGTTATACTTTTCCCATCCTGAACAACCTTCCATAGGTGATGCACAATCCATCAGCTGAATTACAAGGTTTGCTTTTGAGCCCTCTAGGGTTTTCTTTGAGAAGTTAATATTTATCTGACCCTGGTGAGTTTACGCGCTTTGGGTGATCTTTTGGGAAAAAAGGTATCATGGCTGATATCACAATAAAGTAAATGATAAGGCCTGGTCAATTTCAGCAGCAGGAGAAGAAAAAATTACATTTGGACCCAATCACAAAATTGTCATCTAGATTATGGTTGTCAAATTTTAACTGGTGTTGACGTTCTGTTGTGGATAGAAACAACTCGTCATAAATCTCAGCGATTCTTTGACAGTTTTCATTTTCAATGGGAAGCATCATGGAAGTGAACTTGATAAAGGACTTGGCAATGAGGAAAAGGTTTCCTTCTTTTTTTTTTCCTCTTGTCAATTTAGAGATCATCTGAGAATTTATAAATCTTCTTGGGTTTAACATTTAAAATTGTTTGCAGATCAACTGTTTATATTGTAAGAATTTCACTTCAGAGAAAATGGCATGGCCATTCTGCCTGCCACAGAGGGAATGAAATGACTCTAGACTTGTTCTAAAATAATTCAATTGACACATTAACAAGCAAACTGTTTTTACGTAAACGGTGTGTTTACTGGATGTATTTGTTTGCTGGGGGTGCAGTAACAAGTACCACAAACTGGGTGGCTTAAAAAGCAGAATCTTATAGTCTCCCATTTCTGGAGGCCAGAAGTCTGAAGTCAAGGTGTTGGCAACAGTGGTTCCCTCTGAGGGTAGTGAAGGAAGGGTCTGTTCCAGTCCTATCTCCTTACCTTGTAGATGACCATCTTCTCTCTGTGTCTCTACCCATCTGTCCATGTTTCTAAAGTTTCTCTTTTTACAAGGATGCCAGTCATATTGGAATTAGGCACCACCCTAATGACTTAAATTTAACTTGATTATGTTTGTAAAGACCCTATCTTCAAATTAAGTCATATTCTGAGGTACTGCAGATTAGGACTCCAACATACCTCTTTCTGGACAGGAGGGGGCACAATTTAACCCACGACACTTTGGATGGGTTTAGGGTGGGGATGATGAAAGGTCATGGAAGGCCCAAAGGCTCCCAGCCATCGTACACTCGTGATGCCAAAATTTAGTCCAATTCTAGTGCCTGCCTCTGAGTACAAACGCCTTGGGTTTGGGTGTGCAGTGCGGTGGTGGGACTCTGGGATTTGATGGTATATGACTTTTAGGCAGATGAAAATAATTTGGGATAGCAATCCCATTAGGAAAGTGGGCATATATGTATTAAATAAAAAAGACAAGAAAGTTTCCTGGATCTCTTTTTCCTGCCGGTGAAACAATGATGAACTTGGCCTATTTGAGCTCTGCCTACTACGGCCCTTTCACATCTTTTTTTTTTTTCCACCAAACCTACTTCTTTTGGATATTACAATATCCAACTGTATGTCTCTGATAGACATCTAATTCTCACTGAATTAATGGGAGATTTTAGGCTTAATAATAACTTCCAGTGAATATAAAGATGTAATTATAATGCCTCTCTCTTTATATGACTCATGACTTTTAGGAGCTCACAGCATACCAAGCATGGCCTCATTACTGTAATCCTTTTACCATCACTTGGACCCCAGTTATAAGCATCACTACCTCCACCTTAGGGGACGAAAACCCAAGGAACAGGACAGCAAGGTCTATTGTCTGATGCTGCAAAGACGGACAGACAGGGCCCCACTGTTCCTTTAGTATATCTTTTATTCTGGAGAGTTCTCCATTTAGCTAGATTGTCTTCCAAAGCTATCTATCCTTGTTCTCCATTTTAGCCTCCCCAGTTGCTGTTTGCGTATGCTAGCTGGTGTCTGGGGCAGGAGCAGTTCTGGATGAATTGAGAAGAAAAACGACAAAACTTCTATTATAATGCACTGTTTATTATTGGATCAATATGATCGATGACCACCTGTCAGATCTGTAACATTATCTGGGAACCAGCAGATGGAGCTGTTACAGATAGCATTCAGAGGTTTGTTTATTCTCCTGAGCACGTGTTTCCATCCTGGGGGAAATACCACTTCATTGTTACAACAGTGGAGTTGTCTGTGGCCAGATGTTGAGCTCACCTTTTCTCTTGGTCCACGTCTGCAGAACTGGAAGGTCGTTAGTATGCAGGGCCAAGGTTTTTACTTGGAAAAGGTAGGATGACAATCTTCTACCTCTCACAGGCCCTTATGGCAGAAACAGATGATTTCTGTGAACGAGGAGAAAATTAGATGTATTGTTTTTCCAGAAACCGCACACTTCGAATCACAGAAGTGTTTACATAGGGCAGGCTGGAGGGGACAAGAGAGACCTCGGTTGATGGTGACTCAGTTCATAAACACAGCATCAATATTGATAGACTCCAAAAGATGCATATGCAGGACATCTCTCAGGATTTGCAGGGACCAACTGTCCAGGTGAACATCCCGTACTGTTCGTTCCAGCAGGACACGGCAGATGCTTCTTTCTTGTTTTATGGAGGGTGGTGGTGGATTACTCTTCCCATCTTGTGCTTTTGAGGATGCTCCAAAAACTTAAAAAATTTATCCATGTTCCCTTTCACACGGTGGGTGTTTCTTTCCTCAGGCAGAAGGAAAACTTACCAATGGTTTTTGAATATGATAGGAAAGACCTTCTGCAAGGAGAGAGTGGGACTCCTGCTCTCTGCCTCTGGTGAGGTCAGAAGGAAAGGAAACATGGGGGCCATACGGAGGTGGAGGTAACAAACTGTTCCAACAGCCAAGGTTGATAAGTGTTCAAAAGTGTGCCCAAGTCCTTTTCCTCTCCAGTGGTTAATACTGAATTGGAAAACGGTGTCTGAAGAATCTCAGATGATGTAAATGTGAGATGAAGAGGTGGGGTGGGAGACCCTGTGTGATGGTTTCTGAATTATGAGTCTTTAAAACCTACCTGCGGCCGGGCACGGTGGCTCACACCTGTAATCTCAGCACTTTGGGAGGCCAAGGTGGGTGGATCGCCTGAGGTCAGGAGTTCAAGACCAGGCTGGCCAACATGGTGAAACCCCATCCCTACAAAAATGCAAAAATTAGCCGGGCATGATGGTGGGTGCCTGTAATCCCAGCTACTTGGGAGGCTGAGGTGGGAGAATCACTTGAATACGGGAGGTGGAGGTTGCAGTAAGCCGGGATTTCACCATTGCGCTCCAGCCTTCCAGCCTGGGTGACTGAGTGAGACTCTGTCTCAGAAACAAACAAACAAACAAACACCCACTTGCTATTTTCCCTGAGGGAAGATGGTATGAAGTTCATTAGTATCAACTACTTCCTAAAATGTTTTGAGTTAAAAAAATTTTTTTTTCTTTTTTTAACCAAAACTACAAATCATTGGTGAGATTTTGGGTCAAATGTTTATTTTATTCCCTTCTAGCTGACATCATTTTAAGAGTAAAAATTTAAACTACAATAAGTTCTTGAAGAGTGGGATTTTTATGTGTAAAACACTTAAAATTTAATTTAGAGCTAATATAATTGTTTTGTTTTAATCTGTTGTTGGAAGTATTTCTAGAATATATCTGTCCACAATTCTTCCAATGTGATTAAAGTATTCTAAAGATAATTGAGCATTTTAAGAGGATCTTGTGATTTCTGGAGTTATTGCACAATTTCTGAAGACAAGAAGAGTGTGGGTGATTAGACTGGGTCCTAATGCTAGAGAATGACCTGGGTTTTTCCTTTTTGGGTGGGAGAAGTAGATGCTTTATCCCCGGTATGAGCAAGTTTATTCTAATGATGGTCTTTCACCTTTCTCTAACGGGTAGCATGTCAAAAATTGGTTGGGGTTCTGATTAGTTCATTCCTCGTCAATTAAAGCTCTGGTATTTAGAATATAACTTCCCAGAGGGTCTTAGGAGGAAAGTTCATTTTGTTCTGTTTAGGTTTTTAAAGATTTGTTTATTTATTATAACTTTTTTTTCCACAACAAATAGAAATGAAGTGCTTTGCAGGAGAATTCTAATTTGCATAGAACCTTATGTGGATAGCACTGGGTCTACGTGTACACACATGCAATGTACATATATTCATGTACACACATAAACATATACATATAATATTATCATACAGTATGCATTGCTCTGTCTGCCTTTTTTTCACTTATCAATGTATTTTGAAGATCTCTGCAGGTCTCTAATCCTTCTTAATGGCTGCATAATATTCCACAGTATCAATGCATCACAATTTCTTTAACTTACCTCCTAATGGACATTAAGTTGTTTCCAAGTTTAACTCCAATTAATACTGCACCAAAACAATCCGCGAATGTACTAAACTTTGAACCCATAAGAGAGTATTTATTTAGTTTCCTAGAAGAATTTCTGGATTAAAAGGTTGAATTTAACACTTTTCTACATACTGCCAACCTAAGGCATTTGTCTGTGTGTCTACCTGCTGGTCAGTAATGTAGTTCCTGGAGAAAGTGGATCTTAAAAGAGATGAATAATTAAATCTGCAAGTGTTTTAAATATCTCTTCATAGCATTCCAAAGTATAACTCCCTTCTCTGCTTCCCATAACCATGGCAATCAGTCTCTTTACTTGCAGAAGAGGAAGGTAGTTGCTGTCTACTTTCTATACTTCTTGGCACTTGTCCTACAACAACCAGTCTTATCATATTTTTATGCTAGTAACTTTCACTGCCATTGCAAAGTCATTTCTTTGAGTTGTCCTGAAAAGAACAGGATCTCAAGGTGGGTGGTGGTGGGCAAGGATCCCACCAGGCTTAAACTGAGGTGACAACAGAATTTCCAGTGGTAGGGATCCTCTGGATCATGAGGAAGACATGCAAGCGGCACTGGGAATGGACAAGAGCAGGGCTGGAACACATAAAGTGGACCTGAGACGGTGGCACTGGGCTTTATGTGTGCTACAGGAAATAGAGAAGAACCTGAAGGAGAGGGTGTTTATTTGAAAGCAGTGAGTTTGGAAAATGATATTGAGGAAATAAGCAGGCTGAATAGAAGGCACCAGAAAAAGAATGCCAAGAGACAAAGTGAGCGACAACACTAGGGGACAAGACAATGGTAATTCCATAATTAGGTATGATCTGAGATCAATATGGTCTGTTTGCTTTGTGTTCACTTGTCCTTCATTCAAATGCTGCTCTCTGGTGCTATTTCTTGCCAGGCTTTTCAATACTTTATCTGACATGTGCAGTGCAGTGTGTGTGTGTATGTGTGCATTTTCCTTGAGGGCTATTTTAATGCATGATTTGTGAGTAAGTCTGGATTCTCAAAACATGGCAATGCCAAAACAGAGAGAAGAAGTTGCTCATTGCCACCTCTGAGGTGCAGTGGCAGTTCTCTTCAACAGGGACCTGTTTTCCAGAATCCAAAGAAGGGTATAAATATAGCATCTTGCAAGTTATGCAGCAAAACAGGTAAGAGATGGCCCCTCTTTTCCCTTGTGTTGAAATGTTGGTAATGCTATTTTTTAACATGAACAATATAGATATATTGTGGAGGAGAAAACAGAATTTACGTGAATTTTTATGATAAAACATGAGTGGCCAAGGAAATTTCAAACCTGCTGCTGGTTGCTTCAGGCTGTACTACTCAAATAAACCAAAACATTTATTTTCATGTACTTTGAACTCTGATTTCATCATCTTTTCCATCTGGACTGTTAGGTGGGGACAACCAGACTATATTTCTTTAATAGTCTACATAATCATTGAAGGGCCTATCTTTGCCATTTTAAAATGAGGATCTATGCGTGTTCTATGAAATTCATCCTATCCCACTTCAGTTCTTCGGCTGGCCCAGATAGATTACTTTAAAGAAAACTGGGAGAAGACCAGCCAGCCTGAGAACCTTGGAGAACTGTTGGCTTTCAAATGGTTTCTGAAGTTAGGCCGATGTTTACTCTCTGTCATGGTTTGAATGCTCGCCCCTCTAAAACTCATGTTGAAATTTAATTGCCAACGTAATGGTATTAGGAAGTGGGGTTTTAAAACATGATTAGGCCATGAGGGCTCCACTCTGTTGGGTGGGCTTACTGCCTTTACAAAGAGGCTTTGGAGAGTAGGCTGTCTCTCTTCTCACCCTCTCACCTTCCTCCATATTATGACACATCAAGAAGGTTCTCGCTGGATACCAGCACCTAAATCTTAGATTTTCCAGCCTCCAGAACTGTGAGAAAATGATTTTCTCTTCTTTATAAATTACCCAGTCTGTGGTATTCTGTTCTAGCAGCACAAAAGGGACTAAGACACGCTCATTCCTGCTTGTTACTACGGCATGGCTCCTACGAAGAGTGCCAAAACCTGCAGGGAAGTTGTGCTTTGGATGAACCTCTTACTTCTTGGGCACGGAAGTCCTTTCACCAAGAGCAGAGACAGCCCTTGCCAAATCTAAACTCATCGGGCCTATGTTATTTCAGGTGAAAACACTGTGTTTGTTCCAGGCACAAACACGTACAGGTGACTCGTCAGGTTCTAAGATGGAACATAATGACACAAGAGTACCAGGCACAAAACCATGCTCTCAAGCCACTCAGAAGGCACTTTAGATGATGAAAACCAAACAGAAGCTGAGAGACCAACCTCCCCACCCCCATCACACTCAGCAAGCTGAGCAGAGTCACAGAACACACACACCTGGGTGGAACAGATGGTGCCCCGGTGCTATTGTTATTTTACAGTCTGGCTGAATGGCAAACTGAACTGTCAAGGACAATATGTAGACTATTGCAGTTAAACAGGGGATTGTGTCTCCCAAGAAAGGATTCCACCATTTCGGTGGAGTTAAGTATCGCTTCTCTTCACAGGGGAAGTGAGGACAGCTGAGATTTTCCAGGAGAAGTGATTTAGATTATATAATGACCCTTAATGAATTATTTCCAGGCATTGTCTGCAGTGTCATATTGCTTGAGCTTTCTGTTAGCAGCTTCCTGGAAAAGAACTTCTGCTTGTCTGGGTCTTGAGTTTCTGTTGCTTACAGCAGCCAGAGTTGCCATCTGTGCACATACAGAACATATATTTTAAATTTTGACATTTCCAAAATATGACTGCTTTGCAAAATTATTTGGATAAAATATGTCTGATGGGAAAGCACACAGCCTGTGTGTGAGAACTTGGGAAGCAAACTGACGAGAGGTTCCTGGCAGTTTGTATTAATTCTTAACATGCAAAACAGCCACATGTTGGAAGCTAATACTGTAGCAAGGCTGAAATCTATTATTATTTCAGAGTATTAGCATTGTTTGGTGCAGAATAACTTAACCGTAATGACACATTGAGAAATCAATATGACACGAGAGCCAGTGCGCATTTTCTTAAAGATGAACTGGCTGATGGTTTTAGCAATGTTTTAACAGAAGGAATAAGCAAATTTCAAAAGTAAATGAATCAGAAGCTGATAAGCAAGTAATACATTTGTAGTACATAAATGATTTTGTTTGAGTTTGCAATTATCACCATATTGTTCTAGAAATATATAGTACGGCCTTTTACTTTGTGTACCAATTACTCCACATGTCCTATAGTTGTATGAATTTTATATATTTGTCATTCATAAGCAAGGAACTCAAATTTTCTTTTCTTAAAAAACACTCAATTTAGTATTGTTTGAAAAGATGGTATGAAAAGTTGAAGGTGGAGAGAAAAAAAGCTGGATTGTAATTTTAGTGACCAAAAGAGAAAATAATATCCTCCTCTAAGATTCCTTACTCTTTTTTGTCAAAGTGGAAGTAA